>NC_134360.1:173352501-173952501 GCF_048569485.1 Anomaloglossus baeobatrachus | reverse complement strand
CTACCGTGAGTCATTTCCAGGCTGCAGGTTCTTATAGTTCATGTGGCAGCTGTAAATCAAAGCTCTAAACGCTGTTAACAGCCGCTCGGTAGGATGGCTGACTCTATAATCATGTACAGAAATTAAAATGACAAGATCTACAGTAAAAAAAATAATAAAAATAAATGGATTTGTATTACTATCTGGTTTAACCCCTTAACGACCCATGACGTACTGGGTACGTCATGGATCGTGTGCCGGTAAGCCCCGCCCCCTGCTGCCGGCAGGCGGCGGCGATCCGCGCACATATCAGCTGTTATCAACAGCTGACATGTGTGCCTGCTAGCTGCGGGTGGAATCGCTTCCACCCGCGGCAATTAACCCCTTACATTTCGCTGCCAAAATCTGGCAGCGATATGTATATGGGCGCCGCCATGACAGTCACTTACCCCGCCCCCACCGGAAGTCACGTGACATGATCACGTGACTTTCGGCGGTTGCCATGGTAGCACAGGGTCATGTGATGACGCCTGTAGCTAACATGACTCACTTCCTGTCAATGCCGGAATACAGCCGGCATTGAAAGTGAAGCAGCAAATCTGCAGTTCTCAGCTCTGTAGCTGAGATCTGCAGATAGTGCAAAGCGATCGGATTGCTGATCGCTATAGCACCCTAGGGGGACTAGTAAAATAAAAAAAAAAGTAAAAAAAAAAGTTTTAAAAAATTTAAAAAAAATGAAAAAACCTAAAAGTTCAAATCACCCCCCCTTTCACCCCATTGAAAATTAAAGGGTTAAAAAAAATAAAAAATACACACATATTTGGTATCGCCACGTTCAGAAATGCCCGATCTATCAAAATATAAAATCAATGAATCTGATCAGTAAACGGCGTAGCGGCAAAAAAATTCCAAACGCCAAAATTATGTTTTTTGGTCGCCTCAAATTTTGCGCAAAATGCAATAACAGGCGATCAAAACGTAGCATCTGTGCAAAAATTGTACCGTTAAAAACGTCAAGTCGAGACGCAAAAAATAAGCCATCACTGAGCCTCAGATCCTGAAAAATGAGAACGCTACGGGTTTTGGAAAATGGCGCAAAACGTGCGCCACGTTTTTTGGACAAGCTTGTGAATTTTTTTTAACCCCTTAGATACAAGTAAACCTATACATGTTTGGTGTCTACAAACTCGCACCGACCTGAGTCATCACATAGATACCTCAGTTTTACCATATAGTGAACACAGTGAATAAAATATCCCAAAAACTATTGTACGACCACACTTTTTTTGCAATTTTTCCGCACTTGGAATTTTTTTGCCGTTTTCCAGTACAATATATGGTAAAACGTATGGTTTCATTTAAAAGTACAACTCGTCCCGCAAAAAACAAGCCCTCATATGGCAAGATTGACGGAAAAATAAAAAAGTTACGGCTCTCGGAAGAAGGGGAGCAAAAAACAAAAACGCAAAAACGGAAAGTGCCCGGGGGCTGAAGGGGTTAAATAAGTAAAAAATGATAGATGATGCACTTCTTTTAATAAAATTTCAATATAGGGTTAATTAATTTAGAAGGGAAAAAACAAAAGAATCCAAATAGTGGCAGTGTCTTCCATAGCCATATGCATGTTGTGGGCACAGGGAACCAGCTCTATCACATTCTGCAATAGGTTAGTTAATAAATGAGTAGTTAATGGAGTGTAAAGGCTTCCTAAATACAGACAGGATGGAGAGCGCCAGCACTAAGTACAGACAGGATCTATTACATCCACACCTATGGAGAGCGCCAGCACTAAATACAGACCGGATCTATTACATCCACACCTATGGAGAGCGCCAGCACTAAATACAGACCGGATCTATTACATCCACACCTATGGAGAGCGCCAGCACTGAATACAGACAGGATCTATTACATCCACACCTATGGAGAGCGCCAGCACTAAGTATAGACCGGATCTATTACATCCACACCTATGGAGAGCGCCAGCACTGAATACAGACAAGGGGTCTTTGAATGACAACTTGAGTCTGTGCCATGTCTAAAAAAATCAATGCTTCCTGCAGCGCTGACTGCTCTCCAGCCCACCGCTTCCTTTCTATGGAAATTCCCATTATGCAGCTGAAATCAAGCAGATTATTTTCACACTAGAGGGAAATTTTATTACAACATCAGATATTCAGGTTTACACAAAATGTCATCCCACCTATATATCAATGAGTAAAAAAAACGTAATCACTTGTAGACTTTCACTCCCCCACATATTGTTCTGTTGTGTACAAAATATTTCCTGTGGGGTTTTTGCTGAGCTATTAACTAGCCTCATGGGTACATAGCCATTTTGTGGAATCAGGCAGCATTTAGGAGAAATCAGGTTTTCTCCTGGCAGATTTCCCAGCTTTTACTATTAGGGTCAGCACACACGGCGAGTAATACTGAGCGAATGGAATGCGATAAAAAAATCGCATTCCACTCGGACCAATATTACTGTATGGGGTAGCTCCTATGAGCGATTATTTTCTCAGCCCTAATCGGACCGAGACAACAGTTGCAGCATGCTGTGGGAGTAATGTGATCCTGTTTCACTCGCACCCATTCAAGTCTATGGGGGGAGAGAAACATCACATTGCACTCGCAGTACACCAGTTTAACGCGAGTGCAGTGCAAGAATCACATCAGCCGGCAACAGAGGATAGAGGGAGATAAATCCCTCCCTCCCCTCCGCAGGGCCGGCCCGCCTCCCGCAGCTGTGGTTTAATCACACCACACTCTCATGATTCACCGCATGACACTCGGCTCCCGCTGTGCTGTGAGCATGAGCCCAGTGTCATGCGACACTCGCACTAATACCTGTGCAGCCTCAGCCTACTTTTAGAGTAAATAAACAGATCAGTGCGGTATGTGTTTATTATTATAAACCTTTTGTATGGAATGGCGTAGTGTTCTACCCTATCAGATACGGTAAATATATACATACCCATTTCTTCCGTCCCAATGGAATGTAAACGACACTCTTTTGGCTTCTGTCAGGTGAATGGAGCCCTATGGATACATTTAGCATACACGCCAAAAGCTTTAAACACTGTACACATTATCAACTGGATCTCTTAGTCCTGATTGGACTGGTGTATTTATTTTCTAAATCTGTCTCGGAATGACTATATAACTGATATTGACATGAGCATATTCTAATTTCTTTTATGCAGTGAGAGCACTCTACAGCATGGGCCATAAGTATGGATACACTCTGGGTGTGCCATAAGTATGGCTACACCCTGATAAAAAAGAGTAAAGTTGAATTCAAAATGGCGGCTTTGCAGATGCCCACCATGGGCGTCACCCGAACTCAAATGTTTTGCCCCTACCATGTACTAATATGCCACAAACGGTAAGGTGATATCAGCAACCACTTCCATTTTATAAGGGTGTATCCATACTTATGGCCCACCCTGTATATTTATGTGCCTTCCATCCAGCTGCAGCTTGTACTGAGCAGTGTTAGATTTTAGCAGCAGGGAGGAGGGACACTGAGGAGCCGTCAATAGGACAGGATGGTTGGCTATTGAGTTAAACTTTGGAATTTAAAGCTATTTAGACATTATTTTTCAAAGTAAATACACCAGCCCCTTCCAATATGTGATAGTGTATGCAGTTTGCAGTTTGAAATCCGGTGCCAGCATCGGTATATACACAAACTGTGTACCCAGCTGGCCTGGTAAAGTGCCTCCTCATGGTATATGGAAATGTACTAATATATCAGTAGTTTTTTTCTTTATTGTTTCTGTTGCATGAATATGTATACACTGTATAAACTGGGAACATAACTCGGTATTGTAATGTGTGTGCATGCTGGTGACACTCATTAAATGTGTAATACATTGTCTTGTACTTGCTTTATTAATTGCTTGTATTTGAGCTCCAGCATGTCATCAGTTCATGTCATTTTCCTGCATGTTCATCAGCTGTGTCAGTGCACCAGGGTCTGTGATATCCCCCCTGTTTTCTCCTCTCAGTTATTCTGTAAATTCACGGTATGCCGGCTCACTTGGGAATCTGAACTCTGCTCTGGAGGAGATAGACAGCACCCGCAGCTCCTCTCCTTCCCGCCCCAGCTACTCCCCGGCTCACCCCTCCAGCTTGTACCCCTCCAGTCCTCATGGGCGAAGCCAAGGCGAGCTGAACAACAACCGTAACTGGAATGTGTCTACCGCTGGCAATGATTCATACGGATCCTTCCGACCCTCATACACAGGCCTCACCTCCTCTGCACGTTATCTGAGCCGCTCTATTCCTGTAAGTGTCCTTATATTGCACCCTAGCCTCCACCAGGCACACGGCAGTCTGCTAACAACTGGTGGCGCTCATTCATTCCTGCCTATGCTTAACGCTTCCCTGCCTTGGGTTTCTTCTCAGCTAACATAGTCATGCAGCTTTGCTTACCTGGCAACATGTTTTATGCATCTATGTTGGCTTTGGATGACAGATACAGGAGCAGATATTGACTAATCCGAGCGTAAAGACGACTAAACGGTTATTTTTACATTGTAATGTTGTAAAGTAAAAACTTACGCTACTAAAACGTATTACATCTGTCAATAGGGGGCACCAGCCTTATACTAAATGTGCACTCATATTTAGAAAATAGCTACACTATATCATAAAAGTGAGTACACCCCTTACATGTTTTTTTGTTTTTTTTTTAAAAAATTATATCTATTCCTGTGGCAACACACTGAAGATATGACATTTTGATATACTGTACAGTAGTCAGTGTACAGCTTGTATAACAGTGTAAATTTGGTGTGCCAGCTAAATAACTCCACACAGCCATTAATGTCTACCACTGGCAACTAAAGTGAGTACACCCGTAAGTGAAAACGGCCAACTTATGCCCAATTAGCCATTTTCCCTTCCCAATCCGATGTGACTCATTATTGTTACAAGGTCTCAGGTGTGAATGGGGAGCAGGTGTGTTATATTTGGTACTATCGCTCACACACTCTCTTATACTAGTCACTGGAAGTTCAACATGGCCCCTCATGGTAAAGAATTCTCTGAGAATCTGAAAAAAGGAATTGTTGATCTACATAGAGATGGCCAAGGGTATAAGAAGATTGCCAACATCCTGAAACTGAGCTGCAGCACGGTGGCCAAGACCATACAGCGGTTTAACAAGATCGGTTTCACTTCGAACAGGCCTCGCCATGTTCAACCAAAGAAGTTGACCTCACGTGCGCAGCGTCATATCCAGAGGTTGTCTCTTCAAAATAGATTTATGAGTGCTGCCAGCATTACTGCAGAAGTTATATGGGGGAGGTCAGTGCTGAGACCATTCGCCGCACGCTGCATCAAATTGGTCTGCAGGGCTGTTGTTCCAGAAGGAAGCCTCTTCTAAAGATGATACGCAAGAAAACCTGCAAATAGTTTGCAGAAGACAAGCAGACTAAGGATATAAATTACTGGAACCATGTCCTGTGGTCTGATGAGATCAAGATAAACTTATTTGTTTCAGATAGTGTCAGCCGTGTGTGGGAGCAACCAGGTGAGGAGGACAAAGACAAATGTGTCCTGCCTACAGTCAGGCATGGTGGTGCCAGAGTCATGGTTTGGGGATGCATGAGTGCTGCCGGCTGTGGTGAGCTGCAGTTCATTGAGGAAACCATGAATGCCAACATGTACTGTGACATCCGGAAGCAGAGCATGATCCGCTCCCATCAGAAACTGGGTCGCAGGGCAGTATTCCCAAATGATAATGACATCAAACACACCTCCAAGACGATTATTACTTTGCTAAAGAAACTGAGGGTAAAGGTGCTAGACTGGCCAAGCATGTTTCCAGACCTAAACCCTATTGAGCATCTGTGGGGCCTCCTCAAGCGAAAGGTGTGCAAGCTCTCTAACATCAACCAGCTCTGTGATGTTGTCATGGAGGATGGAAGAGGATACAGCGGCTCCTGTGAAGCTCTAGATAACTCCATGCCCAAGAGAGTTAAGGCTGTGTTTTAAAATAATGGTGACCACACAAAATATTAACACGTTAGGCACAATTTGGCCTTTTTCAATTACGGGTGTACTCACTTTTGTTGCCAGCAGTTTAGAGATTAATGGCTGTTTGATGAGTTATTAAGAGGATACCAAATGTACACTGTTATACAAGCTGCACACTGACTACATTGTATCAAAGTACCATATCTACAGTGTTGTGCCATGAAAAGATATAATAAAATCTTTACAAAAATGTGAGGGGTGTACTCACTTTTGTGAGATACTGTTTGGTTTATTTAGGAAGTACTAGTTAATGGATCAGATTGCATTTTCCCGGGGTCCCGTGACTAGGAGATTTTAAGGATGTGCTTCCTCCAGATGATGACAACCAAGCAGGCTACACAGTGAGAAGTGATTTCCTCCTTGCACCTCAAGGAAGAAAGATTTTGTAGAGCAGGAAAATGGCACTTAAATAGTTGATGCGTTCCTGAACTCTGCGACAATACTTTGTTCAGGAGAGAAAGTGAGAGAAAGTGGGTAAAGCAGAACCCTTTATTAATGTAGACTATAGACATTTACCATTGAAGCCTTTAACCTAGAAATTAAACCATCGAGTAAATATTTAAATTAAAGGGATTTTCAACTAAACTCCTTCCCAATCACCACATTTCCCAAATGTGAAATAATAATAGCTATACCTAGCCTCGGTGCAGGCTCCGGTCCAGGAACTTGTGTGACATTACGTCACAGGAGCCCTGCAGCCGGTCACAGGAGCCCTGCAGCCGGTCACAGGAGCCCTGCAGCCGCTTCACTCTTTCTTCCTTCAGATATAATTGACATTTGGTGGAAGTCAGAGAGCAGCAGCAGCATCTCTCACTTCTATCCCTATGTTACATTAGTGGATACATACAGTTTAGAAACGTGTATATATATTGTCAGGAAACCCCTTTAAAGTAAATTTGCCACATCTAAGAGCATAATGTGGGGCAGAGATCTTGATTCCAGTGATGTATCACTTATTGTGCTGCTTTTATAAAGTTTGGATAAAAGCCGTGTTTTATCTGCTGCAGATCTACCAGTTCACTGAATGCTGAGCGCTGTATAACCCCGCCCACTCCACTGATTGCTTGTGTACTTTCTATATAGGCAAAAAGCTGCCAATCAGTGGTGGGGGCGGGGTTATACAGAGCAGGAGGATTACATGGCAGTGGATTTACTAGTTCTCTAGTGATAATCATGAGCTGATAAAACAATGATTTTATCAAAACTACAGCAAGCAGCCTAGTAAGTGACAATTGCTAGAAACAGGTTCTCCGTCTATATTGTGCTGCTCTCAGATTAGTTGGCAAAACCTGATGACAGATTCCCTTTAGTGTGTGTAAAATGTAAGATGTTAACCTACATTGATTTTACACAACTATTTCATAGTTAGCAAATCCTTAAAAGCATTCTCCTCCATTTCTGTTTAGTTTTGTCAGTGTAAACATTTTACTGGACCTAAAATGTCCAATTAGTGTATCATTGTTCCCTCTGCTTCCCTCCAAAGCCCCCCGCCGCCACTCCCCACGTCTGGATTGATTGTGGTTCTGCTGGATAATGACTATGCATCTTTTTTTTTCTTCCAGTCCCTTCAGTCTGAATCTGTTCAGTTCTAAAGGCGCCCACGCAGCTGTTAACCCTTTTCCCGCCATGAATCCTTTGCCGTGGAGAAATGAAAGTGGAATAAAAAAAAGGAATCCATTGTCCAGATAGCATTTGAAGCTTAATGAAAGCATGATCACTACCCACTACTGACGTATATTGCTCTGCTACTGACTGTTTGGTTTTTTTTAATCATCTTTGATTTTTATTTTAAATGGACTGGATTTTTATATTGAATTTATTTTTTTTGTAGAATTCAGTACTGATTTGTACATATTAGGTTTGCAAATATGAATGTACTAATAAGGTATGTTTAGGTGTATGTACATATATATAGTATATCCTGATTCTCTGGCACATGTAGGACCAAATAGATAGAATGCCAGATTATTGACATTGTCAGTACATAGCAAGTTGGCAGTGTTCTGGTGGGAACCTCAGATTTCAAGTGCATGGTGTGAAGACAATTGCTGGAAAATACTTACCCCGGTTCTGTCGGCTCTGTCTTCAGGATCCAGTGCTTTGGGTCCAAAACTTCCCTCTGGTATACTGCCTGTGCACCAGCGGAATAACCTTGATGTAATTAGGAAACGTATCAGTATAGGAAGGCTTCTTTCCCAGCCTCCCTGATCGTAAAAGGCTCCTTGTAATGCAAGCTAAGACTATTGAGTGAGGCTATGTCCATATGTCTGTTCGGATAGGCTAGTTTCACACTTGCGTTGTGCGGCATCCGTTGCATTGCGTTGTGTGACGGATGTAACGGATGCGTTGCATATAGTGGCACAACTGATGCGACGGATGCTGCAAAACAACGGAATCCGTTGTAGCTTTTTTTTCAACAATTACTAAACTGAGCATGCGCAGTTGTGTAAAAACGGATGCGTCACAGGAATCCGTCAAATGACGGATTTCGCCGGATTCCGCCACCATAGGCTTCCATTATAGAAACGATGGACGCCGATGGAATCCAGCACATTGCGTTTTTTTTATGCTCAGGGAAGCACAGAAAAACGCTACATGCTGCGTTATTTCCACCCGGCGGATGCAACACAAGACCATCAGTCACAATGCGTCGTCCATACAAGTCTATGGGAAGCAGCGGAATCCGTTAACCGATTCCGTTGTTTTCCAAAACGGCGGATTGCGACTAAAGGAAAAAAACGCAAGTGTGAAAATAGCCTTATTCTATCAAAAAGTGTGTATAAGGTCACATGCAAGAAATATTTAACAAACCCATAGAAGGCACATGGAAATGACTAAGTAGTGTATGTATAATATACGGTAAAACATCACAAATTATATTGAAATTGTATCAGATAAAAAAGTTTAAAACAATTATAATGAATGCACATAATGAAAAAGAGATGGGACAACCAGAAAACCTATACAGTTGAACCTTGGATTACGAGCATAATTGGTTCCGGGAGTGTGCTCTTAAACCAAGTTACTCTTATATCAAAGCGAATTTTCCCATAGGAAATAATTGAAACGCAGACAATTCGTTTCACAACCCAAAAATATTTACTGTATTTATACAAACTTATTACAGTGATACAAAGTAATGTCCTGTATTCATATAAAATGATTACAGTACACTAAAACAAAATACTGTACAGTAGTAAAAAAAACATAAAAATAAATTAAACTGCACATTATAGAATTGTTGGTGTGCGAGAGGTACTATACAAGCAATGTGCTGTACTGGTTAGCAGAAAGAAAGTACAATACTGTATTCACAAATGCAAATTGATAGACATGCTATATAGTATATACTGTACAATTGTATACAGTACATATGTACAGAAAGTTTCCTCCAGAGTGGGTCAGAACGTGGTGAAAGGACAGAACCGGAAGTGTGCACAGTGAGTATTTGCTCTTTTTGCAAATCATTGCTCTTAAACCAAGTTATAAATTTAGAAAAAGCTTTGCTTGTCTTGCAAAACGCTCTCAAACCAAGATACTCTTAAACCAAGGGTTCCACCGTATATGTATGAGGCTGGGCACTTACTGAAATAATAGCACAATTAAAACAATTCAAGAAAAAGCCCAAAACAAAGCTAGTAGGTCTATGCTCAATGCATTTATCAGGGGAGTGTCGTTACACTTGATTCCCAGCCCCTGACAAAGCATGTTGTGCGAAACGCGTGATGGATGGGCAAGAAACCTTGATCCCTTATTTTAATCAGATCTATGTCTGTGAATTTGTGTTTACTATGATCTTCTGGCTATCATTATCTTGACTTTATAATTACATATCTATGATTATTATATGTATTCATGATATATTGTTTTCACATGGTAGCCTTTTTTTAACGTTATTGCTTTACAGCTGCTATATTATGGTATGTATACTTATACATAGACCTATTACCTTTGTTTTGGGCTTTTCTTGAATTGTTTTGGTTCTGTTACTATTAGAGAGGAGCGAACCTGAGGTTTGGGGTTTGTGCCAAACACAGACTTTGCAAAAAAAACAGAGTTCGAGTGCTTTACATATGAACACCACTCATGTGATCATCGCTATGCTGGGGTAAGCTCGGTGCTCAGGCCAATGTGAGCCACTTGTAGTGTTTAAACGGCTCTCGCTGAGAGTATCAACAGATGTAGTGTGCACCCCAAAAAATTGGGAAAACCCTGCCCATCTGCCCCCGTAAGTGATCGGTTTATGGCTGGCTGCATGTGTTCGGAGAACCGAACTGCCCAATTAGTGACTTCCATTGGGGTTCAGGTCAAGTCTGGGTCCCAAATCGAATTTTATCTAAAGTTCGTCTGAACCCATCGAACCGAACTTCTACAAGTCCACTCATCTCTACTATTTCTTTATGTGCCCAGCCCTGTACATATATAAGGTTTCTGGTTTTCCCACCTTTTTTCTTTGTGTAGATTCATTTTAATTGTTTTCAAATATTTTTATCTGATGCATCTTCAATAAAGTTTATGTTTTATATTATATTCATACTTCTTGGTTGTTTTAATGCCCCCTTTGTGGGTTTTCCATTTTATAAACAACCAGATCTCTTGCATCAATGATGCTAAAGGAAGCGGATGAACCCCGTTGATTTTTGCGGATCTGTCCGGATTCTATTATTTAATACGGCAGAAGAAGTTCTTCGTGCAGTACTGTCTTTCTAAAAAAATGAACTTCATAATAAACAATGGATTAATTTTGCTGCAATTTGCATAACTGAAGCAACGGATAACTTACTTAATCCGTTTGTCTGTTCCTAAAATGAATAAATAAATGGACATGTGAGCAGAGCCTTAAGGCTGCTTTACACGCAACGACATTGATAAAGAGATGTCAATGGGGTCCCGGAAGTCGTGACGCACATCCGGCCTCGCTAGCGACGTCGTTGCGTGTGAAATGCACAAACGACTGTTAACGATCAAAAAAACTCACCATATCGTTGTTCGTTGACGCGTCGTTCCATTCACGATTATCGTTGATAGCAGGACAAGGTTGTTCGTCGTTCCTGCGGCAGCACACATTGCTCCGTGTGATACCGCAGGAGCGAGGAACCTCACCTTACCTGCGGCCGCCGGCGATAAGGAAGAAAGGAGGTGGGCGGGATGTTTGGCCCGCTCATCTCCGCCCCTCCGCCTCTATTGGGTGGCCACTTAGTGATGTCGCTGTGATGCCGCACGAACCGCCCCCATAGAAAGGAGGCGGTTTGTCGGCCACAGCGACGTCGCTAGGCAGGTAAGTATGTGTCACGGGTGTAAGCGATGTTGTGCGCCACGGGCAGCGATTTGCCCATGTTGCACAACCGACGGGGGCGGGTACGCTCGCTAGCGATATCGATAGCGATATTGCTGCGTGTAAAGTGTCCTTAAGACTGTTTTCATAACACTGTAATATTGGCCCATTTTAGCATCTGTGTCTTATGACTGTAATATCTGAACCTTCTGAAGTTCAGCTAAAGTGAACTTAGATGACCACGATTTATGTCCGGTTCAGCTAAACCAAGGAAGATTTGGGTATTACGGCCTTATGTACAATTCCGCTACTGATCGTTACAATCTGGCATTCCGGCTGTTTTTCACTGTGTGTGTATATTTATATATCTATATATTTTGTATATTTATATATAATGTATGTCTATATAGTATATATTTATACTCACACGCATATATATATGTACAATATATATATACATTCAGTAGATAGATAATGGTTATATATTATTGACATATCTTGAAGTCTATTTTCAATTTTAGAAATTCTTTGTAACCAAAAAAAATCAGAAGATATATTTTTCTGTCTAGAATCATATTTTTGTAATAATGTTTGCTGTGGATTATTCTTTACCTGCATTATTGGTGTGGGTACATTTTATATAAATGCAATATTAGGGCAGTTGTATAATGAACAAATGGGGAAAATGGGAGGATAATCTGTAACTTTTTTTATAGAATTTTTATAAAATATTTAGCAAACACATGATATGCATCCTGGGACATGGCGTTCAGATCTAGTGTAGTATTCCTATTTTGTGTATTTTTTTTTCCTTTTCCAGGCAGTTACATTGTTTGTTATAGTCCTGCCTTACAAAGACAAATGTGTATTAATAACATGGTGTAAATGGATTAAATGTGCCTTAAGCCAGAGACTCGTTCAATTAAAACTAAAGTCATTGCCTTGAGGTTACTGAACATTTGCTTTATTCATATCATGTTATTAAATATGCAGCTTATTTATGATGTAACTTATTGAACTGTCAGCAATAGATTCCGGGCTCTGGACAGTGGCTGTCAAATATATCCTTCGATTTAATCTCTAACATTCAATTTTTGGTCGGTTTAAATGTAATAAATTGTTTGAAATTAGAAAAAAAATTTTTTTACTGGACATAGCACCTCTATAGGCTGAGTCTAGTATTGCAGTTCATGTCAACATGGCCATTTCATATTTACTTCACATAATAGAAACTAAAAAGGTGGTTTTAAAATGCCGCAGGTTACTGATTGTTGATCATAAAAGACTGTTAGGCGGGCTTTGCACGCTGCGACATCGGTAACAATGTGTTACTGATGCTGCAGCGATAGTACCGCCCCCGTCGCACGTGCAATATCTAGTGAAAGCTGCCGTAGCGATTATTATCGCTACGGCAGTTTCACACGCACATACCTGCCGTGCGACGTCCCTCTGGCCGGCGACCCGCCTCCTTCCTAAGGGGGCGGGTCGTGCGGCGTCACAGCGACGTCACACGGCAGGCGGCCAATTGAAGTGGAGGGGCGGAGATGAGCAGGATGTAAACATCCCGCCCACCTCCGTCCTTCTCATTGCAGCCGGCGGCAGGTAAGGTGATGATCCTCGCTCCTGTGGCTTCACACACAGCGATGTGCACTGCCGCAGGAGCGAGGAACAACATCTCACCTGTCGCTGCACCGGCATTATGGAAATGTCGGAGGCTGCAGCGATGATACGATAACGACGCTTTTGCGCTCATTCATCGTATCAAAAAGGTTTTACACGTTGCGATATCGACTGCGACGCCGGATGTGCGTCACTTTCGATTTGACCCCATCGACATCGCACGTGCGATGTCGCAACGTGCAAAGCCGCCCTTAGTCTCTTTTTATATATACAGTGCAGACCAAAAGTTTGGACACACCTTTACATCTCTAGAACGAGGAGGAGAGGAGGAGTTAAGAGGAGACTTTGTGCAGCAGGCCTTCATGGTAAAATAGCTGCTAGGAAACCACTGCTAAGGACAGGCAACAAGCAGAAGACACTTGTTTGGGCTAAAGAACACGAGGAATGGACATTAGACTAGTGGAAATCTGAGCTTTGGTCTGATGAGTCCAAATTTAAGATCTTTGGATCCAACCACCGTGTCTTTGTAGAAAAGGTGAACGGATGGACTCTACATGGCTGGTTCCCACCGTGAAGCATGGAGGAGGAGATGTGATGGTGTGGGGGTGCTATGCCGGTGACACTGTTGGGGATTTATTCAAAATTCAAGGCATTCAGAACCAGCATGCCTACCACAGCATCTTGCAGCGGCGTGCTATTCCATCCGGTTTGCGTTTAGTTGGACCATCATATATTTTTCAACAGGACAATGACCCCAAACACACCTCCAGGCTGTGTAAGTGCTATTTGACTAAGAAGGAGAGTGATGGGGTGCTACACCAGATGACCTGGTCTCCAGTCACCAGACCTGAACCCAATCGAGATGGTTTGGTGTGAGCTGGACCGCAGAGTGAAGGCAAAAGGGCCAACAGGTGCTACGCATCTCTGTGAACTCCTTCAAGAATGTTGGAAAACCATTTCCGGTGACTACCTCTTGAAGCTCATCAAGAGAATGCCAAGAGTGTGCAAAGCAGTAATCAAAACAAAAGGTGGCTACTTTGAAGAACCTAGAATATAAGACATATTATCAGTTGTTTCACACTTTTTTGTTAAGTATTTCATTCCACATGTTTTAATTCATAGTTTTGATGCCTTCAATGTGAATCTACAATTTTCAGAGTCCTGAAAATAAAGAAAACTCTTTGAATGAGAAGGTTTGTCCAAACTTTTGGTGTGTACTGTAATATATATTCCTTAAACAATGTACCTTACAAACGTATATCAACTGGAAATGTGTATATGATATATCTCTCCAATTATGAAGTGGCTTTTTTTCAAAAATTAATGCAAATGGTGCATGAGCCACGGAAAACAATCTGATTGCTGCTCTTAGAATCTGAATTATTACATTGATGAGATCTCCACTGTGTTTTTAGGTTTTTTTAACAAAAAAGAACAAACAAAAAAAACTCCATTGTATTAATGCTTTCATTCCTTCCTTTCTGTGTTTTATTTTATTTTTCCTTTTTTTTGTTGTCATTTTTAGGTATGGTAGTGAGTTTCAATTCATGTATATATACTTTGCTTCGTAACTTCATTGATGATTTCAATTTACTGCTCCATCCAGATAATAGAAATGGTGTTAATAAGAAATCCACCTATACGGTGTAGTAATATACATTGCAGTGGTGCATACCCAATACTGACTTTTCTGCCAGATGTAAAATAAATTATAACAATTTCCTCTGCTACTTCAGGGTTCCAGTAGTCACAATACAACAGCACTGCAGGCAGTCTCACTTACACAATTCACCTCTATACATTGCAGCGGTATTGAGAATAGAAGTGGTAAGAATTATAACCTAGATGCATGTCTCTTTAAAGGAATTGCCCTATAAACCAATTACATTTTAATCAGTAGATATTAGAATAATAATTGGAGGTACCAAAAAACATTATCCTGTGCTGAGATAATCTTATAAATGTGCACCTGTTATTTTCTCTATTTGTCCATGCAGAGCTGCTCCAATTCATGATCAGTACATACCACTGCTCCTGGCCTGGGGGGGAAAGCCTAAATCACTTATGATAATTGAGTATGCAAGTGAAAAAGCAGGGGTTCACGACTACTACTTTCTGAGGTAAGAGGTAGCACATTTCCCTGCCTGTTTTATCACAGGATTGAATGTTTTTGCTGCATTTCCAGCCCTCAGAGCTCATCATAAATCAAACCAGTGATATAGAAGCTCCAGCAGCCAGTAAGTTTATACGTGCATCTCAATAAATTTGAATATCCTCAAAAAGTTAACTTATTTCAATAATTCAATACAAAAAGGGAAACACATATTATATAGAGTCATTACAAACAGAGGGATCTATTTCAAGTGTTTATTTCTGTTAATGTTGATGATTATGGCTTACAGCCAAAGAAAACCCAAAAGTAATCATCTCAGAAAATTTGAATAATTATCACAAAACACATGCAAAGGCTTCCTAAAAGTTTAAAATGGTCCCTTAGTCTCGTTCAGTAGGCTACACAATCATGGGGAAGACTGCTGACTTGACAGATGTCCAGAAGGCAGTCATTGACACACTCCACAAAAAGGGTAAGCCACAAAAGCTCATTGCTAAAGAAGCTGGCTGTTCCCAGAGTGCTATATCCAAGCATATTAATGGAAAGTTGAGTGGAAAGAAAGTGTGGTAGAAAAAGGTGCACAAGCAACGAGACAACTACACCCTTGATAAGCTTTTTAAGAAAAGACCATTAAAAAATTTTGCCATTTAAAAATTTTAGAGCACTTCACGCTTCCCTCTACCAACAAGCTTTTGTAGATGGAAATTTCATTTTCCAACAGAACTTGGCACCTGTCCACACTGCCAAAAGTACCAATACCTGGTTTAATAACCACAGTATCACTGTGCTTGATTCGCCTGACCTACACCCCATAGAGAATCTATGGAGTATTGTCAAGAGGAAAATGAGTGACACCAGACCCAACAATGCAGATGAGCTGAAAGCTGCTATCAATGCAACCTGGGCTTCCATAACACCTCAGCAGTGCCACAGGCTGATCGCCTCCATGCCACGCCGCATTGATGCAGTAATTCATGCAAAAGGAGCCCTGACCAAGTATTGAGGCATTTACTGTACGGACTTTTCAGTAGGCACCAACATTTCTGAGTTTAAAATTTTTTTTTCAGTTGGTCTTATATAATATTCTAATTTTCTGAGATAATGACTTTTGGGTTTTCATTGACTGTAAGCCATAATCATCAACATTAACAGAAATAAATACTTGAAATAGATCACTCTGTGTGTAATGACTCTATATAATATATAGGAATAGATCACTCTGTGTGTAATGACTTTATATAATATATAGAAATAGATCACTGTGTGTAATGACTCTATATAATATATAGGAATAGATCACTCTATGTGTAATGACTCTATATAATATATAAGAAAAGATCACTCTGTGTGTAATGACTCCATATAATACAGTCATATGAAAAAGTTTGGGCACCCCTATTAATGTTAACCTTTTTTCTTATAACAATTTGGGTTTTTGCAACAGCTATTTCAGTTTCATATATCTAATAACTGATGGACTCAGTAATATTTCTGGATTGAAATGAGGTTTATTGTACTAACAGAAAATGTGCAATCCGCATTTAAACAAAATTTGACCGGTGCAAAAGTATTGGCACCTCAACATAAAAGTGACATTAACATTCTGTAGAGCCTCCTTTTGCAAAAATAACAGACTCTAGTCGCTTCCTGTAGCTTTTAATGAGTTCCTGGATCCTGGATGAAGGTATATTTGACCATTCCTGTTTACAAAACAATTCCAGTTCAGTTAAGTTTGATGGTCGCCGAGCATGGACAGCACGCTTCAAATCATCCCACAGATGTTCAATGATATTCAGGTCTGGGGACTGGGATGGCCATTCCAGAACATTGTAATTGTTCCTCTGCATGAATGCCTGAGTGGATTTGTAGCGGTGTTTTGGATCATTGTCTTGCTGAAATATCCATCCCCTGCGTAACTTCAACTTCGTCACTGATTCTTGCACATTATTGTCAAGAATGTGCTGATACTGAGTTGAATCCATGCGACCCTCAACTTTAACAAGATTCCCGGTGCCGGCATTGGCCACATAGCCCCAAAGCATGATGGAACCTCCACCACATTTTACTGTGGGTAGCAAGTGCTTTTCTTGGAATGCCGTGTTTTTTTGCCTCCATGCATAACGCCTTTTTGTATGACCAAACAACTCAATCTTTGTTTCATCAGTCCACAGGACCTTCTTCCAAATTGTAACTGGCTTGTCCAAATGTGCTTTTGCATACCTCAGGCGACTCTGTTTGTGGCATGCTTGGAGAAACTGCTTCTTTCGCATCACTCTCCCATACAGCTTCTCCTTGTGCAACGTGCGCTGTATTGTTAACCGATGCACATTGACACTATCTGAAGCAAGATGATGCTGCAGGTCTTTGGAGGTGGTCTGTGGATTGTCCTTGACTGTTCTCACCATTCTTCTTCTCTGCCTTTCTGATATTTTTCTTGGCCTGCCACTTCTGGGCTTAACAGGAACTATACCTGTGTTCTTCCATTTCCTTACTATGTTTCTCACAGTGGAAACTGACAGTTTAAATCTCTGAGACAAGTTTATCCTTCCCCTGAACAACTATGTTGAATAATCTTTGTTTTCAGATCATTTGAGAGTTGTTTTGAGGAGCCCATGATGCCACCCTTCATAGGAGATTCAAATAGGAGAACAACTTGCAAGTGGCCACCTTAAAAACCTTTTCTCATGATTGGATACACCTGCCTATGAAGTTCAAAGCTCAATGAGGTTACAAAACCAATTTAGTGCTTTAGTAAGTCAGTAAAAAGTAGTTAGGAGTGTTCAAATCAAGAAATTGATAAGGGTGCCCATACTTTTGCACTGGTCAAATTTTGTTTAAATGCGGATTGCACATTTTCTGTTAGTACAATAAACCTCATTTCAATCCAGAAATATTACGGAGTCCATCAGTTATTAGATATATGAAACTGAAATAGCTGTTGCAAAACCCCAAATTGTTATAAAGAAAAAAGGTTAACATTAATAGGGGTACCCAAACTTTTTCATATGACTGTATATAGGAATAGATCAATCTGTGTGTAATGACTCCATATATATATATATATATATATATATATATATATATATATATATATATATATAGGAATAGATCCCTCTGTGTGTAATGACTCCATATAATATATAAGAATAGATCCCTCTGTGTGTAATGACTCCATATAATATATAGAAATAGATCACTCTGTGTGTAATGACTCTATATAATATATGCGCTTCCCTATTTATTTTGAGTTGCTGAAATAAATTAACTTTTTGAGGATATTCTAATTTATTGAAATGCACTTGTATGTCATTGACTTGCTTTATGATGAGTTCACAGTGCTGGTGACATGGCAGAAACACTCCTGTATAAAAACAATCAGGAAAATGTGTTACCTCAGAAAGCAGCAGCTGCGAGCCCTTGCTGTTTTGTGACATTGCAGGGCATTGTCAATGGCACATCTAGACAATATTCATCTGTGTGCAGTGTTTATGGCATTTTCATCACCTTGTTTTTAATAAATTTAAAAGGAACTCTATTGGCATAGAATGACTTTTCAGACCAAGTCCAGGTGCACCTTCCCATGTGCTGGTTTTCCCTCTATCTCTGTCCCTCTCTGGCTCTATGAAGCCAGAACTGTCAATCAAAGAAGAGGGAAGATGGAGTTTGAGGGAAAACAACCAGTTGAGAACACAAACTTTAATGTTTGGCCCCACCATGATGCACTGAGTGCCTTTTCTTGGATTTGAACAGTTATTCTATGCTGACAGAGGCCTTTTTAAGCCTTTAAAGGGAATCTGGCAGGTCCAATATGTACCCAGAACCACGAGCAGTTCTGGGTGCAATTTGCTATTCCCTGCCTAACGGTCCCTGTATACACTAGCATAGATAAAGGGATCTTTAGAAAAAGTATTTCTAAACATCTTTTATCTTATGCTAATGAGCGCGGGCACTAGTCCCCTGGGCGTTACTTCCCTTGGCTAGTCGGCCCCATTAGCATGTTAGTACTCCCCTGTGGGCCCCTGTAGGTGTGCTAACATGCTAATGAATGTACAGCATCAGAGGATGATCTCACTCACCTCTCCGCTGCCATCGCCACCCAACACTGGATTTTGGCACTGTGCGCATGACCCAGGAGTTTCCTTACTAGCGAAAAAAGCTCCCTGAATATTTTTTATTTTTTAAAAAAAGGATTGTGGGTTTCTTAGTGCGCAGCCCTTTGTTTTCATGCCGCACTTTCTGTCTGCGGCACTGTGTGGTCTTAGTTGCCTTCAATTACCATACAGCATAGCTTGATGTGCTAGCCAGCTCTAACTATTGCTTGTAAAGGTGTAAGTATGAGCATTTCTGCATTTTTTTTGAGCCCTTGTATGTTACCTATGACGATCCATACATTGAAGAAATAAGGCATTACATGGACCTCAGTAAAGTCAGTTGGCTGTCTGTGTAATGAATAGACAAGCTGTGCCTCCCCGAGAGAGAAAAATACATAGTTCTAACTAGAGTCGTGATTAGTTTAATAAGCTCTGCTGCTTTTAGTGGAAAGCCTAGAGGTCATGCAGTTATGTGCTACTGGAGTTTTGAAGAGCTGTACAACCTTTTTGGAAATCTGGCAAAGAGATCAATCACAAAGCTTTGGGCTTGAATCAGTAAGTAGATGATGACATTAAGAAGAGCCACAGCTCAGATCGACAGTTATCACTACTGCTGAGTAGAGATGAGTGACCCGAGGTTCGGTGTTCTTACCAACACAGACTTAAAAACAAAAAAACAAAACGGAGTTCAGGGGAATTAAATATGCAAACTACTTGCACGAGCATTGGTACGCAGCCCAGTGCAAGCCACTTGCAGTGTGTGAACACCTTGCATTGGGGGTAACAATAGCATTATTAGATGTAGTGTGAACCAAATAAAAAAATGGAATACTCCGCCTACCCGCCCCCGGAAGTGATCTGTTCATGGCTGTTTACATGTGGGCAGAGAACCAAACTGCCCAATTAGGGCTTCTATTGGGGTTCAGGTCAAGTCCGGGTCCCAAACTGATCTAAAGTCCAGCTGAACCCGCCAAACTCAACTTCCACGGGTCCGCTCATCTCTACTGCTCAGTGATTCTGACTTTAGATCTTCTCAGAGATATCATATATGGATGTGAGATATTAATTTTTTGAAACATTACTGTACATAATGAGTTACTCACCAGTCTAGTGCATTTGCCTGACCTAGAGGTCTATTTATCGGTTCATTCATTTATCCTCTTATGTTATCAAAGTCAGTTTTTACAGTATTTGCCTCGACTGATGGGTGATTTTAAAGCAATATTACACTAGCAGTGGAAACTATTATTTTAAGACTAACTTGAGTTTCGGGTTTTATGTTTTAGATGGCTTGTTCCTGTAAAACAAACCATATATTCAATGTATCGTAGTAAATGCACCTCAAATACTAACTCCACTCAACCCAGAAATATCAGTGTGACTGTAGGTGTGACACAGTACCTTTCTTCACCCTTTTCACAGTCTGAGATTGGTATTGGGTCACCACAATTGAGCCATTTAAGCTTTTGTGCCTCTTGTGACACCCAGTGAAAAGGTAGCTACCAGTTTCTTTCCTTAAACTGGGTATCCAAGGGGTTGTCCAATTATCAAAATGTTTTATCATAACTATGAAGGGTTAGAAAACTGTATTGACTCGTTAATCTTGCCATGCCTCTATTTAGTAGGAGTTTGGGCAGCAAGATTCACCTGAAAGGTTCTCGTTAAAGAGAAAAGTGTTTGGTGATTTAGTGGTTGGTACTTCTGCGCTTTCTCAAATTGATAAACATATTGATTGATATTGATTAGTATTGATTAATCTATGGGAAAAATCCTCCAATAACTGAGCCTTCTGAACCTATGTTAAGGGACTTGCAGCAGCACACTTTCATTTCTAGGTTTTGAATGGAATTAGGCATTATGTACTTAATACTGGACATGTGTATATAAGCAATAAACACATAAGCCTACTAAGGAGATGTTTCTGTTGATTCTACTGTAGTCAGAGTAGAGCTAAGGGTTTGTATTTTATCTATGGGTCTTTCCCAGCAATATCCAGACCACTTGCCCTCCATTTTCAAAATTCCCTGAGCTAATGATGAATTCATAGGAAGATGTTAATATCCTACAAAGTGTTAATACAAGTCAAAAGCTGAAATTTACCATAGTATTGCCGTAAGAACTTAGATTAGCTTCTATTCTGTGAATGGGTTCAATGGTGACGTGTGAATATGGCAATCACAATAATCCCGGTTTCCTGGGAGATTATAAAGTGCTGGGATGCAAAAATTGCAAATGTGTTCAATGAAACTAAACATTCTGTGTAGTCATAAATGAGCTCTTAATAAATGGACAGCAACAGAACTCTATTTCTACCTCCCTCCCAAATGACACTGTTTTTATTGATTTAACTATTTCATTTAATAAAGAAGAACTGTATTACGCAAGTGTGTCCGCGTGTGTTCATACAGAAGTAGCAAGAAATAAAGGGGTTAGTTGTACTATCATCAATGTTCAGAGGCACACCGCTCCTCACCCTTCTGACTTCCTGATTACTGGGGTTCTCACTGGTTGACAGTACAGGCTAACAGTATAGTTTAGCCGGTGGCCAGAACAGTGCTCTCTCCGATGCTGCTATAGAACGCACCTGTCAGGTTGCCAGCAGGGGGAGCTGGAGTCCTGCAGGGAAAGACACTACACGGAGCTGAATGAGCAAGGAGGGGAACTCCCAGTGTGTGCTGATGCAGTGTCTGCCAGTATCAGCCGGAGGGGCTATTGTGGGAAACAACCGGGGCTATTGTGGGAAAGAAGGAGGTGAGACAGAGGAATGGTAGAACGACTAGGGGACAGAACACAGACAGAGGACTAGGGCACAGAGAGGGAACGGATCAGGATCACACTTACAGGGACTAGCACTCACAGACAAAGCAGTGCTAAGCTTATAGCTGGTGCTGGTTCACCGGAGATGACAGTATTTAAAGCATCCCAGCTCTGGAAGTGAGGCCTGGGAGAAGGCTCCACCCCCTAGCCATGTGGATGGCGAGAGGAAACCGTGACAGCACCCTTCCTATGCAGCATAAAAGACTACAATACCCCCAATGCTGGCCATGACTTGAGCTAACAGTGCACCTCAACGAGCCCAGCCAATTTTAGAGCAGTGCTTACAAGCGTGATAGGAATTTGCCCATCACCAGTTCGTCCCTTAGGTAATAAGCTGCAAAGAAAAGGACAAAAGCAGAGATAAATGGATGCAGATAGAAATAATAAGTATATTACACATTGACTATTTCTGTCTGTCGTTCGCTTTCTTTTTTTGAACGTGGAACTAACACTTTACGGTGGTCATACACATTGCGCAGGCACAGTATAGAATAGTTATCTTAACCTGCCATTTTTGATGAGACCAGTTAGCCATCAAGTGCGTATAGGGGCTTCTTAATTCTTCCCCAAAACAGGATGTTGAGGTAAAATATGAATCAGACATGAGGAAATTTCAATAACTGATTCCCATTTCGGCCAAATGCACACTCAGCCAACTGAAAAATGCATGTATGTTTGGCTTTCAAGAGTGATAGGAGTCAGTCCAACAATTATTCATTAAACAGGTATTTAAAGTGTACGGTCACTATTATTCTAGTATAGTGCGTTAGATGGGCAGATGTGTAGTAGGAACACACCGGCATAAACAGCGGGTATAATAAGTATTGAACGCATCACCAATTTTCTAAGTAAATATAGTTCTAAGGGTTTGTTCACACTAGCATATAAAATGGACAAGTGCAATGTGAGAAAAAAATCGGATTAGCCTCGGAACCAATGTTTTCCAATGAGGTAGTGCTGATTTGCGATTTTTTTTTTTTCCTCTGATGTATTCGGCCTGAGGAAAAAACCATGGCATGCTGCGTATGGTCTCAGAAAACGGCCGAGATTCGCCAATGAAAGTTAAGGGGTGTGAGAAAGAAAGTGGATGTCACATGAACCATCCATGTACCATCTGATTTTTACAGATACATTACCATTCTGTAGCATAGAAAACTGTAAATGGTCTTGTAAATGATTGTTGAATAATAGCTGCTGAGAAAAAAAAATACAGATGGCATACGGATGAACGGACCTGTAAATGTTCGGGTTCACCGGGTTCGACTGAACTTTAGTTAAAAGTTTGGTTTGGGACCCGCGCTTGACGCTGAACCCTGAACCCCATATAAATCAGTGAAGACCCAAACTTATGTGCTGTAAAATGGTTGTAGTAAGGGCTAGGGGGCTGTAAAATAACGGCAACTGCCCTGCAAATAAACGTGGAAAGGGAATAATAACAAAAAAATTATGTGTGATCCTGCCTATTTTTGATAACCAGAGCAGGTAAAGCAGACAACTGCGGGCTGCAACCCTCAACTTTCTGCGTTACCTAGGCTGGTTATCAAAAATAAAGAATCACACATTGTTTTTTTTTATTAAATAGAGCCGGGCAAAGCACCAGAAATGGAACATCTAATATGATGCACCACTTCTGTGGCAGCTGTGGGTTGCAATTTTTAGGCTGGGAAGGGTCAAATAACCATGGACTTTCCCAGCCTGATAATATCAGCTTCAGCTGTGTGCTTTACCTTGGCTGGTTATCAAAAATAGGGAACCCCATGAAGTTTTTAAAAATACTTAAATAATTTTTAGAAACTGGGGTGGGGTCTCCTCTATTTTTGATAACCAGTAAAGCAGACAGCTGAGGGCTGCAGCTTCCAGTTTACATGTGTTGGTTATCAAAAATAGGCTGGAGCCCACATCATTTTTTTTATTGTTCATAGCAACATACAGACATCTTCCCTACTCAATAAAGCTTGTTAATTGTCTGCGCTGCAGCCTTTCAACAAACTTACTTAATTAGCATACGAACAGCAACTGATCTCGGACACTGACTTTTTTTTAAGAGTTCATACCCCAGACACCCGGTGTCCAGTCTGAACCCCGAACATTACTGTTGGGTTCACTTATCCCTACATACAGTGGGGAAAAAAGTATTTAGTCAGACAACAATTATGCAAGTCTCACACTTAAAAAGATGAGAGCGGCCTGTAATTGACAACTTAGGTAGACCACAACTATAAGAGACAAAATGAGAAAACAAATCCAGAAAATCACCTTGTCTAATTTGGCAAGGCTTTTTTTTTGCAAATTATTGTGGAAAATAAGAATTTGGTTAATAACAAAAGTTCATCTCAATATTTTGTTATACCAGGTGGCCATAAAATAACCTAAGGTGTTTGGAGCCATGTGCAGACTGACCCAGTGGACAGAATTGACTGAAAATTGGTATGTATGCATGAGGAAATGGAAGGCATCTTAAAAAATAAATGTTATACCAAAACTCTCCACCAAGTGAAAAATTGGTGCTGTACGGTGAGCGTGCCTTGCAACTCAGTCTACAAGATGCCTGCCTCTTTGTCGGACCTTGCGTGTTAAGGGTGCTTTACACGCTGCGACATCGGTAACGATATATCGTCGGGGTCACGTCATTAGTGACGCACATCTGGCGCCATTACCGACATCACAGCTTGTAACACAAATGAGCGACGATCAACGAGCACAAAAATGTGAAAAATCGTTGCTCGTTGACACGTCGCTCATTTCCTTAATATCGCTGCAGCGACAGGTACGATGTTGTTTGTCATTCCTGCGGCAGCACACATCACTGTGTGTGACGCCGCTGGAACGACAAACATCTTACCTGCGTCCAGCGGAAAAGGAGGAAGGAAGGAGGTGGGCGGCATGTTCCGCCGCTCATCTCCTCCCCTCCTTTTCTATTGGGCGGCAGTTCAGTGACGCTGCTGTGACGTCGCTGTGACGCTGAACGAACCGCCCCCTTAGAAAGGAGGCGGTTCGCTGGTCACAGCAACGTCGCAGAGCAGGTATATGCGTGTGATGCTGCTGTAGCGATAATGTTCGCTACGGCAGCGATCACCACATATCGGCTGTACGATGGGGGTGGGTGCTATCGCGCTCAGCATCGCTAGCATCGGCTAGCGATGTCGCATCGTGTAAAGCACCCTTTAGTGCGGTTGTTTTATGAGAATGCCAGGAATGCTACAGCTGCACTGAGAGCCTTTTGTCATTTGAAAGACCTTCACACACGTAGCGGTCCATTGGCTGTCCGTTTACTGAGACAGATGATGGTATGTTTTGAGGCAACAGGGCTACTGAGTGTTCAGCCAGGACTCGGGCGACGACCGGTAAGCAGAGAGGTTGTGAAGGACATTGTCACTGCCATTGTGCAACAGGGCATGAACAACCCTGCCTGGAACAGCAGTGTATGCAGTATTTCCAGGCAAATGGGGCTACTGTACAGCACAGTGTGGAAAGGTCTCCGAAAGGTCTTGCGGGCAAACCTGTACAAAATTAGTCATCATCATCAACTTTTCCCTCATGACAATGATACTCACATGACATTTGCATTCATATTTCTGGCGAGAGTTGAAGTGGATGGTAATTGGCCATGGAATGTTATGTGGTGCGACCAAGCGCATTTTTACCTGAATGGAATGGTGAACATACAAAACTGTTACATATGAGCTACTGAAAATCCTCTTGCAGTCGAGAGGGTTTCGCTGCATTCGCCAAAGGTAACTGTTTGGTATGGCTTCACCTCATCATTCATCCTCAGGCCTTTCTTTTACGAAGAAATGAGGCTAACTGGGGTTGCTATCTGTTCAGTGACAGCAGCGAGATACCAGACAATGCTGGAAACAGTGGTCATTCCGCAATCCAACAGCGGCAGTGTCTTCAGAAGACCACCTTCATGCATGATGGAACACCTCCTCACATCACAAATCGTGTGAAGAATGTTGTATGTGCACATTTTCCCGATGATAGGATTTTGAGCCGCTCCTTCCCTAATGCATGGCCACCGCGTTTGCCCGATCTCAATCCTTGTGATTTCTGGTTTGGGAGACACTTGAAAGAGCATGTTTATCGGGGAAATGTTGACACCCTGGCTGATCTCAAAGACCGCATCATTGTGGAAGTGCGCAGCATCCCACCAGACATGTTACACACAAGCGTCGAGCATGTTCTGCATAGGGTGAACATGATCACCATGCATGATGATGGCAATATTGAACAGTTATGCTAGCCTGTGGAACAATTGTGACATCTCCAATTATCGGCACATGGTTTTTGGGCCGCTCGCTCACTGTACAGCGCCACTTTTCACCTGGTTGGGAGTTTTTGTATACATTTTTTTTTAAAGATGCCTTCCATTTCCTTATGCTTTGAATAGCATACATACCAATTTTCAGACAATTCTGTCTACTGGGTCAGTCTGCACATGGTTCCAAACACCTTAGGTTATTTTATGGTCACCTTGTATATCTTTTGTTGCCAATGACAGAGGTCAATTGTTTTCTGTAAGTCTTCATAAGGTTGGCACACACTGTTGGTGGTATGTTGGCCCATTCCTCCATGCAGATCACCTCTAGAGCAGTGATTTTTTCGGCCTGTCGCTGGGCAACATGAACTTTTCACTCCCTCCAAAGGTTTTCAATGGGGTTTAGATCTGGAGACTGGCTAGGCCACTCCATGACCTTCATATGCTTCTTACAAAGCCACTCCTTCGTTGCCCTGGTGGTGTGCTTGGGATCATTATCATGCTGAAAGACCCAGCCACGTTTCATCTTCAATGCCCTTGCTGATGGAAGGAGGTTTGCATTCAAAATCTCATGATAAATGGCCCCATTCATTCTTTCATGTACACAGAGCAGTTGTCCTGGTCCCTTTGCAGAGAAACAGCCCCAAAGCATGATGTTGCCACCCTCATGCTTCACAGTAGGTATGGTGTCCTTTGGATGAAATTCAGCATTATGTCTCCTCCAAACAAACTTTAGACGGGCCTGGACATGTACTGGCTTAAGCAGAGGAACACATCTGGCACTGCGGGATCTGAGTCCCTGGTGGTGTAGTGTATTACTGATGGTAACCTTTGTCCCAGCTCTATTCAGGTCATTCACTAGGTCCCCCGTGTAGGTCTCTGATTTTTGCTCTCCGTTCTTGTGATCATTTTGACCCCTCGGGGTGAGCTCTTGCATGGAGTCCCATACAGAGGGAGATTATCAGTGGTCTTGTATGTCTTCCATTTTCTTATTATTGCTCCCACAGTTGATTTCATCACACCAAGCTGCTTGCCTATTGCACATTCAGTCTTCACAGCCTGGTGTGGGGCTACAATTTTGTTTCTGGTTTCCTTCGACAGCTCTTTGGTCTTCACCATAGTGGAGTTCAGAGTGTGCCTGTTTGAGGTTATGGACTGGTGTCTTTTATACTGATAAGTTCAACAGGTGCCATTACTAGAGGTAATGAGCGGAGGAGCCTCTTAAAAAAGTTACAGGTCTGTGAGAGCCAGAAATCTTGCATGTTTTTAGATGACTAAATACATATTTTCCACCATAATTTTCAAAAAAAATCTTGCCAAATCAGACAAGGTGATTTTCTGGATTTGTTTTCTCATTTTGTCTCTCATAGTTGTGGTCTACCTATGATGTCAATTACAGACCTCTCTCATCTTTTTAACACTGGGAGAACTTGCACAATTGGTGGTTGACTAAATACGGTACTTCCCCCCCCCCTCCCCCACTGTATGTATGCTAGGAGAGAGAAAAATTGCACTTGCATGACACTCACTTGACTTGCGGAAATACATGTGCATGAAACTCATCCAACTTCTGGATGAAAATCGTATCAATTTTTGTACGCTATTGTGAGTCAACCCTAAAGGTGCTAGTGACATGAAATTCTCAATACGGTAGTAACTACCCATCCAATCCACCCCTGCAAATAAATAAAATCATAGCTGTCTATAAATGTATTATTATTATTGTTATTATTATAGTTATGTGTAATAATGAGAAATGGCACTGGGAAAAATTATAGAACAAATGAAGAATGGGAGTTGCAAAAAGCCATGGAAAGTTATGACACTAGCTAAAGTTTCTCAGTAATTAGAAAGCAATCCTGCCACTTAATGATAAATAATATCAGTTGATTCAACTGATGCCCTATAGTGTCTCATTACCAAGGTGCCACATAAAAAATATTGTAGCGCTCGCCCATATTGAGGTGGCAAGCGGGAGTAGACCCACTGTACCACAAGGGGTATCTGGTCTTATCCTAATGTGGGAGGGGCTTAACAGGCCCGCGAGCAGGATTCACCAGGAGCACACTTGGATGGTTGCGGACAGACGGGGGAGGGCGCAAGCCAACCATAGCGGTAAATATGTCTAAAGGGTGTGAGAGTTAGTGAAGTCCATGGCTTGAGCAGACTAGCACTTGCCGGTGTTACGACGGTGAGCGGGAGTGGACCCACTTGACTACAGGGGGGAAGCCCGGTCTTACCCTGAGGTGGTATGGGCTTAACTAAGCACCCACCGGGTATACACCAAAAGCTCAGATGGTGAGGATGGGCTTGGCTGCCAGTAGATGCCACGTGCCACTCCCAGGGCATTGTCTGAGACTGTGGCAGCTAACCCCCCCGAGGCAGGGACAGGCTCAAGTACAGCCTGTAGATGTAGCGTCTGCAGGCAGGATGGATGATGCAGACAGGTACAGAGGGTACAGTAGATACTGACAGGTAGGTTGAAGGTGGACATAGGGACAGGTAATGGCTACAGGTAGCGAGCGGACAAATGGCACCTAACAACTAATTAGCAAGACAAACACTAATTACCTGATAAAGTTGCTCAGGCACCACCACTAGTGGCTAAGGTGCTCAGGCACCTCCGCTAGTGGCACCTCCCTCCCATAGGCTGAGAGGCACTTCCAGGTAAAAGGGTGTTGGTCATTTAGGAGGAGGGAAGGTGCACGAGTGCACACTAAGTGCACTGGCCATATGAAAAGGAGGCAGCAGGAGCACACATGGTGGCTGCGCAAAGGCGGGTGAGGGTGCAGGCCAACCGCTGTGGTAAGTATGCCGACATCACTGCTGAAGGGATGCTGATGTTACAAACATCTCATGATGGGTAAAACCAGTGAGTTGCTCAAGACCACCTTCGCAACCTTATTGTTAAAAAATACTGTATACTGATGACAATGTTTATAGAAGAATTTCTAAATTACTGAAGGTTCCAGTGAACACTGTTGTTGCCATAATCTGGAAATGGAGAGAACATAATTTCACCAAAAACTAGGCACAACCAAGAAAAATGTCAGTAAGTGTGTTCAATACTTTTTCCTTATGTAATTTTTTATCACTACATTTTTGGATATCTATGGTTTGATTTTTTTTTTTTGTATCTGTGGATTGAATGGGTTGTTACCGACACCTGGTGAGAAATTCATGTCAATAGCAACTTTACAAGTATATTGTCTTCGAAAATTGGTGACATGTTCAATACTTATTACTTCCACTGATTCTCAGTTAGGTCAAGATCAGTTCTGCATTGATGGATCCATTCCAAGCCTCCTTACAAATTCATCATTATAGCTGGAAACACTATTTTTAAGGGTAAATTGCTGACACCATGACAGACCTTCAATAGACCCCATTACAGCCAATAGGATCTGTCGGGAGTCATCGGTGTTCACCAAATGAATCCAGTACATTGCAATTTTCAGTTTCTTGTTCCTATGACAGAACAGAACAGAAACCCTGAACTTTTTAGTGCAAATGTGGACTTAACCTTTGTGAGATTTTGGTCATGTGTTTTACCCACCACGATGCATCACTCTTGAAGGACCCCGCCAATGAAATTCTTTGCTACTTCTGCTTCAATGCCGAGACTCAGAAGCAATAAAATGTACAATGTTGCCAAGTCTATTAGTACATTCAGCATTAACAGAGGGTTTATGGAGACAAGGTTTTCCTTTTGTTGTTCCTTTTGAGGCCAAGGTCTAGAATATATAAGCCATGATTCCTAGAACGTCATGAACTGCTTTCAGCATTATGGTATGATGGATTTTCATATTAACTGTTTCTTTTGTATTTATTTCCAACTGAAGAACAATAATTTGTTGACCTTAATGCTGATAATATCAAGGGTTTAACACTTACGATGAACATTGATAATATCCTTACAGTTGTGATTACGTTGTGACCATCTCCAAGGAGAGATGGAGGCAGTTCGCATCAGATCAAACATTTCAATATAAAATTTGTGATGTTTGAGTTAATCATGTCTAAAGTCACAAAATCAGGGACACAATTGAAGGGGTCTTCTGGTTTTACTGGTTAATGACTCTATGATGAAAGGTTAAGCAGTTTTCTAATATAATTTGGGCTCAATTCATTAAGACTGGCATTTCTTACACCAGTCTTAAAGGGGTGGCTCACTACTCTGCAATAGTGGCCACATCCCTGTAAAACGGATAGGTGAAGGCTTTTTCTAAATACCTTCATCAGCCAATTCTGTCTGTGAGTGGCGCTATTGTGGTCCATTCATCCCCATGAAGTTACCCCCGGGCTCCGTGAGCTTTGGGGTCCCGTGATGTCACATCAACTTTCAGCTGACCTGACACCACCAAGCCCGGCCCTAGTCTTCCTGAGTGATTGGGCTGTGGGTGGCATTTCAACACTCATCACAGCCCAACGTCACAGCCCAGCATCTCACATGCGCACACTCTCCTTCACTACAGAGCTCCGAAGGCTGGAGCGATGCTGGGCTGCGACAAGTGGTGAAACTCTGCCCATAGCCCAGTCACTCAGGAAGACTGGGGCTGGCCTTGGTGATGTCAGATCAACTCCCAGTTATGCTGCAACTGACACTCTCAGCTCTACTGCCTCTGACACTCTCAGCTCTGCTGAATCTGACACTCTCAGCTCTGCTGAATCCGACACTCTCAGCTCTGCTGAATCTGACACTCTCAGCTTTGCTGAATCTGACACTCTCAGCTCTGCTGAATCTGAAACTCTCAGCTTTGCTGAATCTGACACTCTCAGCTCTGCTGAATCTGACACTCTCAGCTCTACTGCATCTGACAGTCTCAGCTCTGGTGCATCTGACAATCTCAGCATTGCTGAATCTGACACTTTCAGCTCTGCTGAATCTGACACTCTCAGCATCTGACACTCTCAGCTCTGCTGCATCTGACACTCTCAGCTCTGCTGCATCTGACACTCTCAGCTTTGCTGCATCTGACAATGAGGTGAGTTCACTAAGTTCACCTCAGGTCAGGTTATTTGAGTTCACAGGTGTGTAGACACCTGGAGGTATTACAAGAGTTCAAAGCCTGCAGGTGTCCAACACCTGTGAACTCAGCTAAACTCAGAGATGTCACAGCTCTCAACTGTGGCTCAGTCAGTCTCTGCCTGGAGTAGCAGCAGAGCAGTTATGTTCTGCCCTGCTGCCAGTCCAGTATGTAGCAGAGTTGGGATCGTCGTGGACATCGTGTTTGTGGATTTTCGCTAGACCTGGGTATGTTGTGGTAATAAAAAAAAAGTTAAAATAAAGGATTTTTCTCGGTGTTTGTGTTTATTTCTTTTGACTTATAGGATCAGTGGTGGGGGGGATCTCATAGACCTCTATGAATCACTAATTCTGGGCTTCGTGACAGATGTGCACTGTCATTATCCCCTATTGCCACTGCACCAGGGCAATCAGGAAGAGCAGGGAAAAGCACCGGGTATTTTGCATGTAATGGATGTGACAATTCCGGGACAGCTGCAGGCTGCTATTTTTAGCTTGGGAGGTCCCAATAATCATGGGCCTCCCCAGGCTGAGAATACTAGCCCCCAGCTGTTGGCTTTATCTTGGCTGGGTATCAAAATTAGGGGGACAGCTGAATATGTATGAGCACTGATGAGTGGACCAGGAAGTAGCATTACAGCCACACGGGAGGCTTGGTAAGTATATTGCTTCTGCTTTAACCCATTATTTTACAGGCTATTTGGGTCCCCATTGACATATATGAGGTTCGACGTCTGGGCAAATGTTTGGGTTCAAGTCCGAGCTTAACCAGACTTTTTTTTGCGGGTTCGCTCATCACAAGTTATCCATCAACTTAGAATAAAGTTCAGGAGATGAAGGATTAGTATCTATGTTTAAAGGGGTCTTTCATTTTCAGAAAACCCTTGTCCCCAAGCTCAGTTTGTCCTCACTCTCCCTGGGTCCAATGCTGTGTCTCCACTTCTCCCAGTGTCTGTTACTGTTTGCAATGCTGATGTCATGTTACTAATACTGCAGCTAATCAGTGAGCTCAGCACCTCACGCTGTCTACTCAGACAGGCACTGACCTCATTTTTTTTCCTTCAACTTTGCTGGTAAGATGTCAGTGCTGAAGACATAAAGAGACTTCATGAGCAGCAGCAGAGACTCAGCAATAGACCTGGGGATGGATTGAGCTTTACTTAGGTTTTTTGTTTTTAGTACAATTCAGACACCTGGCTCATACATTTGACATGTATTACAACTTTTTAGTAGATTATCAGGACAAGAAAGAGATTTAACAGACAAGGAGATGCGGTCCAGCTTCACCAGTATTGACTATTCCTGTACCATTGGTGAGTAGGTGAGGTTGGATGCTCCTAACGTTCGCTATGGTGGTGCTCATTCTAATAGGGAAAAAGTCCAAACATGATTCAAAAAAATATAAGAAAAAAAGTGGCTCTCACTACAGCGTAAAATATATCTTTATTTCAGTCCATGCGTAAAAGCCAGTGTGTTGGTGGGCAGATGCAAGCACCATAGAGGACGACGGTCGTTTCATGCTAAGGACCCGTGGAATCATCCCAAGCGTGAAGTGGTTGTCGTACTCTGTGGTGCCTGCATCTGGCCATCTTCCTGAGGACCCGTGGAAGCACCTCTAGTGCAAAATGGCCGTCGTCCTCTGTGGTGCCTGCATCCAGCCGCTGAACTGCTGGATTTTACGCATGGACTGAAATAAAAATGTATTTTATGCTATGGTGAGTGCCACTCTTTTTCTTCTATTTTTTGGACTCAAGAAGGAGATTTAAGTTGCTAATATTGCTCACATATATTCTTTTAGGCTGCATACAGTACAACAGAATTATATCCACAGACCCATTGTCTTTGAATGTTAAGAAGAAGAATTTGATGCATTGACAGCACAGGAAGATCTTGAAGATGGTATTTCAAACAATAAGTACATTAGGAACAAAAAAAGTATGTTCTTCTACATCTCCCATGAGTATGATTTATGACATAATCAGGCCACGTATAGACTGGTCCAATTCCAGTACGCTGGCAGCTAAATGGTTCTCTCAGTTACCTTGTCGAAATGTCAAGATGTCACTTTGAAATTAAATAAAATCATCCCTGTCAGTAGTTACGAAGACGTGGCATTAATGGCATTTCACAGAGCACAGTGACATTACTCCTCAGCTACAGGTGAAAATGTCTGCTGAAACATTGTGCTGTGCGCAGTACCAGCCACCTTATACTGACGTTTTTTATAACTAGCGGAGACTGCTTGCTGACACAGAAAAGATGGGCTTCAGTTAATCATCATCTACATCCTAACTTTAGTGTTTCTGTTACTTTAAAGGGAACCTGTCACCACTTTTTTGGCCTATACAGTAAGCTGCGGCCACCACCACCAGGCTTTTATATACACCATTCTAACATGCTGTATATAAAAGCCCAGGCAGCTGTGAGAACATAAAAAACACTTTATAAGGCCTCTGCCACACATACGTGAAAATCACGCACGTGCCGCGAAACACGTATTTTCCCTGCGTGTTGCGTTTGGTAAGTACGTGTCTCTGGTACGTGCGTACCACGTGTGTTCTACGTGTGCTATCCGCGATAACACACGGAGAACCGGTAATTTGCATACTCACGTGGTCCTTGCTGCTGTCCGTGGTGCTGATCTTCGGTCTCCAGCCCTGCCGACCCCCCGCTGCTGCTGCTTCCGGCCGCAGTGAAGTGAATATTAAATGAGCGGCGGTCGGCAGCAAGTGACAGCAGCGGCAGAGACAGGAGGGCTGGAGAAGGTGAGTAAAGATTTGGGTTTTTTTTCTCTGACACGTGAGTTTTCTCCGGCGCGTGTCACATGGGACTGCATCCACACTACATCCGTGTGGTATGGGTGCGGGCCGTGTGACACCCGTGATGCCAGAGAAAAACAGACATGTCAGCGTGATAGACACACGTAAGTACGGAACGGACACACGTTCCGTTCCAAAATACTTACGTGTGTCCAAACCATTAGGAATATATAGGTCCACGTGTGCCCGTGTCTCCGGTACGTGACAAAACTGTCAAACACATACCGGAGGCACGAACGTGTGACAGAGGCCTAATACTTACCTAACGGTAGCTCGGTTGGCCAGATGGCCGTCTCCGTTCTCCGGTGCCGGCGCTGCCTCTTTTGGCCATCTTCGTCCTCCTTCTGACTCCTGTGTGCATGAATCATCCTACGTAATACACACTCGCCGGTCCTGCACAGGCACACTACAATACTTTGATCTGCCCTGCTCAGGGCAGAATAAAAGTGCGCCTGCTGAGGACCTGAATGCCGGCGAGTGTGGATGACGTCGGACGCATCATGCACCGCAGGTAGAGAAGAAGGAAGACGATGATGGCCGAAAGAGGCGGTGCCGGTGTGAAGCCCCGCATTACCTTCTGTTGCAGGTCGCCGCAGGGTCTCCACAGGCTTGGAAATCTTCTGGTCACAGGTAGGTTAACTTCAATGGGGGATTCGTGATGCCACTCTCGGTATTTGCGGTCAGGGGTGACCGCCACTGCAGTTTAGGGGATGCCTGGGGCTGATGGTAGGTGCAGTTAGATGTTGTGGCCTCCCGAGAGTGAGGCTGGCCCCAGTGCCCGAAGTAAGTGTGCGGTACCACAGGTCGCAGAAGAACTCACAGACAAAACAGCAATGTCTTTCAGGGTTTTACTCACTTTCAGGTGGCAGGGGTGAGTTAACCCGGGCGATGCTATGGTGGACCAGGTGGAACCAGATATCCCTTCGGCTGATGTAGGGGTGACAGCTGAGTCACCTTCCTTGCCCTTCTTGTTTTGAGGTGACCCCGACCTGAAGTCTTGCTGGGATCACCCAGGGAAGTCGCATACGCCGTTCTCCCCTTTTTGGCCCGTTTGCGGGCAGCGTGGGCCAAGTAATTCTGGCTGCTTGCCGTCAGTCACTTATGGGCCCCTCGTTGCTGCTGTAGCTATGGACTCTGTCTAAGTTTGGTGAGGCGCATAAAGTGCCCTCACCGGCAGGTTGGGCAGGCCAACTGAATGGGCCCCTGCTCTGGGGACCTGTACCCCGTGCTGGCAGGGTCTACTGGCAGTCCCCGTACTCCGCCACCTCTCTGCACCAGGTGGTTTTCGGGCGGCACTACCAAGTAGCCCTTTCCCTCCCGCCAGCAGCTACGAACGGTGCAGTGTCTGGAAGGGCCCTGCTCCACTGCTCTGCCCTCCAGACGCGACTCCTCTATCTCCTTCTCCTTTGGCTGCCTCTGCACAACTCCCTTGTTCCCAGTGACACCACCCACCACTAGCTGGGAGGCGAGGGCCACACCCCCTCCCTGAGTCTGCTCAGGGGTCCCCACTAGCTGTGTGTGTGTTCCTGGTTACTAGTGTTCCGTGTGTCCACACCCTAGTCAGCCTCTGGGATTACCTGTGTTGTACTGACCCAGCATGGGTGCAGTACCCATTGGTGCCTGACCAGGTCAGGGGCACCACAGCGGCACTGGAGAATTGAGACGCCCATCTGGCCAACCGAGCGACCGTTAGGTAAGTATTTTAAAGTGTTTTTTATGTTCTCACAGCGGCCTGGGCTCTTATATACAGCATGTTAGAATGCTGTATATAAGAGCTCAGTGGTGGTGGCCGCAGCTTATATGCCAAAAAAGTGGTGACAGGTTCCCTTTAACCTATGAGTGGTCAATTTTCAGTTATACTCTGATTTCAATTACAAGCTCAATAAAGAAAAATAATATCTGTAATGTAGGACAAATAGGAAAAGCATGTTAAATTGTTGGGCTAATCTAAACCTAGACATATTCTCTGTAATCCATTGGTGACACACTGTACATTTATGGAAGATGTGCACACTTTTAAAGCAGGCTCAGGAACTATGCCTGCTCCATACTGCACAGGTGGCAGCTGCGTTATATAGCCTGCACCCAAGAGTAAATGCTGAGATCATTGCTAACTCCAGTTTCAACTTAAGAGGTTGTTCATCAACAAAGCACATTTTAACCAATATGTCATGAACAGCCGAGGGAGTCACTCAGAAATCCGCAGCTGTTCACTGATTTGTCACAAAGACGACTACTCTCTAGCGCCCCCCTTGTCTGCAGGCACTTTTGATACTGCAAGACAATGCATAAGATGAGGCTGCTGAGCTAATAATGCCAAATATTGGAGGTCTCACAGCAAGGGTAAATGTATATATCACCGATTCCCGCTAATGGAATATATATATATATATATATACCTTTGTACCCTTAATGATAGCACTCCAATATTCTATGCAATAATAATTACGTTGCCACCACCCAGCTTTTTGGGATAGCTGGGGACCCGTTTCAGATAGCATAAGGCCCTTCGGGTTTATTGGATTTGTATATAAAGCATGAGGAAAGAAACTATTAAATTTTATATATTTAATCCGAAAATAGGCAGTGTTTAAAAAATATACAAGAATTTACAAAAGGGAACAATACACATACAGTATAGACAGTTACATTAAAATTAAAAGGTATAAAACGTGAAACTTACTAAGCTTGTGCCATAGAAGTGGCGTCTACTTAGGGAGGGAGGTCTCCACAGGAAGAAGATGTTAAGAGAGCCAGCATCAACTCTTACAGATGCCTTCCAAATACTGACTGAGCCCCCCAGACAGGAGCTGACTCTTATGCCCTAGGTGGCCCCCCTTGTCTGAGACATCATTTTATGGTCTCTTGTGGGCTGTGCTGCGATGTTCACAAAGTTCCATAATTCTAGGGTTTTTCATATCTTTGCTCTTGGGCCACACAGGTGAAAGATATTAGCGTCATATTTTATATCTCGATTTTACATTTACATTGATACCAAACACAACGCCTCTAGTACGATTTTACTGGCCAATACTAATTTGTCGTGATTCCGGCGATCTCCCCGTCAAGCGGGACGGTGCGCTGGGTTCTGCACGACACAGGGATTCTGGCAATATGTTTTTCATTTTTCTAGCATTAACGCAGCGCTTAAAACCTGCTTTGGAAGTTTTCCCGCCAATATAACAAAGGATTGTTTTTCTCTGCATTTTGTTTTCTGTAGATATACCATCACCCATGTCGTAAATACCTTAAGCTTCCAGGCCGATCAGATAATCGTCATGACGATCTGTGGCTGATGGTGGAAACAAGGGGGGTAAAGACCCTCCAACAGTTTTACATGACACCTCCCCCTTTTTGAGGTAGCATGGGAGATTGATTTGCCAATCATCTCCTAAGCCTACCTCGCTGGCATCCCCCTGCTGGGACAGCCCATCAGCGTTGTCATGCTCAACACCCTTCCTGTGTTGAATGGTAAAATCATACTGCTGTAGCGCCAAGCTCCACTGCAGTAGCTTACCATTGTCGCTGGCCACCCGGCGTAGCCAGCTGAGAGGGTTGTGGTCTGTTACTAAGGTGAAGTTGCGTCCATATAGGTAGGGCTGCAATTTCCGCAGGGCCCACACTATAGCGAGGCACTCCTTCTCCACAGTGGCATAGGCCACTTCCCGGGATAAGAGCTTGCGGCTGACAAACACCACCGGATGCTCTTCTCCCTCCCCATTTACCTGGCTGAGTACTGCACCCAGGCCAAATGCACTGGCATCTGTCTGGACTATGAACCGTCGGGTAAAGTCCGGGGCTTGTAGGATTGGGGAACTGGCGAGGGCAGCTTTCAGTGCTCTGAAGGACCGTTCACAGTCATCTGTCCAGGTGACTACTTGCGGTAGCTTCTTTTTGGTGAGGTCCGTCAACGGCTTAGCAAGAACACTATAGTTAGGAACGAACTTCCTATAGTACCCTGCCGTACCCAAGAAGGACATCACCTGCTTCTTTGACTTGGGGGTAGGCCAGGAGGTGATGGCATCAACCTTCCCTGGCTCTGGTTTCAGGGTCCTGCCACCCACTCAGTGTCCGAAGTACTGTACCGCAGTCATGCCGATCTGACACTTCCCTGGCTTTTTAGTCAGACCAGCGCTTTGGATCTGCCTGAGCACCTGCTCCAGGTGCCCCAGGTGTTCATCCCACGTGGGACTAAAGATGGAAATGTCATCCAGGTAAGCGACTGCAAACCCTCCTAGCCCCTCGAGTAGCTGGTCGACCAATCGCTGGAAAGTGGCAGGAGCATTTCTGATGCCAAAGGGCATGACGAGGGATTCATACAGCCCGAATTGGGTGATGAAGGCGGACCTTTCTTGTGCTTCCTTGGACATAGGAATCTGCCAGTACCCTCGATTCAGGTCCATGATTGTCATGTACCGGGCCCCGGCTAAGCAATCCAGTAACTCATCGATGCGTGGCATTGGGTACGCGTCGGGTGCTGTGATTGCGTTTAGCCTCCTGTAGTCCACACAAAACCGGGTTGTCCGGTCCTTTTTTGGAACCAAAACTACAGGCGAGGCCCATGCACTTTTGGACCTCTGGATCACTCCCAGGACTAGCATTTCATCGATCTCCCTTTTTATGTCCTTTTGTACCTCTAGGGAGACACAGTATTGGGGTTGACGGACTGGGGAATGACTCCCTGTGGCCACCTGGTGGGTGGCTAGGGATGTCTTCCCTGGGACATTCGTGAAGGTCATCAGGTAGGGCCGGAATACCTCCCGCAGCTGGGACCTTTGGTCCATGGATAGCTGTGGGTTGAATTCTGCCTCCTCGATAGACCCTCCATCCCGGGCCGAGACGAGCAAGTCCATAAAGACTTCACTTTCGCCTTCCTCGGGAAGACTACACACGGGAAGGGCAAAGGCTTCCCTGTCATGATGAGCTTTCATCATGCTGACATGGAAGACCTTTTGCCTCTTCTTGGCATGGTCGATGGTAACCACGTAGTTTACGTCATTGAGGCGCTGATGCACAAGGTATGGACCCTCCCAGGCCGCCTGAAGCTTGTTCTGGGTCATTGGGACTAGGACCCACACCTTCTGACCCACTTCGTACACCCGCTCTCGAGCGTGTTGGCCGTACTATAGCTTCTGGCTGGCCTGGGCTTGCACCATATTCTCATGCACCATCTGCGTCATTGACTGCATTTTGTCATGGAGCCGGATGACATACTCCACAACGGACACTTCTGGGGAGTTCAGTTCCTCTTCTCAGGATTCCCTTACCAGACCAAGGGGCCGCCGGACTTGTCTGCCATACAGGAGCTCAAAGGAGGAAAACCCCGTTGAGGCCTGTGGTACCTCCCTGTAAGCAAACAACAGGTGTGAGAGATACCTCTCCCAGTCGCGTCCATGTGACTCAACCAGCATCTTAAGCATCTGCTTAAGGGGACCATTAAATCGCTCACACAAACCATTGGTCTGTGGGTGATAAGCGCTTGATATCAGATGCCACACCTGCATTTTCTTACAGAGAGCCTCCATTAGATGAGACATGAACTGAGTCCCCTGGTCGGTAAGCATCTCCCTGGGAAATCCTACTCGTGAGAATATGGCCAGGAGGGCATCTGCCACCTTATCGGCCCTAACTGAGGACAGAGCCACTGCCTCCGGATACCGGGTAGCATAGTCTACCACAGTAAGGATGAAACGTTTTCCAGAGCTGCTGGGGACGGCCAGAGGCCCGACGATGTCCACAGCGACCCTCTGGAAAGGCTCTGCTATCACTGGCAAAGAGATCAGGGGAGCTTTGGGAGCAGGCCCTGACTTTCCCACTCTTTGGCATGTGATACAGGAGCGGCAGTAATTGGCAACATCTGTCCTCATTTTGGGCCAATAGAAGTGGTGACACAGCTGGGCCTTGGTTTTGCTGACCCCCAAGTGTCCGGCGAGTGGGATCTCATGGGCAATCCGCAGCAACTCACTCCTAAAGCGGTGAGGCACCACCAGCTGTCTTTCCTTCAGCCACTCTTGTTGGGGGTTACAGGGAATTGTCTCCCGGTACAACCTCCCCTGGTCCCAGAATACCCTCTCCTTATCGGTCTCGGAGGAGGGCTTCTCTGCGAGGTCCCTTAACGTCTCTAGACTGGCATCAGTTCGAAGAGCCACCTGGAACTCTTGACTAGAGGTAGCCAAAAGTGCCGTTAAGGTTCCAAGCTCACCGGGACCCTCTGGGCCCTGCTCTGGGTCCGTAACCAGTTCCGTTATCCCTCTAGGTGAAGAGGCGTCAGAAGGCAAGGTTTCGTTTGCGTTCGGTCTACTCTGACTGTGGGTGACAGCACCGATGAAGGCTGTCTTCCCGAGGGATAACTCTTCCCCATCAGCCTGACCGGCTTTGGGTGCTACTTGCTCCTCACCCCGCAGTACTTTAGGAGCAGTGCCACCGGCTGTGTCACTGCCCGCTGTGACACTGGTCAGCTGCATCTGACCACTTTCCTCGTGGTTCTCATGTCTGCCTCCATCTCGGTCAGCATAGACACTTGCTACCTTGGGGTCGTCCTCAGTCATGTCACCCTGCAGCGTAGCATGGCTGAGTTCCCCTGTACAAACCTCCACTTTATTACCATGCACAACATTTGTAATCACGTTCTGGATATCCGCATTCAGGTCATATGTCTTAACAACATTTGCATCCCATGATTTAACGACATTTGCATCACATGACTTATCAACAACATTTGTATCACATGACTTATTGGATTCGGGAGGATCATCAGGGAGAAATTGTGCAACCAATCGCCCCAGATCAGTCCCCAGTAAAACATTGGTTGGTAGATGTTCGTCCACCCCCACTTCCCTCCACACTCTCCCAGCACCCCAGTCGAGGGAAATCAGGGCCATTGGGAAGAATTGGCGAACACCCCCAGCCACAGTGACAGTCAGGAGTTTTCCCGGGATAAAGTTTTCAGGAGGCACCAGTTCGGGGCGGACCAGGGTTCGGTCGGCCCCAGTGTCCTTGAGCCCCACAGTGGGGGTTCCGCCCACGGTGACGGGATGTAGGTTTTCGCAGGCCCTACCACCCACCTCCCTTGCCAAAAGGACAGTGTCACCAGGCCCTTGGGCCTTGGAGGTGGGGTTCCTCTTCTACCTCTCTGGGCAAGCGGAGCTGAGGTGTCCAGGCTGGTTGCAGGAAAAACACCTGCGAGTGTCAGAGGTGGGCCGGGCACTGGTGGATGACACAGGACCTACGGGAGGTCGGCTGGTAGGGGCAGGGGTGGTCGTAGTTGTCATCTTACCCCCTTTCCAGCTGGCGGTGGACGGCTTCCGCACCCCCGATGCATGTTTGGCCACATAGGCAATCTGGGCTGCTTTTGAGGCCTCCTTGGGCTCTCGGTCCATAACAAACTGTCGAACCTCCACAGGACAAACATGTAGGAGTTGGTCCTTCACCATGAGGTCCTTTAGCCCTTCAAAGGTTGTAACGGACAGTCCTTGGATCCACTGGTCAAAGGTGGTCTGGAGCACACCCTCCAAATCGCTGTAGCTGTCATGAGGTCCGCGCTGGAGGGTCCGGAATTTTTTTCGGTACACCTCTGGAGTCATCTGATACTTCCGTATTAGGGCCTGCTTTATGGCCCATAGTCTCCACTCTGCTCTTGAGGGAGACTGGCAAACGCGTCCAGGGCCTTGCCTCGCAGCCCTGGGGTTAAGTATCGTGCCCATTGTGCTGAGGGCAACTGGTACTGCAAGCAATTCTTTTCAAATACCCTCAGAAAGGTGTCCAAGTCCCTGTCCTTTTCCATCATAGGAAAGTGCTCCGGTCGAGGCTTACAGCTGCTGGCATTATTGGACTCACCGTTCAGTGAGGAAGATGTCTGCTGCTGGGCATGGATGACCTTCAATTCATGGTCTCTCTGGGCTTGACGCTCTCGCTCAGCTCTCTCAGCCTCTCGCTCGGCCTGGCGCTCGGCTCTCTCATGAAATTGCTGAATGAGGTTCAGCCGTCCCGCCTGGTCATCTGCAGCGAGTTGTTGTAGGGCCATCTGCAGGTAGGAGTCCATGCTGCCCCGGACGCTGCTCTGGCTTGAAGCTGCAGGAGAGGCCCTGGTCGCAGTATCATCCAGGGCTTGGCTTGCCTCCTGTTCTTCAGCACTGGGGGAACGGACATGCTCTGCGTCCCATTGTAAAAGTTCTTTAATGAGGTCCTGCCTTGTTTTGCCATGAGCATCAATCAACTTGGATCTGCAGCAAGAACCTCCTTCTTCTGCTGATTGTACCACTGCATCCATCATTGCCAAAAAAAAGATAGGATAGAAAGACAAGAGAGAAGGGAGGGGGTAACTGCTACGCGTACAGTATTGTTCCAGGTATATTTAAACACTGAGTTCAATCCTCAAAACTTTTGCAAGTTTTTAGTGAAAGGGATGATTGCTCAAACCAGATCACTAATGCTCTATATATCCCACTGCTTGCCACCAATTTGTCATGAACAGCCTAGGGAGTCACTCAGAAATCCGCAGCTGTTCACTGATTTGTCACAAACACGACTACTCTCTAGCGCCCTCCTTGTCTGCAGGCCACTTTTGGTACTGCAGGACAATGCATAAGATGAGGCTGCTGAGCTAATAATGCCAAATATTGGAGGTCTCACAGCAAGGGTAAATGTATATATCACCAATTCCCGCTAATGGAATATATATATAGCTTTGTACCCTTAATGATAGCACTCCAATAATTCTATGCAATAATAATTACGCTGCCACCACCCAGCTTTTCGGGATAGCTGGGGACCCATTTCAGATAGCATAAGGCCCTTCGGGTTTATTGGATTTGTATATAAAGCATGAGGAAAGAAAATACTAAATTTTATATATTTAATCCGAGAATAGGCAGTGTTTAAAAAATATACAAGAATTTACAAAAGGGAAAAATACACATACAGTATAGACAGTTACATTAAAATTACAAGGTATAAAACGTGAAACTTACTAAGCTTGTGCCATAGAAGTGGCGTCTACTTAGGGAGGGAGGTCTCCACAGGAAGAAGATGTTAAGAGAGCCAGCATCACCTCTTACAGATGCCTTCCAAATACTGACTGAGCCCCCCAGACAGGAGCTGTCTCTTATGCCCTAGGTGGCCCCCCTTGTCTGTGACATCATTTTATGGTCTCTTGTGGGCTGTGCTGCGATGTTCACAAAGTTCCATAATTCTAGGGTTTTTCATATCTTTGCTCCTGGGCCACACAGGTGAAAGATATTAGCGTCATATTTTATATCTCGATTTTACATTTACATTGATACCAAACACAATGCCTCTAGTAAGATTTTACTGGCCAATACTAATTTGTCGTGATTCCGGCGATCTCCCCGTCAAGCGAGACGGTACGCTGGGTTCTGCACGACACAGGGATTCTGGCAATATGTTTTTCATTTTTCTAGCATTAACACAGCGCTTAAAACCTGCTTTGGAAGTTTTCCCGCCAATATAACAAAGGATTGTCTTTCTCTGCATTTTGTTTTCTGTAGATATACCATCACCCATGTCGTAAATACCTTAAGCTTCCAGGCCGATCAGATAATCGTCTTGACGATCTGTGGCTGATGGTGGAAACGAGGGGGGTGAACACCCTTCAACAGTTTTACATGACACAATATATTTTGTAATAATAAGCTTCACAATTGGAAATGTTCCTGTGCTGAGATAATCTTATAGATGTGTCACTGTGTGCACTGTGTAATGGCCATGTCTGACCATACATGAACATGGCATGAACATACCATAGCTCCTGGTCAGGGGAAGAAACAAAAGTGTATTAATATAGGAGAACATGGGAATGCAGCTTTCAGTGGGGTAAAAGATGTTTAGGAACAGGCAGAAAATGTTTTACATCACAGAAAGAATTAGCTGTAATCCCATGCTGTCCGGACTCAGCTGAGGAGCTGTGGTATGATCAGACCATGTCCCTGTACAGTCAGACATGGCCATTACACAGTACATAGCAGGGACACATACAGTACAGACCAAAAGTTTGGACACACTTTCTCATCTCTAGGACAACTGTTAAGAGGAGACTTTGTGCAGCTGGCCTTCATGGTAAAATAGCTGCTAGGAAACCACTGCTAAGGACAGGTGTGGCGCCCCTGACCTGTTCAGGTACCACTGAGTATTGCACCCATGCTGGGGGCAGTACAACACAGGTAATCCAGAAGGCTGACCGAGGTGTGGTTACGCAGGCACATAGTAACCAGGTCTCCCACATTGACTTTTTAAGGGACCCCTGTGGAATCCAGAAGGGGGCGTAGCCTCCATCTCCACTCAAGGGTGTGGTAGAGAGCCTGGTTGCTAGAGTTGTGGAGGCAGGCACAGAGGGGAGGAAGTAGTGAGCCAGTCTGAAGTGAAGCTCAGGGAGAGCAGTCGCAAAGGAGGAAACCTGGAGGCTGTCACTAGTCAGACTTCGCAGGTGCAGTGGTTACTGACGGAGGAGAACGGTCACCTGGTAGTGCCGCCCGAAAACCATCCAAGGCTGGAGTGCAAAGAGGTGGCTGAGTACAGGGACTGCCAGGAGAGGACCAGGCCACATGGGGTTACAGGTCCCCAGCGCAGGGTCCCATTCAGTTGACTGGCCAAACCTACAGGTGAGGGGGTACTTCATACCCTCCACCATAACACCACAGAGTCCGGAGTCACGTAGCAACGAGACGGCCCATAGTTCACAAGAGGCAAGCAGCCGGAGTGACCTGGTCCAGGCTACAAGCAGACGGAACGAAAAAGGGGAGAACAGGCAGAAGCAACTTCCCTGGGTGACCCCGTAGGATTACAAGTCTTGGTCACCACAAAAACACAGGGGCTAGGAAGGCGAGTCAGTAGCTACCCTCACAAGTCAGCCTGAAGGAATTCCTGGTTCCACCTGTTTATCGCAGCTTCGCCCGGGTTACTCATCCCCTGCCATCTGACGTGAGTAAAAACCCTGAAAGACATTCTTCCTGCGCATGTGAGTCATTCTGCGACCTGTGGTTCCACACACCCACACCGGGCCCTGGGGCCAGCCTCACTCTCGGGAGGCCACTACATCTAACTGCATTCAACATCAGCCCCAGGCGTCCCCTAATCTGCAGTGGCGGTCGCCCTGACCGCAATACCGAGAGTGGTGGTGTCACAAATCGTATAGAAGTCAACTTACCTGTGACCAGAAGGACCCAGGATGCGCCGTCCCTGAAGACCCTGAGACAACCTGAAGGTAACAGGGCCACGGGGCGGCACAATTCCTGCGCCACGAACAGGATAAGGACTAGACCTGTGAAGACAGATGACCATGTGCTTTGGCAGTCCACATGAAAAATTTGAAGCGCCGGCATGTTGCCACCAAAGAAAGCGCGCCAAAGAACAACAGAAGCCCATCTTTCCATGATTAAGACCTTTATAGGTCGAAACGCGTAGGAAATTGCTCCTCTGTCTTATCTGCCTCCCTATTTTTGTCTTGTACTGATGGAAAAAATTTTATTACCAATAAAGAAACTGATTTTAAGTTGATTTTCTCCTGGAGTTGCTGGATTTCCTTCCTTTTCTCCAAAGAACAACAGAAGCCCGCGCAAGAAGAAGTAGCCGCCTACGAAGAGCGTGTGGCTACCCAGAGAACCCTTGCAGTGTCCTGACCTTGCAAGAGAGGATGAGAGGCGGATCTGTCCCTGTACGGTGGGAAGCTATCAGTCTGCAGATAACGAAACTCAGCAGATGCAGAGAGAGGACTGGACGAGAAGCGACATAGGAAGCATGGCGTCTGCATACAGAGACCCAGAGCCAGGCTCCACTGCCTGGTGGGACTGGGAGCTTGCCCAGTTCTGTGACCGGCTGGAGGCCAGAATCGTACAGCAGCTCAGGGAAGGACACACCTAGCTCCGGGAGATGGCTACAGCGGTTCGGGCCTATGAGAGGTGGACCGCGCAACAAGTGCCACACCGGGCGGCGACCACTCAGATGCCGATGATGCTGCCAATGAGTGAGTTCAGTGTTGCCCCTGCCCTCGTGAGAGTACTGACCCCGCTGGCGCTGTCCCAACCTGCGGCCGCTGCGATGCCCGCGGCGCGCCACGCTGTCACACCCGCGAAGATCCCTGCTGCGGCCCCGGAGGCGATGCCCGCCACGGCCCACGCTGTGAAGCCCGCAGTCCCTGTAGAGACGCCGGGAGGAATGACGCCCAGCTCGGTCCGCCAAGCCCAGGCCGCAGCAGCGACGCCCAGCTTGGCCCGCCAAGACCAAGCCGCAGCAGCGATGCCCAGCCCGGCCTGCCAAGACCAAGCCGCAGCAGCGACGCCCAGCCCACCAAGACCAGGCCGCAGCCACGCCAGGCTCGGCCTGCCAAGACCAGGCTGCAGCCCTGCCATGCTCGGCCTGCCAAGAGCAGGCTGGCCCGCCAAGACCAAGCCGTAGCCAAGGCCGGCCCGCCAAGACCAAGCCGCAGCAGCGATGCCCAGCCCGGTCTGCCAAGACCAAGCAGCAGCAGCGGCGCCCAGCCCGGCCCGCCAAGACCAGGCCGCAGCCACGCCAGGCTCGGTCCACCAAGACCTGGCCGCAACCCTGCCAGGCTCGGCCCACCAAGACCAGGCGGCAAGGCCATCTACACCTGTCCGCAAGGCAGAGAAAGCCACCGCACCCCAGCCGCTGACTGAAGAACCGGGTCCTGCGTCCCCGCCGGGAGAAGACCCTGCGTTCCTAAAATTCAAAGCGGAGTTGGAGGCGCGGTTCCCAAAAGACCTGTTGGACACGTACTTAGTACCCAGGTGCTCACCCGAAGTGGACCCAGCAACTCCTGCAGCTGTTTTGGCTAAGATGAGCCCACCGCCCTTGCCATCCGATGAATGTCCGTCCCCAGTGTTGCTGCCGGAGGAGTGCTCAAGAGAACTAAGGGGGAGGGGAGGCCTGGAGGCTGAGGAGCTGACCCCAGAACTGTCGGAGGAGGACGCGGCACCATGTGTGATTGAAGGGGGCCCAGAGCCAGAGATGTTACCGTACTCCCGCTGGGATGAGGAGAGCCTGACGTCTCCGCTGAAGATGAACCTCTGGCCATCACCATACCATGAATGTACGTAGCCTGGGAGCCTGCAGTTACAAAAAGTCCCACGAGCAGAGCACGACGTCGCGCCAGAGCAAAACAGACTGCAAAACAGACCACAATGCAGCAGTCCCCAGATTGGCATAGAGAAGATGTTACAGCCCGGGACTTAGAAGACAAACAGATATTAAGAAAAGCCCGCCACCAGGAAAGAGGACCTCTTTGCCGTGGAGTAATCGAAGAATTCAGCCTTAAATCAGGATACAGCTTCATTGTAGCACCTGGTGTCAGAGAAGGAATCTTTGTCAGCCGGAGGGATGTGAGAGCCCATTTGCCCAGAGGACATCCTGGAAGAAATTTGCATATGGGAGACCTGGTGGAGTTCACAAAGCATCAGGGAGAACGTGGCTGGTTTGCACTAGATGTCACACCATGCCCCAGAAATGCCTATAGAAGCCCAGCTGTCTCCATCCAGCCTACCCCAAGGTAAACAGAAACAGAACAAGGCAAAGAAACAAAAACAGATAAAGAAAAAGAAGAAGATAAAGACAAAGAGCACGAGCTAGACACAGCGAGTACCACAGATGACGATAGAGACACAGTGATTGACAGGTGCCACAGCCCTACAGGCTAAAGCCCTGGTAAGAAGGAAGAAAAGTCCATGTAAAGAGAAGTAAAGCAAGAAGTTGATGTTCCAGTTTGCAACATTTAAAGAAAAAGTTTAAGAGTATGTGCCCACATAGACTGATGTGAGAACCCTGTTTACAAAGTCTGGTTTTGCACCCGGTTTTGTGCATTTCTAAAGGACCATTAGGCTATGAACTGGCTATAGCCACAATCTCTCGCAGTGTATGTAGTTACCCCAGAGGTACAACTACCTGGCCATGCCCGTTTATGGGGCCTGGCTCGTCTGTGACCAGAGAGCACGCCTGTTTATGAGGCCTGGCTCTCCATCACAACAAGGGTACCCTGTCTATATCAACTGTGGATGCCGCCTCTACATTCCTGCCAGAAGAGGCCGAAGGCGCTGCTCCACAAGAGAGAGGGCAACCCGGTAACAACACCGACTGAGAAAGCCGCCTCTACATCCTGCCAGAAGAGGCTGAAGACGCGGCTCGACGGGAAGGGGCTTGCCTTCAACCACCAGCCCCAGGAGAGGAAAATTGGAGGAAAGGTCTGGGGAAACTGATGGCCCAGACCTGGTTGCTAAAAGGACCGGTGACCTGCCTCCTGAGAGGGGTTTGGGTGGGTAACGCACTTGTGGGTGGAGGTGGGTGAAAAATGGTACCTGGTGTGGTTTTACAGTGTTTTATGATGCTTTTACATGTTTTACTGTTTTATGCATTTTAAAATGTTTATCTTGCAGCCCGAGGACGTGCTGTTGATAACTAAGGGGGAATGTGGCGCCCCTGACCTGGTTAGGCACCACTGAGTACTGCACCCATGCTGGGGGCAGTACAACACAGGTAATCCAGAAGGCTGACTGAGGTGTGGTTACGCAAGCACATAGTAACCAGGTCTCCCACACTGACCTTTGAAGGGACCCCAGGGAAGTCCAGGAGGGGGTGTGGCCTCCATCTCCACTCAAGGGGTGTGGTAGAGAGCCTGGTTGCTAGAGTTGCGGAGGAAAAACACAGAGGGGAGGAAGTAGTGAGCCAGTCTGAAGTGAAGCTCAGGGAGAGCAGTCGCAAAGGAGGAGACCTGGAGGCTGTCACTAGTCAGACACCGCAGGTGCAGTGGTTACTGATGGAGGAGAACGGTCACCTGGTAGTGCCGCCCGAAAACCACCCAAGGCTGGAGTGCAAAGAGGTGGCTGAGTACAGGGACTGCCAGGAGAGGACCAGGCCACACGGGGTTACAGGTCCCCAGCGCAGGGTCCCATTCAGTTGACTGGCCAAACCTACAGGTGGGGGGGTACTTCATACCCTCCACCATAACACCACAGAGTCCGGAGCCACGTAGCAATAAGAGGGCCCATAGTTCACAAGAGGCAAGCAGCCAGAGTGACCTGGTCCAGGCTACAATCAGACAAGCTGAAAAAGGGGAGAAAAGGTAGAAGCAACTTCCCTGGGTGACCCTGTAGGACTACAAGTCTGGGTTACCACAAAAACACAAGGGCTAGGAAGGCGAGTCAGTAGCCACCCTCACAAGTCAGCCTGAAGGAATTCCTGGTTCCACCTGTTTATCACAGCTTCGCCCGGGTTACTCACCCCCTGCCATCTGACGTGAGTAAAAACCCTGAAAGATATTCTTCCTGTGCATATGAGTCATTCTGCGACCTGTGGTTCCACACACCCACACCGGGCCCTGGGGCCAGCCTCACTCTCGGGAGGCCACTACATCTAACTGCATTCAACATCAGCCCCAGGCGTCCCCTAATCTGCAGTGGCGGTCGCCCTGACCGCAATACCGAGAGTGGCGTCACGAATCCTATAGAAGTCAACCTACCTGTGACCAGAAGGACCCAGGGCGCGTCGTCCCTGAAGACCCTGAGACGACCTAAAGGTAACGGGGACTTGGGGCAGCACACAGGCAACAAGCAGAAGAGACTTGTTTGGGCTAAAGAACACAAGGAATGGGCATTAGACCAGTGGAAATCTGTGCTTTGGTCTGATGAGTCCAACTTTGAGATCTTCGGATCCAACCACCGTGTCTTTGTAGAAAAGGTGAACGGATGGACTCTACATGCCTGGTTCCCATCGTGAAGCATGGAGGAGGAGGTGTGATGGTGTGGGGGGGCTTTGCTGGAGACACGGTTGGGGATTTCTTCAAAATTGAAGGCATACTGAACCAGCATGGCTATAACAGCATCTTGCAGCGGCATGCTATTCCATCCGGTTTGCGTTTAGTTGGACCATCATTTATTTTTCAACAAGACAATGACCCCAAACACACCTCCAGGCTGTGTAAGGGCTTTTTAACTAAGAAGGAGAGTGATGGGGTGCTATGCCAGATGACCTGGTCTTCACAGTCACCTGACCTTAACCCAATCGAGATGGTTTGGGGTGAGCTGGATCACAGAGTGAAGGCAAAAGGGCCAACAAGTGCTAAGCATCTCTGGGAACTCCTTCAAGACTGTTGGAAAACCATTTCCGGTGACTACCTCTTGAAGCTCATCAAGAGAATTCCAAGAGTGTACAAAGTAACAGCAAAGCAAAAGGGTCTGAAAAATGTGGTAAAACAGCCTTTTAGGTCCGAATGCAACCAACTGACTTACTTAGGACGGACAAAATGGCTGTGAACGACCCTATCGCCGATGGAACGGCCCCTCCGATAGGTGCATTTTGGAGAAGCACCCACTGCATCACCTATGTCCACATCCATCCTCAGGATGGCCCAATGTCGCTCGAGAATCCGGCGTACTTCTGTGGAACAGTTATTAAAAGTGTAGATAAAGATTCGTCATTTCATCCTGTTTTATATTGGACAACTTTGTTTTCTCTTTTTTATATTGAGACTACAGTGATTTTTGTCTATATGACCCTGCTGAACATTATTTATTGTGTCTGACAACTCACTCAGTGTTGTCTTCATTACCATCACTACGGAGGGACGAGTTCCCCCTCCATGTGAAGGTTGTCCTGAGTTAGCAAATATAGGAGCCTGACATCTGCTCCTTTCTTATTGGGTTGGTTTTACAACCATTATTGTTGTGTGGTTTATGACTTTTTAATGATTAGCTATTAAAGGTTACATTTTAATTGTTTACCACATTTTTCAGACCCTTTTGCTTGGCTGTTACTGTGAATTTGGTAGAGCAAACGGCACTATATAATTACAAGAGTGTACAAAGCAGTAATCAAAGCAAAAAGTGGCTATTTTGAAGAACCTAGAATATAAGACATATTTTCAGTTGTTTCACACTTTAAGGGGTACTTTGCACACTACGACATCGCAGGTGCGATGTCGGTGGGGTCAAATTGAAAATGACGCACTTCCGGCATCGCATGCGACATCGTAGTGTGTAAAGGCTCGATGATACGATTAACGAGCGCAAAAGCGTCATAATCGTATCATCGGTGCAGTGTCGGCGTAATCCATGATTACGCTGACGCGACAGTCCGATGTTGTTCCTCGCTCCTGCGGCAGCACACATCGCTGTGTGTGAAGCCGCAGGAGCGAGGAACATCCCCTACCAGCGTCACTGCGGCTTCCGTAGGATATGCGGAAGGAAGGAGGTGGGCGGGATGTTTACATCCCGCTCATCTCCGCCCCTCCGCTCCTATTGGCCGCCTGCCGTGTGACGTCGCAGTGACGCTGCATGACCCGCCCCCTTAACAAGGAGGCGGGTCGCCGGCCAGAGCGACGGTCGCAGGACAGGTGAGTCCATGTGAAGCTGCCGTAGCGATAATGTTCGCTACGGCAGCTATCACAAGGATATCGCTGCTGCGACGGGGGCGGGGACTATCGCGCTCGGCATCGCAGCATCGGCCTGCGATGTCGCAGCGTGCAAAGTACCCCTAAGTATTTCATTCCACATGTTTTCATTCATAGTTTTGATGTCTTCAATGTGAATCTACAATTTTTAGAGTCATGAAAATCAAGAAAACTCTTTGAATGAGGTGTGTCCAAACTTTTGGTCTGTACTGTATATAAGATTATCTCCGCTCAGGAACATTTTTTAAACACATAAAATTGTGGAAAATATTATTATTTTTTAGATCTATTGATTAAAATGAACTTTGGTCATGGGACAACACATTTGGATAAAAGAACTTAAAAAGTTGTCGGACCCCAAAATACCAACCCCCTCAAACATAAGGTTATGGCTCACAGAATATGGTGACTAAAGACGATTTTACTTTGCAAGTTTCCTTTTTTATTTTACGAACAAGAAAAGAAGAAAAAAAAATATACAGAAATTTTGTATTTTAAGCATACTTACCCATGGAATGAACTTACCAGGTCAAGTGTATAGTATATCGTTAAAAAAACAACAGCAGAATTGCTGTTTTTTTGTTCTATTTTCAAACTTTTTCACAGTCTTGTTTGTTTAATTGACAAATTTAAAAAACTAAACACGAGAGCATAAAAAATCAAATCAAATCAAATAGAAGCGGAGGGGCGGAGAGCAGCCACATGAAAGTCACACCCACCTCGTTGCCGGAGGACGAAGGTACGGTGTTGTTTGTCGTTCCTGGGGTGTCACACGTAGCCATGTGGGTTGCCTCAGGAACGACGAACAACCAGCGTCCAAAATCAGCAACGATATTTGGGAAATGGATGACGTGTCAACAATCAACGATTGGTGAGTATTTTGCATCGTTAGCGGTCGCTCGTATGTGTCACACGCAACAACGTCGCTAACGAGGCCGGATGTGCGTCATGAATTCCATGACCCCAACGACATCTCGTTAGCGATGTCGTTACGTGTAAAGCGGCCTTAAGACCTCTGTTCCAGTCATTATGATGCTCCTGTGAAAACCAGCCCATAGCTTGCAATCGTGAAATCGTAATTTTTGTTATACATAGCACTACTGTAGCACTGCTGTGTATAGTAAAAGCGATCAGATGATCTCAGTTTCATTAAGGGCTAACAAAATACAGTAAAAAATGTTTTGAAAAATATGAAAAAATAAAAAAATATAATATATCAAATCATCCCATTTGCCCCCATAAAATTGAAGCAATTAAAAAAAACACACAAATATTTAGTATCACTACATTTGTAAAAGTCCAATCTATCAAAATATAAAACAAATTAATCCAATCAATAAAAGGCAAAACGAGAAAATAAATCAAAATGTCAGAATTATTTTTTTTTCTGGTCACTGTAACACTGCTATAAAATGCAATAAGAAGCAAAGAAAACATTGTATCTACCCCAAGATGGTATCAGTACAAACATGAAAATAAGTCACCACACAACCCAATATCATGAAAGTTGAAAATGTTACGGGTGTCAGAAAATGGCAAAACAAGCTCTCTCTCTCTCTATATTTATATATATATATATATATATATATATATATTATATATATATATATATATATATATGTATACATACACATGGCAGAGTGCATGCGTGTACCAGGACCTTCTTCAACAACACGTGGTTCTTATCACTCAGCCAGCAATTTTCATGCAGGACAATGACCCCTGTCACGCAACAGAACGGGTAAGGCAATTTCTCGAAACAGACAACATTGAAACAATGAAATGGCCAGTCCAGTGTCCTGATCTAATCCCAGTAGAAACCTCTGGAAAATCCTTGGTGACTAAGTTATGGCCAAAGTCATTCAATGTACAGGCCTGTACACTTCCGAGTAAAGCCGGTGGAGACGGGCGGGAGGATTGGGTGAGAGATCCCAAGATGGCACTGGACAAAGTGAGAAAGGAAAGAGGGGAGGGAGAGCAGCAGCAGCAGTGCACGGCAGGAGACCAGGTTTAAGGAGCTGGACGCAACTGCCCAATTGATGAAAGACAAAATTGATGACCTAGAGAATAGGTCCAGGAGGAGCAATGTAAGGGTGGTGGGCCTGCCGGAATCTGTGAGTGCCCGTCACTTGGACTCGCTGTGTGAAACTGATCTACCCCAGGCACTTGGAATGAATCATAGATGCTGTGTGGAGAGCTCACAGAGTGGCTCCCATGAGAGAGCCAGAGGGAGAAAGAGGAGGTGATGGTGCAGCCAGGCCAGGAAAGATGTCCAGAGCACGAAAGATTGTAATAAAGTACCTACAATATGAAGACAAAGAGGAGATTCTGCATGCTGTTAAGGGGGCTTTACACGGTACGACCGATTGTGCAATTTCACAATCGATCGTACCCGCCTGTTACGAGGGGGACCCGGGGAAGCGTGCCAAGATGGGAAATGGACTGCTTCCGCCGGTCAAGGTCCACTGTGAGGTGTAAGGGACCGCCGCTATGGTGGGTGAAGAGTGAGCGGGTTGCTGCTAGCGATCGTCTGGAATGTCACAGACGATCTATGTACACCGATCTGCCCTAACCCCTGAGGGTTGTATGGCACAGATCTCACGGCTCGGTGTACCTGTTGCACGGGGAAGCACAGAGGTGCCCACGCACGTGTGCCAGTGGAAGTCACGAGAATATGGCACGAGGGTAGCACAGAGGTGCCCACGCACGTGTGCTTTCAATAACCAGGTGAGTCCAATGGAGACTTGAGCAGCTCACCTGGGACAGGAACACGGCCTGTTGACGGGGGTACTGCCGGAGCAGCAAGGCAGGAACACGGCCTGCAAACGAGGTACTGCCGGAGCAGCAAGGGCCAAGCCCACAAGAGACAGTAATGCCTGAGCAGTGGCGTGGCAGCACGCTGCCAGACATCCAAACATAGAAGGACGGTCGCGCGCCGCCATGATGGCAGGGGGAGCTTTTAAGGAGGTGCAGCTCCACCCGAGGGCGGGCGCGAGGCGGAGATGACGGACTTGACCCAATCAGGGTCCACGACGTCCCAGCCTGGCCAGTCAGGATTCACCACGTCACCAGCCTTGTCATCAAGCCGTGTGACGTCAGTGAGCGAATCAGGACCCACCACGCATTGCACATGCTCACCCTCCTGCCTCTGGGAAATAGAGGCGGGATCCTCGGTCTCACAATGTGCAGAGATAATGGGAATCTCACTGCTTCCCTGAGCAGTAAACCTCTGCACATTGCGCAGCCTCGCAGACCTTCGGGGCCGCTGAGCAGGAGAGTCTGCGGCAGGCCAGGAATGGGAGACCGCTTCACTCCTTGTAACAGGAGAACCACTAGGTGTCACCCTTCTGCTGCCTCTCTGAGAAGGTATCTCCTGCACACTGCGCAGTCTGGCAGACCTTCGGCGCTGCTGAGCAGGAGTGCTCGTGGCAGGCAAGGAATGGGAGACTGCCTCAGTCCTTGCCTCAGGAGAGCCACGAGATGTAACATTACCCCCCCGTCTAGGCCCCCCCCCTGTCCGTGCTCGAAGGCCGCTATCAAACCCGGGGCGCGGATATGATCCTCCAACTCCCAGGATCTATGCTCCGGACCACGGCCGGCCCACTCCACGAGGTAGTACCTCTTGCCCTGTATGACTTTTGTCTCCACAAGTTTTGCCACCTCAGGGTCGTCGGACGGGGAGTCGGTTTGAGCCGGCAGGGACCCCGAGAATTTATTAAGTCGTACGGGTTTCAGGAGGGACACGTGAAAGGTGTTGGCTATAGCCCAGCGTGGAGGGAGCTGGAGTCGATATGCCACTGGGTTTACCTGCTGTAGTACTTTAAACGGACCCAGATACCTAGGGGCGAATTTGGCTGCCTGTACCCGTAGGTTAACATTCTTAGAGGACAGCCATACTAGGTCACCAGGGGCGAAGGATGGTGCAGGGCGGCGGCGAACATCAGCTGTTGTCACCATCCGGTCTTTGGCCCTTTTAAGAGCCTCTTGGGTGTCATCCCAGATCTCCCGGGCCTTGGTCGCCCAATCCTCCACTCTAGTATCGGGTGACGTAATGGGCATCGGAACCGGGATTCTGGGATGTTGTCCGTTATTGAGTAGGAACGGAGTCTGGCCAGAGGATTCATGGACCGAATTGTTAATGGCAAATTCGGCCCAAGGAAGGAGGTTAGCCCAGTTGTCGTGGTGCGCGGATATAAAATGGCGGAGGTAAGTTACCAAGGTCTGATTAGTCCTCTCCACTAGTCCATTGGTCTCGGGATGGTATGCGGAGGAGATGTTCAGCTCTATCTGCAGGAGCTTACAGAGCTCTCTCCAGAAGCGAGACGCGAACTGGGGACCCCGGTCGCTCACCACCTTGTCAGGCATGCCATGCAACCTAAATACATGCCGAATGAACAAGGTGGCGAGAGCACGTGACGTCGGGAGTCGTGGGAGAGGCACCAAGTGGACCATTTTAGAGAAGTGGTCCGTGATGACCCATACGACCCTGTGCCCTGCTGATTTGGGCAGATCTCCCAGGAAGTCCATCCCTACCACTTCCCAGGGACGATCCGGCACTGGCAGTGGGTGAAGAAGACCTGCCGGTCTCTGCCGGGACGGCTTATTCCGAGCACACGACATACAGGCTCCCACATATTCCTGTATGTCCTGGGGTAGTCTCGGCCACCAATAATGCCTGGTCACCAGGTCTCTGGTCCTTTTGACCCCGAAGTGACCCCCGACCTTGGAGGCATGGGCCCACGATAGCACCTCGTTCCGTAGTTCAGGGGGAACGAGGGTTTTGCCAGGTGGCACCTGGTCCAAAGAAGTGGGAGTGACCATCCTCAAGCTGTCCGGGGGTAGTATAAGACGAGGCTCCTCCTCGTCCTCCTCCAACACAACCATACAACGTGACAAGGCATCGGCTAAAGCGGAACCGGGAGAAGAAGAAAGACTAACGGGCCTGCCTTGGGTTCAGGCGTTGTGCTGTCTGGAGGTATGTGAGGTTTTTGTGGTCAGAAAAAAACTCAAATGGATGCTTCGCACCCTCCAGGAGATGCCGCCATTCCTGGAATGCTAGTTTCATCGCCAGTAACTCCCTATCCCCTATGGAGTAGTTCCTCTCGGCCGGAGAAAAGGTCTTGGAGAAAAAGAAACACGGATGTTTCCTTCCTCGTTCGTTTTTCTGGTACAGGACTGCACCTGCACCGACCGAAGAGGCGTCTACCTCCAGTAGGAAGGGTTTGGAGATGTCTGGACGATGAAGGATGGGAGCTCTGGAGAAGTGAGTTTTGAGAGTGTGAAATGCCTCTACCGTTTCCCGTGTCCATGCTTTGGGATTAGCGCCCTTGCGGGTAAGGGCAATGATGGGTGCTGCCACCGTCGAGAAGTTGGGAATGAACTGGCGATAATAATTGATAAACCCCAAGAATCGCTGGATCGCCTTCAGCGAGCGGGGCTCAGGCCAGTTCATCACTGTCTCCAACTTCCCCGGATCCATTGCTAACCCCTGACTGGACACTATGTACCCCAGGAACGGCAAGGATTCCTGTTCAAAAATGCACTTTTCCAGCTTAGCATATAACGAATGGGTGCGGAGCCTCTTAAGTACTCGGATGACATCCCTCCGATGGGTGGTAAGATCGGGGGAGAAGATAAGAATGTCATCCAGGTATGCAACCACGGAAAGATACAAATCCCGGAAAATGTCATTCACAAAGTCTTGAAATACGGCGGGGGCATTGCAGAGTCCGAAGGGCATTACTAGATACTCGTAGTGACCGTCCCTGGTGTTAAAGGCGGTCTTCCACTCATCGCCCTTTCGGACTCGCACTAGATTATACGCCCCGCGTAGATCCAGCTTTGTGAAGACCTTTGCCCCGCGGAATCAATCAAATAGCTCAGTAATGAGGGGCAAAGGGTATTTGTTCTTGATTGTGATTGCATTTAATCCCCTGTAATCGATACAGGGGCGCAGATCCCCTTCCTTCTTCTGCACAAAAAAGAACCCTGCACCAGCCGGTGAAATAGACTTGCGAATGAACCCCTTCGCCAGGCTGTCCTGAATATATTTGGACATAGCCTCCGTCTCTGGAGCAGAGAGTGGATACACTCTGCCCCTAGGGGGCTCGGAGCCTGGCTTCAGGTCTATTCGGCAATCATATGGCCGGTGGGGAGGAAGAGTATCTGCGGCCCTTTTGGAAAAGACATCCCTGTAGGCCTCATAAGGTGTCGGTAAACCCGGCCCCTCAGTATTCCCTGAGGACCCAACCGACCTAATGGTAGCGGGTGGTTCGGTAGTCACGAGGTGCTCTCTACAGGATCCTGCCCAGGATGAGATCTCCCCTGTTGCCCAGTTGAGTATAGGAGCATGCTGTCTCAACCAGGGAAGACCCAGTAGGATCTCATCCGTCCCCCCTGGAAGCACCAGGAAGGACACCTGCTCATGGTGTCCCGGTGGTACATCCATCCTGAGAGGGATGGTGATCTGGGTGATAGGATCGAGTAGTATGGACCCGTCGACTACCCGGACCCTGAGTGGCTTGGGCAACAGAACCAGGGGAACTGAGTATCGGGTTGCCAGGGAGGTCGAGATGAAATTGCCTTCAGCGCCTGAGTCCAAGCAAGCCAGGGCAGAGAAGAGAGTAGTGCCGAACTGCAACTGGGCGCTGATAGTCAACCTAGAGGGAGAAGTAGCGTCTAGAGTCCCCCCTCTGATAGAAACTAGACGCTGTCTTTTCCCGACGGTTTGGGACATCGGGTAGCTATGTGTCCCCTCTGCCCACAGGAAAAGCAGATGACACAAGACCGAGAACCTGGGGCAGAGGAGACCACCTTGGACACGTCTATTGACTCCACGGAGTCGCCTACAGGACTGGCTGGGGGACCTGTCTGATGGAAGACGGGAGTCAGACGCTTTTTAGGCCGAGAAGACGTGGGTGCTGAAGAGACCTCGAGCCTTCGCTCCGCCTGGCGCATGTCTATGCGAGAGGCAACCTGAATCAAGGACTCTAAAGTGGCAGGCACCTCACGTGTGGCCAGTGCGTCTTTGAAAAACCCTGCCAGGCCCTCCCAAAACACAGGGACAAGGACCTTATCCGGCCAGTCCAGCTCTGCGGCCAGTGTCCTAAAGTGTACAGCAAAGTCCCCGACTGAAGCAGACCCTTGCCGAAGTCGTAGGAGGCGCAGCGCGGAATCGTGGGTGACTTGAGGCCCGAGGAACACCATTCTCATGGCCCCAAGATAAGCTGCTAAGTTATTCACCACACGATCTCCGCGCTCCCACAACGGCGTGGACCACTTCAGCGCTCTCCCTGTGAGCAGGGACTGGACGAAGGCTACCTTCGCCTTCTCGGTAGCGTAAAGAGTCGCGGACAGCTCTAAGTAGGTGGTAACCTGGTTTATAAACCCACGGCACTCAGAGCTGTTGCCGCTAAAGAGCTCTGGAAGCGCAAGGCGAGGAGACCTTCCGCCCAATAGCACAGCCTGGGTAGCCGCCTGGGTGGCGACTGTCGTCAGAGTAGTCTTATCGGAGGAAGACTGCTCCACTGCTGCCAATCGTGACTCCAACTGCTGCACATAACGCAGCAACTGCTGCTGCTCTTCAGCCATAGCCAGACCTTTGGCGCGACCGTAATGTTACGAGGGGGACCCGGGGAAGCGTGCCAAGATGGGAAATGGACTGCTTCCGCCGGTCAAGGTCCACTGTGCGGTGTAAGGGACCGCCGCTATGGTGGGTGAAGAGTGAGCGGGTTGCTGCTAGCGATCGTCTGGAATGTCACAGACGATCTATGTACACCGATCTGCCCTAACCCCTGAGGGTTGTATGGCACAGATCTCACGGCTCGGTGTACCTGTTGCACGGGGAAGCACAGAGGTGCCCACGCACGTGTGCCAGTGGAAGTCACGAGAATATGGCACGAGGGTAGCACAGAGGTGCCCACGCACGTGTGCTTTCAATAACCAGGTGAGTCCAATGGAGACTTGAGGAGCTCACCTGGGACAGGAACACGGCCTGTTGACGGGGGTACTGCCGGAGCAGCAAGGCAGGAACACGGCCTGCAAACGAGGTACTGCCGGAGCAGCAAGGGCCAAGCCCACAAGAGACAGTAATGCCTGAGCAGTGGCGTGGCAGCACGCTGCCAGACATCCAAACATAGAAGGATGGTCGCGCGCCGCCATGATGGCAGGGGGAGCTTTTAAGGAGGTGCAGCTCCACCCGAGGGCGGGCGCGAGGCGGAGATGACGGACTTGACCCAATCAGGGTCCACGACGTCCCAGCCTGGCCAGTCAGGATTCACCACGTCACCAGCCTTGTCATCAAGCCGTGTGACGTCAGTGAGCGAATCAGGACCCACCACGCATTGCACATGCTCACCCTCCTGCCTCTGGGAAATAGAGGCGGGATCCTCGGTCTCACAATGTGCAGAGATAACGGGAATCTCACTGCTTCCCTGAGCAGTAAACCTCTGCACATTGCGCAGCCTCGCAGACCTTCGGGGCCGCTGAGCAGGAGAGTCTGCGGCAGGCCAGGAATGGGAGACCGCTTCACTCCTTGTAACAGGAGAACCACTAGGTGTCACCCTTCTGCTGCCTCTCTGAGAAGGTATCTCCTGCACACTGCGCAGTCTGGCAGACCTTCGGCGCTGCTGAGCAGGAGTGCTCGTGGCAGGCAAGGAATGGGAGACTGCCTCAGTCCTTGCCTCAGGAGAGCCACGAGATGTAACACCCGCCCCCGTCCTTTTTGCGTCACGGGCAAATCGCTGCCTGTGTCGCACAAAGTCAGTAACCCCCGTCACACATACTTACCTCTCGTGCGACCTCGCTGTGAGCGGCGAACGTCCACTTCCTGGAGTGGGAGGGACGTTCGGCGTCACAGCGACGTCACACGGCCGCCAGCCAATGGAAGCGGAGGGGCGGAGATGAGCGGGACGTAAACATCCCGCCCACCTCCTTCCTTCACATAGCCGGCGGCGGCCGCGTGACGCAGGTGAGCTGCTGTTCATCGTTCCCGGAGTGTCACATGGAGCGACGTGTGCTACTCCGGAAACGATGAACAACTAAATTAAACGATATTATGGAACCTAGCGAGCAGTACATGACTCACGATTTGTGAGCTATACTGCGTCGCTAGGAGGTGTCACACAGGCCGGCATCGCCAGCGATGCCGGATGTGCGTCACAAAAACCGTGACTCCGACGATCTATCGCACGATAGATTGTCTGGTGTAAAGCAGCCTTTAGGATCAGGAGACAACCTCTGAATATTAAGGGATATAAGATCCTACTCTTTGGCTATTACTCAGCAGAGGTAACTCGATAAAGAAAGCTTTAAGCAAGGTCTGTACAGCCCTTTATCACAAAAACACCAAATTCCAACTTTTATATCCAGCCATATTGAAGGTGAGAGACCTGGATGGGGATACAAAGACTTTCAGAGATTCCCTGGAAACTGAGAGGATTCTGTTGCAGGAGTGGAATGCGGTGCCACGCAAGACGTTTGGCGGTGGTGGAGAACCTGCAGGCAATGACATTGAGGAGCCTTCTCGGACATTAACGTCTGGAGGAACTGGCCCAAGATCAGAAAAGAACCACTTGGTTCCCGACCAGGCAGCCCAAAGGAGCAGCAACAGGTGTCAGGTGGAATAGGCGGCTGCTCCTGAGAGAGAGGGAGGTAAGCTGTAATTAAGGACTGCTAAATGGACCTTTATAATGGTGACATTGTTCCCTTTACCACCCCCACCCACTTCTCCTCCCCCTTTTTTTCTTCTTTTTTTTTTCTTTTTCTGCATTTCTCATCCTTTCTTCCTCTCCTGCCTTCTCCTCCCTTTTCTTCATCATTGTTCTTCTCATTTTCAAGATGGTATGATGTAACAGCTACAGATGTTTATGAAATGTACAAGTGGTGGGCTTGGTGTGACAGAGTAACATAGGCTATTAAAGAAGGCTCTATGCAAGATAGGGGCCGGAAGGGAGTGTTAGCCATTCCAGAAAAAGTTCCAGTAAAGTTAGGGTGGCGGTTTGCCATTTACAGTTTATGGTGGGGTGTGTTGGGAAGGAGGGTGGGAGATTTTATGCGACACGGCCGAGACCAAGACACCAGTTTCACTGGGATAATGGTTAGGCTATTTACTTGGAATCTGAAGGGGCTGCGATCACTGCACAAGCAAAATATGGTTTTGAGCCATCTTAAACGGCTCAAGGTAGATATTGCTTTATTATAGAGGTCCCATTTGCAGATGGGAGGTTTCTTTTGCATGAACAAGATGTGTGTGGGGTATATGGGTCCTACTCAAATGGTAGAAAAGCTGGGGTCTTAATTTCTGATTAATAGGAATTTTGTTCATATGGTAGAGTCTCAAGATGTTTACGAGGCGGGGAGGTACATCCATTTAGAGCTAGCTAGCCGTCAGAGTAATTTAAGCATCCATAATATATATGCTCCTAATACAGAACAGAGACCCTTCTATGATTTTATAACAAGCAAGATTCTGCTGGACGTGGGAGTGCACAAGGTGGTGGGGGGGAGACTTTAATTCAGTTGTGTCTCCAGGGAGGATAGAAGGAGGCATGAGAAGGGGCCGAGAGGGAACTCAAGTGGGCTGCTACAAATACTGCTGATGACCACGACACTGCAGGATTGTTGGAGGTTTACCCACCACTCCCATCCACATGACGCATTGTGAAGGATAGATCTTTTACTGATGAGCTCCACACTGTCCCAGAGATGAGATAAAAATAAAGAACATGATAATCTCGGACCATAGTCTAGTTTTGGCCTCGATAGGGGGCAGTGTCCAAAGGGGCCAAGCTTACATTTGGTGCTTTCCCACATTTCTTGCTAAAGGTGGCAACTTTCATAAAATCTTAAAGGAGTGGTGGGTGGACTTTACTCTGACTAATGAGGGAGAGGCACAAGAGGCATTATTGTACTGGGAGACCGCCAAAGTAGTTCTGAGGGGGAAGCTGATAGGGTACGCGGCGAAGTTGAAACAACAAGCTAATGAAAAGTTCCAGGAAGCTAGTCAGGCAGTTAGGGAAGCCTATACGGAGTTTGCAGAAAACCCATCACAAAGGACCAAGACTAGATGGATAGAGGCAAAGGGCAATTTTGAGAAATCGGCGGAAAGGAGAAAAAATATATACAAAACATAACAGGAGGTTAACTTGTACAGGTTTGGAAATAAGGCAGGAAGACTGTTGGTGATCCTTGCAAGGGACAGACGACCGACAACAGATTTCTATATTGACAAGACCAGCTGGGGGTAAGACGACAGATCCCAAAGAAATAAACAACATTTTGAGAAACTTTTATGCAGGTCTGTACAGAGTGGGAGGAGAAGCTCAGTTGGAGGAGGGAAGAGAGTGGTTGAGAGATACTAAGATGCCAAAGCTTACTGATGAAACATGACATGCATTGAACGGGGAATTTACAACTGGCAAAAATCCAGGGAGTCATAGGGGAGCTGACACATTTAAGGCGCCAAACCTGATGGCTTTAGTGGGGACTTTTATAAAATCCTGACGGAACAATTAGCACCTATCCTGACGGATGTATTCAATACAATCCTGAAAGGAGAGGCGATATCACCAGTGCTTAATTTTGTCTGCATAAAGCTCATACCCAAGGGGGGAAGAACCTTGAAGACCCTTCTAGTTACAGGCCTATCTCACTAATAAACCACTTAAAAATATTATCGAAGTTGATGGCAAATAGTTTAGTGATGGTTTTACCGGAGATCACAGCCCTTCCTCAGACGGGTTTTGTCAAAGGACTTTCAGTGGGGGTAAATATCAGGAAAGCGATGTTGGTGATAGATGCAGTCAAAGGGAGAGGTGAGAGCTTTGATCACTCTGGATGCAGAAAAAGCATACGATAATGTGAGGTGGCCAAGGCTAGAAGTCCTGGATCAAATTGGTTTGCAAAGGGCTTTTTGGGACTTTGTGAGGGTCTTATACGCTAACCCACAGGCAAGAGTGTGCACTCCAGGATTTTTGTCAGGGACATTCCCACTTATGAAGGGGACTATGCCCAATGTCACCATTATTGTTTAACTTGGCCATAGACGCCTAAATGAGGGAGTGTGATTTGAAGTGATCGACATTGGGAAAAAAACACTTTATTCACCGTTGTTTGCAGACGACATTATCTTGTCCATGAACAAACCTTGTGATCAATTTAAGGAAGTCCTCCAGCGAATTGAAACCTTCAAGAGACTTGCGAGGTTTAGACTCAATGAGACTAAGTGTGAAATACTGTTCTTGGGACGGGGGAGGCCGGGTAACCAACAGGAAGAGATGGATAAGCTTTGTATACCAATAGTGAAGTCAACGATCAAATATTTAGGGGTCCACGTAGGGAGAGATACTGAGACCATCTACTCACTTAACTACTCCCCATTAATTGGGAAAATAGAGCGTGAACTACATGCGTGAACCAATCTCCTGTTGACACTGCTAGGAAGAAATCATTTGATAAAGATGTTGAGCTTCTCTAAACGCCTATACCCACTTCAAATGATACCGCTTCTCCTAAAGGGGGCTTTACACGCAGCGATATCGCTAGCATGAAAGAACCCGCCCCCGTCATTTGTGCGTCACGGGCAAATCGCTGCCCGTGGCGCACAAAATTGTTAGGAGCCATCACACGGACTTACCTGCCTAACGACGTCGCTGTTGACAGCGAACCGCCTCCTTTCTAAGGGGGCGGTTCATGCGGTGTCACAGCGGCATCACTAAGCAACCGCCCAATAGAAGCGGAGGGGCAGAGATGAGCGACCGTAACATCTCGCCCACCTCCTTCCTTCCTCATTACCGGCGGCCGCAGGCAAGCTGTAGTTCGTCGTTCCCGAGGTGTCACACGTAGCGATATGTGCTGCCTCGGGAACGACGAACAGCCTCCGTTCTGCAACAGTCAACGATTTTTTAAAAATGAACTTGTCAACGATCAACGATAAGGTGAATATTTTTGATTGTTAACGGCCGTTCGTTGGTGTCACACGCAACGACGTCGCTAACGATGCCGGATGTGCGTCACAGAATCCGTGACTCCGGCGAAATATCATTATCATACGTCGTTGCATGTAACGGGGCATTAAGAAACACAGATGTGAACAGGTTGACCAGAACATTCTCTTACTTTCTCTGGAAGGGGACTTGATCGTGGATCAGCGTCAAAATACTGATATTGCCGCTAGAGAGGGGGGAGATTAAATTACCCAACATTAGAGGTTATAATCTGGCCTGTATTTTGAGACATGTAGTAGACTGGTTGAGAAAGATGAAACGCTACTCAGACTGTACATTAGAGGCAGAGTTCTGTAGACCCTGGGACTTGAGATCAATTCTACATGCATCCATCCCGAATCTACCAGCTAGAATAAAACAATCTTTGATTTGTAAGGATACGGTATTGGCGTGGAAAGCAGTGAGGAAAAAAAATTTGGGTTAGCATGGAGTGTCTCTAAATATCTGAACATTTGGGCACATCTGGGCTTTCCACAGGGACTTGAAAATAAGCTCTTCCACGAGTGGAGAGAAAAGGGTATAAAAAAAAACTTAAGGACTTGCTGCATGGCACGGAGGCGAGATGGCTGACTTATGAGGAATTAAAAGAGGGGTTAACTTGTAACCATTTCAAATTATTCAATATGAGCAGGTTAGATGGGGCGTAATGCTCAAACTACAGAACATCACCAAGGAGTACAGGGCTAACCAGATGCATGAGATCATAATGAGACACACAAGTGAAATAAATATTTCCACATTATACAGAAAGCTGAGAGAGATGCTAATCCCCAACATAAAGAGTGCAACTCTTGGGGCATGGGCACACTCCGGCAAATAGAGGATCAAGAAGGGGAGGAGAAAATTCTGAAGGGATGGCTGGTTCTACAGAAATATATCACCAACGGGAGCTCGAGGGATACTCAATTCAGGCTCATGCACAGGGCAATCTATGGATTTAACATTCCTAACACACAAACATCTGAACTGCTTGAAATATAATGTGGAAAGTTCGGATCTTTACCATGGGGTATGGCCATGTAGGGAGATACAGAAGTTTGGAATCAAGCCCAGGGGCTAATGAGAGAAATTTGGAAGTCAAGGGTGGAACTGGAGCCTTTACTTTGGTTGTTTCATTACCGACATCAAGAAGGAGGGAAGGGAGGGGAGGACGGGGGAAGGCTACCACCTCTGTTTCACCACATAGCAATGTTGGGCAAAAAGGCAATATTTAAAAAAATGGTTGGTAAGAAAGGTACCATCTCGGTAAGAGATGGTAAGTCGACTGAAAGAAGTGCTCAGCTTGGAGAAATAAATTGGAGGCGGAGAGAAATAAAGATAAGCTGATTGCAGCATGTTTTGGAGAATGGAGAGCCTTTATAACATGGATGTGCTCAGTGAAGAGATAAGGCAGATTGTATCTCCATTCACATACACGAGTGGTATCTAATGGAGGACCTGAAGGGTTCCTTGGGCAAACTAAAATTGCAAGTTCATTAAGGCAAAACAGTCGGTTGACTTAAGAGTAGGGAAAGAAAGGGATTCAGTCTTGTTGCATGTGGGGGTTTATGATGTTTTGGAATATTGGGGAGGAGGGGGCTTAAGAGGTGAAACAAGTTCGAGGGGATTGAAATAGGAAAGTAGTTGGATAGGGAATTCAGAGATGAGAGGCCTTCCCTCTCTAAAGCTGGGTGATGTTGTGATTCATAATATTTCCCCTGTCCCTGTTTTTTTTCTTTCTGTATCCTGTTTAAAGAAAGAAAATTCAATAAAAATTGGTTTAACTAAAAAAAAACACTTTTCTAATGGTATGGTGTACCCCTTACAAAAACCTTCAAATATTCATCAATGTAGATTACGTTATTTCTGGAAAAAAAAAAGCAAGTGATCATACATTGTTCTCTAATTTTGATCTCCAGTGTAGATGCACAATCACTAAACTACATGGAATATGAATTTATTTTATTTATTTATTTATTTATTTATTTAATTACTCATATACCGTGGCACCATTACTATCCAGTGCTTTTGGGGCTGAAAATCTAAATTCAATATTAGTATGTGTTTGGGAGGAGGTTGGGGGGACTGGAGTACATCCGGAGGAAATCCACAGGGATAAACAAAAGAACGTTGTCAGCTCACCCCTCTTCACTCCTGGATTCCACACTGATGCACGGAACGCCCTGGCCCGGGCGGGAAACACATTCAGGAAAAAAGAAGATCCAGCATCATGGAGAGTGGAAAACTAAAACTTGCATTTATTGGAATGATTAAAAACAGATATTCATCCAATGGGCACAGAGGCACAAGTACTATAGCGGATTATCCACAGGGATAACCTACAAACTTCATCCATGATGGGATTTGAACCCAGGACCCAGCACTGCAATGCCACTCTACTGGCATTGCAGTGCTGGGTATATATACAGTTAGGTCCAGAAATATTTGGACAGTGACACAAGTTTTGTTATTTTAGCTGTTTACAAAAACATGTTCAGAAATACAATTATATATATAATATGGGCTGAAAGTGCACACTCCCAGCTGCAATATGAGAGTTTTCACATCCAAATCGGAGAAAGGGTTTAGGAATCATAGCTCTGTAATGCATAGCCTCCTCTTTTTCAAGGGACCAAAAGTAATTGGACAAGGGACTCTAAGGGCTGCAATTAACTCTGAAGGCGTCATCAATGAAGACCTGTAATCAATGAAGTAGTTAAAAGGTCTGGGGTTGATTACAGGTGTGTGGTTTTGCATTTGGAAGCTGTTGCTGTGACCAGACAACATGCGGTCTAAGGAACTCTCAATTGAGGTGAAGCAGAACATCCTGATGCTGAAAAAAAAGAAAAAATCCATCAGAGAGATAGCAGACATGCTTGGAGTAGCAAAATCAGCAGTCGGGTACATTCTGAGAAAAAAGAAATTGACTGGTGAGCTTGGGAACTCAAAAAGGCCTGGGCATCCACGGATGACAACAGTGGTGGATGATCGCCGCATACTTTCTTTGGTGAAGAAGAACCCGTTCACAACATCACCTGAAGTCCAGAACACTCTCAGTGAAGTAGGTGTATCTGTCTCTAAGTCAACAGTAAAGAGAAGACTCCATGAAAGTAAATACAAAGGGTTCACATCTAGATGCAAACCATTCATCAATTCCAAAAATAGACAGGCCAGAGTTAAATTTGCTGAAAAACACCTCATGAAGCCATCTCAGTTCTGGAAAAGTATTATATGGACAGATGAGACCAAGATCAACCTGTACCAGAATAATGGGAAGAAAAAAGTTTGGAGAAGAAAGGGAATGGCACATGATCCAAGGCACACCACATCCTCTGTAAAACATGGTGGAGGCAACGTGATGGCATGGGCATGCATGGCTTTCAATGGCACTGGGTCACTTGTGTTTATTGATGACATAACAGCAGACAAGAGTAGCCGGATGAATTCTGAAGTGTACCGGGATATACTTTCAGCCCAGATTCAGCCAAATGCCGCAAAGTTGATCGGACGGCGCTTCATAGTACAGATGGACAATGACCCCAAGCATACAGCCAAAGCTACCCAGGAGTTCATGAGTGCAAAAAAGTGGAACATTCTGCAATGGCCAAGTCAATCACCAGATCTTAACCCAATTGAGCATGCATTTCACTTGCTCAAATCCAGACTTAAGACGGAAAGACCCACAAGCAAGGAAGACCTGAAGGCTGCGGCTGTAAAGGCCTGGCAAAGCATTAAGAAGGAGGAAACCCAGCGTTTGGTGATGTCCATTGGTTCCAGACTTAAGGCAGTGATTGCCTCCAAAGGATTCGCAACAAAATATTGAAAATAAATATTTTTTTTTTGGGTTTGGTTTATTTGTCCAATTACTTTTGACCTCCTAAAATGTGGAGTGTTTGTAAAGAAATGTGTACAATTCCTACAATTTCTATCAGATATTTTTGTTCAAACCTTCAAATTAAACGTTACAATCTGCACTTGAATTCTGTTGTAGAGGTTTCATTTCAAATCCAATGTGGTGGCATGCAGAGCCCAACTCGCGAAAATTGTGTCACTGTCCAAATATTTCTGGACCTAACTGTATATATATATATATATATATATATATATATATACACACATGATATACATATTTAAATGCTATATTTTTATCTGCCATGTGTGGGTGTGAAATCGTCCTGCGCTTCCCATTTCATCTTCCTAATGGACTATGATTGTCATATTATGAGATTTAATAGCAGTTTTCAACTTCGAGCAGAAAAAGGAAGAATCTGCCATAAACATCACACATGAAAGTACTGTTTTTCTCAAGTTGCTTAATTCCCTATAATTTTACTGACTGGAGAATAGGTGCTTTGTGATACATCTATATATACAGTGCCTTGCGAAAGTATTCGGCTCCCTTGAATTTTTCAACCTTTTCCCACATTTCAGGCTTTAAACATAAAGATAAAAATTTTAATGTTATGGTGAAGAATCAACAACAAGTGGGACACAATTGTGAAGTTGAGCGAAATTTATTGCATATTTAAACTTTTAAAAAAAATAAATAACTGAATATTGGGGCGTGCAATATTATTCGTCCACTTTAAGTTAATACTTTGTAGCGCCACCTGTTGCTGCGATTACAGCTGCAAGTCGCTTGGGGTATGTCTCTATCAGTTTTGCACATCGAGAGGCTGAAATTCTTGCCGATACTTCCTTTGCAAATAGTTCAAGCTGAGTGAGGTTGGATGAAGAGCGTTTGTGAACAGCAGTTTTCATCTCTTTCCACAGATTCTCGATTGGATTCAGGTCTGGACTTTGACTTGGCCATTCTAACACTTGGATACGTTTATTTGTGAACCAGATTTCACTTCCAACAAGACAATGATCTACAATGGTAGATTTTGCTTTATGTTTGGGATCATTGTCTTGTTGGAAGAAAAATCTCCGTCCCAGTTTCAGGTCTTTTGCAAACTCCAGCAGGTTTTTTCAAGAATGGTTCTGTATTTGGCTCCATCCATATTTCCATGAATTTTAACCATCTTCCCTGTCCCTGCTGAAGAAAAGCAGGCCCAAACCATGATGCTGCCACCACCATGTTTGATAGTGGGGATGGTGTGTTCAGGGTGATGAGCCGTGTTGCTTTGATGCCAAACATATCATTTGGCATTGTGCCCGAATAGTTCGATTTTGGTTTCATCTGACCAGAGCACCTTCTTCCACATGTTTAGTGTGTCTCCCACGTGGCTTGTGGCAAACTTTAAACAACACTTTTTATGGATATCTTTGAGAAATGGCTTTCTTCTTGCCTCTCTTCCATAAAGGCCAGATTTGTGCAGTGTACGACTGATTGTTGTCCTATGGACAGACTCTCCCACCTGAGCTATAGATCTCTGCAGTTCATCCAGAGTGATCATGGGCCTCTTGGCTGCATCTCTGATATGTCTTCTCCTTGTTTGAGATGAAATCTTGAGGGACGACCGGGTCTTGGTAGATTTGCAGTGGTATGATACTCTTTCCATTTCAATATGATCACTTACACAGTGCTCCTTGGGATGTTTAAAGTTTTGGAGATCTTTTTGTAACCAAATCCGACTTTAAACTTCTCCACAACAGTATCATGGATCTGCCTGCTGTGTTCCTTGGTCTTCATGATGCTATCTGTGCTTTAAACAGAACACTGAGGCTATCACAGAGCAGGTGCATTTATAGGGAGACTTCATTACACACAGGTGGGTTATATTTATCATCATCAGTCATTTAGGACAACATTGGATCATTCACAGATCCTCAATGAACTACTGGAGTGAGTTTGCTGCACTGAAAGTAAAGGGGACGAATAATATTGCACGCCCCAATTTTCAGTTATTTATTTTTTAAAAAGTTTAAAATAAGCAATAAATTTTGTTCAACTTCACAAATGTGTCCCACTTGTTGTTGATTCTTCACCATAGCATTAAAATTTTTATGTTTATGTTTGAAGCCTGAAATGTGGGAAAAGGTTGAAAAATTCAAGGGAGCCGAATACTTTCACAAGGCACTGTATATACAAGGCATTGTGTGTGTATATATATTATTATTATTAATTCCATGGCGCTTTACATGTGAAAGGGGTATACATAATAGGGACAAGTACAATAATCATAAACAATACAAGACACAAACAGGTACAGGAGGAGAGAGGTCCCTGCCCACGAGGGCTCACAGTGTACAAGGGATAGGTGATGATACAGTAGGTGAGGGTAGAGCTGATAGTGCGGCGCTGTATCAGACTGAGGGTTACGGCAGGTTGTAGGCTTGTCGGAAGAGGTGGGTCTTCAGGTTCCTTTTGAATCTTGCTAAGGTAGGCGAGAGTCTGATGTGTTGTGGCAGAGCATTCCAGAGTATGGGGGAGGCACGGGAGAAATCTTGGATGCGATAGTGGGAAGAGGAGATGAGAGGGGAGTAGAGAAGGAGATTTTGCGAGGATCGAAGGTTACGTGCAGGTAAGTACCGGGAGACTAGGTCACAGATGTAGGGAGGAGACAGGTTGTGGATGGCTTTGTATGTCATGGTTAGTGTTTTGAACTGGAGTCATTGGGCAATGGGAAGCCAGTGAAGGGATTGGCAAAGAGGAGAGGTCGGGGAGTAGCGGTGGGACAGGTGGATTAGCCGGGCACCATAGTTTAAAATAGATTGTAGGGGTGCTAGACTGTTAGAAGGGAGGCCACAAATATATCCTTTAGGTACGTCACAATCTAATATATCTATATATATAATTGTCTAATTCTGTCTGCTTGTAACGGAAATCCTGTGTCACTGATTGGTCGAGCCAGCCGCCCGCGACCAATCAGCAACAGGCGCAGTCCGGCTGCGAATTGGCACGGGATTTGAACCACGTTTGATTCGTCGCACACAGACACCGCTGCACACAGACACCTCCGCACACAGACACCTCCGCACACAGACACCGCTGCACACAGAAGCCTCTATATACACCCCAGCAGCCTTTAGATACACCCCAGATTATACACCCCAGCAGCCTTTATATACACCCCACAAGCCAAAACCTCTATATACACCCCAGCAGCAGCCTCTAGCACACGGTAAAAAAAACCCAAAAACGATTATACTCACCTTGCACTTTCTTCTGTTTTCATACTCTGTAGTACTTTCTCCCTCCCCTCGCTGGCCCTGCAGGCTGGGAGATGCGGCTGCTTCCTATTTTCTCCTGGGCATGTCCCGCCCACCTCTGTGCTCAGCTGCCCCCGGATTGGATGTGAGTGTTGCTGAGGGAGTGGTGCGGGCCCCTTAGATACCCGACTGCGGCCTTAGCAACGTGACACAGAACCTGTGTTAGAGAGCAAATGGAGGAGAGAAGGGAAATTTAGCAAATGCAGGGGAAAATAATGATTGCTGCGTGATGGCACGATGTGTGTGGGCAGCGGTGGGTGCTGACACCAGCCCTGCGTAGTTCACTCATGTTTACTAAACAAGTGTTATGTAATTCAGTCACGTTTACTGGACAAGTTCTGTCAGTCACAGTGCAACATAGTTCAGTCACGTTTACTCAACACGTTCTGTCAGTCACAGTGTGACGTACTACTTCTGTCACGTTTATTGAATACGTTCTGTCAGTCACAGTGCAACATAGTTCAGTTACGTTCACTGCGCTGAACAGATACTTCTTTACTGTATGCTATCATGATTGGCGCGGGATTTGAACCACGCTTCACTGATTCGTCGCACACAGACACCTCCGCACACAAACACCGCCACACTCAGACACCTCCGCACACAGACACCGCCGCACACAGACACCTCTGTACACAGACACCGACGCACACAGACACCAAGGAAAGTTGCTTATAGATAGTCAAAAGGTATTCACAAGAAATGTGGTGTACAAAAATATTTTAGGTTGATATTCTTAACTAATATATTATAGTGTCGATGTACTTCTTTCCTCCGATGATTTATTTAAATACAGCTAGATATTCATGTAATAGTTTATATATTTTGATGATCTGTTTAATAATTTCGTTCAATTGTATTAAGTTCTATGAACAATAACATTTAATGATAATGTATATATTTTACCCTGTATATTCATTGCATTATTCTTAAATCTTCATAAATAAACTACATACATATTCTAGAATACCAGATGCGGTAGAATCGGGCCACCATCTAGTATATACAGTATACAGTATACATGGGCGTACCCAGCTGCCCCCCCCTAGAAGCAGGGGCATGCAACTATTATGACCTGTCTCTGTCAGGTAGCGGGTGCATCAGGCAGCGCGGGTGGTGAGGAGAAGACAGGGCGGCATGGTGCATCGGCACCCGCCACCCACTAGTACCGCAGGGCAGGCTGAACGCTGCTCCTGCAGCCGCTCCTAGTAGTAGTCTCAGTGCCTGCCGGCTGCTCTGCACTGCAAATCAGCACAGCGGGGACTGGACTGGAGTGATGACATTGACATCATTACTCTGCGCCCCGTTGTGTTGAGTCCTGCATTGCAGAGCGGCAGGCACAGTCACAAGCTGGGGAGACTGCTGGGAGGCTGAGCTGCTGCCACAAGTAAAAAAAAATGTAAATAATAAATCAGACAGTCTGGGGGTCTGGGGAGCTGTTGTATATGATAGGGGGGCTAAATATGGGAGCCCTATGGAGGGGCTGTATATGACATGGGAGCCCTATGGGGGTGCTGTATATGAAATGGGAGCCCTATGGGGGGCTGTATATGAGATGAGAGCCCTATGGGGGTGCTGTATATGAGATGAGAGTCCTATGGGGGGCTGTATATGAGATGGGAGCCCTATCGGGGGCTGTATATGAGATGGAAGCGCTATGGGAGGACTGTATATGAGATGGGAGCCCTAAGGGGGACTGTATATGAGATGGGAGCCCTATGGGGGGCTGTATACAGTATGTGTTTGTGGGGGGGCTCTAGGACCTCGAAGCACCATGGTTTTAATGGGTTTGGTGATATCTCTGCAGAATTAGATTTGTGGTATAATCTGTGGAAAAAGAAAGATTAAGCAGGAGACAAATTAAAGGACATTGAAGTGGCTGCACTTTTGGAGGAGGCTAATATTTTTTTCCCTGCAACAAGGCACGCACTCTTCATTTTAAGTGCTTTCCCATCCACCACAGCTACTGTTGAACGATCTTTTAGTACCCTTCGAAGGGTAAAGACCTGGCTCAGAAGTACAATGGGAGAGGACAGACTGGGTTGTGCTTGATGAGTGTCCATCGGAAATTCTTCAAGGAAAATCGGGACTGGATTGAGACAAAAGTTTTGAACAAGTTTTCTTAAAACCCAAGAAAAATTATATTGGTATAAGACATGTAATCAGAATAAAAATCTAAATTTATTTGCAAGCAAATAATTGTAATAACTAATAAAGCACAGCTATAATTACATTTAATTCTCTTTAAATTTTCGATTCATTCACCTTTTTTGTTCTAATATTCTACAACCTGAACGACCATGGCTTGCCCCCCCCCCCCCAGTTTTGATCCTGGGTACGCCCATGACAGTGTATATATATATATATATATATATATATATATATATATTTGTGACACACCTAAAAGATTAAGACAATAACTAAGTGAGACAATTGTATTATTAACCCTGATTGCCAGGTTGGCTTAGTTGAGAAATTAGAGAAAAGAACCAAATCTTAGAACAGTTGTGTGACTTTACACATTCTACCTAGTAGAGTTGAGGTGGGAACATTGTTATTTCCAGTACGTTATTATGAAATTTTCCAGACTATTTTTATCTTTTAATACCACACACAAGCACCTTGTGCCTGTCTTCAGACCTCGAAAAAAAACTCAGATGCCAAATTATTGGTGATTCTTGATGATATTGACAGGATATGACATAAACGTCAGGGATATGCAGATCTCACTGTATCTATCTCAAGAACCGGACCCTGCTGTGCGCTGTCCGCATTTATAAAACATTTCTGGCACATTCTATCAATATGCCATAAATGTCCCAGATGACAAAACTCCTTAAAGTTGTAATAAAGTTTTTATTATGTTTACTTTTGGTATAGAAGTATTTGAGCAGAGACAGAAAATTCATTATTTAGCCTCTGTATCAATAGAATGGAGTTTAAAAAACAACAACAACAAAACATCAAGGTGTGAATTATGGACTCTTAGCTTTAATTCAAGTTGTTTTAAAATATTGCATGAGCTGTTTTGAAATTAAACCTGTATTTACATTGGCTCTCCTATTTTACAGGCTCAAAATTGATTGTACAATTGACTAATAAGCGATTCATGGGCCTTTATGACCTGTTACTTTTCATGACAAATTAAAAGGAATCTGTCACCAGATTTTTGCTCCCCATCTGAGAGAAGCATAATATAGAGACAGAGACCCTGATTCCAGTGATGTGTCACTTATTGAGCTGCTTGCTGTCATTTTAAAAATAGCTCTGCTGCAGATCTAGCAGTTAAAGCCGCTTTACATGCCACGATTTATCTGACGATATGTCGTTGGGGTCACGGTTTTCGTGACACACTTCCATCATCGTTAGCGAAGTCGCTGCGTGTGACACCTACGTGCGACTCCGAACGATCGCAAATAGGGTGAAAATCGTTGATCATTGACACGTCGTTCAGTTTCAAAATATTGTTCGTCGTTTGGAACGCAGCAGACATATTGCTACATTTGACACCCTGCCAACGACGAACAACATCCACACGACCGCCTTGGTCAAACAATATATCGCTGAACAATGTAGCGTCGTTTGTGAGATGTGTACGTGTGACCGCTACAAAACGACCTATGAGCGATCTCAGCAAATCGTAACAACGATCTGGGCGTGTCACATCGCTAATGAGATCGCTAGCGATATCGTTGTGTGTAAAGCAGCCATTATACAGATCTCATTAATATGCTGGACTACCTGCAGCACGCCAAATAGTCCTGTAATGATAATCTACTGCTGATTAATCAGTGATTTTATCAAAATTACACTAAGCAGCCTAGTAAGTGACACATCGCTGGAATCAGGATCTCTGTCTCTACATTATGCTGCTCTCAGATTAGGTGGCAAAGACTTGGTGACAGATTCCCTTTAAGTAAATAAAGAGACTGGACACCAGTCTCCAAACAGGTGTCAGTGCAAGAGAAGCAGGCCATCATTAGGCTGAAGAAAAAAAAAAACCTTTCAGAGAGATATCAGAAAGTTTCAAACTTCTCTTTTTGGTAAATTTGGAAAAAGAAGAAATGTAACACAAAAAAATGAAGACACTGAAATGGATGATTGCAATTTTTTTTTCTTGTTAAAGATAAAACCCAATCACAACATACATCAAAGTCAAGGACATTCTCAAGGAGATAATCATATCATTGTTGACTTTGTGCGCACACTGTGTATTTGGTGAGAGTTTCTGCACCAAATCTGCATCTTCTGCCAGAAAAACGCACCAAAAACAAGGTGTGTTTTTGCTGCATTTTTGCCGCATTTTGCCATGCGTTTTTCATGAAGTCAATGAGTGAAAGGATGAAAAATGCAGGCAAAAACGCACCAACAATTGACATGCTGCAGATTATTTTTTTACTCCAAATCTGCAAGGAAACAATAAGCAACATGTACACAGCACTTCAGAATTCTTATTGACTTTGCTGTCATAAGTATAGGCATACAGATTTGTGACAAATATTCAACAAAAAACCTATCAAAAACACAGTGTGTGAACATGGCCTTAAAGAATATGTGGCGCCACAGGGTACTGCACCTGACTTAAGGTGCAGTGCTTAACCCGGATCCAGAGGAGGTTGATACTGGTTCCACTTGCACAACTCATACACACACAAGCAGGTTGCCCATGGACCGAGCAAGGTTTGGGTGAAAAAGGGGTCGCCAATGTGGTTGGGTCTTTAAGATACCCCCACACCTGGGACCCCCAATCCACTAGTGGTGGGAACCTGGGACGAAGGAAGCAACCATCAGGGGGAGTTAGGAGCAACAGAACAGTTAGAGAGAGTTCTACAGCAGGAGAGGAAGGGAGCAGTCTGGTTTTACCAGTGGCTCTGGTGGGACCCAGGAGTCAATACGGTCGCTGAGGGAAGAGCTTCATTGCTCCCTCGGGACCAACGCAATGCAGGGTGCAGAATCCTAGGGTGGATAATACTTCAGGTTATCCACCAAAATTTGCAGGCCAGGGGGCTTGCATGTCCCACCGGCCCCCACAGTTTCTAGAGCACAGTGCTACATAGGATCTGGGGTTGTGTTCCAAGGAAGGTCCCACAACGGAACCGCGGCACCTGCATACGGGACGGGAGTAAAACAGTTTTCAAGAACTGGGGTCCCCAAGAGCTTCAGGCCACAGGGATCCAACACCAAGCGCAAGGAGGAAGCGCCCACCGTCCACTGTACTGGCTCTGACCTCTAAAGGATCTGGGTTCGACGGGGCCCATCACAGCGGATGACCGGTACTTCCCAGGTGAGCGGCATAACTGTGAGTAAACACCTTTAACCCGCAAAGACTGTGTCTGCCTGTCGTTCCCAGCGCCGCCGCCTCATGCTTCGGCGCCCTCTATTACTACTCCCCTCATCATACTCCCCAGGGCCCGCTCCACCTGTGGGGAGCAGAAACACCTCAGCTGCTACTACCATCCTCCCTGGAGGACAATGACAGCTGCGGTGGCTATTCCCTGGCCGCATACCGCAGGTGGCATCACGAAATCAACCTAAACCATCATCCATTACCACCCCCCTCCTTTATTGTACACCTCGGGGCCACGAAACCAGGCAGAAAGGGCCACCCCATGACATCCCCAGACCCAACATCACCACACCCGGCGACGAGTAATTTAACCCCTTGCCCTGTGGGTGCTACATATACAATCAAGAGATCCCTTGGTTAATGTAAATAGAGATGGTTTATTTTCAGATGTTGTAGGGTGTCACAGGGCCTTAGCTGTGAGCGAGGTATTGACTTCAGACATCTTAGCATGCTACATAGAATACACAGTCCTGGCTGAGTTTGTGGACTTGTGTCGTGTGTGTCGTTTTCCCATGAAGGCCACATGCTGCCACTAGTTTCGGCTGGCCAGGACCAAATAAAGATTCAGTAGACCACAAGTTCATCTTAAAAAACTCTTTACTTAACAGTTCCTCAGAAACAACTTAATTCAAAAGATAGCATGCACCTAACCCCAAGTCATTCCATTTGTACACAGCAGTTTCAAGCACAGTCTCAGTTCCCACTGGGTTGCCTCCATTCCTACTGGCCCTGTGAGTCCCAGCGCAATCCTGTCCACCACAACAGTAGAGTTTGTGAAAGTCAATTCCCTTTCTACCGCTCTATGTCTTTTATCCTCGTAGATGAGTGGGTATGGGAGTTTGTCACTATGGCAGAGCAGAGACTAGGCTCTTCAGACACTTGGGGGAGATTCCACCAGGGTAAGCCAACTACAACCACATGCCAGTGGAACCAGTTACCTTGATGATTAAGGGTCTAGCTACTGGAGTCCTGCCCTCCAATTCCTTCAGTCTGAGGACATGCCATTCAAGGGTAGGTCTGTAGCCTCACTGTTGTTCCCACTCAATGTTCCAGCCAACACTCGATCATGCCATCTCCATTCTGGTCTCCTTTCTCCTGCCACAAGTCACCCACTGCATACGGCCTCGACAGCCTGCAGACTATGCGTCAGTGTCTGTTACACACTGGGTCTTCACTAACAGTCTGAAAGGAAATGTCTCTTTCCCTATCAACTAACCCCCTAGTTCCAACGCTTAACTATTTCCTTGCCCTAAACTCTGCCAACCACATATATAACGCTATCTATTCTACATTATTTATCACACTATCAACACTACATAAAATGATTGGTGTCTTCAATGGCAGGAACTCGACTGTTATGATTTGGAAACCGTGGACGATCACAAAAAATCCCATTAATTAGGAAAAAACAAAACCACAAGAGTAGTTGAAAACTGAGCTGACCGCAATCCCCTACACATCAGACAACACTAGAAGTAGCAGTGAGATGTTCCTAACACACCTAGACACCTCATCACTGCCTGAGAAACTTGCTACACCTCAAAGATAGAAATGAGGAATCCTAATTTGCCTCGGAGCAGTCTCGAAAGAAATAGCAAGCTCCCAACATGCAACAACGGTGATGTAAGAAATCAAAATACACAGATAGAAAATATAGATTAGCAAAGGTTAGGCCCGACTTACTAGATACAACAGGACAGGACAGATAACTGATTGCGGCCAGCAAAAAACCCTGCAAAAAATACCAATTTCCTTATAGGAAAAAAATACTGAGACCAATTGGTCTCTCCCCCATTATATCAGGTACTCTTGCTTTATTCTAAGCAGCATGTGCTCGGGCCTGTCCCGCCCACAACCATGAATCAGTCATGGAGACGGTGACTGAAAAGCACAAGGTACGTGCTGTGCAGTCCTAATTTTGCATATGTGAGGCCACATGGCACACTTTAAATAAAAATATTTTAGTGTTAGGACTGCCCCAGGAGATTTGCCGTGACGTTGGCGGGGTGGCTCGAAAAATTGCAATTTTTTGCCAAAAATCTCATTTTTTCAATAGTACAGCTTGGAATGTTGGTACTGTGCACACTTTGCAATACATAATATTTTTGAAGTGGAGGTTGTTTTTATGCTGTTTTTCTTGTTATATAGGGTCCCAGTTGATTCTCATCTTGCAGTGCACCTCATGTTTATTTTTCCATCTGTCCTGATTTTTGGCGGTTGGTGGCTGTTCACACTGGCCATCCAACCCCGTCCACTGGCTATTTATTCTAAGCAGCATGTGCTCGGGCCTGTCCCGCCCACAACCATGAATCAGTCATGGAGACGGTGACTGAAAAGCACAAGGTACGTGCTGTGCAGTCCTAATTTTGCATATGTGAGGCCACATGGCACACTTTAAATAAAAATATTTTAGTGTTAGGACTGCCCCAGGAGATTTGCCGTGACGTTGGCGGGGTGGCTCGAAAAATTGCAATTTTTTGCCAAAAATCTCATTTTTTCAATAGTACAGCTTGGAATGTTGGTACTGTGCACACTTTGCAATACATAATATTTTTGAAGTGGAGGTTGTTTTTATGCTGTTTTTTCTTGTTATATAGGGTCCCAGTTGATTCTCATCTTGCAGTGCACCTCATGTTTATTTTTCCATCTGTCCTGATTTTTGGCGGTTGGTGGCTGTTCACACTGGCCATCCAACCCCGTCCACTGGCTATTTATTCTAAGCAGCATGTGCTCGGGCCTGTCCCGCCCACAACCATGAATCAGTCATGGAGACGGTGACTGAAAAGCACAAGGTACGTGCTGTGCAGTCCTAATTTTGCATATGTGAGGCCACATGGCACACTTTAAATAAAAATATTTTAGTGTTAGGACTGCCCCAGGAGATTTGCCGTGACGTTGGCGGGGTGGCTCGAAAAATTGCAATTTTTTGCCAAAAATCTCATTTTTTCAATAGTACAGCTTGGAATGTTGGTACTGTGCACACTTTGCAATACATAATATTTTTGAAGTGGAGGTTGTTTTTATGCTGTTTTTTCTTGTTATATAGGGTCCCAGTTGATTCTCATCTTGCAGTGCACCTCATGTTTATTTTTCCATCTGTCCTGATTTTTGGCGGTTGGTGGCTGTTCACACTGGCCATCCAACCCCGTCCACTGGCTATTTATTCTAAGCAGCATGTGCTCGGGCCTGTCCCGCCCACAACCATGAATCAGTCATGGAGACGGTGACTGAAAAGCACAAGGTACGTGCTGTGCAGTCCTAATTTTGCATATGTGAGGCCACATGGCACACTTTAAATAAAAATATTTTAGTGTTAGGACTGCCCCAGGAGATTTGCCGTGACGTTGGCGGGGTGGCTCGAAAAATTGCAATTTTTTGCCAAAAATCTCATTTTTTCAATAGTACAGCTTGGAATGTTGGTACTGTGCACACTTTGCAATACATAATATTTTTGAAGTGGAGGTTGTTTTTATGCTGTTTTTTCTTGTTATATAGGGTCCCAGTTGATTCTCATCTTGCAGTGCACCTCATGTTTATTTTTCCATCTGTCCTGATTTTTGGCGGTTGGTGGCTGTTCACACTGGCCATCCAACCCCGTCCACTGGCTATTTATTCTAAGCAGCATGTGCTCGGGCCTGTCCCGCCCACAACCATGAATCAGTCATGGAGACGGTGACTGAAAAGCACAAGGTACGTGCTGTGCAGTCCTAATTTTGCATATGTGAGGCCACATGGCACACTTTAAATAAAAATATTTTAGTGTTAGGACTGCCCCAGGAGATTTGCCGTGACGTTGGCGGGGTGGCTCGAAAAATTGCAATTTTTTGCCAAAAATCTCATTTTTTCAATAGTACAGCTTGGAATGTTGGTACTGTGCACACTTTGCAATACATAATATTTTTGAAGTGGAGGTTGTTTTTATGCTGTTTTTTCTTGTTATATAGGGTCCCAGTTGATTCTCATCTTGCAGTGCACCTCATGTTTATTTTTCCATCTGTCCTGATTTTTGGCGGTTGGTGGCTGTTCACACTGGCCATCCAACCCCGTCCACTGGCTATTTATTCTAAGCAGCATGTGCTCGGGCCTGTCCCGCCCACAACCATGAATCAGTCATGGAGACGGTGACTGAAAAGCACAAGGTACGTGCTGTGCAGTCCTAATTTTGCATATGTGAGGCCACATGGCACACTTTAAATAAAAATATTTTAGTGTTAGGACTGCCCCAGGAGATTTGCCGTGACGTTGGCGGGGTGGCTCGAAAAATTGCAATTTTTTGCCAAAAATCTCATTTTTTCAATAGTACAGCTTGGAATGTTGGTACTGTGCACACTTTGCAATACATAATATTTTTGAAGTGGAGGTTGTTTTTATGCTGTTTTTTCTTGTTATATAGGGTCCCAGTTGATTCTCATCTTGCAGTGCACCTCATGTTTATTTTTCCATCTGTCCTGATTTTTGGCGGTTGGTGGCTGTTCACACTGGCCATCCAACCCCGTCCACTGGCTATTTATTCTAAGCAGCATGTGCTCGGGCCTGTCCCGCCCACAACCATGAATCAGTCATGGAGACGGTGACTGAAAAGCACAAGGTACGTGCTGTGCAGTCCTAATTTTGCATATGTGAGGCCACATGGCACACTTTAAATAAAAATATTTTAGTGTTAGGACTGCCCCAGGAAATTTGCCGTGACGTTGGCGGGGTGGCTCGAAAAATTGCAATTTTTTGCCAAAAATCTCATTTTTTCAATAGTACAGCTTGGAATGTTGGTACTGTGCACACTTTGCAATACATAATATTTTTGAAGTGGAGGTTGTTACTCTTGTGTCAGACACTTCAGACAGAACTGCAGATATAATGGGAAGGAACAAATAATATTCAAGTGCAAATAAACCAAACATGAACAGGGAGCAAGCTCCCTTTCTTGCTGGAGGAACTGCCCTGCTTACAAAAGCAGAAAGACAAGAAACTAAACACAGAACAAATGGAATAGGCAGAAAAAACCTTAAGTGCAATTTCAGCAAATAAGCATAGAAACTAGCAAACTTATCTGGAGTAGATTCAGGCACAGAAGAAATGGGAGAAACTGAAGGGACATCTTCAGAAGCAGGCAGGAAGCATCATCACCGGCAGCCACCAGGCAGAAAATGCTCTCCTAAATACATTAGGCTGATTTGCAATAGGATTTCCTGGATCAGAGATCCACCCGCACCTGTTAATTCCTTAGATTGTGCTGTCAAACTCTGACAGCACAATCTAAAGCGCTCTAGAGGGGATTGTGCTGTTCCCCACTGCCATCGGTGGCCCCGTGATGTGATCACTGGGCGCCAATGAGTTGGCATGGCAGCATGGAGTCAGATGATGACCTCAGTCGCTGTCATGAGTCACTTCCTGTGAATCACAATAGCATGCCATTTCTCCTGATCAGAACAATGCTCAAGCATCACTCTGATCAGGAGAGGCAAACGAATAGTAAAGACATAAACTTCCCTAAGGAGACTAGTAAAATCATTAAAAAATGTAAAAAGAAAAATTTAAAAAATATGAAAAAAACAAGAAAAAATAAAAGTTCAAATCACCCCCATTGAAAATAAAGCAATAGAACAATAGTGATATTAAAAAACTACACATACTTGATATTGCAGAGTTCATAAATGCCCAATCTATCAAAATATAAAATCAATTAATCTGATTGGTAAACAGCGTAGCGAGAAAAAAACCTCAAAGCGCCAGAATAACGTTTTTTTTTAGTCACCGCAACATTGCATTAAAATGCAATAACAGTAGATAAAAACATTGGATCTACCCAAAAATGGTATAATAACTCAAGATGCAAAAAAGAAACCATCAGCTAACTCAGTATTATGAAAAGAGATGAGCCACCCCCCTAGAGTTCGAATTTGGTTCGGTTCGTCGAACAGAGGCTCCGTTCGACAAACGTTCGATGAATCGTTTGACGAACTACTAGAACCCCATTGAAAACAATGGCAGGCAAACACAAACACATAAAAACACATAGAAAACACCTTCAAAGGTGTCCAAAAGGTGACAAACAACTCCCAAGACACCACAAACACATGGAAAAGTGACAAGGACATATACTCATGCGAAAACAAAATAGCTGGATGAGAAAAAAGAGGAGCAGACACAGATATAGGCATGTCATGCCCTTCTAAAATCATGTAAAACACAGCAAATGGACTCCAAGCAGAGTCTCCCTTTTTCCCAAAAATTGGGCCACAGACACCACTTAAGTGGCATCACTTGTCCCCCTGTTGCAAACTTGACAGGTACATTTTCATGAAGCACAATCCAAATCCACAAGCCTTTACTCTCCTCAGGATGACACCGGGGTAGGTAGCAAAGTCCTTGCTGATCCATGACTTATTCATCTTGGATCATTGTTAAAAACACAGCAAGGGGACTCCAAGCAGAGTCTCCCTTTTTTCCAAAAATTGGGCCACACACACCACTTCAGTGGCATCACTTAGGCCCCAGTTGCAAACTGGACGTGTTGATTAGCATCAAGCACATTAAAAAATACGCCAGCCTTAACTGTCCCCAGGATGACACCGTGGTAGTGTGGCGCCCTGGACTAGCCAGGTTGTCACAGGTAACACACACACACACACCCACCCCCAGACAGTTGCATTAGCCAGACACAAAACCCTTGTTGCCTCCCTCCAGGGTCTGATGTCCACACCAGGTGGGGCAGAGCCAGGCGGTTGGCCCGCCCACCGAGGAGTTCACAGGCCTGGAGGCGGGAAAAGCAGTCAGTTAGAGTTTGGAGGAGTTGAGTTCAGGAGGTTGAAGTGAGAGGAGTAAAGTGGAGAGTGTCTGGGTTTGCGGCCCAGGCACTGACAGCAAGGTTGGCAGACGGTGGTGGCCGTCTGCAGGAGTGGTGGATCAACGCGGAACCATAGGACCGGGGTCGGGCGGTGGCCCGCCGGTACCGACCAGGGAGCGAAGTGAAGCTAGCACACACAGACAGGGCCATCGGACCTCGACTAGGCTTGGAGCTGCCGTCAACAGTCAAATCCGAGTGTGACAGGAACCCCAGGGGTTTCCTAACAACCAAAGACCCGTTAGAAGGCAACCGTCCGCACCGTGAGGGTATACAGCCACCTCCACAGGCTAGAGACCCAAGGGCCAGCGCCTGCGGGCAAAACGGGCTCCTTCGGCATCCATACACCGGGGAGAGGACTACCGTTGGGGACCCATCGTAGTCAAGACAGTACACAAAGGTGCAGGGAAAGACAGCCGCCATCACCTGTCCGGGGAGAGACACTGCAGCTGTCTGCGGGACCCGTCCATCCAGCCTTTTGGTTTACCGGAGACTTTGTGCATCTCTTGCTGAGTGAGTACACTTGTGCCATCCGTCACCACGCCGCGCTATCCCTGCAACCCTGCACCTCACCGACCCTGCCTCCCCATCACACCACCGGGCCCCGGGACCACCAACCCCTACCCACGGAGGGGGAAAAAAAACATCCAAGCTGCTCCCTACCATCGCTCCCGGGATCCCCGTTACCAGCAGCGGTGGTGCCCATCTTTACCACAACCCGTGGGTGGCATCACGGACTAAATCCCCAAACCAAACCACCCCCTTTTCACTCACGGGCGAGGAGCGCCGCTCGAGTCCCCGGATCCGACCCACCGCTCGAGCCACCGAGCAGCAGCAGCAGCCTCGGACCCGAGCGTTAGCGAGTGCAGCGCCCCGCCGCCCGCGACAGTAGCAAAGTCCATGCTGATCCATGACTTGTTCATCTCTGTTTATTCAAATCAGCTATTTTTTCCTGTGTGAGTGTTTTTCCCTTTACACTTAATGGGTTAGTAATAGGGTGTCTGACAGACACCTCGTCATTACTAATGCCTGGGCTTTATGCCAGCTAACAATTCACAGCTGACATCAACCCCCAAAAAATATTACCCCAATTCCAATGCACCAGGGCAATGGAGAAGAGGTGGGCAGAGCACCAGAATTAGCGCATCTAATGCATGCACCAATTCTGGGGTGGCAGCAGGCTGTTATTTTTAGGCTTGGAAAGGGGCCAAATTACCATGGACCTTTCCAGCCTGATAATATCAGCCCCCAGCTGTCTGCTTTACCTCGGCTGGTTATCAAAAATAGGGAGGGATTCCACACCATGTTTTTAAATTATTTATTAATTTATAAATAAATCATTAAAAAAAAATTTATTGGGGCCTCTCTACTTTTGATAACCAGCCAAGGTAAAGATGGTTATCAAAAACCTATGCCATTTTTAAAATTTATTTATCTTAAACTGCAGTATAACACCAAAAACAGCGCCAGTGATTGCAGCCAATCACAGATGCTGTTAGAAAGGGTGGGGGCGTGCCTACCGGCAGCCAATAAGAGTTGCCAGTGGTCGAGGAAAGCAGTGAATATGTATGAGCTGAACCAGAAGTAGCGTTATAGCCAGACGGAGAGACTGGTAAGTATATTCTCCTGCTTTAACCCTTTTTTTTAATTTTTAATTATCTGAGTAGCCAAACACAAACTGTAATATAGACTTCCCCAGGGCCGGATTATAGGCGGGGCAGGCGGGGCTTCAGCCCCGGGGCCCCCACCATCAGAGCTTCCAAGGGGGCCCCCACCACCAGGGCCATACTTGCCACCCGTCAGCAATTTTTTTTTTTTCTTCTTCACACCCTCTCCCCCTCCGTAAAGACAGTCTAATAAATCAGCTGTGTTTTCGGGGGGGGGGGGGGAGGTGCGCGCACCTACATTTATTTGTATCTGCGGGCGCAGGACGCTGATTGACCCCGGAAGTAGTTTGTACTTCCGGGGTCATAGGTATGCCTGCTCCCTGCTCTGCTGCGGGGTCCAATGCCGCGGCCGTCACAGCAGGACGCCGCCGCGGCCGCGTATGTCACAGCAGGACGCGGCCGCGGATGTCACAGCAGGACGCCGCCGCGGCCGCGGATGTCACAGCAGGACGCCGCCGCGGATGTCACAGCACGACGCCGCCGCGGCCGCGGATGTCACAGCAGGACGCCGCCGCGGCCGCGGATGAGAAGACCGGCGCCGCGGCCACATATGAGAAGACCGGCACCGTGGCCAGGAGAGGAGACTCACCGGAGCAGGAGGATGGCCGCGGCACCGGAACAGCAGCAGGAGGACGGCGGCCTATACCGGAGCAGCAGGAGGATGGCATCAGAGCAGGTAAGGGCAGAGCTGAAGAAAGATGTGTGGTGTGTGAAGCAGAGCTGTGTGTGTGTGTGTGTGAGAAACAGAGCTGTGTGTGTGTGTGTGTGAGAAACAGAGCTGTGTGTGTGTGTGTGTGTGTGAGAAACAGAGCTGTGTGTGTGTGTGTGAGAAACAGAAGCTGTGTGTGTGTGTGTGTGTGTGTGTGTGTGTGTGTGTGTGTGTGAGAAACAGAGCTGTGTGTGTGTGTGTGTGAAGCAGAGCTGTGTGTGTGTGTGTGAAGCAGAGCTGTGTGTGTGTGTGTGAAGCAGAGCTGTGTGTGTGTGTGAGAAACAGAGCTGTGTGTGTGTGTGTGAAGCAGAGCTGTGTGTGTGTGTGTGAAGCAGAGCTGTGTGTGTGTGTGTGTGAAGCAGAGCTGTGTGTGTGTGTGAAACAGAGCTGTGTGTGTGTGAAACAGAGCTGTGTGTGTGTGTGTGTGTGTGTGTGAAGCAGAGCTGTGTGTGTGTGAAACAGAGCTGTGTGTGTGTGAAACAGAGCTGTGTGTGTGTGAAACAGAGCTGTGTGTGTGTGAAACAGAGCTGTGTGTGTGTGAAACAGAGCTGTGTGTGTGTGAAGAAGAGCTGTGTGTGTGTGTGTGAAGCAGAGCTGTGTGTGTGTGTGTGAAGCAGAGCTGTGTGTGTGAAGCAGAGCTGTGTGTGTGTGAAACAGAGCTGTGTGTGTGTGTGAAGCAGAGCTGTGTGTGTGTGAAACAGAGCTGTGTGTGTGTGAAACAGAGCTGTGTGTGTGTGAAACAGAGCTGTGTGTGTGTGAAGAAGAGCTGTGTGTGTGTGTGTGAAGCAGAGCTGTGTGTGTGTGTGTGAAGCAGAGCTGTGTGTGTGAAGCAGAGCTGTGTGTGTGTGAAGCAGAGCTGTGTGTGTGTGAAGCAGAGCTGTGTGTGTGTGTGAAGCAGAGCTGTGTGTGTGTGTGAAGCAGAGCTGTGTGTGTGTGAAGCAGAGCTGTGTGTGTGTGAAGCAGAGCTGTGTGTGTGTGTGAAGCAGAGCTGTGTGTGTGTGTCTGAAGCAGAGCTGTGTGTGTGTGTCTGAAGCAGAGCTGTGTGTGTGTGTGTGAAGCAGAGCTGTGTGTGTGTGTGTGAAGCAGAGCTGTGTGTGTGTGTATATGAATCAGAGCAGTCTGTGCGGCACCCCAGAGCGCTAAGCCACCCATCCCAGTAATGTGTACGCCACCAGAGCTGTTTGCCACTCCAGCAACATCTATGCCCCCTCCTGTAATGTATATATTGTAGGCCCTAGCCCCTCCTGTGATGTATATACAGAAGTGCTGTGTCAGTGTGCATGGTGTGCAGTCATGTCTGTTAGTGATGGCCATCATGCAACACAGCCACATGTCCTGGAGGAGCTGGAAACAAGCGGGGGAGGTGAGTGATGCTGCTTGTGACTTCTCCATATTAACACCTGTAATGCGTCTGTGTCTGTATGTATGTCAGTGTATATGACTGTGCATATATTTGTCTGTTTAAATGTATTTTTGTGAATTTGTCTTCAAATATGTATATGTACGTATGCCTGTATGTGTATGTGCGTGTCTGTGTGTGGATGGGGTCCACTGAGACTCAACCGGGGACCACAAAAACCTGGAGCCGGCCCTGGCTGCCTTAACATTGGGATGAATAAAAAAATATGTGAGTAACTCTACTTTCTGTGTATAAGTGACTGCTGTGAGTGATCCTGGACTGTATCTGTATTGTACTGTGTGTATAAGTGACTGCTGTGAGTGATCCTGGACTGTATCTGTATTGTACTGTGTATAAGTGACGGCTGTGAGTGATCCTGGACTGTGTCTGTATTGTACTGTGTGTATAAGTGACGGCTGTGAGTGATCCTGGACTGTATCTGTATTGTACTGTGTGTATATAAGTGACTGCTGTGAGTGATCCTGGACTGTATCTGTATTGTACTGTGTGTATATAAGTGACGGCTGTGAGTGATCCTGGACTGTGTCTGTATTGTACTGTGTGTATATAAGTGACGGCTGTGAGTGATCCTGGACTGTATCTGTATTGTACTGTGTGTATAAGTGACGGCTGTGAGTGATCCTGGACTGTATCTGTATTGTACTGTGTGTGTATAAGTGACTGCTGTGAGTGATCCTGGACTGTATCTGTATTGTAGTCCTGTAAATCTGAATGTGGCAGAACAGGAGAAGATAAATGTTCATTAAATTTATATCTAAATGCTACAGTTCGCGCTCTACTGTTATGGCTAAAAATGTTAACGTTTATGGGGCCCCCACCAGATTTTCTGCCCAGGGGCCCCCACCAACCTTAATCCGGCCCTGGACTTCCCATAGAACCTGGTGTTTGGTACAGACGCCGAATTTACAGTTTGGGTTTGCTAATCACTACTCTAGAGCCGTGAGCTATAAAAATAACGCTCAGAGCGCATATCAGTGTCTCCAACTTGATGGTAGGGCTTGTTGTATAACTTTTATGATTGGCAACAAATGAAAATATGGTCTCCTTTATCTCCTTAATATATGGTTGATCTCTTAGAAGATGGTCATTAAGTCTCCAAGAGAATTCCTAGGTTTATGCATAGATAAATCAATTGTGCCGAGAACTGTTGCATGATTGAACTATAAAAATAAATCCAAAATGTAAGAAGGGAAGGAATATAATTGGCTATGGGATACAAATTAAAAATAGCTTTATTGACATGACCAAGTACATGTTGGCATTGCCAAAGCAAGTGGTAAAAATGGGAATGGGGATAAAGGCTCATCCAGGGCAGGGTATAGAAGTCTGTAATATATCAGGCTCCTCAATCTGTGATACAAAGACATAATCTAGGTGGCTATACACTGTGTTCCAAATTATTATGCAAAAAATATTTTTTCATATTTTCCTAAATTAACTTTATGAATTACAGTCATTGTTATTTTCCAGTCATCTACTATTTGAGTATAATTGAAATGTTCTTGATCAAACTGCCATGTATCGTTTGGCCCACTGGAGTCGTTTCTGCTTGTGTGCAGTGAATAGAGGTGGTCGACAGGATGGCTTACGCACAGATGCAAAGCTCTGAAGGACCCTGCATCTTGTTGTTCGGGGGACGTTGGAGGCACCAGAAGCTTCAAAAACTTGTCTGCTGCTATGACAAGGCATTTTAGCAGCTGCTCTTTTAACCTGACGCAATTGCCTGTTGGAAAGAGTCCTCAATTTCTCCTTATCAGCAGGCACACGTGTGTGCTGTGAATCAGCTACATACTTCTTGATTGTGTGATGGTCACGATGAAGTGTCTTGGCAATGTTGATTGTAGTCATGCCTTGATCTAAATACTCCACAATTTGTTGCTTCTCAGCAGCCGACATATCCTTTTTCTTCCCCATTTTGGCAAAAAATGTAGGCTGATTAATAATGTGTAACAGCCTTAAGTAGTCTTGCCTTTATTTGGACACACCTTCCAAACTAATGTGCACAGGTATCTGCAATTGCTTTCAGAGATATGAAGAGCCCTGACACACATCACCATCAATGAGTTTAAATGACAAACAAAAAATGTCTAACCTTATCACTCATAAACTCTTTTTGCATAATAAATTGGAACACAGTGTATGTGTTTATGTATGGAGGAATGATGACAGTGGTCGTTTTGGCCTGAATGGAGTACACACCATAGGTCTACTAAATAAAGATTCACATGTTGCTTTTTGATGCTGTGGACAGTCAAAAAGGGAACAGACGACTTACCCATCAAGGAATCAACAGAAGGATTAAAGGGAATCTTAACGTCTCTGCCCAGGATAATATAGGACCTTCCCCTCAAATTCAGTCAGGGTCTGCAGAACCCTAACTCCAAATAATCTTTGTATTATATTGGAAAAGCACATGTGAACAATAACAAAGGTCTTGTTAACAATAGATGCTTTAAGAAAAACATATCTGCCTTCAGAATCAATCTTGGATTCCAGGATATGGGTAAAGATTTGTGGAAGGCAATAGTAACACCCTTAAGGCCTCGTCACATGCAGCGATATCGCTAGCAAGCGTACCCGCCCCCGTCGTTTGTGCATCATGGGCAAATCGGTGCCCATGGCGCACAATATCGTTCGGAGCCATCACACGGGACTTACCTGCCTAGCAACATCGCTGTTGCCGGTGAACCGCCTCCTTTCTATGGGGGCGGTTCGTGCGGCGTCACAGCGGCATCACTAAGGGGCCGCCCAATAAAAGCGGAAGGGCGGAGATGAGCAGCCGTAACATCCCGCCCACCTCCTTCCTTCCTCATTGCCGGCGGCCGCAGGTAAGCTGTAGTTCGTCGTTCCCGAGGTGTCACACATAGTGATGTGTGCTGCCTCGGGAACGACGAACAACCTGCGACCTCAACAATCAACGATTTTTTTTAAAATGAATGGCGTGTCAATGATGGACGATTTGGTGAGTATTTTCCATCGTTAACGGTCGCTCGTTGGTGTCACATGCAACAACGTCGCTAACGATGCCGGATGTGCGTCACGGAATCTGTGACCCCGACGATATATATCATTAGATTCATTGTTGCGTGTGACGGGGCCTTTAGTTAGGTTAATTGGGTTAGTAGAATGAGATCAAATATTGTAGTACTTATTTGAGCATTTAGGAACAAAGCATGGCTTAAAGTGTGTTTCCTGAAGAATGGCTATTAAGACTGTTTTTATTTAAGTAATACAGTATTTGGTTGATTTTCATAGGGCTATTTAGTCCTGTCACGTTGAAGGAAGCAAAACTTAACCTAGCAATAGTAACCTATAGGAAAAAGGAGGAGGTGAGGACAAAGACAAAAGACAAACGCAGGGAAACAAGTAAAGGTTGAGAGAAAATGTCCAGGTAATAAGCTAAGCTGACAACTATTGGGAGACGAGCTAACAAAACAGGCCCAAATACCTGAGTGGGGTTGAGGAAGCCATGACAAAGGTAGTATCCTTATATGACCCATATTACACCTTAAGAAAAAACGAGTAGTATATCCAACAGAGAGAAGAAAGTTAACACAAATTGCGGTCAAAATCTGTGGAAATGTAAGGGAACAATCCCCACTATGGACACTCGTGCTCAAATTTTGTATAAAACAAATGTAGAAAAAATATAAATTCTCTAAATAAATAGGAGCAAAAATCCAATTAAAAATATTAATTTTATTATAAACATTTGTTGAAACATATAAGAGACTAAAATTGAGATGATTACAGAATAGAAATGAGGGTCCAACAGCATAATGAGCAAAAATTACATATTATGATTATAAAAAATAAATAAATAGCAACAGCAAGTGACTGCCACAATTATTTCACAAATTACAATAAATTTAGTTATTCCCTCAAAAAGTAAATAAAATGATAAGGTATACAAATAATGTAAAGTGATTGTGCAAATAACTTAATGTGTACAGCAATAATACAGAAAATATCTTATAGTAGTGTGTATATATATATATATATATATATATATATATATACAGTTAGGTCCAGAAATATTTGGACAGTGACACAAGTTTTGTTATTTTAGCTGTTTACAAAAACATGTTCAGAAATACAATTATATATATATAATATGGGCTGAAAGTGCACACTCCCAGCTGCAATATGAGAGTTTTCACATCCAAATCGGAGAAAGGGTTTAGGAATCATAGCTCTGTAGTGCATAGCCTCCTCTTTTTCAAGGGACCAAAAGTAATTGGACAAGGGACTCTAAGGGCTTCAATTAACTCTGAAGGTGTCTCCCTCATTAACCTGTAATCAATGAAGTAGTTAAAAGGTCTGGGGTTGATTACAGGTGTGTGGTTTTGCATTTGGAAGCTGTTGCTGTGACCAGACAACATGCGGTCTAAGGAACTCTCAATTGAGGTGAAGCAGAACATCCTGAGGCTGAAAAAAAAGAAAAAATCCATCAGAGAGATAGCAGACATGCTTGGAGTAGCAAAATCAACAGTCGGGTACATTCTGAGAAAAAAGGAATTGACTGGTGAGCTTGGGAACTCAAAAAGGCCTGGGCGTCCACGGATGACAACAGTGGTGGATGATCGCCACATACTTTCTTTGGTGAAGAAGAACCCGTTCACAACATCAACTGAAGTCCAGAACACTCTCAGTGAAGTAGGTGTATCTGTCTCTAAGTCAACAGTAAAGAGAAGAATCCATGAAAGTAAATACAAAGGGTTCACATCTAGATGCAAACCATTCATCAATTCCAAAAATAGACAGGCCAGGGTTAAATTTGCTGAAAAACACCTCATGAAGCCAGCTCAGTTCTGGAAAAGTATTCTATGGACAGATGAGACCAAGATCAACCTGTACCAGAATGATGGGAAGAAAAAAGTTTGGAGAAGAAAGGGAACGGCACATGATCCAAAGCACACCACATCCTCTGTAAAACATGGTGGAGGCAACGTGATGGCATGGGCATGCATGGCTTTCAATGGCACTGGGTCACTTGTGTTTATTGATGACATAACAGCAGACAAGAGTAGCCAGATGAATTCTGAAGTGTACCGGGATATACTTTCAGCCCAGATTCAGCCAAATGCCACAAAGTTGATCGGACAGCGCTTCATAGTACACATGGACAATGACCCCAAGCATACAGCCAAAGCTACCCAGGAGTTCATGAGTGCAAAAAAGTGGAACATTCTGCAATGGCCAAGTCAATCACCAGATCTTAACCCAATTGAGCATGCATTTCACTTGCTCAAATCCAGACTTAAGACGGAAAGACCCACAAACAAGCAAGACCTGAAGGCTGCGGCTGTAAAGGCCTGGCAAAGCATTAAGAAGGAGGAAACCCAGCGTTTGGTGATGTCCATGGGTTCCAGACTTAAGGCAGTGATTGCCTCCAAAGGATTCGCAACAAAATATTGAAAATAAAAATATTTTGTTTGGGTTTGGTTTATTTGTCCAATTACTTTTGACCTCCTAAAATGTGGAGTGTTTGTAAAGAAATGTGTACAATTCCTACAATTTCTATCAGATATTTTTGTTCAAACCTTCAAATTAAACGTTACAATCTGCACTTGAATTCTGTTGTAGAGGTTTCATTTCAAATCCAATGAGGTGGCATGCAGAGACCAACTCGCGAAAATTGTGTCACTGTCCAAATATTTCTGGACCTAACTGTATATAGTTAAATGAACTTGTGTTGAAAAAATAAATCTAAATACTATGAGGGATATAAAAATATATAATAAATATATGTAAAGTGCAATAAAATGACTGTAGTCATAAAGCTGCCACAAACATATCAATCACTTGCATTTGTGCTCAGAAAAGCCAGATTTACTATGTCCAGGGAGCAAATCTCTAAAAAGTCCACTAGATGGCGCTAAAGTCAGATACTGGCAATAAGCATGTCTAGGGTAAGTTCAGTAAAGCATAATACTATAACTGCAGCCATCAAAAACCTCGAGGGGCATAGCATGGGTCAAGACATAGTAAGGAAATGTTACCTGGAAAAGTAGTACTGTGTGCCTCAGTCCTCACACCTCGACGTATGTTTCGCTACTCCCTGCTTCTACAGGGGGCGTGTCGGGGCGGATATAATAAAATAATGTTATGTAGGAACGTATATTTTAGTTATTGTATTGTATAGATGTAGCAGTGCTGGTAGTGTATAAGGTTATAACATAGGATTTTGGTAAGTTAGGTTGTCCAGCAATCGACCGCAGAACAAGTGACAGTTGGCATATGGGATTAGCCCATGGGGAGGTGCTAGTGCAGAGGAATAGACCGAGAGACAGACTCCATCTTAGAGGTAAGTTGAAGAACAACTAGAGTTGAGTGCAGATGTACAGGTCCGTCAGGTCGTTTTGGTCTCATTCTTTGGGCGACTTGTGGAGGATGCAACATGGAGATTGAACAAGAGTAGCGTGAGAAAACATATGGACACACGGAGGGTGGTTGTAGTCATTATTATAATAAACATACTAATAATTACTGGCAGTAAAATAGTGTCCACAATATCTCCTTAGATCAAAAATAAAGATATTTTTATATATAGCTCATAGATTGGGAGGCAAATTTCTAAAAACCAAATAAGCAGATGAAGCAGTTTAAGGGGATACCATAAAACACTAAATAAATAAACAGATGTGTTTAATGTTTATGCAGCTGGCCCTAACAAGTCCATTAGTAACCAACTGTTCCCTGCCGAATCATGGAGGTTGGCAGCCTAAAATTCAGTATGCCACCCCAACTCATCGAAGGCTGCCCCTAACTAAGTATCCCTATTTTTAGCCCTATTAGCAAATTGCTATTAAATATATCAAATGAAATACGAGGGGTTACAAAATCAAACAATGAATGAAAAATGTAAAGAAATATTAATACATTATTTTATATTTGGTCCAATTAAAATCCAATTTTTGTAGTGGAGTTCGGTTCCAGTCATCACCCCTGAGAGATGGTGTCACCACCTTTATGATTATTAAAAAATCACTATTGAGATAATTTTCATGAAGAAAATGGATGTGTCTCGCACAGTTGCTCCCCTATACATTTTCTAATTTCTGTCTTAGTTTTACTCATGTAATTTAAGGGGCAGGTGCAAGTTGTTAAATAGACTACAACTTTTGTGCCACAATTTGCAATATTTCTAATGTTGTAAATGTTACCTGTGTTGGCACTATCCACCTTTTTAGATGGTTTTATCCATTTGCAAAGCTTGTAATGACCACATCTCAATGTGCCCAAGGTTTTCCTCTCAAGCCATGTCCCTGTTTGTAAGGGGGGTTTGTAACAACTTTGAACCAGTCAATCTCACACTGATCTGCCCCTTCTGTATATAATCCTGGGGTAGTTTGCAATTATATCCTTCAATTCAGTGTCTGCCCTCAGGAATCCCCAAAGTCTTCAGAGGACCAATAGAAGCTGTCTATTTTGGCTATCAAAGGTTGCAATAATCCTCATGACAGGTCAAGTATCAGATTGGGGTTTTGCTGTGAGAATTGATTGTTTGCCCTTTTCTGGGGCATATTTATATGCATAGTTTAGGACCTTCCATAGGTAACCTCTGGCTTGGAATCTACCCTTGAGTTCCTGAGCTTGTCTATGAAACAGGCTTTCTTGGGAACAGTTCCTTCTGAGTCTGAGGTACTGTCACCAAGGAATGCCTCTTTTAAAGGAGAATCGGACAATGATTACTCCAATGTAGGAAGTTGCATCCTACATTGGTCTTCCCTTCCAAGTGCCAAATCCATAAATTGCAGCTCATCATGTTGGATTTCATGGGTAAAGAAAAAGCCAATGGCGTTATCATTAAGTTTGCACACAAAATCCACAAACAACCTCTCAGTCCCGGTTCACAGAATAAAAATATCATCTATGAAGTGACCCCAGAAGGCAACAAGGGAGGTCCAGCGGCAGAATAATTCCTGAAAAACAACACTGTCTTCCCACCAGCCCAGGAACAAGCTGGAATTTGAGGTAGCACAGGGGCTCTCCATCGCTGTGCCCCTGAGCTTGTGGTAGAATTTGTGATCAAACATAAAATAATTATGAGTGAGTTTATGTTCCAATAATCTTAAAAACAGCTGATTATGGCTATTGTAATTTATACTTAAATAATAGTTGACTGCTTTAATGCCTAATTTGTGTGAAATTGAGGTATACAAGGACTCAACATATATTAATGCAAATTACATGTTGTCCTCGAGTTTAATGAATAGATCACTAGTATTGCTAACGTAGTAAGAGAAGGAAACGAGATTGGGATGTAGAATTGTGTCTTGGTAAATGCCCACATTTTGATAGAGTTAATACCCGCCATAATCAGGTGCTTTTTTATAGGATGAAGTCCCTTATGTACCTTAGAAAGAGTAGAAGGTAGGGATTACTGGATACTTTGATGTTAAATGATCATAATAATTTATGATGATAAATTCTATCTAATATTTTTCTCTTAATCTTTGGTCTAAAGCCATAACTAGTATATTATTATCTCGGAAAACTCAAGTGGATGAGTCTTATCCAAGATACAGTAGTTATCGTTGTTTAGTTGAAGATAAGACACAGTTGTTTATCCACTCTATTACTCACTTGAATGATATCTTGTTTCACTGAGTCAATGCTGCGAGCCTGAGTCTCTTCTAACTTATTAAACATGGCCCCCGGGTCCTGTTTTGTAAGAAAAGAACATAGGTGTTCTCTCCAATCCCTCTCCCCTTCCAGGGGCTGAAGAGGGATTCCTTTGGTGATGGATTCGATTCCACTGCCGAGGGGGCTTATAAGAAGGAACTGAAGTTTCAGAGCTGAGTCTTTGAAGAGAACGTTCAGTTATGTGTGTTGGCACCAGTGCCATGTCCGATGGCATCTCTGATGCTGAGGAAACTGGCCTCTGGTGTAGGTATCAGGAAATACCAGCTTCTGAAGATGCCGCGCTCAGAACGGGAATCGTGGATGCTCTCTCCTTACCCATGGACAAGTTGGAGTTGTAAAGAGAAGGAAAAAGAAGCTGTGAGTATGCAATAGTCTGTGGGTCTTACAGAAGCTCTGCAAGCATATGTGTTACCCTGCCATTGCCAAGCCAATGTGGCGCCCCTGACCTGGTCAGGCACCACTGAGTATTGCACCCACGCCTGGGTCAGTACAAACAGGTAATCCCAAAGGCTGAGTAGAGTGTGTATGTCGCGGGCGGAGGACGGGACGCCGCGCTCTCCCACTGCTCGGGTCCGGCTGCCGCTGCGGCTGCTGCGGCCTGCCGCTGCTTGGTGGCTTGAGCGATGGGCCGGATCCCGGGGACTCGAGCGGCGCTCCTCGCCCGTGAGTGAAAAGGGATGTTGGTGTTTTGGGATAGTTTATTGTCCGTGACGCCACCCACGGTTGTGGTGATTTGTTAACACCACCGCTGCTCTGTATGGGAAGCCCGGGAGTGATGGTATGGAGCAGCCAGTTGTTGATGTGCCCTCCGTGGGTAGGGGTTGTGGTGCTCCCGGGGCCCGGTGATGGGATTGGGATGGTGGACAGGCGGGGATGGGGCCTGTGGAGGTGCAGCGCTGTGCCGCACGGCACGGAGGTACTCACTCAGCCAGTAAACACGACACAGTTCTCGTTAAACAAACGGCTGGTTGGACGGGTCCCTCGGACGGTTACGGTGCTGCGGTTCCCTGCAGTTAGCGGTGACGGTCTCTTCCCTGCACCTATGAAAAGTCTCTTGGTAGCGATGGGTTCCCACCGGTTACCCACTCCTCGGCTTCAAGCTGGGCCGAAGGAGCTCTACTCTTGCCCGCAGGCGCTGGCCCTGGGAAACTGGTGCCTTGGCGGTGGCGGTGTCTCCCCTTATCGGTCGGTCTGTTGCCTTCAATCGGGACTTGGTTGTTAGGAGACAGACGTCCCCTTCACTGACGGATTTGGCAAATTATGGCGACTCCTAGCCTTTCCGGGATCCGAAAGGCCCCTGCCCTGGTGCTGACTGTTCTTCATATACTGCTCCGGTACCGCCGGGTCACCACCCGTCCGCGGTCCTTCCAGCAACCTCCGAGCAGTCCCCCTGCAGACTATCACCGCCGTCTGCTGACCTTGCTGTCACAGTCCGGGGCACACACCCGGACCAACCTCAGGCTTTACTACTCTCACTTTTTACTCTTTCTCTCCAGCTCCTCTACCACTTCCTTCTCCTTCACTCCCCTAGCTTGGACTCCGTTCTCTAGCCCTCAGCTAGGCTTCAACTCCTCTCACTTCCTCCTCCAAACTCTATCTGCCTGGTTCCTCCCGCCTCCAGGGCTGTGAACTCCTCGGTGGGCGGAGCCAACCGCCTGGCCCACCCCCTGGTGTGGACATCAGCCCCTGGAGGAAGGCAACAAGGATTTTGGGTTAGCTTGATGTACCTGCAGGGAATGTGGGGTGCGTGTGGTGTTGTGACCTGTGACCCCTGGCTTGCCCAGGGCGTCACATTCCCCCTTAGCAAAACGCAGACCGTCCTTGGGCTGCCCGTCCAAAACCAGTTTTATTTTCCTTTTTGTTTTTCTGAAAAAGATATGAAAAAAACGGTAACATATTTAGAAATTATGACATCATCCCACATCGGGAGGCACATTTCTTAAACGGTTTCAAACGGTGTACGGTTATGGTTTCCGCTCTCTCCCACCCAAGCAACCTTGCCCTGATGCTGCCCCTAAAACCCTGGCAGCACCCCTTGACCCCAGTCCAGCACAAGTCACCCGAGCTGGATCTGTCCTTCCCCTCCAAAGGGTAGCCACCGGTTCCTGTGGTGGCTGGGCCCCAGCCTGCTCTGCTGTGGGCCCTCCCTCCAACCTGCCTCTCCGGAGGCGGCAATTGCGGAAACGGTAACGGTAACTCAACTTATTTACAAGCCACTTAACGTTTGTGGTTGCTGTTACGAGGGGGACCCGGGGAAGCGTGCCAAGATGGGGAATGGACAGCTTCCGCCGGTCAAGGTCCACTGTGCGGTGTAAGGGACCGCTGCTATGGTGGGTGAAGAGTGAGCGGGTTGCTGCTAGCGATCGTCTGGAATGTCACAGACGATCTATGTACACCGGTCTGCCCTAACCCGTGTGGGTTGTATGGCAGGGATCACACGGCTCGGTGTACCTGTTGCACGGGGAAGCACAGAGGTGCCCACGCACGTGTGCCAGTGGAAGTCACGAGAATATGGCACGAGGGTAGCACAGAGGTGCCCACGCACGTGTGCTTTCAATAACCAGGTGAGTCCAGTGGAGACTCGAGGAGCTCACCTGGGACAGGAACACGGCCTGTAGTAGGAGCTACTGCCGGAGCAGCAAGGCAGGGACACGGCCTGCAAACCAGGTGCTGCCTAAGCAGCAAGGGCCAAGCCCACAGAGGAAGATAATGCCTGAGCAGTGGCGTGGCAGCACGCTGCCAGACATCCAAACATAGAAGGACGGTCGCGCACCGCCATGATGGCAGGAGGAGCTTTTAAGGAGGTGTAGCTCCAGCCAAGGGCGGGCGCGAGGCGGAGATGACGGACTTGACCCAATCAGGATCCACGACATCCCAGCCTGGCCAGTCAGGATTCACCACGTCACCAGCCTTGTCATCAAGCCGTGTGACGTCAGTGGGCGAATCAGGATCCACCAAGCATAGCACATGCTCACCCTCCTGCCTCTGGGAAATAGAGGCGGGATCCTCGGTCTCACAATGTGTAGAGATAACGGGAGTCTCACTGCTTCCCTGAGCAGCAAACCTCTGCACATTGCGCAACCTCACAGACCTTCGAGGCTGCTGAGCAGGAGGAGCTGCGGCAGGCAAGGAATGGGAGACCGCCTCATTTCTTGCAACAGGAGTACCACTAGGTGTCACCCTTGTGCTGCCTCTCTGAGGAGGTTTCTCCTGCACTCTGCGCAGTCTGGCAGACCTTCGGCGCTGCTGAGCAGGAGCACTCGTGGCAGGCAAGGAGACTGTCTCATTCCTTGCCACAGGAGAGCCACGAGGTGTAACATTACCCCCCCGTCTAGGCCCCCCCCCCTGCCCATGCTCGAAGGCCGCTATCAAACCCGGGGCGTGGATATGATCCTCCAATTCCCAGGATCTATGCTCCGGACCACGGCCGACCCACTCCACAAGGTAGTACCTCCTGCCCCGTATAACTTTTGTCTCCACAAGCTTCGCCACCTCAGAGTCGTCGGGCGGGGGGTCAGTTTGAGGCGTCAGGGACCCCGAGAACTTATTAAGTCATACGGGTTTCAGGAGGGACACGTGAAAGGTGTTGGCTATAGCCCAGCGTGGAGGGAGCTGGAGTCGGTATGCCACCGGGTTCACCTGCTCTAGCACTTTAAACGGACCCAGGTACCTAGGGGCGAACTTGGCTGCCTGTACCCGTAGGTTAACATTCTTAGAGGACAGCCACACTAGGTCACCAGGGGCGAAGGATGGTGCAGGGCGGCGGCGCTCATCAGCCGTTGTCACCATCCGGTCTTTAGCCCTCTTAAGGGCCTCTTGGGTGTTATCCCAGATCTCCCGGGCCTCGGTCGCCCAATCCTCCACTCTAGGATTGGGTGACGTTATGGGCATAGGAACCGGGATTCTGGGATGTTGTCCGTTATTGAGCAGGAACGGAGTCTGACCAGAGGATTCATGGACCGAATTATTAATGGCAAATTCGGCCCAAGGAAGGAGGTTAGCCCAGTTGTCGTGGTGCGCGGAGATAAAATGGCGGAGGTAAGTTACCAAGGTCTGATTGGTCCTCTCTACCAGTCCATTGGTTTCGGGATGGTATGCGGAGGAGATGTTCAGCTCTATCTGCAGGAGCTTACAGAGCTCTCTCCAGAAGCGAGACGCGAACTGGGGACCCCGGTCGCTCACCACCTTGTCAGGCATGCCATGCAGCCTAAATACATGCCTAATGAATAAGGTGGCGAGAGCACGTGACGTCGGGAGTCGTGGGAGAGGCACCAAGTGGACCATTTTAGAGAAGTGATCCGTGATGACCCATACGACCTTGTGACCTGCTGACTTGGGCAGATCTCCCAGGAAGTCCATTCCCACCACTTCCCAGGGACGATCCGGCACTGGCAGTGGGTGAAGAAGACCTGCTGGTCTCTGCCGGGACGGCTTATTCCGTCCACATGATATACAGGCTCCCACATACTCCTGTATGTCCTGGGGTAGTCTCGGCCACCAATAGTGCCTAGTCACAAGGTCTCTGGTCCTTTTGACCCCAAAGTGACCCCCGACCTTGGAGGCATGGGCCCACGATAGCACCTCATTCCGTAGTTCAGGGGGAACGAGGGTCTTGCCAGGTGGCACCTGGTCCAAAGAAGTGGGAGTGACCATCCTCAAGCTGTCCGGGGGTAGTATAAGACGAGGCTCCTCCTCGTCCTCCTCCAACACAACCATACAACGTGACAAGGCATCGGCCCGTACGTTCTTCTCACCGGCCAGGTGGCGGATAATAAAGCGGAACCGGGAGAAGAACAAGGACCAACGGGCCTGCCTTGGGTTCAGGCGTTGTGCTGTCTGGAGGTATGTGAGATTTTTATGGTCGGAAAATACTTCAAATGGATGCTTCGCACCCTCCAGGAGATGCCGCCATTCCTGGAATGCTAGTTTCATCGCCAGTAACTCCCTATCCCCTATGGAGTAGTTCCTCTCGGCCGGAGAAAAGGTTTTGGAGAAAAGGAAACATGGATACTTCCTTCCTCGTTCGTCTTTCTGGTACAGGACTGCACCAGCACCGACCGATGAGGCGTCTACCTCTAGTAGAAAGGGTTTGGAGATGTCTGGACGATGAAGGATGGGAGCTCTGGAGAAGTAAGTTTTGAGAGTGTGAAATGCCTCTACCGTTTCCCGTGTCCATGCTTTGGGATTAGCGCCCTTGCGGGTAAGGGCAATGATGGGTGCTGCCACCGTCGAGAAGTTGGGAATGAACTGGCGATAATAATTGATAAACCCCAAGAATCGCTGGATCGCTTTCAGCGAGCGGGGCTCAGGCCATTTCATCACTGTCTCCAACTTCCCCGGATCCATTGCTAACCCCTGACTGGACACGATATACCCCAGGAACGGCAAGGATTCACGTTCAAAAACGCACTTTTCTAGCTTAGCATATAACGAATGAGTGCGGAGCCTCTTAAGTACTCGGATGACATCCCTCCGATGGGTGGCAAGATCGGGGGAGAAGATAAGGATATCATCCAGGTATGCAACCACGGAAAGATACAAATCCCGGAAAACATCATTCACAAAGTCTTGAAATACGGCGGGGGCATTGCAGAGTCCGAATGGCATTACGAGATACTCGTAGTGACCGTCCCTGGTGTTGAAGGCGGTCTTCCACTCATCGCCCTCTCGGACTCGCACTAGATTATACGCCCCGCGTAGATCCAGCTTCGTGAAGATCTTTGCCCCGCGGAATCGATCAAATAACTCCGTAATGAGGGGCAAAGGGTATTTGTTTTTGATCGTGATTGCATTTAATCCCCTGTAATCGATACAGGGGCGTAGATCCCCTTCCTTCTTTTGCACGAAGAAGAACCCCGCACCGGCCGGTGAAATAGACTTGCGAATGAACCCTTTTGCCAGGCTGTCCTGAATATATTTGGACATAGCCTCCGTCTCTGGAGCAGAGAGGGGATACACTCTGCCCCTAGGGGGCTCGGAGCCTGGCTTCAGGTCTATTCGGCAATCGTATGGCCGGTGGGGAGGAAGGGTATCTGCGGCCCTCTTGGAGAAGACGTCCCTGTAGGCCTCATAAGGTGTCGGTAAACCTGGCTCCCCTGTATTCCCTGAGGACCCAACCGACCTAATGGTAGCGGGTGGTTCGGTAGTCACGAGGTGCTCCCTACAGGATCCCGCCCATGATGAGATCTCCCCTGTTGCCCAGTTGAGTATAGGAGCATGCTGTCTCAACCAGGGGAGGCCCAGTAGGATCTCATCCGTCCCCCCTGGAAGCACCAGGAAGGACACCTGCTCATGGTGTCCTGGTGATACTTCCATCCTGAGAGGGATGGTGATCTGGGTGATGGGATCGACTGGTAGGAACCCGTTGACTACCCGAACCCTGAGTGGCTTGGGCAAGAGAACCAGGGGAACTGAGTATCGGGTTGCCAGGGAGGTCGAAATGAAATTGCCATCAGCGCCTGAGTCCAGGCAGGCCAGAGCAGAGAAGAGAGTAGTGCCAAACTGCAACTGGGCGCTGATAGTCAACCTAGAGGGAGAAGCAGCGTCTAGGAACCCCCCTCTGATGGAAACTAGACGCTGTCTTTTCCCGACGGTTTGGGACATCGGGTAGCTATGTGTCCCCTCTGCCCACAGGAAAAGCAGATGACACCAGACCGAGAACCTGGGGTAGAGGAGACCGCTTTGGACACCTCCATTGACTCCACGGAGTCGCCTACAGAGCTGGCTGGGAGACCTGTCTGGTGGAAGACGGGAGCCAGACGCTTTTTAGGCCGTGAGGACGTGGGTGCTGAAGAGACCTTGAGCCTCCGCTCCGCCTGGCGGATGTCTATGCGAGAGGCAACCACAATCAAGGACTCTAAAGTAGCAGGCACCTCACGCGTGGCCAGTGCGTCTTTGACGAACCCTGCCAGGCCCTCCCAGAACACAGGGACAAGGACCTTATCGGGCCAGTCCAGCTCTGCGGCAAGTGTCCTAAAGTGTACGGCAAAGTCCCCGACTGAAGCGGACCCTTGCCGAAGTCGTAGGAGGCGCAGCGCGGAGTCGTGGGTGACTTGAGGCCCGAGGAACACCATTCTCATGGCCCCAAGATAAGATGCTAAGTTAGTAACCACCCGATCTCCGCGCTCCCACAACGGCGTAGACCACTTCAGCGCTCTCCCTGTGAGCAGGGACTGGACGAAGGCTACCTTCGCCTTCTCGGTAGCGTAAAGATTCGCGGACAGCTCTAAGTAGGTGGTAACTTGGTTTATAAACCCACGGCACTCGGAGCTGTCCCCGCTAAAGCGCTCTGGAAGCGCAAGGCGAGGAGACCTTCCGCCCAATAGCACAGCCTGGGTAGCCGCCTGGGTGGCGACTGTCGTCAGAGCAGTCTTTTCGGAGGAAGACTGCTCCACTGCTGCCAAACGTGATTCCAACTGCTGCACATAACGCAGCAACTGCTGCTGCTCTTCAGCCATAGCCAGACCTTTGGCGCGACCGTAATGTTACGAGGGGGACCCGGGGAAGCGTGCCAAGATGGGGAATGGACAGCTTCCGCCGGTCAAGGTCCACTGTGCGGTGTAAGGGACCGCTGCTATGGTGGGTGAAGAGTGAGCGGGTTGCTGCTAGCGATCGTCTGGAATGTCACAGACGATCTATGTACACCGGTCTGCCCTAACCCGTGTGGGTTGTATGGCAGGGATCACACGGCTCGGTGTACCTGTTGCACGGGGAAGCACAGAGGTGCCCACGCACGTGTGCCAGTGGAAGTCACGAGAATATGGCACGAGGGTAGCACAGAGGTGCCCACGCACGTGTGCTTTCAATAACCAGGTGAGTCCAGTGGAGACTCGAGGAGCTCACCTGGGACAGGAACACGGCCTGTAGTAGGAGCTACTGCCGGAGCAGCAAGGCAGGGACACGGCCTGCAAACCAGGTGCTGCCTAAGCAGCAAGGGCCAAGCCCACAGAGGAAGATAATGCCTGAGCAGTGGCGTGGCAGCACGCTGCCAGACATCCAAACATAGAAGGACGGTCGCGCACCGCCATGATGGCAGGAGGAGCTTTTAAGGAGGTGTAGCTCCAGCCAAGGGCGGGCGCGAGGCGGAGATGACGGACTTGACCCAATCAGGATCCACGACATCCCAGCCTGGCCAGTCAGGATTCACCACGTCACCAGCCTTGTCATCAAGCCGTGTGACGTCAGTGGGCGAATCAGGATCCACCAAGCATAGCACATGCTCACCCTCCTGCCTCTGGGAAATAGAGGCGGGATCCTCGGTCTCACAATGTGTAGAGATAACGGGAGTCTCACTGCTTCCCTGAGCAGCAAACCTCTGCACATTGCGCAACCTCACAGACCTTCGAGGCTGCTGAGCAGGAGGAGCTGCGGCAGGCAAGGAATGGGAGACCGCCTCATTTCTTGCAACAGGAGTACCACTAGGTGTCACCCTTGTGCTGCCTCTCTGAGGAGGTTTCTCCTGCACTCTGCGCAGTCTGGCAGACCTTCGGCGCTGCTGAGCAGGAGCACTCGTGGCAGGCAAGGAGACTGTCTCATTCCTTGCCACAGGAGAGCCACGAGGTGTAACATTACCCCCCCGTCTAGGCCCCCCCCCCTGCCCATGCTCGAAGGCCGCTATCAAACCCGGGGCGTGGATATGATCCTCCAATTCCCAGGATCTATGCTCCGGACCACGGCCGACCCACTCCACAAGGTAGTACCTCCTGCCCCGTATAACTTTTGTCTCCACAAGCTTCGCCACCTCAGAGTCGTCGGGCGGGGGGTCAGTTTGAGGCGTCAGGGACCCCGAGAACTTATTAAGTCATACGGGTTTCAGGAGGGACACGTGAAAGGTGTTGGCTATAGCCCAGCGTGGAGGGAGCTGGAGTCGGTATGCCACCGGGTTCACCTGCTCTAGCACTTTAAACGGACCCAGGTACCTAGGGGCGAACTTGGCTGCCTGTACCCGTAGGTTAACATTCTTAGAGGACAGCCACACTAGGTCACCAGGGGCGAAGGATGGTGCAGGGCGGCGGCGCTCATCAGCCGTTGTCACCATCCGGTCTTTAGCCCTCTTAAGGGCCTCTTGGGTGTTATCCCAGATCTCCCGGGCCTCGGTCGCCCAATCCTCCACTCTAGGATTGGGTGACGTTATGGGCATAGGAACCGGGATTCTGGGATGTTGTCCGTTATTGAGCAGGAACGGAGTCTGACCAGAGGATTCATGGACCGAATTATTAATGGCAAATTCGGCCCAAGGAAGGAGGTTAGCCCAGTTGTCGTGGTGCGCGGAGATAAAATGGCGGAGGTAAGTTACCAAGGTCTGATTGGTCCTCTCTACCAGTCCATTGGTTTCGGGATGGTATGCGGAGGAGATGTTCAGCTCTATCTGCAGGAGCTTACAGAGCTCTCTCCAGAAGCGAGACGCGAACTGGGGACCCCGGTCGCTCACCACCTTGTCAGGCATGCCATGCAGCCTAAATACATGCCTAATGAATAAGGTGGCGAGAGCACGTGACGTCGGGAGTCGTGGGAGAGGCACCAAGTGGACCATTTTAGAGAAGTGATCCGTGATGACCCATACGACCTTGTGACCTGCTGACTTGGGCAGATCTCCCAGGAAGTCCATTCCCACCACTTCCCAGGGACGATCCGGCACTGGCAGTGGGTGAAGAAGACCTGCTGGTCTCTGCCGGGACGGCTTATTCCGTCCACACGATATACAGGCTCCCACATACTCCTGTATGTCCTGGGGTAGTCTCGGCCACCAATAGTGCCTAGTCACAAGGTCTCTGGTCCTTTTGACCCCAAAGTGACCCCCGACCTTGGAGGCATGGGCCCACGATAGCACCTCATTCCGTAGTTCAGGGGGAACGAGGGTCTTGCCAGGTGGCACCTGGTCCAAAGAAGTGGGAGTGACCATCCTCAAGCTGTCCGGGGGTAGTATAAGACGAGGCTCCTCCTCGTCCTCCTCCAACACAACCATACAACGTGACAAGGCATCGGCCCGTACGTTCTTCTCACCGGCCAGGTGGCGGATAATAAAGCGGAACCGGGAGAAGAACAAGGACCAACGGGCCTGCCTTGGGTTCAGGCGTTGTGCTGTCTGGAGGTATGTGAGATTTTTATGGTCGGAAAATACTTCAAATGGATGCTTCGCACCCTCCAGGAGATGCCGCCATTCCTGGAATGCTAGTTTCATCGCCAGTAACTCCCTATCCCCTATGGAGTAGTTCCTCTCGGCCGGAGAAAAGGTTTTGGAGAAAAGGAAACATGGATACTTCCTTCCTCGTTCGTCTTTCTGGTACAGGACTGCACCAGCACCGACCGATGAGGCGTCTACCTCTAGTAGAAAGGGTTTGGAGATGTCTGGACGATGAAGGATGGGAGCTCTGGAGAAGTAAGTTTTGAGAGTGTGAAATGCCTCTACCGTTTCCCGTGTCCATGCTTTGGGATTAGCGCCCTTGCGGGTAAGGGCAATGATGGGTGCTGCCACCGTCGAGAAGTTGGGAATGAACTGGCGATAATAATTGATAAACCCCAAGAATCGCTGGATCGCTTTCAGCGAGCGGGGCTCAGGCCATTTCATCACTGTCTCCAACTTCCCCGGATCCATTGCTAACCCCTGACTGGACACGATATACCCCAGGAACGGCAAGGATTCACGTTCAAAAACGCACTTTTCTAGCTTAGCATATAACGAATGAGTGCGGAGCCTCTTAAGTACTCGGATGACATCCCTCCGATGGGTGGCAAGATCGGGGGAGAAGATAAGGATATCATCCAGGTATGCAACCACGGAAAGATACAAATCCCGGAAAACATCATTCACAAAGTCTTGAAATACGGCGGGGGCATTGCAGAGTCCGAATGGCATTACGAGATACTCGTAGTGACCGTCCCTGGTGTTGAAGGCGGTCTTCCACTCATCGCCCTCTCGGACTCGCACTAGATTATACGCCCCGCGTAGATCCAGCTTCGTGAAGATCTTTGCCCCGCGGAATCGATCAAATAACTCCGTAATGAGGGGCAAAGGGTATTTGTTTTTGATCGTGATTGCATTTAATCCCCTGTAATCGATACAGGGGCGTAGATCCCCTTCCTTCTTTTGCACGAAGAAGAACCCCGCACCGGCCGGTGAAATAGACTTGCGAATGAACCCTTTTGCCAGGCTGTCCTGAATATATTTGGACATAGCCTCCGTCTCTGGAGCAGAGAGGGGATACACTCTGCCCCTAGGGGGCTCGGAGCCTGGCTTCAGGTCTATTCGGCAATCGTATGGCCGGTGGGGAGGAAGGGTATCTGCGGCCCTCTTGGAGAAGACGTCCCTGTAGGCCTCATAAGGTGTCGGTAAACCTGGCTCCCCTGTATTCCCTGAGGACCCAACCGACCTAATGGTAGCGGGTGGTTCGGTAGTCACGAGGTGCTCCCTACAGGATCCCGCCCATGATGAGATCTCCCCTGTTGCCCAGTTGAGTATAGGAGCATGCTGTCTCAACCAGGGGAGGCCCAGTAGGATCTCATCCGTCCCCCCTGGAAGCACCAGGAAGGACACCTGCTCATGGTGTCCTGGTGATACTTCCATCCTGAGAGGGATGGTGATCTGGGTGATGGGATCGACTGGTAGGAACCCGTTGACTACCCGAACCCTGAGTGGCTTGGGCAAGAGAACCAGGGGAACTGAGTATCGGGTTGCCAGGGAGGTCGAAATGAAATTGCCATCAGCGCCTGAGTCCAGGCAGGCCAGAGCAGAGAAGAGAGTAGTGCCAAACTGCAACTGGGCGCTGATAGTCAACCTAGAGGGAGAAGCAGCGTCTAGGAACCCCCCTCTGATGGAAACTAGACGCTGTCTTTTCCCGACGGTTTGGGACATCGGGTAGCTATGTGTCCCCTCTGCCCACAGGAAAAGCAGATGACACCAGACCGAGAACCTGGGGTAGAGGAGACCGCTTTGGACACCTCCATTGACTCCACGGAGTCGCCTACAGAGCTGGCTGGGAGACCTGTCTGGTGGAAGACGGGAGCCAGACGCTTTTTAGGCCGTGAGGACGTGGGTGCTGAAGAGACCTTGAGCCTCCGCTCCGCCTGGCGGATGTCTATGCGAGAGGCAACCACAATCAAGGACTCTAAAGTAGCAGGCACCTCACGCGTGGCCAGTGCGTCTTTGACGAACCCTGCCAGGCCCTCCCAGAACACAGGGACAAGGACCTTATCGGGCCAGTCCAGCTCTGCGGCAAGTGTCCTAAAGTGTACGGCAAAGTCCCCGACTGAAGCGGACCCTTGCCGAAGTCGTAGGAGGCGCAGCGCGGAGTCGTGGGTGACTTGAGGCCCGAGGAACACCATTCTCATGGCCCCAAGATAAGATGCTAAGTTAGTAACCACCCGATCTCCGCGCTCCCACAACGGCGTAGACCACTTCAGCGCTCTCCCTGTGAGCAGGGACTGGACGAAGGCTACCTTCGCCTTCTCGGTAGCGTAAAGATTCGCGGACAGCTCTAAGTAGGTGGTAACTTGGTTTATAAACCCACGGCACTCGGAGCTGTCCCCGCTAAAGCGCTCTGGAAGCGCAAGGCGAGGAGACCTTCCGCCCAATAGCACAGCCTGGGTAGCCGCCTGGGTGGCGACTGTCGTCAGAGCAGTCTTTTCGGAGGAAGACTGCTCCACTGCTGCCAAACGTGATTCCAACTGCTGCACATAACGCAGCAACTGCTGCTGCTCTTCAGCCATAGCCAGACCTTTGGCGCGACCGTAATGTTACGAGGGGGACCCGGGGAAGCGTGCCAAGATGGGGAATGGACAGCTTCCGCCGGTCAAGGTCCACTGTGCGGTGTAAGGGACCGCTGCTATGGTGGGTGAAGAGTGAGCGGGTTGCTGCTAGCGATCGTCTGGAATGTCACAGACGATCTATGTACACCGGTCTGCCCTAACCCGTGTGGGTTGTATGGCAGGGATCACACGGCTCGGTGTACCTGTTGCACGGGGAAGCACAGAGGTGCCCACGCACGTGTGCCAGTGGAAGTCACGAGAATATGGCACGAGGGTAGCACAGAGGTGCCCACGCACGTGTGCTTTCAATAACCAGGTGAGTCCAGTGGAGACTCGAGGAGCTCACCTGGGACAGGAACACGGCCTGTAGTAGGAGCTACTGCCGGAGCAGCAAGGCAGGGACACGGCCTGCAAACCAGGTGCTGCCTAAGCAGCAAGGGCCAAGCCCACAGAGGAAGATAATGCCTGAGCAGTGGCGTGGCAGCACGCTGCCAGACATCCAAACATAGAAGGACGGTCGCGCGCCGCCATGATGGCAGGAGGAGCTTTTAAGGAGGTGTAGCTCCAGCCAAGGGCGGGCGCGAGGCGGAGATGACGGACTTGACCCAATCAGGATCCACGACATCCCAGCCTGGCCAGTCAGGATTCACCACGTCACCAGCCTTGTCATCAAGCCGTGTGACGTCAGTGGGCGAATCAGGATCCACCAAGCATAGCACATGCTCACCCTCCTGCCTCTGGGAAATAGAGGCGGGATCCTCGGTCTCACAATGTGTAGAGATAACGGGAGTCTCACTACTTCCCTGAGCAGCAAACCTCTGCACATTGCGCAACCTCACAGACCTTCGAGGCTGCTGAGCAGGAGGAGCTGCGGCAGGCAAGGAATGGGAGACCGCCTCATTTCTTGCAACAGGAGTACCACTAGGTGTCACCCTTGTGCTGCCTCTCTGAGGAGGTTTCTCCTGCACTCTGCGCAGTCTGGCAGACCTTCGGCGCTGCTGAGCAGGAGCACTCGTGGCAGGCAAGGAGACTGTCTCATTCCTTGCCACAGGAGAGCCACGAGGTGTAACAGGTTGCCCTGCAAGTTCACGGGCTTGTCCATGAGCAGTTCCTCATGCAACTTTTTAAACGGTCCCCACGGGGACAACGGTGCCGGCAATGGCCGGTTTCCAAATCACGGTTGACAATCAGGTTACTTCACGGTTTCATTTTAATTATCATCTTTCATTTTCAAACACAAACACTGGTGGTCCCAACGGGGACGGTGCAACGGTGCTCCGCTGCCATTACTCATACTCTTCGGCATCACCTGAGGGAGGGGGCGCGGCGCTCACACGGGACTCCTGGCTGCCCCTTAGCTTAGCGTCCAGCGCGAACCACCCTCTCTCCCCGCAGTGCCGGGTGTACTGCACGATGTCGCCCGGCATCAGGTTACGACCGGGATGCTCCTCAGGCAGGTGGGCATTCACATCCCGCCGGGCTATAAACACTTCGGCCTCCAGGCCCGGTTCGTATATAAACCCATAGCCCCGGCGGACATCAAACCGCCTCACCTGCCCTTCGTACAGCAGGCCCCGGACACGGAACGTTGCCTGACGGAGACTCTCTTTTTCCCGGATTGCACGAGCCACCAGCTCCGCTTTCTTCCTCTCCCTCTCACCGATCTCCGGGCCCAACGGTACCGGCTCCCTGTCCCAGTACGGCGTTGCTGCGAGCTCCGGCGCACGGGTCGGGCCCCCCAAGACCTGTTTGACATTGCCCACTGCTGGTACTCTGGGTGACAGGTCCCGCGGTGACGTGGCCTTAGACGCTGCCTTGCATCGGCAACCCGGCGCAACCTCAGCCGAGGTGTGGGGGATGGGCACAGGGGCTTTCCGCAGTTGGGCCTTCGGCACGGAGCGGGTCATCGGCTCCGGCTCGGGGACTTTCTCGGAAGACGCCTCCGGTTCGGTTTTCGGAGCCTTCCAGGGCAACGCCTCCGGTCGACTACGGGCTCCGGCTACAGGTCGGCCCGCCTGGGCGGGCATGCTGGGTATCGCTACCGGTTGCAGTGGTAGCGGGCCTAATGGCGGGGTCACGGCTTCCGAGACGGGTGGCGAGGGAGCCAGCGGGGGGAGAGGGCTTGGACCGGGTCCCGCAGCCGCGATGACCGGCCCTTCAAGGGCATCGGGGCGTGGGTCACTCACCCTCCCTTCCTCCGCTTCCTCCTCGCGTCTCCGCACGGTCGCTATGACGTCCGCCATGTCGGTCTCCCACTCCTCCATGAGGAGCTGCATCTTGACCTGCAGCCGTTGGTAGAGCTGCGCGGTCCGGATCTCCACCCACACCGCGGTTCCAGGTGCGGGGGCTACGGTCTTGCGGGACGGCATCCACATGCTGCTGGCGGCTTCTCCCAGGAACAAGATGTCCGCAGAGCCCTGGCGTCCCTGCTTTTATAGCTGCGTTCACATGCAGCCAGCCGCCATCGCGTCCCCCTTAGCTTCTTTCCGGCCCCTCCTCTATCGGGGCAGGGTTTTGGCCTTCGCGCCTCTGCTACTCGAGAAGACGCTCGAGCGGGAACTTTTCGCGCCAAAGATGGCGACTTCTGAAATTTTCCGGCCGGATACCTCCGGCGGTTACAAGGCGCACCTCTACCCAACGGCAGAGCGGTAAGATCCTGTTCGTGACGCCAAGTTGTCGCGGGCGGAGGAGGGGACGCCGCGCTCTCCCACTGCTCGGGTCCGGCTGCCGCTGCGGCTGCTACGGCCTGCCGCTGCTCGGTGGCTCGAGCGATGGGCCGGATCCCGGGGACTCGAGTGGCGCTCCTCGCCCATGAGTGAAAAGGGATGTTGGTGTTTTGGGATAGTTTATTGTCCGTGACGCCACCCACGGTTGTGGTGATTTGTTAACACCGCCGCTGCTCTGTATGGGAAGCCCGGGAGTGATGGTATGGAGCAGCCAGTTGTTGATGTGCCCTCCTTGGGTAGGGGTTGTGGTGCTCCCGGGGCCCAGTAATGGGATTGGGATGGTGGACAGGCGGGGATGGGGCCTGTGGAGGTGCAGGGGCGCAGGGGCAGCGCTGTGCCGCACGGCACGGAGGTACTCACTCAGCCAGTAAACATGACACAGTTCTCGGTAAACAAACGGCTGGTTGGACGGGTCCCTCGGACGGTTACGGTGCTGCGGTTCCCTGCAGTTAGCGGTGACGGTCTCTTCCCTGCACCTATGAAAAGTCTCTTGGTAGCGATGGGTTCCCACCGGTTACCCACTCCTCGGCTTCAAGCTGGGCCGAAGGAGCTCTACTCTTGCCCGCAGGCGCTGGCCCTGGGAAACTGGTGCCTTGGCGGTTGCGGTGTCTCCCCTTATCGGTCGGACTGTTGCCTTCAATCGGGACTTGGTTGTTAGGAGACAGACGTCCCCTTCACTGACGGATTTGGCAAATTATGGCGACTCCTAGCCTTGCCGGGATCCGAAAGGCCCCTGCCCTGGTGCTGACTGTTCTTCGTATACTGCTCCGGTACCGCCGGGTCACCACCCGTCCGCGGTCCTTCCAGCAACCTCTGAGCAGTCCCCCTGCAGACTATCACCGCCGTCTGCTGACCTTGCTGTCACAGTCCGGGGCACACACCCGGACCAACTTCAGGCTTTACTACTCTCACTTTTTACTCTTTCTCTCCAGCTCCTCTACCACTTCCTTCTCCTTCACTCCCCTAGCTTGGACTCCGTTCTCTAGCCCTCAGCTAGGCTTCAACTCCTCTCACTTCCTCCTCCAAACTCTATCTGCCTGGTTCCTCCCACCTCCAGGGCTGTGAACTCCTCGGTGGGCGGAGCCAACCGCCTGGCCCACCCCCTGGTGTGGACATCAGCCCCTGGAGGAAGGCAACAAGGATTTTGGGTTAGCTTGATGTACCTGCAGGGAATGTGGGGTGCGTGTGGTGTTGTGACCTGTGACCCCTGGCTTGCCCAGGGCGTCACATGTACACATAGGCACCCTTTGACCAGGACATACACACACATTTGAGGGGACCCCTGGGCAGACCCAGGAAGGGGGCATAGCCCCCGCATCTCAGTTAGTGTGGTGCTGTAGTGAAGCTGGGAGGAGAGTTGTGCAGTGGCAGTCAGAAGAGAAAGAGTGAAGCAGCCGTGTCTGAAGTGTAGGGCTGAAGAGCGGAACATTGTCGGACCCTGCACGTGCAGTGGCTGCTGGCGGGGGAGAACATTACCACCAAGTCAGACTGAAAGACACCCGAAGAATGAGAGCAGTAAGGAGTCGAGTACGGGGACTCCTGGTAATGAATGCACACACAGGGTACAGGTCCCTAGAGCCAGATATCCATTTAATGGGATGCTAAATCCTATAGGCGGTGGGACTACAGATTCCATGGCAACCAACACAGTTCCCGCAGCATCAACAGCAACGAGGGGGCCCATAAGGAGGATCGAGCCTGGAGCCATCATTCAACCTTCATTGGTCCACGCTGCCAGCAAACGGGTCAGAAAGGGGAGAAAAGCAGTAGCGACTTCCCTGGATGCATCCCACGATATACTTTAAGTCAGGGGTGGTCTGAAACAAAGGTGCAGGAAGGCGAGTCAGCAGTCACCCCTATATCAGCCTGAGGGATACCTGGTTCCACCTGGTTCATCATAGCATCGCCCGGGTTGACTCACTCTACCAGCGAAAAGTGAGTAAAAACCCTGACAGACATTGCTGCCTGTGTGTGAGTTCTTCTGTGACCTGTGGTACTACACACTTACACCTGAGCCCCTGGGGCCAGCCTCACTCTCGGGAGGCCATAACACCAGACTGCATTTACCATCAGCCCCAGACGCTCTCTAAACTGCAGTGACGTTCACCCCCTGACCGCAATTACCGAGAGTGGCATCACGATTCCCATTGAAGTTAACCTGACGTACCTGTTGCCGGAAGATTTCCAGCACGTGAAGACCCTGAGGCGACCTGCAGGTGAGAGGGGCTTCACACCATGTCCCTGGATAGGATATTTGAAAGGACCCCCATCAAGACCCCTCACCACAGCTTTGGTCAGGTGAGTGGTGAATGGCTAATTATAAGCAAGGTAAGACAGTTTCAGGACACAATTCTATTTATAGGAACCTCCTACGTGGAATAATATGATTGGCATGTATCTGAGCATATTTTACGATCCTGGATACACCAAACATGACTATGATAAATACATAATTTTGGTTGACTTTTACATTTCTATGGTTTCTCAAGCAAAAAAACTCTAGAGCTTGAATCCACAGAAGCAACTAGGTTACCTGAGCATAGATATATAAATGGATAGTTTTGACATGGGATTGCTATAGAGATGGCTTTGAAATATTGCATTTTCGTTGTGCCCTCCTGATGTCCCTGGTCTGGTTGGAGATGGACAGTCTCCGTTAGGGGTAAATATCTTCACTTGCTTATTAGCATCTATATGATCATAAGCAAGCACACTGAGAAGACATTTGGTCTTCCTCAAATTATCGGCTCCTAGCTATTATAATTATCTGGATGATGAGTTTTCAGTGGTGCAATGAAATCAGATTTTTTTTATTCACCCTAACAATTCTCATTATATTTTGTCTTAACAACCCAGGATAATTGCAATAAGGGATGCAGAGGTACAGCCTCACTTTTGTGATATCTAACTTGTTTGTACCCTGATTTACTAAACTACACTAAAGATATTCGGTCAAAACATTTCTATATCATAAAGAAAGAGGTAAGACAGACCGAGAGCCACAGGTACAGCTCTGCAGTCTTGAAAAGAAATCCGCTTCCTTAACGATTACTCTTTTCAATCAACTTCATATTGTGAATTCTGGTTAATTCTCACCTCAGCATGTAGAGATCTAGAGTTTATGATGTGCGTGCAGGATAGCGGTATAGAGCAAAAGAGCATATATACCTGTGTGATCAGAGAAAGGTTCACAGTAAACCAAGGTCTCCTGCCAAATCAATTAAACCCTTTGGTGCCTGGACTAAACCAAATTTAGCTGTATAGGCATAGACTGATAGCTAATTTGTGCAGATAAACTACATTTTACAGTAATCAAGTTCACAACTGCATGCATTTTAAAGGATTATTCCCAAGATAGTAAGTCATCCCTTATCCACAAAATAAGTGCACTGATAACTTGCTGATTGCTGGAGGACTCGCCACTAGGACTCCCGGGAAACCTATAATGGGGATCTGGCACCCAGGAACCACACTCTGCAGTGCCCAGTCTCGAATACAGCAGGGGTGTGTAGCGCCCCTGTGGTTAGGCGCTACAGGGGAATACAGCACCTTAACATCAAGGTGCAGTGCCCTTTGGTCACAGGTGAAAGAGAGAGGAAATGTAGAGTCTTATATTAGATTGAGTAACATTGACTCAGCAGCCCCTACCTTCATATTCCTGGGACTGTTTATATAGTAGGTCCATGGGGGGTGGAGCCTAGCTGAGCGTGAGACGCGACGTGGTTGCCAGGACGACTGGGTGACAGTTAGGGAGTTAACAGTCAGTCAGTAAGGAGTGACAAGAAGAGATGAGAGTAAATTGATGACTGAAAGAAGGGCTAGAAATAACATAGGCCCGACGTCCTGAGCGAGGGTACCCCAAAAGAAAAGAAAGACACTGGAAAAGGGGTAACCCAGATGGAAAGGGGACGCTTTAGGTCTGGCGAGAGCCGGCTGAAGAGTTCAGGTCGACACCGGTATAACGGGACCGAGGAGGTTTGTTAGGTCTATCCCCAAAACCATTGACCGTTAACCTGGGATCCTAAATAAGAGGAGTCCCAGTACCCATCAAGAGTCTGACTACTAACCCCAAGCCGAGTTCACGACGCTGTTGCGGGATAAATAAAGAAATCGTGCAGCATCAGATCCCTGGTTTATCCCCCAAACCATTGACCGTTAACCTGGGATCCTAAATAAGAGGAGTCCCGGTACCCATCAAGAGTCTGACTACTAACCCCTAGCCGAGTTCACGACGCTGTTGCGGGATAGATAAAGAAATCGTGCAGCATCAGACCCCTGGGAAAACCAATGACTAGACTAACGAGTGGGTTAAAGAGGGAGTCACAGACCCTCAGAACAGAGACCGAGAAAGAAACAAAGAAAGGGTACCTCAGAGAGAGACTCTGTCATCAAATCTCCTCCGAAACATGTTACCATTGGCCTTCTGGTAATCGAACTGTTGCTGCTGTGAACTGTGCAAAATAAACCAGCTGCTAGTAAAAAGGACTTGTTTAAGCTGATGTGGACTCGGTGTGTCATCTCTCCGCTGTTTTACAGGACCCTTCAGAGAAGAAGGCAGCCATCACCGCTCGGTCGCTTCCCTCCTGGTCAGCGACCCGCCACCCTGAGGTAAGAAATCTCCACCTGTGGGGAGCTGAGAGATCTTAAGCTGCCGTCACCATCGCCTCAGAGGTCGGCCGCGGGCAGTGCTGGTATATCTTGCTTACCAGACACCACAGGTGGCGTCACGAATATCCCCAAAATCATCCCTGAACCCCATTCCACAGCCGCAGAGTGAGCGCCCAGGGCACGAAGCCGGGACCGACCACCTGTGATAACGCCATCGAGAGTAAAGTATCCGTAGTCCCGACGCCAGAGTACTCCTACTGAAAACCCTGATGGTCGACTCAATTGGCATCACAAACAGGATCGTACTTAAAAACCAACAATGTGTGCCTAAAAAGAGTTTATTGGCTATGTAAAGTGCGCACAGAACCGCCATAGTCATTGCAATTAAACGGCGTTGCTCATTGGTTTGAAATAGGCGCGAGCTACCACAGAAATTGAAGCTAAAATTGAAGGTAAAAAGGAGAGCGAGGATAAGTCACGCTCAACGCTCTGCTCAGACTACCCGAACTGCAGTGGCTGGTTCCGAAATGACCCGAGAACTGACAAAAGGCGGGTCTGTCTATGCAAAAGCCTAGTGAGTGCTGAACATTGACTGTATCTAAAGGCTTTGCAACTAGACGCAATTAACTAAGGGGGCACCGCCATGAGTGAGGACAACGATTCCTGGGTCCCTGCAGAAGGAGGAGCCGCGCCAGTAGCCTCAATAATGCCAATAACCTTGCCATATGTGCCCGGAGCAAAATGGTTGCCAATCTATGAAGGGAAACCAGGCACTCTGGCAGCTTTTAAGAGGAAAATATGTGCGGTGCTGGATATGTATGCTATGACCGGGAAACAGCGAGCTGCTATGGTGCTGGGACAATTAATCGGTGCAGCAGAGCTAGAGGTGGAGTCATGGAAAGATACTGACAGAGACTCCGTAGAAAATGTATTTGCCAAGTTAAAAGCTGCTTTTGAGAAACGCACCTGGGCTGAGTTGAGGATGATATTCTACCAATGTGAACAAGGGCCAAAGGAAACCATCAGAGATTATGCCTTACGTTTACAGGTAGCACTCCGGTCCTTAAAGCAAGTGGATCCAGCAAGTGTGGACGACGAGGATAAAATGCTTGCCGAACAGTTCATAGCTGGCTTGAGGTCAGAAGTCAGTCATCAGCAGGTGCATATGTGGGTCTTAGATCACCCTGATGTTGACTTTGATGCTATAAAAGATAGAGCAATAACAGTATTACAGTACAAGTGGCCGGCCAAGTCAGTGGACCCATCCTGGCAGGTTGATACTTCTCCCGCCGGCATAACAAATGCTTCCAAAGATTTGGTAAAGGTTGTAAAGGTGGCTGAGACATCAAGCAGAGAGGATGATTTGATCAACCAAGTACAGCAGATGACTAAAAAGATGGACTTTGTGTTAACACTCTTGCAGACCCAGCCAGGGTCACAACTACCCAGTATAGTACAGTTAGCTGATTCTCCTGAGGATGTTCCATGGATGAAGAAAAGGCACATGTCGCCCGTGGAGGGGACCAACATGTCGCCCATGGAGGGGACCAACAAGTCGCCCGTTCAGGGGACCAACGCACCATTCCAACGCAGAGCCATGGACCACACAGATTCTTCAGGACAACCCGTCTGCCTTCGTTGTAACAAGCCAGGCCATTTCGCAAGAGGATGTCTTTTAAACCGGCGATTCTTGGGGCCCAGGGCCGAGCCTTAGGAATAAGACAGTCGGCCCCGAAAGACTGGCGTAGCCGGTACGTGGGAGGCCACCCGCACCTTAATATTACACTAGAAGGAATCCCCATGTCAGTTCTTTTGGACACTGGGTCACAAGTACACAAGTAACCACCATCCCACATACATTGTACAAACACTATTGGTCTGATGATGATCTTAGACCCCCAGATTCTAGTTTAGTTATACTAGCAGCCAATGGACTACCACTAAACCAGGTTGGGTTTAGGGAAGTCACAATAAAACTGGGGAGAGTAGAGTCAAAAGACCAAGGATTATGTGTGGTAGAAGATGACCCTAACAACAAATGCCCCTCCATGGTACTTGGAACAAATGTAATTGAAAACTGCCTTGGGGAAGTATTGTTTTTGCTCCGACAGATTGCTGTGACTGCTGATCATGGACAGAGGAGAGTGCTACATCGTGAGATTCGAGTCCTGACACACAGACAACAGGTAAATCTGTCGGGAGGGGAAATTGGCAGTGTACGGGTTACAGACCAATTTCCTATTATGTTACCACCTAAAAGTGAAATGATGATCTGGTGTCGAGCAGCTATCGGTCTTAGAGGAAAGGAATACCAGGCAGTTGTAGAACCGGTATTCTCAGAGCACAGGCCTACGCTGCTGACAGCCAGAGGGGTGGTGGATGTACGCAAAGGAAGAGTACCAATTCGTATCATAAACTGTGAGGAAGAGGAAGTAAAATTACCCAGGTACGCTACAGTAGCAAAGCTGTACACTGTCTGTGACAGCCATATACAGGCGATAAAGCCTTTGCCCCCGTCAAATCAAGCGGAGGACAAAAACTCCAAGGGACAGCTGGAGGAATGGTGTCAGCAGGTACATGTAGGGACTGATACCACCCCTTCCTATCAAAAACATGGAATCTATTGGGTAGCACGAGAATTCGAACAGGTGTTTAATAAGCATCTGTTAGACTTTGGGAAGGTCGAAGGGGTACGTCATCACATATCCACAGGGAATCATCCCCCAATTAGACTGAGACATAGACCCGTGCCACCAAAACACTACCAGTGTGCAAAAGAGATGCTGCGGGACATGAGAGAGGCAGGGGTTATAAGAGATAGTTGTAGCCCCTGGACAGCACCCTTAGTCCTAGTTAGAAAAAAAGATGACACTATGAGGATATGTGTGGATTACAGGGAAATAAATAAGATCACTACCAAAGATGCTTACCCGTTACCCCGTATAGAGGAGTCTCTTGCTGCATTGAGGACTGCTAATTATTTTTCTACGTTAGATCTCACTAGTGGATATTGGCAGGCCTCCGTGGCAGAGGAAGACCCAGAGAAGACAGCATTTACAACACCAATGGGCCTATGTGAATTTAATAGGATGCCGTTCGGATTATGTAATGCACCAGGAACATTTCAAAGGCTCATGGAATGTTGCCTGGGACAGAACTTTGAGACCGTACTCTTGTACCTAGACGATGTAATCGTATACTCCAAGACCTATGAAGATCACCTGGAACACTTGGCTGAGGTATTTGCATCTCTAGCAAAATATGGAATGAAGCTTAAACCATCAAAATGTCACCTGCTGAAACCAAAAGTCCAATATCTTGGACATGTAGTTAGCGCAGATGGAATAGCACCAGATCCGGAGAAGATAACAGCTATCCAAGATTGGCAGAGACCAACCACCGTCAGAGAAGTACGCCAATTCCTGGGTTTCGTAGGATATTACCGGAGATTTATAAGGGGCTATACGAAAATGGCAGCACCTTTACAAGACCTACTGGTAGGCCAAACTAAACGAAGAAGGTCAGAACTATCATTGGTATGGAGTAAAGAGCAAGAAGATTCCTTCCAACAGATGAAGACTGCTCTGACTAGTGAGGAAATATTGGCATATCCTGATTATAACCTACCATTTGTCCTGTATACCAACGCAAGTAATGTAGGCCTAGGAGCAGTATTATCTCAGGTACAAGATGGAAAAGAAAGGGTAATTTCTTATGCCAGCAGGAAACTTCAACCCACCGAAAGAAACCCTGAAAATTATAGTTCTTTTAAGTTGGAGTTTTTGGCCTTGGTCTGGTCCATAACGGAAAGGTTTAAACATTATCTGGCTGCTTCAAAATTCGTCGCCTATACGGATAACAATCCATTGACGCATCTGGACACTGCAAAACTCGGTGCACTGGAGCAACGCTGGATGGCCAGATTGTCAAATTTTGATTTTATCATCAAGTACCGGACAGGCCGTAAAAATGCCAATGCTCATGCTCTGTCTAGGAATCCTCAGGCATATCTACCAGGATCAGAAGTAGAGGAGGATGACTTGGAGAAAGTAGAACTCCCAGCTTTCCATAAGAACAGAAAATGGGAAGTAACAGAGGCTGTTATCTATCAAAACCAGCAGAATATAGCATTGAACCCGTTGCCTCACTATAATTGGAAAGAAACCCAAGATAGTGATCCGGCAGTGAGCCTAGTGAAAAAGCTAGTGACCGAACCAAGCTGCAAACTTGACAAAGATTCCCCACTAGAAGCCAAGCCATTGTGGAAAGAAAGAAGCAGGTTATTTATCCATCAAGATAAACTGTGCAGAAGATATATTAATCCTAGTACACATGAGATGGTTTGGCAAATTGTGGTTCCAAAAAGAGACACCCAAATGGTGTTAGATATGTATCATAATCAATCAGGACATTTTGGATGGAAGAAGTTGGAGATCCTGTTACGTGAAAGATTTTACTGGATTGGCATGAGATCTACTATAGAGAAATGGTGTAGAGATTGTGGACCATGCTCATTAAGAAGAAAAGACCGTAACAGTCAGAAGGCACCACTACAGTCCATCATTACCAAACAGCCATTAGAGCTGGTAGTCCTTGATCACGTCAAGCTCATACCCAGCAGATCCGGTTATACTTATGCTCTTACCATAGTGGACCACTATTCCAGGTTTCTAGTAGTAGCTCCAGTGAAGGACTTAACGGCTCAAACAGCGGCAAAAACATTCCAAGCCTATTTCTGCAGACCACATGGATATCCAGAACGGGTATTAACAGATCAAAGCCCGACTTTTGAGTCTGAACTATTTCAAGAATTCTGCAAATTATACGGATGCAATAAAATTCATACTACGCCTTATCATCCTCAGACTAATGGAATGTGTGAGAAAATGAATCACATTGTGATAGAGCTGCTAAAACCTCTGTCCTTGGAGGAGCGGAACAGATGGCCAGAGAAGTTACCAGATCTAGTTGACATGTATAACAACATTCCAGTAAGCTCAACAAATTGCACCCCTGCATACCTTATGAGAGGAAGACCATGAAAATTGCCGGTGGATTTGGAGATGGACATAATAGTTCCTGAAGAAAATACCTCAGATGCAGATTGGGAAGTAAAAAGAAAGGAGCAATATCAGAAAATACAGGAATGTGTCGAGAGAAGCCTGGAAAAATCAAAGGAAAAACAAGAAGCAAACTTTAACAAAGGTGCTCAAGGAACACCCTTACTACCAGGTGAATTAGTCTTAAAGAGAAAAAGACGACTGGATAAGTTAGATGATCAATGGGAGCCAGAACCCTACACTGTACAACCATCAAACTTCAACAACCAGAAAACCTGTTTGATTAACAAAGACAAAGGTGAAATAACAGCAATGGTGTCCAGGGATCATTTAAAGAAATACCCTCAAAAGCTGCCATCAGTAGAGAGAATTCCTATTCAGAGAAAAGAAGAGAAAGAAAGAATAGTCAAGACAATTTTAGGAGAACTTCCTGCAGATTGGCCGCAAGTAGATGGCGTATACTTGATACCGATGGTGACTTTTCCACAACCCAGTGAAACGCCCAGAGCAGAAGAACCACCCGTTGTAATGGAATCAGAGATTTCTGCAGTCGGTGTACCTGCCATTTCCACTAGGAGAGTAAGTAGACCCTCAAGTATACCAATTTTACGCAGGGCAACATGTATTAACTTTGGCTGTCCACCGCATAGATACAGAGAATAACATGTAGAAAGTGGAATATGTAAATAGTTGAATAGGTAGATAGTATTAATATATAAAAGGGGTAAAGGAAGTTTGCATAATGCTGTATAGGGGCCAGGAAGGTGACTCCAGGGTTAAGAGGCCTACAGTGATTATGACTGATATGGAACCTCACCACACTTAGAACTCTTAAACAAAAGCACTCGTAACTGTTGTGTTGATATATTTTTTTGTTTGTTGATGCACTTTAAGTGAAGACCGAGCCACATGATGGGTGTGACAAAAGTTTCTTTAACAGCTTACGGCCAATGGACTAATGCTGTGTGAACTGGTGACCTATCTTATTCAATTTTTGTAGTTTTTATTTTTAAGACTCTGTTAAAAAAAAAAAAACATTTACCAACAGGTTATGGTTAAATTATAAGAAAATGTTTAGCTTAACCTATACCTTGCTGTCACACTCGGGGACGAGTGTGATTAACTAAGGGGGTATGTAGCGCCCCTGTGATTAGGCGCTACAGGGGAATACAGCACCTTAACATCAAGGTGCAGTGCCCTTTGGTCACAGGTGAAAGAGAGAGGAAATGCAGAGTCTTATATTAGATTGAGTAACATTGACTCAGCAGCCCCTACCTTCATATTCCTGGAACTGTTTATATAGTAGGTCCATGGGGGGATGGAGCCTAGCTGAGTGTGAGACGCGACGTGGTTGCCAGGATGACTGGGTGACAGTTAGGGAGTTAACAGTCAGTCAGTAAGGAGTGACAAGAAGAGATGAGAGTAAATTGATGACTGAAAGAAGGGCTAGAAATAACATAGGCCCGACGTCCTGAGCGAGGGTACCCCAAAAGAAAAGAAAGACACTGGAAAAGATGTAACCCAGACGGAAAGGGGACGCTTTAGGTCCGGCGAGAGCCGGCTGAAGAGTTCAGGTCGACACCGGTATAACGGGACCGAGGAGGTTTGTCAGGTTTATCCCCAAAACCATTGACCGTTAACCTGGGATCCTAAATAAGAGGAGTCCCGGTACCCATCAAGAGTCTGATTACTAACCCCAAGCCGAGTTCACGACGCTGTTGCAGGATAGATAAATAAATCGTGCAGCATCAGACCCCTGGGAAAACCAGTGACGAGACTAACGAGTGGGTTAAAGAGGGAGTCACAGAGCCCTCAGAGCAGAGACCAAGAAAGAAACAAAGAAAGGGTACCTCAGAGAGAGACTCTGTCATCAAATCTCCTCCAAAACTTGTGACCATTGGCCTTCTGGTAATTGAACTGTTGCTGCTGTGAACTGTGCAAAATAAACCAGATGCTAGTAAAAAGGACTTGTTTAAGCTGATGTGGACTTGGTGTGTCATCTCTCCACCATTTTACAGGACCCTTCAGAGAAGAAGGCAGCCATCACCGCTCGATCGCTTCCCTCCTGGTCGGCGACCCGCCACCCTGAGGTAAGAAATCTCCACCTGTGGGGAACTGAGAGATCTTAAGCTGCCGTCACCATCGCCTCAGAGGTTGGCCGCGGGCAGCGTTGGTATATCCCGCTTACCAGACACCACAGGTGGCGTCACGTATATCCCCAAAATCATCCCTGAACCCCATTCCGCAGCCGCAGAGTGAGCACCCAGGGCACGAAGCCGGGACCGACCACCTGTGATAACGCCATCGAGAGTAAAGTATCCGTAGTCTCTGCGCCAGAGTACTCCTTCTGAAAACCCTGATGGTCGACTCAGGTGCATATAATTGACCTCTTCTTCATATATTGAATATGGGACTGCCAAAGAAAATCAAGCACAGTGCTTGGCTATTGCCAGCAGTCACATAGCTCGGCTCAGCTCCATTCAAGACAGGGCTATGCAGAATTTGGTCCTTGGATTCCATTCCAGAGCTCAGTTGTTGGCACCATTAGGTCCAACGATTGTATCCCGAGTAATCAGCAATTTATCTATAACTTACTATATTGGGAATAACATTTGAGTTTGTACTTTTGCCTTTAGATATTCATATTCAAAATATTTTGACCTACCAAATCTAATCATGGATTCTACTGCATCACATATACAGCATATCCCAAAAGTGAGTACACCCCTCACATTTTTGCAAATATTTTATTATATATCATGGGACAACATATTTCATGGGACAACACTGAAGATCTGACACTTTGACACAATATAAAGTAGTCAGTGTACAGCTTGTATAACAGTGTAAATTTGGTGTGCCCTCTAAATAACTCAACACTCGGCCATTAATGTCTAAACCGTTGACAACAAACGTGAGTACACCCCTAAGTGAAAATGGCCTAATTGCGCCCATTGTGTCAATATTTTGTGTGATGACCATTATTTTCAAGCACCACCTTAACTCTCTTGGGCATGGAGGTCACTAGAGCTTCACAGGAGTCACTGGAATCCTCTTCCACACGATAACATCATGATAACATCACGGACCTGGTGGATGTTACAAACCTTGTATTCCTCCACCTTCCATTTGAGGAGGCCCCACAGATGCTCAATAGGGTTTAAGTCTGGAGACATGTTTGGCCAGTCCAGCACCTTTACCCTATGTTTCTTTAGCAATGCATTTGTTGTCTTGGAGGTGTGTTTGGGGGTCGTTACCTTGTTGGAATACTGCCCTAGTTTCTGAAGGGAGGGGATCATGCTCTTCTTCACTGTGTCACAGTACATATTGACATTAATGGTTCCCTCAATTAACTTTAGTTCCCCACAAACAGCATCACTGATGCAGCCTCAAACCATGACACTCCCACCACCATGCTTGACTGTAGGCAGGACGCACTTGCCTTTGTCCTCCTCACCTGGTTGCCGCCACACATACTTGACACCATCTGAACCAAATAAGTTTATCTTGGTCTTCTCTGACCAAAATACATGGTTCCAGTAATCCATGTCCTTATTCTGCTTGTCTTCAACAAGCTGTTTGCAGGTTTTCTTGTATATCATCTTTAGAGGAGGCTTCCTTCTGGGATGACAGCCAGGCAAAACAATTTGATACATTGTTTGGCATATGATCTGAGCACTCACAGGCAGGCTGACCCCCGCCACCCCTTTAACCTCTGCAGCAATGCTGCCAGCATTCATACGTATATTTTGAAAGAAAAAAAAAGCCCCTCTGGTTATTATGCTGAGTATGTGCACTCAACTTCTTTGGTAGACCATGGTTCTGAATGGATCCTGTCTTGTTAAACTGTTGTATGGTCTTAGCCCTCATGCTGAAGCTCGTTTCAGTGTGTTGGCAATCTTCTTATAGTTTAGGCCATCTTTATGTAGAGCAACAATTCTTTTTTTTCAGATCCTCAGAGAATTATTTGCCATGAGGAGCCATGTTGAAATTCCAGTGACCAGTATATAGAGTGTGTGAGTGATAACACCAAATGTAACACACCTGCTCCCCATTCACACCTGAGACCTTATAACACTAATGAGCCACATTACATGAGGGAGGAAAAAAGTCTAATTGGACAATTTGGCCATTTTCACTTAGGGGGTCTACTCACTTTTCTTGCCAACGGTTTAGACAGGTTTAGATATTAATGGCTGTGTGTTGACTTATTTAGAGGGCACCAAATTTGCACTGTTATACAAGATGTACATTGACTATTTTACATTGTATCAAAGTGTCATATGTTCAGTGATGTCCTATGAAAGCATATTATAACATAGTTACAAAAATGTGAGGGGTGTACTCATTTTTGTGATATACTGTAGCAGAATTCATATACCTTCCTTGGATCTTCACGGACTTCTTTTATTAACAATAGAAGAATCCCCCTATTCTGGTGCTTTGACACACAGCCTACACATAGCCTCATTTATTTATATGGTCCTTTTTTTCATGTATGAAATGTTCACATTACATTGGATGCACAGTACTATATAGCGCATTTACAGTATATTTGTTTTATTTCTTTTTTAGATTAAATTTATATTTGTGCAACTATCTTTACAGTACAAAAACCATGAGGTCTCTGTGCTGCAATATGCCACTGTGACGCCCTGACCGGGCCAGGTAGTCACAGATAGGGCCCCGCATTACACCTGTCCCTCATAGGTAACATACAGCCAAACATTTAAACCCTAGTCATCCCCCTCAGGGCTTGATGGACACACCAGGGGGCAGAATCAGGCAGTTGGAAGACGCCCACCAAGGAGTCTCAGACAGCCTCAGGCGGGAAAGTAAACAGTACAGTTTCAAAGTTCAAGTTGGAGAGGTGTGTGGGCTGGAGCTGTGTGCAGCAGAGGAGAGAAACTAATTTGAGCAGGTGCCAGGGTAGGAGCCCTGGTACCTTTGGCTAGGAGGCAGACAGCGGTCTCCATCTGCAGGAGCCGGGAAGATGGCTCGGTGGAACCGAGGTGGACCGGGACAAGGTAGTGGCCTGCCGGTACCGACTCGGGGAACCGACTCGGAAACCGGAGCACAAAGGGGGGGTGTCATGATTGGGGGGTAACAAGCGGGAGTCACACCCCTCCTTTATACCTTCCGACCGACAGACAGAGCACGTGACGCGCTCTCTAGCGCCCCTCTTATAGTCAGGCCAATTATGGAATTGCCCAACAATAAGCAAGGAGGCCACTATTCTACTGTGCCGATGCTTGAAGGGCTCCCAGTGAGAGTAGGGTATATATTCCCCCGACCTCCGCGGACGGAATATATAAAAACCTCCCCAAATCTCACTGGCCCCCCCTCAATGATCCTTGGCACAAACTCGCTGCCACAACCGATTTACGGTAACTATTAACCGAGCACACAGATGTGGGATTCAAGATCGAGATAACAGAACAGCCCAAGATTAATTATATAATTTAATCGGCCTAAGCCACACTAAAAATTCCAATATATACAATAGAGATTCTACAGAATATACAGTTAGGTCAGAGTACATTTATAGGCAAGGTATGGATTACAAACAGGCATACAATTCAAGCAGTTATCTTGTGCGTCTGGCCACAGGGGGGTGCTGTTAGACCAGGTTTCCAGGAACTTTCCCACAGGTGTATTCACACGTGACCCCTGGCAAAAGAACAAGCCAAAATGTCTGAACTGTGGTTATCAACCTGGCCGAATCCCTGTCCCCTCCTACCTTCGTGACCTCAGAGGGAAGCACTGCCACTCCCCTGGCTGGAGACCAACATAATATCCCAAAAGGGACAAAAGGGACCTGCAACTCCGGACTGGGAGGTCCGATCGAGACGGTTCTGGTGTCATCCGATCCGCCCGGGTCCTCTCTTCATTTTGAGTCCAAGCACGACTCATCTACCGAACTCCTACTAGCAGTTCTCTATATCTCGCCTCCCCAGGGCGCAACATAGTATCATAGTATCATAGTTTTTAAGGTTGAAGGGAGACTCTAAGTCCATCTAGTTCAACCCGTAGCCTAACATGTTGATCCAGAGGAAGGCAAAAAAAAACCCAATGTGGAAAACAAGTTCCAATGGGGAAAAAATTTCCTTCCTGACTCCACATCCGGCAATCAGACTAGTTCCCTGGATCAATACCCTGTCATAAAATCTAATATACATAACTGGTAATATTAAATTTTTCAAGAAAGGCATCCAGGCTCTGCTTAAATGTTAGTAGTGAATCACTCATTACAACATCATGCGGCAGAGAGTTCCATAGTCTCACTGCTCGTACAGTAAAGAATCCTCGTCTGTGATTATGATTAAACCTTCTTTCCTCAAGACGTAGCGGATGCCCCCGTGTTCCAGTCACAGGCCTAGGTGTAAAAAGATCTTTGGAAAGGTCTCTGTACTGTCCCCTCATATATTTATACATTGTGATTAGATCCCCCCTAAGCCTTCGTTTTTCCAAACTAAATAACCCCAAGTTTAATAACCTGTCTTGGTATTGCAGTCCACCCATTCCTCTAATAATCTTGGTCGCTCTTCTCTGCACCCTCTCCAGTTCAGCTATGTAGACTTTGAGTATGTACAGAGATGCGGCTCGAAGTCCCGATTCTAACGATGTAGGGGGTGTATGGCTGAGACGCACGGTAATATCATAACTATATTACGGAGCCAGCAATATGCTCTCCTGCTGTGACTAGCTTCCTTTTGGTTTTGCTAAGTCCCTGTCCATTCTCTTTGATGAATGGACACAACCCCCCAGGGGTCTTCCTCTCCCTTTGTTGTAAAGGCCTGACAGGACACCTAATCTCCATATCATAGGAGATTGCTTTTGGATGTGTACTGGGATTTGACACCTTTCCAGATGTTGGGCATCTGAGAAGGATCTCGGTGTATGAAGGGAGAAGGGAGGGGGTGCCACCAGGGAGTGATGAGAGAAATTATGACTGGACATCATAATTCCTCTTCATTTCCCAGGATTTACCTCACAGGGGGTACTCAGACCCTGAAGCTAGGTCCAGAAGCTACTGGGGGCTAGCTAATTAACTGATTGCGGTCAGAACTAGAGGTCCTGTCCCACCCAAAGTCCCAACTGAAGGCAACAGCCCAACGAGGGAGATAAGCAGCCACTGCCACGGCTCAGAGATCCCACGGGCCAGCGTCTGCGGGCAAAGGGCTCCTTAGGCGACCACAAGCCGGGAGCGGACTCCTGAAGTTGCAAGCACAGGCAGTCCACCATCCCACACAGGTGCGGGAGAAAGACAGAGACCACCAGCTGGGTGGGGGACCAGACTGCAGCCAGCTGCGGGCACTGACCACCATCACCTTGGTTTACCAGAGACTTGTGTGTTTACTAATAGTGAGTACAACAGCACCCTCCGGTTGCCCATCTCTCTGCACCGCCAAACACTCCCAACGGGTCCCGGGGCCACCATCCCTGCCCACGGAGGGGTTAACAACTTGCTGCCAAACATCTCCCCCGGGTGCCCCGTAACTGAAACGGTGGTGTCCACCTTCACCACATTCCGTGGGTGGCGTCACGAACTTAACATGGCTCTGGCCGTACATCTACGTCCCCACACCACAAACCCCTTTCAGTTGAAGTGACCGCGAGACCCCCGGGTCCGGAGACTCTCGAGCCACCCACTGAAGATCCGGATCCGAGCAGCTCGGCTGCCGAGCACAGGGCAGTACACCACCTCTGGAGGAGAAACACTCAATAGCATGATATGCAATGGTCAATGTTGGGCAAAATATCCATATTTTGGAGTTCCATTGGGGTGTCCCTACCTGAGGTGTTATCTGCCGGTACCTCTGGAAAAGCAGTTGTGGTGAGAGGGCAAGTGGGTCCAGCCGTCCGTTAGCTGAGCTGAACGTCCCATCACCATGCTGGGGGAGTGGGTCCGAAGCGAGAGGTTAAGTTGCTGATACTGGAGGTAATGTACCTGAAAGATAATGATGATGACAAGTCTGTTGTACGGAGTTTGAAATTGTCTGCCAGCAAGTTACTCAGTAAACTGATGCAAGTGTTGCCAGGTGTCCATCTCTTTCATGACTGAGCGGGGCACAAGTCCCATAGAAGTGAACAGGACCCAGATGAACGGCAGCTGAAAGGTATCACCTCCACACCACATAACACTCACTCCACTCTGCCGCCGTGTCTGTATTGTGCCGGGGTGGGTTGAGGTCCATCATGACCCATGCCCACGACTGCTCCTCTCCGGCACTTTACAGATACACACGTCAATCAAAGGTGCAGTGTATTTCTGCAACTTTGATTACATTTATTCCAGCAACCAAGCATCTGATTTTTTAACAAAAGGTATTTTTGGATTCAGCATCCTAGTGCCAGTATGGCACTGCCTTTTCTTTATATAGCAAAATCCTGGTAGTTGGTTCCCTTTAAGGCATTCCCCCATTAGGAAGTGCCTGTACCATAAGTCCTAGCTAGTTTTCTTTGCTCTATCTAGTTGTCAGGTTCACTTGCTCTTGTCCACAACCAGTGTCTGTCTCTTTACTTCCACCCATTTTCCGCTGAGCCTTTGTGTTTCCCTCCAGTGGCCGTCTATCTGAACAAGAATCCATTTACCATTCTGTGCTTAACAGTACCAACCTCCACCTGCCTGCACCTGTCTGCACAATCCTCAACCTCATCTATACCTGTACTGTGACACCCCTGGACTATCAGGTTGTCACAGGGTACTGCACAAGCTGCCCTTCTGTGCAGTATTCCGCCTCCCTCTTGGTTCTGGGTCCCTATCTAAATGGTGTTGACTCCAACAGCAAATCAAATCCTAGATACACCCTGCACCACACCCACCAGACACCAGTGGACAGCTTGAGAGGAATAGAGTTGCCCACCTGGGAAGTCAGGGAGGGGATGTGAGAAGTGTAGTCAGTCTGACAGTGGAGAGAGAGTTGGGGAGTAGCCCTCAAGCTGTGAGGAGCTCAGAGGAGGTTAGGAGCGGTGGCTCGTGGAAGAGCTGTCTAGGTTGCAGATGGTGGTCGGGGCCTAGAGGAGTTGGACCCCGGTCGCAGGGGATTGTAACAAGGTGCCTGGACCTGTCGAGGAGGACAGCCGGCAGCCTAGCACTGTCACCGATCCGGGACCAAAGGCATGATGGGGTACACGGACCCTAGATCGGTGAGTAGCTTCAGTCAACCCGACAATTAACCTGAGGAGAACGGAACCTTTATGATCTGTTCCCACCCACTCCAGAATCGGGGCATTAGCGCAAAGAGGGGGATAGGACTTTCCAATCCAAAATGGTCCAGAAAATCCCAAGCGTGAGCCCTGAGAACAGGCTCCTACACTTAGCCACAGTGGGGAGCGGGGCCCGGCTAGTTCCTTACTATTGGGCCACCAAGTTGAAGTCAAACTTAGTGCCAGTAGGCAGGTCACGGATCACCAGGCAACACTATTGGGGACGGGACCCGGACGAGCTCCCCTCAGTGGCACTGGCACCCAGAGAATTGGTTTACCCGGTTGTCAGCATCTGCTTATGAACTAAGTGAGTACGAGAGTGACCCCTTGCATCCCACGGCACCCCTACACTGAGTTCCGGGGCATCCCCGCTACCCGTGGAGGCTTACGACACCTTGCTGCCCCACTTTATCACCCCGGGTACTCCCAACGGCAGCAGCGGTACTCCCCAAATTACCGTACACCACGGATGGCGTCACAAACTATATATCAACTCCCCTATAAATATCCCCCTTACATTTGAGTGGCCGCACGATCCCCGGGTCCGGAGACCCTCGAGCCACAGCAAACCCGGATCCGAGCAGCTCGGCTGCTTCCACGGGGGCGACACAGTACCATATGGCAATCCTGTGGTACCAGCTGCCGAGGTAACTAGATCCTCCAGGACTGCCACTGTTGGCTACCTACCAGCACCACATGTGGCTTTATTAAAGTCTCGGTAGCTGTTCAGGTCCACTCCTCTGAGTCACTGAACAGTATCTTGGGAAAGTGGATCCCACTTCTTCCCCGTCTGGCTCGCCGGGTGTGACACAAAACATTTTTAATAACTATCTACCATATCTACCACATCAAATATCAATCATTACCAGTCATAATTTTTCATGTACAGGCACACTATGGCTATTAATCTGTAGTGCTGCCTCAGAATCCTATAGATTACAGTATTCAATGATCATAAAAAAATTGAAGTGCTTGAAAAATCCTTCAGATCCAAAAAACGTGGCGCTGATCCCCAAATGTATTATATTAGAAGAATTTTTATTCGGCTACTATAAAATATTACATAAAATATTACAACGCGTTTCGGCTAAAAATCTTAAAAAAAGATAGCCTTCTTCTGGTAAAATGTTACCTGAAGAAGGCTATCTTTTTTTAAGATTTTTAGCCGAAACGCGTTGTAATATTTTATGTAATATTTTATAGTAGCCGAATAAAAATTCATCTGATATAATACATTTGGGGATCAGCGCCATTTTTTTTGGATGTGAAGGATTTTTCAAGCACTTCCATTTACTGATTTCCTGTGTAGGTGATTTCACAGTGTATCAAATCCTAGTGAGCAGCAGATCAGCACAGAGATTGTGGAGATTGATCCTAAAGGGATCTATGGGTTTGACCTAACTTGAAACAAGGTGAGTGCAATTTATGCACATTTCTTTATCATTTTTTATGCTTTTGAACTAGTACATTTAGAGTGGCGCCGCGTGTGTCCCTTTTTATTTTAAACCCCTCAAGGTTTACCCTCGAATGATCATAAATAGTTCTTTAATGTGTATAAATGAAATATAATACAGTATGTTTCAACTATCAGAAGGAGTCTTCATCATCTGGATATCTGATGAAGACTCCCATTTGGAGTCAAAATGTGTTGTACATTTTACTCGATAAACACATGTTGTGGAAATATTTATGATAGGTAAAGATATTCATATAGTGCCGTGCCAGTGATAACGGCATATAGCGTTTTTTTGTGTGTACAGTTGGTGACTCATTCTCAATCCGTTTTGAAGTTACATTTTCGGAGGCTATCGATTAGCTTTCAATAGTGTCCTGCCTAATCATGCACAATTACACAAAGTGAGATATTGTCTATTGACATGTCTGTGCAATTGATCCTACTGTGCTATGGAAAGAGAGATGGCTCCTTTTCTGACATTGTACTACTAATAATAATCAATAGAATATTAAATTAATCTATTTATTATTAGAATGCCGTTATAAGTCATGATGATGAAAGCTCTGAAAATGGATAATTATAATCTTATATAACACCACCATATGTCACAGTTATTTCCATCACTCTATGGAGTGTGGATGAAACTCATACAAACTCCTTGTTGGGATTTGAACCCAAGATCCCAGCAGAGCTTAACTACTGAGCCACCATTCTGCCCACAATGATCCTCTTTTATAATATGCTCTCCGTCCCTCATTTGTATGTTTAACATGTATTCCAGGACCTTTTTGAGATGAGATTTTCTCTGTATTATTAACCAGTTTTCTCCTCTATATCAAATTTATATGGTTAAAAACAAAAGAAAAACCTCTATTTTACATTCACTGCAGTATAAACTCCCCGTTCTCTACGCTCACAACCTGTTGAATAATCCATTACAGAAGCTTTTTTTTCTGGGAGTATAATGTCACAAAGACGTAAAGTGAGCTGAGAGTATAACACGGAGAGCTGTCACAGCCATGTCACCCCTCCCTCCTCAATCTCAGATTCTCTCTCCCTCTCTCGCTGCCTGCTTCACTCTGTTGCTCCTTCTCACACATGCACTTTCCCATTTTACCTGTCTCCTGTACATTTACTCTGGGAATGGCTTCATTTTCTGCAGGATGAGCAATATCACATCTCCCCCAGATCACTGTGAAAGACTTTTGGGGACACGCGTCTTGGTGGCTGCCGCGTACTCTGTGTATTCAGTGTCTGGGACTTTGGCCAATGTTTTGGTTATCTACCTGGTCTGCTCCTTCAAGAAACTCAAGACAACGAGTAATGCTTTCATTGTGAATGGCTGTGTTTCTGATCTCCTAGTCTGTGCATTTTGGATGCCTCAAGAAGCCATATTAATTTCCACCGGTCGCCTGGAGAACCCCACCTATAGGGTATTCATGGAGGGGGTCTTTTTCCTTTGGATGACGGTTTCTCTATTATCCCATTCGCTCATTGCGTTAAACCGTTTTGTGCTCATCACTAAACTGCCAACTGTATACCATACTGTGTATCAGAAGAGGAACACAGAGTGGATGATTGCTATGGCATGGGTAATGCCTCTTGCTTTTTTACTTCCTTGGCTCTTTGGACAGAGACATTATGAAGTAAACCTCCAATGCCCCAAACTTAGACTTTACGTGTTTTGGGGCCATGAAGTCCCAATCTCCAGTTCTTACACCGCTATCCTATCTACAGTCACAGTTTTAAGCCAAACAATAATCCTTTTTCATTGTTATTTTCGAATTTTTAGAAAAGTGCAGGTCAGTCTGAAAAGAGTTAGTGTTCTGAACTTCCAGGTGGTCCACAACCTGCCCTGCTCATGCCCACGTAAGGACAAACGGTTAGGTTTGTATGTGCTGATTGTCTGTTGTGTTTTCACAGTGACCACAGAGCCCTTTGCATGGTCAGTCCTCTATGGCTTGTTCCAGCCACTACCTCGAGGTGTTGAGACAGGCAGCTGGCTTTTGCTTTGTCTTCTATTTGTGCTTAACCCCTTCATCTACACCTGGAAGAATGAAGAGTTCCGACGGTCCTTCCGAGCTGTAGTTGGGGGAGAGTTCTGGAAAAGCTCTGGAGTCAGCGCTGATCCTGTAGTGCAAACCATTTCCCAAAATGAGTCATAAGGTGTGCTTCATTCATGGTGTTACCAGTGCATTTCCCCTCCTTCGGGACAAACACATCATAGAATCTCAGGAGAGCATCTGACTCACAAATCGAAGCTTGTTCTTGACTATGTACATCCTCTGTTCTTACTTTTGTATTGATAGTTTCTATGGAAACATCCTGCATTCATCTCCACCACCCCCCTCATCCCGTCAGCTCCATGGGCCAGTGTAAATTAGCCCTCGGCGGGCAACACAGGTTGAAATTCTCACAATCCAACATATATTATTTGCAAGGATTGTCGGTGAAGAATTTCTGAGAAAAAGAACATTCTAGTCAAGTAAACAGACGGCAGCCTATTTAATTTTGCCAAAAGAAAAAAAAATGTGTTCCACAATCTCTGAGTGGATTTATGTTGATGGAGCCAGCATTAAAAATGACACAGAATAATAATAATGTGTTTGTGACAGGAACAGACAGCATGAGAAATACAATTCTGTAGGAAGACACATTTTAGTCTGAATAATAAAATGTTCTAATAAAAAGGACATTCAAGATTTGTCTATGAAAATATTTAACAATATTGGAGAATATTTAGCGGATATGTCTATTCTGTGCCATTTTAAAGGACTTTTCAAAAATGCTACCCCATAAACCTTAATAATTATGTATCTGATGAAATGGAAGTGCATTAAAATACTTACCGAATGCCATCGTCCTTGGTTTCCATCTTTGCTTAGGTCCTCTTCTGGGTCACCTAACTTCTAATCTGAATTGAAGTCACGTCACCCAGAAGAGGACCAGGGCACTGTTGGAACCTGGGAGAGATGATGATAGCTAAGTATTTTAATGCACCTACATTACATTATATACAGATTTAGAAAGGATTATGGGATAAAATTTTTGACGAAGTAGTTTAATTTGCCTTAAAATTGGGTATGTATGGATAATGTTGGATAGACCACTTAAGATGTTCCTACAAATGAATTATTGATGATTTCTGTTGGACATAAGGTGTATACTTCATGCAATGATCTCTACATAGATTCTAAAACAATTTCCCGTTCCATCATATTAAAAGCACTTCTAAATTTATATTGTTATGATATGTTCTGTTGTTTTAGGAGGCTTATTTTAAGGGAGAAAGAAAGTTGGAGATTCTTAATGTCCCATTTGCTACCTTTCCTTATTCACTTCTCGCTGGTAGTTACAGACTGTAATGTTGGATGATCCTTATGGGCTGTATAAAATAAGATATGAAATACTTTTTAACTACTCACTTTTCTCTTAAATATCCATATTTTTGGTTCTAGGATTGAATTTAGGTAAATTACTACATTGCTATAAAAAGTGTCTGTCTGGCTCCTTTCATTCTACAGCCAACTACCTTGTATGTTACTTTAGTGATGCTGTATGCTTTTATATTAAGTAGAGATAAGTAAACCTGAAGTTTTGTGTTCAGTATGAACTCAGACTTTTCCAAGAAAACCAAAGTCGGAGTTTGGGAGCTTTATGACTACAAACCACTCGATCGAACATCGCTGTGCTCTGGTACGTTTGGTGTTCAGTCCAGTGTGAGCCGCTTGCAATGTTTGAACTACTCGCACTGGGAGTAACAACAGCGTGATTGGATGTAGTGTGCACACCCCTAAAAAATGGAAAAACCACTGCCCACCTTCCCTTGGAAGTGTTTTGTTTATGGCTGGCTGCATGTGGGTGGAAACATGAACTACCAATAACTGACTTCAAATGAAGTTCAGGTCAAGTCCAGGACTAAAACCGAACTTTAAAAAAGTTCAGCTGGACCAGCAGGACCCAAACTTACATGGGTCCGCTCATCTCTAAAAGTATTCAATTGACTGAATGTTTTACAGAGTGTAGATACATGTATAAAAATGTATCATGAATAAAATTATCTTTGCTCCAAAATTTTTTCTTAAATGTTACAAAAATCCATAAGTTCACCTAATTCGGTTGCTCTTTTTTTGTTTTGCTTTGCGTCACTCCACTGCAGAAATATTCACATTTGTTACTTTAGGAGCGCAATCTGTGAAATCTTTTTGCAAGCCAACTGGGTGTTTCCTCAGAGTCTTCCTGGGGGGGCGTTCGAATTTTTGCCTCCCTCCCAGATTCTGCCAATCACAACTCAGAAATGTCTCAGTCTGCTAGATTTGTAGATCAGTTGCTAGCTGTGATTTGCAGTATCTAGATAAGAGGAGGGAAAGCACACACCCCTAGAGAAGACTCTGAACAATCGTCTAGTTGGCCTGCAAGCAGAGATTTCACATAAGGCTCTTCAAAAGCAACAAATGGGAATAACCCTGCAATGAAGTAACGCTGTTCAAAATGGAAAAGAAAAGCAAAATCAGGTGGGACTCATAGATTTTTGTAAAGCATTTAACCCATTTTTTTTTATTAATTGACCAATCCTCTTTAAAAGGGAACTTGACTCTAGGCTTGAGACACTAAACCAACAGCATGTCATCATGCAGTTGGAGGTTAGTGCTCCAATTATGCCCATGTTAAAACTAGTTGTTATGACATAAGGTAGTAAACAAGCTTATAGATTGCACATGACGAGTGACAGTCTCTCCACTAACAGCATCCATCATCCATTGTGAGGCCAAGCGTACCATCCATGGCTTCATCTGAACCTGTCCATGCACCCAATGCTGCTGGAAGAGATACTCAGACTTGGCATGGGTAATTTTTACGCACACCTTTTTTAATATGGGCATATTTGGAGAACTAAACCGAAGCAGCATAAGGCTATGTTCACACGTGGCATGTTTTTTGTCAGTGCATCTTGAGTGCATCTTAAAATGCACCAAAAACGCACCGCGGCAAAAACGCATAAAAAAAGCTATATGTTTTTACCGCATTTTGCCCAATGCGGTTTTTTAAGTCAAATCTATTGAAAGGAGGGCTCAAAAACGCGGTAAAAATGCATAAAGAATTGACATGCTGCATCTTGGCTGCATCTTGAAAAATGCTGCCAAAATGCAGCCAACAAAAGATGCCCAGTGTGGACAGCAAAACTGAAATCTGATAGACTTTGCTGCGAAAAGGAAATGCATGTATTTTGGTGCATCTTTGTGACCGCAAAAACCTTCCCAAAAATGCAGCAAAAGATGCCCTGTGTGAACTTAACCTTACAGCATTGTATTAGCTTGGATGAATCTCACTATTCTATTACTTTTGGAGGGATAGGACTCATTCAGACAAGTGTATAATCACTCCAGGTACGCCACAAACCCTACATTGGAAGCACACGGCTCTATGAAAACCAGTTTATGTGGTTTTTCACGATTTTCCATGTGGAGCAATGGTATGAATAGAAATATATATATCATGCACTATGTTGCTGTAGAAGGACTAGGTACTCAAAAATGAGATTCAGGTAATATTTTTTTGCAATCCAAAGTTACATGTGCAAAAATATAAAATAGAATATAAAATAATAGATATAATATATGAATCACAGGTGTCAAAATAAACAGACAAAATAATGTAAAAAATATTCAAGAGCTTGGTGGAGGAAAGTGAGGCGTTTAATATTCATGATCATAAAAATGAAATTGAATTCCTAGTATAATAAGAGGTGATACAACTAACTCAATGCATGCCTCTATATATAAGCTAAAGATACACTTTATGTATAATCTCAAAAGAGATAATAAAACCAATGCAAAATAAGCAAAGTCATTTGGTAGTAATGTAGAAAATTGGATTAAAAAGTACAAAAATAGGAAATATCACTGAATGAAATGGAAGGGTAGTGACTGTGTAGTGGGGGCGTCACCCCCCATAATACCTGTACTCAAGAGATGTAATGTGAGTACATGTACAAAAGTGTGGTGTATGGTGAACCTTTGATATACAGATGAAACCAGAGGCTTACATACACAATCTAAAAAGACACATATGTAAGTTTCTCTCACTATCTGACATGAAATCAGAATAAACCTTTACCGTTTAAGGTCAATTAGGAACAAAAATTATTTATATTTGCCAAATGCCAGAATAATGAGAGAGAGCATGTTTTAAGGCATTTTTATTGCTTTCTGCAAAGTCAAAAATTTACATACACCAAGAGTACTATGCCTTAAAACAGTGGTCTCAAACTCAACTGGGTGTATGGGCCGCACATAGGAAAAAAATTATTTGGGGGGGAAGCATTCTTTGCAGGGCCAAGTGACATTTTAGTGATTCCATGTATTTTCTTCTATACACCTTTGGATCACTTTTTGTGAACATTTTTTGCTTGTTCATTAAAACAAGCCTGCATTTTTTTGTTACGTTTATATGTAAAAAAGCATTTTTAATGGTAAAAAAAATATTTTATCTTTCTTGTGCCCAGTAGTAATGTGCCCATCCATGTGCCTAGTAGTAATGTACCCATCCTTGTCCCCAGTAATAATGTGCCCATCCTTGTGCCTTGTAGTAATGAGCCCATCTTTGTGCCGAGTAGTAGTGTGCCCAGTAGCATTGTGCCCATCCTTGTAGCATTGTGCCCATCCTTGTAGCATTGTGCCCATCCTTGTAACATTGTGCCCATCCTTCTAGCATTGTGTCCATCCTTCTAGCATTATGCCCAAGTAATAATGTCTCCAGTCCTCATCCTAGTTCCCTATTATGCCACTCTTGACATACACAAAAAGAAGAAAAAAGATTCTTCTCACCTTTCCTCCATTCCCTGTTTTCTATTAACTGCTTATTGTGGCCTGCAGACCCGTAGACCCCGTGACAAATGCGGTACTGTGCAGGGCGCTGGCGCCGGCAGGGCTTTACTATACTTGATTAATTTGCGGTGCAGCGCACTCTACAAATCACAGGCAAGCAGGTGACTTCATACAGCGATGTTACCTGCTTGACATAGGAATCAGTGGCGTAACTAGAGTTCGATGGGCCCCGATGCAAAATTAGGACCGAGGCTCCCCCTTGGGGTACAGGATGATTACGCTGACACTTGGCTCTTTCCCTCAGCATGCAGCTTTCCCATGCTCTAATATCGCTTTTTCCCCTCAGTACCAAGCTTTCCATGTTCTGATATCCATCTTGTCCCCAGCACCCAGGTTACCAATGCTCTGCTAAACAACTTTCCCTCAGCCTCAGCACCCAGCTTGCCCTTGATATCAGAGCATAGGAAACCTGGGTGGTGAGGGAAAGATGTATAGCAAAATATGGGAAAGTTGAGTGCTAAGAGAAAGATGTATAGCAGAGCATGGGTGGGTGACCCAGCACTCAGCATCAGCTTGGTGCTGAGGACAAGATAGATATCAGAATATATGAAATCTGGGTTCTGAGGGATATCAGAGCGTGGGAAAGCTGGGTACTGAGAGAAAAATGTATAGCAAAGTATGGGAAAGCTGGGTGCTGAGGGAAAGAGCCTCTTTCTCTCAGCACCCAGCTTTCATATCCCATGCTTGTATCTTTGTCCTCCATCCTGGTATATAGCCTTATCCATCTTTCTTTTTTTATTTCTGTACATTATATTTGAGCTATAAATAACATTATAGATTTATTCATGTTGCATCTAAAAATGGTAGTTGCTTTTTTAATGGTACACGAGTTTTGGTATTTTTAAGAGTTTTTTTTGGCCCTTTTAGTATTAATTCTGCTTTTTTAGTATCTGAACTTTTAAAACTGCCACACGTGTAGACATTCACACAAATGCAGCCATATACACTAGATTTCTCTTTATATACAGTGCTGACAAAAAGTATTGGCACCCCTGCAATTCTGTCAGATAATACTCAATGTCTTCAATGTATTCAATGAAAACCAAAAAAAATTTTTATCATAAAGCCAAATTGGATATAAGTCCACACCAAACATAAAAAAGAGGGTGGACAAAAGTATTGGCACGCTTTGAAAAATCATGTGATGCTTCTCTAATTTGTGTAATTAACAGCACCTGTAACTTACCTGTGGCACCTAACAGGTGTTGGCAATAACTAAATCACACTTGCAGCCAGTTGACATGGATTAAAGTTGACTCAACCTCTGTCCTGTGTCCTTGTGTGTACCACATTGAGCACGGAGAAAGGAAAGAAGACCAAAGAACTGTCTGAGGACTTAAGAATCCAAATTGTGAGGAAGCATGGGCAATCTCAAGGCTACAAGTCCATCTCCAAAGACCTGAAAGTTCCTGTGTCTACGGTGCGCAGTGTTATCAAGAAGTTTAAAGCCCATGGCACTGTGGCTAACCTCCCTAGATGTGGAAGGAAAAGAAAAATTGACGAGAGATTTCAACGCAAGATTGTGCGGATGGTGGATAAAGAACCTCGACTAACATCCAAACAAGTTCAAGCTGCCCTGCAGTCCGAGGGTACAACAGTGTCAACCTGTACTATCCGTCGGCATCTGAATGAAAAGGGACTGTATGGTTGGATACCCAGGAAGACCCCACTTCTTACCCCGAGACATAAAAAAGCCAGGCTGGAGTTTGCCAAAACTTACCTGAAAAAGCCTAAAACGTTTTGGAAGAATGTTCTCTGGTCAGATGAGACAAAAGTAGAGCTTTTTGGGAAAAGCCATCAACATAGAGTTTATAGGGAAAAAAAGAGGCATTCAAAGAAAAGAACATGGTCCCTACAGTCAAACATGGCGGAGGTTCCCTGATGTTTTGGGGTTGCTTTGCTGCCTCTGGCACTGGACTGCTTGACCGTGTGCATGGCATTATGAAGTCTGAAGACTACGAACAAATTTTGCAGCATAATGTAGGGCCCAGTGTGAGAAAGCTGGGTCTTCCTCAGAGGTCATGGGTCTTCCAGCAGGACAATGACCCAAAACACACTTCGAAAAGCACTAGAAAGTGGTTTGATAGAAAGCACTGGAGACTACTAAAGTGGCCAGCAATGAGTCCAGACCTTAATCCCATAGAACACCTGTGGAGAGATCTCAAAATGGCAGTTTGGAGAAGGCACCCTTCAAATCTCAGGGACCTAGAGCAGTTTGCCAAGAAGAATGGTCTAAAATTCCAGCAGAGCATTGTAAGAAACTCATTGATGGTTACCGGAAGCGGTTGTTCGCAGTTATTTTGGCTAAAGGTTGTGCAACTAAAGCCCGCTACACACGCTTCAATATATCTCACAATCCGTCGTTGGGGTCAAGTTGTAAGTGACGCACATCCGGCATCGTTTGTGAGGTATCTGCGTGTGACATCTACTTGCGATCAGGATTGAACGCAAAACCGTTGATCGCAAACACATCGTATCATTCTCTAGAATTGAGCGTTTTGTTGCACGAACCTAGTCAATTGTAACGTGTGACATCCCTCATACGATTGTGATGTCTGAGGCTATGTGCGCAGGTGTGCGCTCTGCACCGCAGCTTAAAAAAGGTCTGCTTCAGAGCGCAGCTGAAAAGCTGCGTTCTGAAGCACCTCACAATGTCTGTCATTCACTAATCTCTGTCAGTCGGTCACTATCTCTGTCCGTCACTCTCTGTCCATGTCAGTCTATCCCCCTCTCTCATATACTCACCGATCCCCGATCCCCGGCGCTGCACGGCGTTCACACTGCTCCGGCGGCTTTTACTGTTTTGAAAAAGCCGGCCGCCCATTAAACAATCTCGTATTCCCTGCTTTCCCCGCCCACCGGTGCCTATGATTGGTTACAGTGAGACACGCCCCCACGCTGAGTGACAGGTGTCACACTGCACCCAATCACAGCAGCCGGTGGGCGTGTCTATACTGTGTAGTGAAATAAATAATTAAATAATTTAAAAAAACGGCGTGCGGTCCCCCCCAATTTTAAAACCAGCCAGATAAAGCCATACGGCTGAAGGCTGGTATTCTCAGGATGGGGAGCTCCACGTTATGGGGAGCCCCCCAGCCTAACAATATCAGCCAACAGCCGCCCAGAATTGCCGCATACATTATATGCGACAGTTCTGGGACTGTACCCGGCTCTTCCCGATTTGCCCTGGTGCGTTGGCAAATCGGGGTAATAAGGAGTTATTGGCAGCCCATAGCTGCCAATAAGTCCTAGATTAATCATGTCAGGCGTCTATGAGACACCCTCCATGATTAATCTGTAAATTACAGTAAATAAACACACACACCCGAAAAAATCCTTTATTAGAAATAAAAAACACAAACATATACCCTGGTTAACCACTTTAATCAGCCCCAAAAAGCCCTCCATGTCCGGCGTAATCCAGGATGCTCCAGCGTCGCTTCCAGCGCTGCTGCATGGAAGTGACCGGAGCTGCAGAAGACACCGCCGCTCCGGTCACCTCCACGCAGGTAATGAAGACAGCCGCGCGATCAGCTGCTGTCACTGAGGTTACCCGCTGTCACTGGATCCAGCGGTGGCCGCGGGTAACCTCAGTGACAGCTCAGCTGATCGCGCTACTCACCGCCGCTCCTATCACCTCCACGCAGCAACTGAGGTGAGTTGCGCGATCACCTGAGCTGTCACTGAGGTTACCCGCGGCCACCGCTGGATCCAGTGACAGCGGGTAACCTCAGTGACAGCAGCTGATCGCGCGGCTGTTTTCATTACCTGCGTGGAGGTGACCGGAGCGGCTGTGTCTGCTGCAGCTCCGGTCACCTCCATGCAGCAGCGCTGGAAGCGACGCTGGAGCATCCTGGATTACGCCGGACATGGAGGGCTTTTTGGGGCTGATTAAAGTGGTGAACCAGGGTATATGTTTGTGTTTTTTATTTCTAATAAAGGATTTTTTCAGGTGTGTGTGTTTATTTACTGTAATTTACAGATTAATCATGGAGGGTGTCTCATAGACGCCTGACATGATTAATCTAGGACTTATTGGCAGCTATGGGCTGCCAATAACTCCTTATTACCCCGATTTGCCAACGCACCAGGGCAAATCGGGAAGAGCCGGGTACAGTCCCAGAACTGTCGCATATAATGTATGCGGCAATTCTGGGTGGCTGTTGGCTGATATTGTTAGGCTGGGGGGCTCCCCATAACGTGGAGCTCCCCATCCTGAGAATACCAGCCTTCAGCCGTATGGCTTTATCTGGCTGGTTTTAAAATTGGGGGGAACCGCACGCCGTTTTTTTTAATTATTTAATTATTTATTTCACTACACAGTATAGACCCGCCCACCGGCTGCTGTGATTGGGTGCAGTGTGACACCTGTCACTCAGAGTGGGGGCGTGTCTCACTGTAACCAATCATAGGCGCCGGTGGGCGGGGAAAGCAGGGAATACGAAATTGTTTAATGGGCGGCCGGCTTTTTCAAAACAGTAAAAGCCGCCGGAGCAGTGTGAACGCCGTGCAGTGCCGGGGATCGGTGAGTATGAGAGAGGGCTGCTAACTTCAGTAATTTAGGAGATTAGCGGTCACCGGTGAGTCCTTCACTGGTGACCGCTAATCAGGGCGCGACACAGACAGAGCCGCAGCATGACCATGAAGTCGGGTGAAGTTCACCCGAGTTCATTCTGACAGTGCGTCTCTGTCTGTGTCTGCTGTCATCTGCCATTCAGCTCTGCTACATGGCTGTCTGTGTCTGCTGTTAGCGGCCATGTAGCAGAGCTGAATGGCAGATGACATAGTAAAAACACATCCCTACACATTACACACGCTTGGCAAGTCAATAAATAAAAAAAAAAAAAAAAGGTGCCCAATGCATACGTCACAGAACACATGATCTAAAGGATCGCACACAAAATTGACCAATTTAACATAGACTACTAACGCACGTGTGACAGCAAATGAACGACCAACGTGCAATCTCATAAGATCCCGTATGCAACCTGGGCGTGTCACATCGCAAATGCGATTGTACAACTAATTGCAACGTGTAAAGTGGGCTTAAGTATTAGGCTAAGGGTGCCAATACTTTTGTCTGGCCCATTTTTGGAGTTTTGTGTGAAATGATCAATAATTTGATTTTTGTTTGATTCTCTTTTGTGTTTTTTCATTGCAAGCAAAATAAATGAAGATAATAATACCAAAGAATTTGTGATTGCAATCATTTTCAAGAAGAAACTGAGTATGATCTGACAGAATTGCAGGGGTGCCAATACTTTTGGCCAGCACTGTACTGTATATGGGAGCATTTTGTACACACCGTATATACAAAGAAATAAGAAAGTTGGATGTCTGACAGCAAACCATGAAGATGAGGAGGGTGGGCCACCATCACAGGACAGCAATGAGGCATCATCAGCTACAGGGCTGTGGGGGAGGGGGCAGGACAGTACAACTGTGGGGGAGGGGGCAGGGGAGTGCAGCTGTGAGAGGCAAATAGGAGGATAAAAGAGGGTAGTGGTGGAGGGGGGCATGCGAGTGCAACTATGGGGGAGGGGTCAGGAGAGTGCAGTTGTGGGGGAGGGGGAAGGAGAGTGCAGTTGTGGGGGAGGTGGGCAGGATAGTGCAGCTGTATGGGAGGGGGGAAGGATAGTGCAGCTGTGGGGGGCCAGATAGTGCAGTTAGGGGGGCAGAAGAGTGCAGCTGTGAGAGGCAAATAGTAGGATAGAAGAGGGCAGTGGGACTGGAGTCATCATTCAGGGAGCTCCAGTACTCACTTCAGGTCGCATTGTTTCCTCTGGAGCCTCCTGCTACTTCTGACTACAGAGCAATGGCAGTGCAGGAGAGAGGGATACTATCTCCTCAGAAGTCTTTCATTTCTGCAACACTCCCTGCACAGGCCTGAGACTCCACAGCAGCTCCGTGCCGGTGGGTGGGGCTTACTCCCGGTAGGTGGGGCCTACTTCTGCAAGGCTCCGGAGCAGTGAGTGTAGGTAGGGGCTGGCTGTGCTCAGCGTTTCTCCCCTCTCCTCATGGATGGAACATGCAGCATATGTGCTGTATGCTGGAGGAGAGACTGTCAGGGGCCCAGTGGGGATCCATCGCCCAGCAGATGCTCAAAGCCAGCGGCCGGGTGATCACTGGGACTATAATCCCGCCCACCTCTCAGCAGTGGCTTCAGTGGAAAGAGGTGGGCGGGATTATGGGCGTGGAGAACAGGGAATTATCAATTGCTTAAGTAGCCAGGACATGTGTGAGCTCTAGAACGGCTGCTGCCTCCTGTGACTCCTGTGTGTCGACCCCTGCGACCGCGATTGTTCCGGTCCTGATTGGTATAGTGCAGAAAGCTCCTAGCCCGCTCTGTGCCACAAATGCATCAACTGTAGTGAAGCTGCACCAGCCCCCAGCGCAGTAACGCGATCGTCACGGGGTCTGCGAGCACTCGGGCCGCAACAAGCAGCCTCAGGGGCCGCATGTGGCCGCATGTTTGAGACCTCTGTGTTAAAACAATATGGGACAGTCCATATGAAGATGTCATGTCTTTGGAAGCTTCTGATAGGTTTATTGGCAACATCTGAGTTAATTAGAGACACACCTGTGGATGTATGGCAAAGTCAAAAGAAAGCCAAGATCTCACAAAGAGAATTGTGAACTTGCACAAGTCTGGTTCATCCTTGGATGCAATTTCCATATACCTGAAGGTGACTCGTTTATCTGTACAAACAATTATATGGAACTGCAAACAAGATGGGAATGTCCAGCCATCATACTGCTCATGAAGAACACGGGTTGTGTGTACCAGAGATGAATGTGCTTTGGTCAGAGATGTGCATATCAACCCAAGAACAAAAGCCAAAGACCTTGTGAAGATGCTGGTGGAAGCTGGTAAGATTGTGTCATTACCCACACAGAAATGAGCAGTGTATCAACATGAGCTGAAAGGCCACTCTGCCAGGAAGAAGCCATTACTCCAAAAGAAAAATAAAAAAGCCAGATTAATGTTTGCAAATGCACACAGGAACAAAGACCTTAATTTTTGGAGACATGTCCTGTAGTCTGACTAAACTAAATTTGAACTGTTTGGCCATTATAACCATTGTTACGTTTGAAGGAAAGAGGGAGCAGCATTGACACCTAAAAACACCATCCCAACTGTGAAACACGGGAGTGGCAGCATCATGTTGTGGGACTGTTTTGCTGCAGGAGGGACTAGTGTACGGAAAAAAATGTATGGCATCATGAGGAAAGAAGATTATTTGACAATACTGAAGCAACATCTCAAGACATCAGCCAGAACGTAAAGCTTGGGTGGAAATGGGTTTTCCAAACGGACAATGACCTGATGCATACTGACAAACTGGATACAAAGTGGCTTAAGGATAACAAAGTCATGTTTTAGAGTGGCCATCACAAAACCCTGATCTCAATCCTATTGAAAATTTATGGTCAACGCTGAAAAGGCCGGTGTGAGCAAGATGACCTACAAACATGGCTCACTTACACCAGTTCTGTCAGGAGGAATGGGCCCAAATTCCTATCAACTATTGTGAGAAGCTTATGCAAGGAGATCCAAAATGTTTGACCCAAATCATAGAATTTAAGGGCAATGGTACCAAATACTAATGAAATGTATGTAAACTTTTGACTTTGCAGAAAGTAATAAAAATGCCTTAAAACATTCTCTCTCTCATTATTCTGGCATTTGGCAAATATAAATAATTTTGGTTCCTAATTGACCTAAAACAGGAAAGGTTTATTCTGATTTCATTTCAGATAGTGAGAAAAACCTGCAGATGTATTTTTTTTAGATAAACTACAAATGGTATGTACACAGGCAGTCAGCTGTCAATGTGAATAAAGTTTGTTGTGAGGACTAAAGCTATTTTATCCTCTTCAAAAATATTTTTTTAGATGTATAAAAAACCACAAGGAAGGCCTATGGTACAAGTAAATGGGGGAAGTGTATGTCAGTATTTGTGAATGGAAAGTAATATACGTTCTGTGTCAAGAGAACTTCTATTAAAACTTGTTAGGAATCAATGTTGTTGTATGTGTAATGATTTTAAAGAGTACAACAAAAAATGGGATTATAAGAACATGTGAAATTGAAAAAGAGAAAAAAAGAAAAAGAAAAAAAAAGAAAAATGGTTCGTTAATAAAAAAATTTCAGAATAGAACTTGTATACTCCTGTGTTTAGGAGAACACCAGGGGTTAACCTCTCTCACAACAAACTTTATTCACATTGACAACTGACATCCAAGGTGACAAAACAGCATTTTCTCACTTTTGTTCAAACATGAATGCTATTTAACATGTTCCTGTTTGCATACATACCATTTTTAGTTTTATGTCCTGAAGAAGCCTCTAGCTTCGATACTTGTAGACTAATAAATTACTTATTTACCCATCCTGATCTGCTCTATTGGCATCAAGGACATAACCCATTCTCTTCCATTCTTGTGGAACCCTGACCAGGTGAGTGTATTGATCATACATACCCCATGTACCAACCTGGTAAGACCCTACTTGAGCTGTCTTCATTGCCATGATCATAATCCCATATATATAAGTCTACAATTCATATGCTTTGGTGTACATGTATGTAGTAAAGGAATGATCCAGTGGATGATCACATACCAGTGGGTGAAATAAATACTGAATTTCTCACCAGATGTATGTAACAAACAACCCATCTGATCGACACAGGCAAAGAAATCAAGCCATAGTTGTCCATTAGTTTTGTAATTTATAATAATGAGAAATGACACAGGGAAAAAGTATGGAACACATGAATAGAGAGGTACAAAAAGCCATAAAAAGTCATGACACCAGCTGAAATTTATCAGTACTTAGAAAGCAATCCTGCCAATTAATGAAAAATAATATCAGCTGACTCAACTGATTGCCTATAAAAAGATGTTTCATTATCAGGGTGCAGCACAAGAAACATCTCATGATGGGTAAAACCAGTGAGCTGTCTCAAGACATTTGCAACCTTATTGTTGCAAAACATACTGATGGCTTTGATTACAGAAGAATTTCTATACTACTGAAAATTCCAGTGAGCACTGTTGGGGCCATAATCTTGAAGTGGAAAGAACCTCATTTCACTATAAACTGTCCACAACCAGGTGCTCCCCGCAAGATTTCAGGCAGAAGAGTGGAAAGAATTATCAAAAGAGTGGTCCAAGAGCCAAAGACCACCTGTTGACAGCTACAGAAAAACTTGAAATCAGCAGGTACAATTGTTTCAAAGAAAAGAATAAGTAATACTCCTCCATGATGACCTAAATGCACGTCCACTATGCAAAACGCCGTTGGTGAACAAAAAGCATGTTCAAGTGCTTTAAAGTTAGCGCAACAACATTTAGACAAGCCTGTGAAATACTGAGAGAGTATAGTTTGGTCAAATGAGCCCAAAATTGAACTCTTTGGATGCCAAAATACACACCATGTTTGGAGGCGAAAAGGCACTGCAGATAACCCCGAAAACACTATACCAACAGTGAAATTTGGAGGTGAGAACATCATGGTGGGGGAATATTTTTCAGCATATGGCACTAGCAAACGTAATGAAATTGAAAGAAGGATGAGAGAACAAATGTACAGAAACATTCTTGATAAAAAATTGCTGCCATATAAAAAGATGATGAAGATGAAAGGTGGGTGGATATTTCACAAAGGCAATGATCCCTAACACACAGCCAAAGAAATTCTCAATTAGATTAAGAGAAAGAAATAAAACTGTAAGAGTGCATTCCCACGATCAGTGTTTGCAGTGGTTTGGATGTAGCGTGTTTTCGCTGCGTCCAAAACATTGCGTTGTACAGTAGAAGCCGCACCATGTCAATTGTTTGCTGCAGATTTATATGTGTCTTCCGTAGGGAGAATACAAGCGAAATACTGCAGTGCACTTAACCCTTATCGTGGGTACGAGCAACTGTGGTCTCCTGCATACTCCTGTGAAGGAGACTCGCGGCCCCGCAGGTCAGGACCCGCTGCGTAACCCAGGACGCAGTGAGTCTTGATCGTGGGCACATACCCTAAGAATAGCCCTGCCAAAACCTGAGCTGAATCAATCATTTGTGGAAGGAACAAAAGCTTAAAATTCATAGAAGAAGACCTCAAAGCCTTTTGTATTTCAAGAGTGGTTGTGTGAAAGAATGGGCAAAAATCACAACTGAGCAATGCATATGACTAGTTTCTCCATACAGAAGGCATCTTGAAGCTGTCATCATCAACAAAGGCTTTAGTATAAAGTATTAAATATATTTCAGTAAGCTTGTTTAATACTTTTTCAATTTGCCACTTTTCATTATTACACATCACTAAATTTATGGGAATCTATGCTTTGATTTCTTTGCCTGTATGATTGGATGGGTTGTTGCCATCATCTGGTGAGAAATTCATGTCAATAGCATCTTTACAAGTATATTTACTGAGAAAATTGCTGACGTGTACAATACTTATTTTACACGCTGTATATAGGATGTTCAAAGCAGAGTATGCAAGTATACGGTAATAGACCAAATAATTTAGAGGAATAATAAAGAACTCTGAGCAAATAATGTACAATATATGGGTATATTGATGGCCAGTTAAACTGATATAGTAAGATATCAGAGTCTCTATATTCATACATATTTATATAGGTACACAGAATTGAAAAATTCTCACCGGAATGCACTTTCTACAGTTTTTGTATGTGTTTAAACTGTGAATCAAATGTTATAACTGATGTCCGAAAATCCGCTTTGATCTCATGAAGAAACATTTCCTTTAATGGTTTAGTACCATGTCTAGTAAAAATAAGAAATATGAAATGTATCTGTTTGGGAAAATAACATTGTGCTTTGATGCTTGAAATACGACTTTGAAATGTTGCTTTCATTAAAATAATAACTCAGGGAAAATGAAGAAATAATCGCTGGGTGTCTCTGCAAGGATCCCAGAGGATGCTCAATTACAAGGAATGTGTCACTGTCAGGACTGTTTTTCGCTGACATGTGATGAAGAGAAGCAAAAACTTTGATCACATGAATGTAGAATTCTGCTTGTCTTACAAGCTTCTGACAATATGATGCTATGAATAGTGAAAGTACTGGAAAAAATAATGTCCTTGCAAATAAAAATGGAAAATACTGAAATAAATGTAGATAGTATTGGTTGCACTATGGAATTAACATTGACAGAAAATACTTAAAAATTAAAGATAATCAATGCAAATACTTCATACACCCAATCTTGAGCAAAAAGTCAGCTGAGTAAGATGTGCCAACTAGCACCCACCATTAATGGTTTGCATATACTAACATTCAGTTTACATCTGTTCTGTTTCAATACCACTACACAGACACAGACTACCGGTGGGCAACCACAGGAGTCAAGAACATCTTCACAGGTGCAGGGAAAGACAGCCACCATCAGCCGTCCGGGGAGAGCACAACAACAACACTGCAGCCGGCTGCGGGACCCGTCCATCCGGCCGTTTTGGTTTACCAGAGACTTTGTCAGTGATTGTCTGAGTGAGTACACCAGTGCCGTCCGACACCGCGCCGCGCTGTCCCTGCAACCCTGCACCCCAGCCGTCCAGCCTCCCCGTTACACCATCGAGCCCAGGACCACCAACCCCCCTACCCATGGAGGGGACAACATCTCAGCTGCACCCTACCATCTCCCCCGGGATCCCCGTTACCAGCAGCGGTGGTGCCATTATCACCACGACCCGTGGGTGGCGTCACGAACAATCTCCCTAAACATACCACCCCCTTTTCACTCACGGGTGAGGAGCGCTGCTCGAGTCCCCGGGTCCGGTCCACCGCTCGAGCCACCGAGCAGCAGCAGCAGAAGCCCCGGACCTGAGCATGGCGAGCGCGTCCCCTCCGCCCGTGACAACTTGGCGTCACAAACAGGATTGAGCCGATCTACTTACCAGTAGAAGTGCGCCTTGCAGTCTCCGCCGGTGGCGTCCAGCCGAAAAATTGAAAGCGCTGCCATCTTTGGCGCGAAGATTTCCCGCTCGAGCGTCTTCCCCGGGCAGGGAAGGCGTGAAAGTGAAGCCCCGCCCCCAACAAGCAGAGGTGCTAGAAAGAACCAAAGGGGGATGGGAAAAAGATGTCTGCGCCCGACGGAGCCATTGGAGGAGCGGCGGTCGCAGCCGCAGCAGTGCCCGTAGATGGAAATGGGATAGCCCGTGTTCTGGCCGCAAGAGCGGGAGAGGCCGCGGGTCCAGCGGTCGCCCAGGTAACGCCGTTTTCCCTGCCCTATGTGCCTGGTGCTACCTGGCTGCTGCAGTACGATGGGAAGCCTGATGCTTTGCAGGTGTTCCGGAAAAAGATTAGCCCGGTCCTCGATTTATATCCCTTGACTGACAAGCAACGGGCTGCGGTAGTGCTAGGGCAGCTAACCGGCGCGGCTGAGCAGGAGACGGAGACCTGGACCGACGCGGATCGGTGACAACCAGTTTTGAGAAACTCCAAATCGCTTTTGAGACCCGCATGGAAGCGGAATTGCGGATGCAGTTCTATCAGTGTCGACAGCGGCCTGCGGATAATATAAGAGACTATGCCCTGCGCCTGCAAACAGCCCTCCGTACGCTGAAGCGGGTGGACACTATTAACGATGTGGACAGTAATAAGATGCTAGGGGAACAATTCCTGCAAGGGCTGGGGTCTGCGGAAGACCGCAAGCAGCTATGGCTATGGGCCCTAGAACACCCCAATCTGGACTTTGCAGTGCTGAAGGAACGGGCCATCAAGGCCCTGTAGGCCCCAACGCCAGACGCTCCTGAGGCGGCCCCATGGCCGGCCGAAACCGCTCCCATTACGGTGGCACCTCCTCTCCCGGCTTTACCGGCCCCTGCAGCGCCTGTCGGGATGATGAAGGAGCTAGCTGCCCAGGTCCGACGTATGGATGGAGACCTAGCCAAGATCCTCGCTGCACTCCAGCTTCCGACGAGAGTCAAGCCCTCAGGGAGGATCCAACTCGCCGACAGCCCGGAGGACGTCCCCTGGATGCAGCGGAGAAGGACCAATGACTCACAGTATGGGCCTCCTATTTGTTACAGGTGCAGCAAGCCTGGCCACTACTCTAGGCGGTGCCCGTTAAACGAGCAACCCCTGGGGCCAAGGGGAGTAGACACCAACGGCCCCCCCGATTGACGAGAACGGTACGTCGGAGCTCGCCCGGTACGTCGGAGCTCGCCCGGTACGTCGGAGCTCGCCCGGTACGTCGGAGCTCGCCCGGTACGTCGGAGCTCGCCCCATCATCCCCCTGGCAGTGGATGGCGTCCCGCTCATGGCCCTCTTGGACACAGGATCACAGGTAACCACTATCCCATATACACTGTACCAGCAGTATTGGGGTACTGACGAACTTGCCCCCTCTGATGATAGCCTGACCCTTGTCGCAGCCAATGGACTCCCACTAACCCAGGTGGGATACAAGCAAGTGACCCTGACTGTGGGACGTGCGGAGTCAAAGAATCAAGGGATGATTGTGGTAATGAATGGACCCAGTGATCACACCCCGAAAGTAATCTTAGGGACCAATGTGATGGAGCATTGTATGAGTGAGGTGCTGAACCTGTTGCAGCAGTTGGCCGCCATAGCAGGAGGAGGCCGACAGAGGGCTGTGCAGCGTGAGATCCGGGCCCTTCTGTATCAGCAGCAAGTGAACTCAACTGGTGGAGAGATTGGTGGAGTGAGGGTGATGGACATGGCCCCCTTGGTAGTGCCACCCCGAAGTGAGATGATGATTTCGTGCAGGGCAGCAGTAGGCCCCCAGGGGTGCGACTACCCAGCGATGGTGGAGCCCACGCCTTCCGAACACTGGCCCATGGTGATGGCAGCCAGAGGGGTGGTTGACGTCAAAAAGGGGAGAGTGCCTGTGAGAGTGCTGAATTGTGGGGAGGAAGAAGTTAGGCTCCCCCGTTACGCTACCCTTGCCAAGTTGCTCACCCTAGACCCTCACACCATTCATAAAGCCGTTCCTCCTACCTCAGCATCCCCTGCCAGTAACCATACACCCCCTGAACAGTTAGAGGAGTGGTGCCAGGAATTACATGTAGGCATTGACGCCACACCCACGCATCACAAAGAGGGGGTATACAGGGTGGTGGTGCAAGAGTATGAACAGGTTTTCAGCAAGCACCCATTAGATTTTGGGAGGATTAAGGGGGTTCAACACCATATACCTACAGGTGTACATCCACCCATTAAAGAAAGACATAGGCCCATCCCGCCAGCACATTACCAATGCACCAAAGACATGTTGAGGAAAATGAAGGAGGCAAGGGTCATTCGGGATAATTGTAGTCCCTGGGCAGCCCCACTGGTGCTGGTAAAGAAGAAGGATGGCACCATGCAAATGTGTGTGGATTACCGGAAGATCAACCAGATCACGCATAAAGATGCCTATCCTCTCCCCCGTATCGAAGAGTTGCTAGCTGCGCTGAGAACTGCTAACTTCTTCTCTACCCTTGACCTTACCAGCGGGTACTGGCAGGTAGCGGTCGCACCAGAAGACCGTGAGAAGACTGCATTCGCAACTCCGATGGGACTCTGTGAGTTTAACAGTATGCCGTTTGGGCTGTGCAATGCCCCCGGAACCTTCCAACGGCTCATGTAATGTTGCCTGGGACATCTCAATTTCGAAACGGTCCTACTGTACCTGGACGATGTGATCGTAAACTCCCAGACGTACGAGGCCCACCTGGAACATCTGGCTGAAGTGTTTGCTTCCCTAGCCAAGTATGGGATGAAACTGAAGCCCTCCAAGTGCCACGTGTTGAAGCCCAGGGTGCAGTACCTTGGACACTTGGTGAGCGCAGAGGGTCTTGCCCCAGATCCCGAGAAGATCACTGCTATCCAGGACTGGCCGAGACCGACCACAGTGAGAGAGGTGAGACAGTTCCTGGGCCTGGTGGGCTACTACCGTCGCTTCATCAAGGGGTACACAAAGATATCCGCCCCCATGCAAGACCTCCTCGTGGGACAGACCAAGAGTGGCAGGTCCCCTGGATCTCCGTTTGTGTGGGAGAAGAAGCACGAGGAGTCCTTTCACCAGCTGAAGACGGCCTTGACGGGAGAGGAAATCCTGGCGTATCCTGATTACAGCCTCACGTTCGTCCTCTACACTGACGCCAGCAATGTGGGCTTGGGAGTGGTCCTGTCCCAGGTCCAGGACGGGCGAGAAAAGGTGATCGCCTATGCCAGCAGAAAACTCCGGCCCACGAAAAAGAACCCCGAAAATTACAGCTCCTTCAAGCTTGAGCTCCTGGCCCTGGTGTGGGCAATCACCGAGAGGTTCCGACATTATCTCGCAGTGGCAAAATTCCCAGCCTACACGGACAATAATCCATTAACTCACCTGGACACGGCCAAGCTGGGCGCCCTAGAACAGCGGTGGGTGGCCAGGCTATCTAATTATGACTTCACTATCAAATACAGAGCCGGCCGCAAGAACACCAACGCGGATGCGTTTTCTCGGATGCCCCACCTGCCGGATGGGGGGTCAGAAGACAATGACCTCGAAGAAATTGAGTTGCCCGCGTTCCATCGGCCACCGGTCGAAAAATTCCATGTCAAACAACAACAGGCGAACCTGGACCCGCTACCCAGCCAGGGGTGGCGAGAAGCCCAAGACCAAGTGCCTGCCGTCCAGTTGGTCAAGACCATGATTGAGCAAGGCTCCTCCGGAATGGATCCGGCAGCGCCTCCTGAGGCCCAGCGGCTGTGGAAGGAACGAGCCCGCCTGTACCTGCACGAGGGGAAGCTGTATCGAGGGCTGATCAACCCGAAGACTCATGAAAAGGTTCGTCAGCTGGTGGTCCCTCAGGCCAGTGTGCCCAAAGTTCTCCGGGCATATCATGATGGCGCTGGGTATTTCGGCTGGAAGAAGCTGGAGATGTTGTTGAGGGAGCGGTTCAATTGGAGTGGGATGCGAGAATCTGTGGAGGCTTGGTGCCGAGAGTGTGGCCCCTGTGCACTGAGAAGAAAGGATGAAGTCAGCCAAAGAGCCCCTCTACAGCCGATCATCACCCACCAACCGCTGGAGTTGGTTGCCTTGGACCATGTCAAGCTTACACCCAGCCAGAATGGGTATACCTATGCCTTGACCATCGTGGACCACTACTCCAGGTTCATGGTGGTTGTTTCAGTCAAGGATTTGACCTGCCGTACCACAGCCAGGGAATTCCAGGCCTACTTCTGTCGACCGCACGGATACCCGGAGAGGGTGCTCATGGACCACGGTTCAGCCTTTGAAGCGGAGGTGTTTCAAGAGTTCTGCCAATTGTACGGTTGTAAGAAGATCAGGACCACGCCATACCATGCCCAAACTAATGGGATGTGCAAAAAGATGAACCATCTGGTCCTAGACCTCTTCAAAGTGATACCGTTGGAAGAACGGAACCTGTGGCCAGACAAGCTGCCCGACCTGGTCGACATGTACGACAACATCCCCAGTAGTTCTAACAAATGCACACCGGCATATCTGATGAGAGCCCGACCGGGCCGGCTGCCGGTGGACCTAGAAATGGGCTTGGAAGCTCCTGAGGCCCTTCCTTCGACTGCTGGCTGGGATACTCGGCGGCAAATCCAATACTGACAAGTCCAGAAGTATGTGGAGAAGAATCTCGGTCATAGCCGAGAGAAACAAGCACAACGCGTCAATAAGCAAGCATCAGCCGTCCCCTTTGGGCCGGGGGATGTCGTGCTGAAACGGAAGAGAAGGACCCATAAGCTGGATGACCAGTGGGAAAGGACCCCGTATGTCATACAGCCCACTGAGTGGGAGAACGAGAAGGCTTATGTGATCAGTCGTGACCAGGGGAAGACTGCCACTACGGTTTCCCGGGACCATCTGAAAAAGTGTCCTCACCCCTTGAGAGTGACAAACGAAGTTCCGGTTCCTACGCCGAGCGGAAAAGAGGAGAAGAAGGTGATCCACACAGTGATGGGTGATTTTCCAGCAGACTGGCCTATGCAAAACGGTGCAGTGATTGTTCCGGTGATAATGTTCCCACAACACGTAGAAGAAATGGAGACGGAAACGCCCGCCAGTGAACCACTCGAATAAATGCCAAGGGATGCACCTATACCCCCTCCCCTTGGGTCTCCACTTGCTATACCTGCCATAAGGGAAGAGGAACTGACTGTTTCCTCTGTCCCCTTGCCCTCCACTGATGACATTGGGCCCAGAAGGTCCACACGCCCCAACCTAGGTCGACCCCCACTTAGGTACAGGGAAACTACCATTTAGGGGTACCGTATGTTAAACGTATAAATAGCTGAATGAATGAATCCGAATCAACCGAGTTTTCATCTGATTGTCGACAGTGATTATCCCGGCCGTTGCCGGCAAGTTGTCCCCGGAGGGACCCTATGTGTTTACCGCCCACATGAGAAACTGCTCATGAACATGGTCGAGAACTGGCAGGGGCCCGCAGCAGAGGAGGCTGGGGCCTGGCCACCACCAGGACCGGTGGCTATCCTCCGGGGTTCAGGAGTCCCCCTGGACGTGGGGTCCCCTGAAGGGACAGCCGGGTGCGAGACACCGTACCCATTCCCGCTCGGGTAACCTGGACCAGGACTGGGGGTAAAGGGGTGCTGCCCACTTCTTAGGGGCAGCATCAGGGCTAGGTTGCTTGAGTGGGAGAGCGGATGACCATGAACCCATCCGTTTAATAAAAATGTTTGAAACATTAAAAGTAATGCACCTCCCGTAAGGGAAGACTTGAAAATATGCGTATGTTGAAGTTTTAATATGTTAATTTATCTTTTTACAGTTTGAAAAATAAAATTGGTGATGGACAGGCAGCTCGCGGACGGTCTGCATTTTACCAAGGGGAGTGTGATGCCCTGGACTAGCCAGGTAGTCACATACATACCAACACACACACCCCCACCCTAGGCAGTTACATCAGTCAACCAAAAATCCTTGTTGCCTCCCTCTAGGGTCTGATGTCCACACCAGGTGGGGCGGAGCCAGGCGGCTGGCCCCACCCACCAAGGAATTCACAGGCCTGGAGGCGGGAAAAGCAGTAGATGAGTTTGGAGGTGAAAGTGAGAGGTCACGTACTGCAAGTGTCTGGGTTGGAGCCCAGACACTGACAGCAAGGTTACTAAAGCAAGCATTGTTGACCTTAGGGAGATCAACATATCCACTGCGGAGACACCATCACGTGTTTCTCAATGCAGTGATTCTAGAGCATTGCCCCCTGGGAAGTATGCAAATAAGAAAGCCGCGGAGACACCATCACATGTTTCTCAACGCTGGCAGGAAACTAGCCAGGTCTTTCACCGGGAAGGAACAACCACGGGAAGGGCAGTCTCCAGTCAAGGAGACCACCTATACCAAACATGTGATGGTGTCTCCGCGGCTTTCTTATTTACTGACAGCAAGGTTGGCAGATGGTGGTGGCTGTCTGCAGGAGTTGGTGGAACTCCGCAGAGCCGTAAGGACCGGGGTCGGGCGTCGGCCCGCCGGTACCGGACCGGGGAACGGAGTGAAGCTAAGCACACAGGCAGGGCCATCGGACCCCGACCAGGCTTGGAGCCGCCGTCAATAGTCAAGTCCGAGTGTGACAGGAACCCCAGGGGTTTCCTAACAACCAAGTCCTGATTGAAGGCAACCGTCCACCCAGAGAGGATATACAGCCACCGCCACAGGCTAGAGATCCAAGGGCCAGCGCCTGCGGGCAAAACGGGCTCCTATGGCACCTATACGCTGGGGAGCGGACTACCGGTGGGCAACCACATGAGTCAAGAACATCTTCACAGGTGCAGGGAAAGACAGCCACCATCAGCCGTCCGGGGAGAGCACAACAACAACACTGCATCCGGCTGCGGGACCCGTCCATCCGGCCATTTTGGTTTACCAGAGACTTTGTCAGTGATTGTCTGAGTGAGTACACCAGTGCCGTCCAGCACCACGCCGCGCTGTCCCTGCAACCCTGCACCCCAGCCGTCCAGCCTCCCCGTTACACCATCGGGCCCGGGACAACCAACTCCCCCTACCCACTGAGGGGACAACATCTCAGCTGAACCCTACCATCTCCCCCAGGATCCCCGTTACCAGCAGCGGTGGTGCCATTATCACCACGACCCGTGGGTGGCGTCACGAACAATCTCCCTAAACAAACCATCCCCTTTTCACTCACGGGTGAGGAGCGCTGCTCGAGTCCCTGGGTCCGGTCCACCGCTCGAGCCACCGAGCAGCAGCAGCAGAAGCCCCGGACCCGAGCGTGGCAAGCGCGTCCCCTCCGCCCGCGACAACCGCACTAGACGGGTGCATGATTAGCTAAATCATAGCATCATAGTTACCACTTCTGGGCCTACTTCATTGTGCAGCACAGCAGTCCTGGTCAGTCTTCACTGATTGTGTGTCAGTTAATTTCATTTACCTTTTTCTTGCAGTTGGAAAAGTATTCAACCAAATACTTCAGTAAAAGTGTATCTGTCAAATTTGACATTGGCTGCTTTCCTTGTTCACGGCTTTGCTGTATCCTAAGAAGACTACGCCGTCTACACACCAAATACACTAAATTGGTGCATTGGTGCATTTTTTTTAATTTGCTGCCCATGTGCCAGAAAATTAGATTTTTTAATACAAATTCTATCAATTTTCTGGAATAAGTTATAATTAGTGACGGGCGGAAAAGTACCGTAAATGTCCGGATCTGCGCAGTTTAAAAACTGCCCAGGTGCCGGACCCGGGATTCCAGATATTGATCTGAAACTGGCACTCAGATAACTAAAAAAAAAATAAAGAAAAAATAAAGAAAAATAAGAATGAAACAAGCGCTTCATACTTACGAAGGCTCCGGCACAGCTGTACACTGCTCCCGCGGCCTCTGCCTTCACTTCTTGTGCCGCTTATCATTCATCATATCATTGCTTTCCACACCCAACGGCGGTCCTGGCGTCTGTGATTGCTTGCAGTCAGACACGCCCCCAGCCTGTGTGACAGTGACTGCAAGCAATCACAGGTGCCAGGATGGCTGGAGGACGGGGAAAGCAGTACAACTATCTGCGGGTCAGTATCGTGGTTTAAAAATAAATAAATAAATAAATGAAACAATTGGTGTAGGGCCCTCCCATATTATGATACCCTTCACAGATAAAGCAGACAGCTACAGGGTGCAGCCCCCAGCGCCTATCTTGGCTGTGTATCAAACTAGGAGGAACCACATGTGGCTTTCTTTTTAATTGTTTAAATAAAAATTAATTAAACTAAAAAAAATATGCGGTTCCCAACAATTTTGATATCCAGCCAAGATAAAGCCTGACAGTTGGGGGCTGGTATTCTCAGGTTGGAGAGGTCAAGCCTAAAAATATCAGCCGCCCGGAATTGTTGCATCCATTACATGCAACAAGCCTGGCGCGTCACCCGATTCTTCCCGATTGCCCTGGTGCGGTGGCAATCGGGGTAATATAAGAGGTTAATAACAGCCCACAGCTGTCACTAAGCTCTAGATTAGTAATGGATGGTTGCATCCAGTTTCTCAACAATACATATGGCACTCCTAAACATTTTTTTGGGGTGCACGGATAGGTTCCCAAAACATACACAATATTTGAAAAAAAATCTGGCACTCAATTGCATAAAGCGAAAGTTCTTATTTATTCTGGGGTCTCAGGGGAAAACTTTTCTCCTTGCGGAGACTGTCAAACCAATCTGGCTGTCAGTGGTGAGGAGTCTTATAGCTGCAATGCTCATTTGGGAAATATTCAAATTGTCTCTTCAGGGAGGAAGCACACAAACTCTAGTGCCACCTATTGGAAGTAGCAATCCTAACAGTTAAACGTGACTCTCCGACGAGCCTTTTCATATGACCTAGGATTTTTGTGAAAATCTCAGGTCATATGAAAAGGCTCGTCGGAGAATCACTTTTGACTTTTAGGATTGCTACTTCCAATAGGTGGTGCTAGAATTTGTCTCCTTCCTCCCTGAAGAGACAATGTGAATATTTCTTCTGGAAATCCAAAAACCAAGGTGTGCCAAAAGTATAACATTTTGGTCACTTTTAGACCTTTGTCAGACATACACACCGGGATGTGCATTCCCACAGCGATATACTTGTACTGCCACAGTGCTGCTGCTCCTTACATACCCCCACTGAACACCAAGCCAGTGTGTATGTTTGACAAAGGTCTAAAAGTGACCGAAACGTTATACTTTTGACACACCTTGGTTTTCGGATATCCAAAATAAATAAGAACGCTTGCTTTATGCAATTGAGTGTCAGATTTTTTTTTATATTGTGATTGGTTGTAGTCAGCTGCCACTCTGCCACTCAGGGTGTGGGCGTGTATGAGTGCATCTGATCACAGGCGCCATTGGGCGAAGAAAGCAGTGCATATTAATGACCAGTATTTAGCGGCCCAGGAAGTGAATGTGAGGCTTGGGAGCAGCATACAGACATACCAAAGCCTCGGTAAGTACAGCGTGCCTGCACCCATCTACCTATCCCTTCTACCATCATATTTAAGAGTCGGATTCCCATCCCCATAGACTTAAATGGGGATTGGAATCCGTCCCAGAACTGTATTTTAGAAATCGGTTCACCAGGATCAGCCGGTCCTGGTTATCCGCGAGTCCGCTCATCACTAGTTATAATAAATTTGTTGTGACTCTCCCCAGTGCTATGGGGTACTCGGTCCCGGGACGTATATTTACGGGTACAGTCAACTGGGTGGCCGATGCCCGGTTCCGTGACCCTGGGGGTCTCTTGAAGGAGGTTATATACAGGGGAGAAATAATAAAGTTTTGTCATGACGCCACTTGCGGGTTGCGGCTAGGTAGATGGAGCTGCCGCTGCACAGTCTCTCACCGCTGGGGCTGATGTTAATGGCAGTCTGGATGTTGGGCCGTCCGCAAGTAGGGCCAGGGCCCCATGGGGTAGGTGATGGAGTTAGGCGCAGAAAGAAGGTAGGCCACACAAGGGATTTCTGTGTAACTGGTTTCTTTACTCACAGCGTTGTGATAGTTGGTACCTGGAGGAAGGCTGGTCCTCACCGCTGGTTCCCTTAGTTCCAGTGCCGGTGTGGTAACCTGGTGGCTTCTTTCCTCTGCAGCTTTCTCTAGTTGGTGGGTCCCCGTGGCTTGGAGCGTCTGGGAATCCCCTCCTGGTAGTCTCTCAGTCTTTAGTCCGTATGGCGGGCAGTTTGAACAGTGTAGGGTCGGTGTTCTGTTCCGGTCCCTGGTTCTCCCGTCACTACTGGTGCCCCCGGACATTACGGTTAGTGAGGTCCTGGATGGGTCCCTCACTGTGCAGATTTTATCAGGTCTGCCTGGAGCGTTTTCCTGACCTACGGCTCTGTACCCCGTCAGTGCTATGGTTCCGAAAGTACTCCACCGTACTCCTTCGGCAACCACACACCTGCGCCTGACAGGTCACCGTTACACACTCCTGTCAGTACGGTTACGTCCGTCTCCTTCCACTTGAACTTACTGACTGTCTGACCCCTCCTCCCTGGTTGTTGTCTAGTGCAGGGTTTCCCAACTCCAGTCCTCAAGGCACACCAACAGTGCAGGTTTTTGGGATTTCCTTAGTATTGCACAGGTGTTAATGTAATTACCTGCCCAGGTGCTGGTTCCAACAGCAGTGCAATGCTAAGGAAATCCTGAAAACATGCACTGTTGGTGTGCCTTGAGGGCTGGAGTTGGGAAACCCTGGTCTAGTGGACTGGATCGGCTCCACACCTAGGTGTCCATCCATTGGGTCCAATTCTAGTCGTCACCAGTCTTTGGGGAAGGGAAAACAGGGATTAAATATGTGTTTTGGTGTTACCAGCCCTGGTCTTCCGGGTTCCTGGAGGTAGGCCCTGCATCTTTGACAGGATGCAGTACCTTGTAGCTCCTGATGGCTTCAGGGGCGCTACAGTTGCACTTTGCTTGAACCTCACCTACTTTTAAATAAATTTAAAGGGCAAAATTGCTACATTTTTTGAGAAAATATACACCTTGCTTTAAATTATGCAACTTTTTTCTGGCATAGATATAATGCTAAGTTCGCTCTAAAGTCTTTGCATAATATTTGTTCTAAAATAAAGGTAATTTAATAAGGAGACATTGAGGCCTTACTGACCTTTGTCAATTTGTTTTCTCTAAAAATGTGTATTTCTTTTCATGAATGTAGAATGGTGTGGAAACATTGAGCATGCAAGAGTCAGTCAACAAAGGGCATATTTTTTTTTATACTACAAGTCCCTTTGTGAGTAGTTTAACAATTAAAGGAAGTATTAGGTTCACTTGCTAGAAGCATAACTGTTTTTTCAGGTGATCTTCTGGGAAATGATTAAGTAAATGAGAAATAATGCTATTTCTAACTATCATGTGACTTGTTTCCTACATTTTTGAGCATTTTTGTGTCTTTTTACCTCTCTCTGTAGCTCCTTCTGCCCCTGCTTTCTCCATAGATTTTTATAGGCAGTAACTGTAATCTGACTGAAAACCTGTCTTAGTTAAATACAGATATTTAGTGTAAATTCACATAGAAGCACACAGTAATTTAACAAACAGACATTTTTCACTTATAAGATATGTTAAAAACTTTCATATCCTTACTTGTTCTATTGATTTATCATTGAATAATGCTTTCTCTTTAAAAAATAATCAGGGAGAGGGGAGGTATTGTTTGGTGAAAACAAGTAATCACCTGTCTATAGTTCTGCACGCTGTTACTGGCATACCCGCACTGTCCTGCCCCCACCCCTGGTGGTGACACCAGCTCACTCACCCTCCCAGCCATTCAGCAGCGGCTGCTCCATCCTCTGTCCCCACCAATGGCTCCCAGGACCGCCGTACGCAATGCAGGATATCCAGGAGCGCACTTAGGGTGCGAATGTGCACCTCTTTTTAAATGACCTGCGTGCTCTAACCTGAAAGTGCCTCCCAGCTTGTGGTATTTAAGGCAACCTCCCCTTATGAGAGGTGCCCTGGACAGCTTGGTCTACATGTTAGAGACACGCTGCTAGTTGTCAGGTCCCTAGTGCTGCTGCTGCTATATTACTGTGTGTTGTATTGCTAATACCCGCCTGTGTTCCAGTACCTGACGAGAACTGTTAGCAATGAAGATGACACTAGAGGAATGGCGGTACCTACTGAAGGCAATGGTGCATCTTGTAGTCATCTATACCAACCACAAAACCTTAGCCTATTTACAGTTGACTCAGAGACTGAATCCACGTAAAGCCCGGTGGTAATTGTTCTTTGCCCGTGTTGACTGTATTCTCCATTTCCGGCTAGCCAAAAAGAACGTCAACGTGGTTGCACTCTCTAGGGTCTTTATGTCGTCTAACTAGGAAGAAGAGCCTGAACACATTATTGAGCCCTCCAAAATGGTCACGGCAGCTCTGATAAACTTGATTAGGGGTACCTCCCGGAAAGACGATCACGGAATCAGACAGGAAGCATGTTCTTCTGTTGGGCAATTCCTCCAAGTTGGCGGGTTCCGCTGGACAGAAGACAATACTTCGCTTATGTACCGCCCCGCGGGCTCGGCTGCGACTGCCGAGCCACTCGGATCCATGCTCATACTGCGGGTGGTGGCTCGAGCCTCTCACGGACCCGGGGGTCATGTCGCTCTGCAAGGGAGTTGGCGCTACACGTGGGGATTTGGGTGTTTGGTTTGAAATGATAGTTCGTGACGCCACCCACGGGTTGTGGTGATTGTAGACACCACCACTGCGGTGAAGATGTGGGGACCCCCGGGAGCGGTGCAGTAGCGCAGCTAGGTGTTGACCCCTCCGTGGGTAGGGGATGTTGGTCCCAGGGTCCGGCGGGCCGGGGCCCGGGTGCAGGGTATAGTGTTGCGGTGCAGCGCAGTGTGGTGCCTGATAGCACTGGTGTACTCACTCTGACACAAGACACTGGAGTCACTGGTAAACCAAACGGAGTGATGAACGGGGCCCGCAGCCGGCTGCAGCTTTTCCCAGATTAGGTTGGTGGTGTCCACCTTTCTCCTGCATCTCTGTGTGTGAATCTTGACTCCTGTGCCTAGACACCGGTAGTCCGCTCCCCGACATGTATCTGTCGTAGGAGCCCGTTTGCCCGCAGACGCTGGCCCTTTGGATCTCTTGCCCTTGGCGGTGGCACTTATCCGGATTGGTTGGGCTGTTGCCTTCAATCGGGACTTAGGTGGGAATGAACCCCTGAGGTCCAGACCGCAATCAGTTAATTTGACTATGGTGGTGGCTTCTAGCCTAGTTCGGGGTCTGAGTACCCTGCCTGGTGCTCCGGTATCCAGTTGGCTCCCCGGTTCGGTTCCGGTGGGCCACTACCCTGTCCCGGTCCCTTACGATTCCACCGGTCGTTTTCCCGGTCTCCTCCAGGCGGCCACTACCGTCTGCCTCCTTGCCAGTGGCAATGATAGAATTAGTGTGCACACAGCCGGTTAAATTAAGGGGTGCTGGTAGATGGGATATAACCTCCCGGGTAGTATATAACAAAGTTCACCGCACTCTCCAGTAGTTTTTCAGACAACAGTGAGATTTATTTAGAAATATAGACGGTGACACACTGACGGATCAGTTGGGACACAGGCGCGGGAGCGCCCAGATTACATTACATCAAGCGATTTTCTGATAAAGACCTTACAGGTCGAAACATTTTGTAGTCGCTTTTCCCCTTGCCTTCTACTGTCCACCGTCTATATTTCTAAATAAATCTCACTGTTGCATGAAAAACTACTGAAGGGTGCGGTGAACTTTGTTATATTCTTGCCAGTGGTGACTGGGCTATGACCCAGCCACCTGGTAGTCTCTGGGCAGCCTGGACACAGGACTGCCCGTGAACTTGAACTTGACTCTTCCAGAGCCTGAGCTAGACTACTCTCGACTAGACTACTTGGGTTCCCGCCTCCAGACCTATAAACTCCTCGGTGGGTGGAGCCAACCGCCTGGCTCCACCCCCCTGGTGTGGACATCAAACCTGGAGGGTGGTGACAAGGCTTTTAAGTTTGACTGATATTACCTAACTGGGAAGGGGTGTGTGGTGTTGTGTGTGACTACCTGGGACGACCTGGATAGTCCAGGGCGTCACACTTATCTCTCTGCATCACTGGTGGCCAACTCTGCATCAAGATATTATGGAGTTTGTCTTGGCCTGGCCATCGTCTGCTCGCAACAAGACCCCTAAGAAGCTTCCTGCTTGGAGACTACTCACCTTATCGGCGTAGTACGCTCCCTGGCAACATATAGTTACATAGTTTGAAAAAAACATCAGTCCATCTAGTTCAACCTTCCTCCACCAATTATATATTTTGTCAGTAAATCATTTATAACCGACAATATTGTGTGTAATGAGGAAATCATCCAGGAAATCCTTTCCTATTTAGCTGCCGGAATCGCCTTTCTTCCACTCGCAGTGAGTGCCCCCTGGTCCTTAGTATTGTCTTGGGAAGAAAAAAGTCATGTGCCAGTCCTTTGTATTGACCATTCATATTCACACATATAAATGGGATTTCCTCTGAGAAGTCAATGAACTTCATCAGTGGACTTCATCACCAACCTGCTGAGGTTCTCTGGCTACTCTATCATCTGGGTAGTGGACAGATTTTCTAAAATGGACCATTTAATTCTGCTGTCTGCTTTGCCTTTGGTGACAGTACTCGGTGAGCACTTCATTCAACACATTTTCCACCTGCACAGCCTATCCCTCACTTTGTGCCTGATAGGGGCGTCCAGTTCATGTGTTGATTTTGGAGGGCCACCTGTAAGCTGCGGGATGTCACCTTGGAGTTCTCGTCGAGCCACCATCTGCAGTCCAACCGCCAACTGGAAAAGGTCAGTCAGATTCTGACAAATTTCTTGCGGCATTTATCTGAGGAACACCACAGTGATGGGGTCAAGCTTCTTCCCTGGGTGGAGTTCTCCTACTACAAACATGTGAGTCCTCTACTAACTCTCCGTTCCAAATAGCCAAATAGTGTATGGACAACAGCCCAAAATCCCATTCCCTGTGGCTATCACGTCCGGCATCCTTGCGGCCGATGCTCTCATAAATAGTTTCTTTGAGATCTGGGCGGAAGCCAAGTACTCCGTGGAGCATTCCTCGATCTTAATGATGAGGCATGCGGATCAGAGATCCCTGGATCTGCCTTCATTCTGGCCTGGAGACAAGTTATGGCTCTCTTCTAGATATCTCCGCCTTAAGGTGCCATCCTACAAGCTGGGTCCCTGATTTATTGGTCCCTTCGAGGTGCTCCAGTAGATCAATGCTGTGTCTATAAACTGAAGCTTTTAGCCTCCTTGTGAATCCCTAACTCCTTCCATGTGTCTCTCCTCAAGTCAGTTGTCCTGAGCCACTATTTCAAGAACTGTGGTACCCTGCCTTCACCGTTCAGTGCAGAAGACACCTGTGAAGTAAAAGACATCCTTGCAATGAAGAGACCCTAATGGGGGAGGGTACTTTAATGCCGTTACTTGTATCCCCACACTATCCTGCTCCCCTCCCCTGGCAGGAATGTCGCCTCACACACCCAGACAATAAGCTGTGGCTGCTTTATTGCGGGTCCCTGCTGCTGGCTCACATGACCTGGCACACTGCACAGGCCTTCTGAGAGCACTCTTAGGGTGCATGTGCGAACACGTATTCTTAAAGGGCCAGCATGCCATAACCTGGAAGTACCTCTCAGCCACAGGCTATGTATTTAAGGCACCCTTCTCTTATAGGAGGTACATGGACAAAACAGTCTATACTTTAGAGGTATGTTGCTAGCTGTCAAGTGCCTTGTACTTCTGCTGCTATAGTGCTGTGTGCTGTATTGCTAATGCCCGTCTGTGTTTCAGTTCCTGTGGTGCCCACTGCTACACCTTTCTGTACCTGCAATATCCTCTGCCGCACATATCTGTACTGGCTGTGCAAGCCGCATCAGCCATTCTGGCTGCATCTGTTATATCTGAGCCTGTCAGTGTCCCTACACCTGGGGCCAGTTGCTGCAGCACCGAATCTCCCTGAGTGGCAGTTGGTGGATAATGGCAGCCCAGTTCATACTCATCATCGGAGGCTCTGGTGAATACCGGGTGAGCCCCTAAGTCACACCGCTCGGTGTACCATATGCTGCGGCCCAGTAGGTCCACACTTGCTCGCACTCTTAAGCATTATAAGTGCTTACTTATTGACTGGTGGGTGTCTGACCACTGGGATTCACACTGATTGGATGAACGGTAACTTTTATCCATGTTAAGAATAGGGCAGCACTGTTACCGTTGCTTTATTAATTTCTAATAGGGCTGCCCTTGGCTTTTTCCAGCAGCTCATAAATGGATGGAGCAGTACTGTGCCATTTTATTAAGTGGAGACATGAACCCCATTGGTGATAACAATTCCCCAATATGCTCATCAGTGCCGATCCAGCCCCCAATGAGTGGGACCTGAGCTGATTGGCATAAAGAGGAATTTTCCATCCCCGATGGGGCACTTTTTTCCTGTGGACAGTGATAACTTGTTTTCACTGGACACCTTGTTTTACATGCAGATGCATAAACTGGTTATTCTGTAGTTTATCATGTCTGGTACTGTGTCGCCCTGGGCAAGCCAGGGGACACGGGTAACAACACCACCACACCCCACACTCCAGGTAGGCGCACCTGCTAACCCAAAAATCCTTGTTGCCTCCCTCCAAGAGTCTGTTGATGCACACCAGGGGGTGGGCCAGGCGGTTGGCTCCGCCCACCAAGGAGCTCACTACTCTGGAGGCAGGAAGTAACCAGGCAGATTAGCCCAGGCAGGGCTTGAGTAAACATCGAGATAGCCCCGGGCAGGGGAAGAGTGAAGTCTAGCTGAGGGCTAGAAAGGAGTAAACAACAGAGAAGTGAAAGTAAGAGAAGTGAAAAAGGAGAAAAGCAAGAAGTGGAGACAGCGCAGAGAGTGTGCAAAGCCTGAGAGCCCAGCTGTGTGTAGGGCTAGAACAGCAAGGTCAGCGACGGCGGTGACTGTCCGGAGTGGGACGGTTCGGAAGTTCCTGGAAGGACCCCGTTGGCTGTGTGCCCGGTGGTCTGGAGCAGTGTTCCGAAGGACAGTGAGCACCAGGGCAGGGGCCTCTCGGACCCCGACAAGGCTAGGAGTCGCCCAATTTGCCGAATCCGTCAGTGAAGGGGACGTAGATCCCCCAGCAACAAAGTCCCGATTGACGGCAACAGCCCGACCATTACCGGGGAGACACCGCCACCGCCAAGGCACCAGTTTCCCCAGGGCCAGCGCCTGCGGGCAAAGTGTAGAGCTCCTCCGGCCCAGATTGCAGTCGGGGAGCGGGTAACCGGAGGGAATCCACCGATACCATCAGACAACACAGGTGCAAGGAAGAGAGACGTCACCGTCACCTACCGGGAGTGCAGGTGCAGCCGTCTGTGGGACCGTCCTACCAGCCGTTGGTTTACCGTACAAACTGTGTCCGTGTCTCAGGCTGAGTGAGTACCACAGTGCCGCAAGGCACAGCGCTGCCCCCGCGTCCCTGCGCCCTCCAGGCCCTACACTTTACATCTCTTCACCGGGCCCCGGGATCACCAACCCCTACCCACGGAGGGGCAACACAACACCTGGCTGCTCCCATCACCATCCCCGGGACCCCCACACTGAGCAGCGGTGGTGCCATCACCACAACCGTGGGTGGCGTCATGAACTATAACCCCAACAAACACCCCCCTTTTCACTCACGGGCGAGGAGTGTCGCTCGAGACGCCCCGGGATCCGGCCCGCAGCTCGAGCCACCAGGAGCAACTGCCGGACCCGAGCAGAAGGGGTGAGCGCGGTGTGCTGACACCCTCCTCCCCGCCCGCGACAACTTGGCGTCACGAACAGGATCTTACCGCTCTGCCGTCAGGTAGAGGTGCGCCTTGTTACCGCCGGAGGTATCCGGCAGAAAAATTTCAGAAGCCGCCATCTTTGGCGCGAAAAGTTCCCGCTCGAGCGTCTTCTCGAGCAGTAGAGGCGCGAAGGCCAAAACCCCGCCCCGAGAGAGGAGGGGCCGAAAAGAGCTAAGGGGGACGCGATGGCGGCTGGCGGCATGTAGTCGCCGCTATAAAAGCAAGGACGCCAGGACCTTGCCAGAAAACCGTTCCTGGAAGCCAACAGTGAAGATACCATGTGGATGCCGTCCCGAAACACCGTGGCCCCCGCACCGGGAACCGCAGCGTGGGTGGAGATCCGGACCGCGCAGCTCCATCTAAGGCTGCAGGTCAAAATGCAGCTCCTCTTGGAGGAGTGGGAGACCGACATGGCGGACGTTATGGCAGCCGTGCGGAGACGCGAGGAGGAAGCGGAGGAAGGGAGGGTGAGTGACCCACGCCCCTATGTCCCGGAGGGACCGGTCGCTGCGGCTGAGGGACCCGGTCCAAGCCCTCTCCCCCCGTTGCCTCCCTCGCCACCCGTCTCGGAGGCCGTGACCCCGCCACTAGGCCCGCTGCCACCGCAACCGGTAGCGATACCCAGCCCGTCCGCCCCAGCGGACCGACCTGTAGCCGGAGCCCGAAGCAAACCGGAGGCATTGCCATGGAAGGCCCCGAAGATTGTGCCAGAGACAGTCCCCAAGCAGTTCCCCGAGCCGGAGCCGATGACCCGCTCCGAGCCGAAGGCCCAACTGCGGAAAGCCCCTGTGCCCATCCCCCACACCTCGGCTGAGGTGGCGCCGGGTTGTTGCTGCAAGGCAGCGCCCAAGGCCATGACACCGCGGGATACGCCGCCCACCTTCCTGACAGTGGGTAACGTACTGGATGTCCCGCGGGGCTCAACCCGTGCGCCGGAGCCATACTGGGACAGGGAGCCGACCAAGCTGGGCCTGGAGATCGCGGAGAGGGAGCGGAGGAAAGCCGAGCTGGTAGCCCGAGCCATCCGGGAAAAGGAGAACCTGCGGCAAGCGACCTTCCGTGTCCGGGGCCCGTTCTACGAGGGGCAGGTGAGGCGGTTTGATATCCGCCGGGGCTACGGGTTCATATACGAACCGGGCCTGGAGGCCGAGATGTTTGTAGCCCGGCGGGATGTGCATGCTCACACGCCCGAAGAGCATCCTGGCCGCAATCTAATATCAGGGGACATGGTGCGTTACACCCGGCACTGCGAAGAGAGGGGGTGGTTTGCCCTGGATGTAAAGCTGAAGGGCAGCCCGGAGAGCAAGGTGAGCTCTGCACCCCCTCCCTCGGATGAAGCAGCAGCAGGACCGGAGTAGGGCAGCGGATGCCCGTTGCACCGTCCCCCGTTGGGACCACCACTGAAGTTAAGTTTGTTGAAAGTTTTGAAAAATGATAAGAAGAAAATGATTGAACCGAGTTTTCACCAGATTTGCCTTTGTGATTAGCAACCGGCAGGAGCCGGCACCGTTGTCCCCGTGGGGACCGTTCAAAGTTAATGCATGGGAACTATCCATGGACAAGCCCGTGAACTCTGCAGGGCAACCACAAACGTTAGTGGCTTGTAAATATGTTGGGTACCGTTACCGTTTCCGCAATGCCGCCTCCGGAGAGGCAGGTTGGAGGGAGGGCCCTGAGCAGAGCAGGCCAGGGCCCAGCCACCAAAGGGACCGGTGGCTACCCTCTGGAGGGAAGGACAGATCCCGCTCGGGTGACTTGTGCTGGACTGTGGGTCAAGGGGTGCTGCCTGGGTTTTAGGGGCAGCATCAGGGCCAGGTTGCTTGGGTGGGAGAGAGCGGAAACCGTGACCGTACACCGTTGTAACGTTAAAAGAATATGTGCCTCCCATCTTGGGAAGAGTTTATTAAAATGTCATGTATGTTTTGTTTAACCCTGTTATCCCCTTTTTGCAGAAAAAAATAAAACCGGTGTAGGACGGCAGCCTGCGGACGGTCTGCATTTTGCTAAGGGGGAATGTGTCGCCCTGGGCAAGCCAGGGGACACGGGTAACAACACCATCACACCCCACACTCCAGGTAGGCACACCTGCTAACCCAAAAATCCTTGTTGCCTCCCTCCAAGAGTCTGTTGATGCACACCAGGGGGTGGGCCAGGCGGTTGGCTCCGCCCACCAAGGAGCTCACTACTCTGGAGGCAGGAAGTAACCAGGCAGATTAGCCCAGGCAGGGCTTGAGTAAACATCGAGATAGCCCCGGGCAGGGGAAGAGTGAAGTCTAGCTGAGGGCTAGAAAGGAGTAAACAACAGAGAAGTGAAAGTAAGAGAAGTGAAAAAGGAGAAAAGCAAGAAGTGGAGACAGCGCAGAGAGTGTGCAAAGCCTGAGAGCCCAGCTGTGTGTAGGGCTAGAACAGCAAGGTCAGCGACGGCGGTGACTGTCCGGAGTGGGACGGTTCGGAAGTTCCTGGAAGGACCCCGTTGGCTGTGTGCCCGGTGGTCTGGAGCAGTGTTCCGAAGGACAGTCAGCACCAGGGCAGGGGCCTCTCGGACCCCGGCAAGGCTAGGAGTCGCCCAATTTGCCGAATCCGTCAGTGAAGGGGACGTAGATCCCCCAGCAACAAAGTCCCGATTGACGGCAACAGCCCGACCATTACCGGGGAGACACCGCCACCGCCAAGGCACCAGTTTCCCCAGGGCCAGCGCCTGCGGGCAAAGTGTAGAGCTCCTCCGGCCCAGATTGCAGTCGGGGAGCGGGTAACCGGAGGGAATCCACCGATACCATCAGACAACACAGGTGCAAGGAAGAGAGACGTCACCGTCACCTACCGGGAGTGCAGGTGCAGCCGTCTGTGGGACCGTCCTACCAGCCGTTGGTTTACCGTACAAACTGTGTCCGTGTCTCAGGCTGAGTGAGTACCACAGTGCCGCAAGGCACAGCGCTGCCCCCGCGTCCCTGCGCCCTCCAGGCCCTACACTTTACATCTCTTCACCGGGCCCCGGGATCACCAACCCCTACCCACGGAGGGGCAACACAACACCTGGCTGCTCCCATCACCATCCCCGGGACCCCCACACTGAGCAGCGGTGGTGCCATCACCACAACCGTGGGTGGCGTCACGAACTATAACCCCAACAAACACCCCCCTTTTCACTCACGGGCGAGGAGTGTCGCTCGAGACGCCCCGGGATCCGGCCCGCAGCTCGAGCCACCAGGAGCAACTGCCGGACCCGAGCAGAAGGGGTGAGCGCGGTGTGCTGACACCCTCCTCCCCGCCCGCGACAGTACAGTGTACATTACACCAGTTAAAGACATTTCCACGGACAAATATGGCTAAATCAGCTTTTAATAGTAAGTTATATAACTTAATAATATATTTGTATTAGCTCAGGTGCTCCAAGCTCTTACATCACAAAATAAGCAATGATAGGAGACGTCAAGGAGGAAATAAACACATCATGGCATTGTATATAAGAAAATTCCTGCTCTATGTACATATTCAGCTAAGCTGAGATATAAAATGTAATCCTTGCAATAAATGATCCCATTGTGAAATAATATAGTTTGGCATGCATTGCTTATTGTATAGCCAAAACTGTTTGCAATTTTAGCAATGAGGAGAACTATTGTTCAGGTGATTCAATGTACAACATACTGTAGGTATAAAATAGGATATATAAGAGCTAAAAGCTTGTACTCAGTGAAACGTATTTATTTTCTTTCTAAAATGATTTTTTCTCTCTAAATAATGAATAAAGTAGATGTTCATTACTGGAAACCCAATATCAATGGCCCAATGATGCCAATAAAATTAAATATATGCTGACCTCATAGAATAACACCACTGCTCTGCTCTCAGCCCTGTGTGTGCATAGACGTTTTGTGACATAAACAATGTGACCTCTCCAGCCAGTTAAGTAGCTTATTGGCTGCAGTCTTCACATTTTTGTCCAAGTGGAATGTCACGATTCCTCCTGTGCGTCTTGGATGCAATATGGGACTGTTTGCAGCACTATAGATTCCGGGTGTGCTGAGCTGTCAGTGTGCTGATTGGCTGCTCAGTTGTCCAATCTAGTGCAGGAGCGTGCTGAGCTGTTGATGTGGTCAGTGGCAGCTCAGGAATCCAATCTGAGACTAGGTTACAACAAACAGGTTAACCTGTTTGGTTTGATTGCCGAGCTATTGATCTGAGCAGAACACTGCTAGTCTGTGTCTTCTGCTCAGTTGTGCTTATTGACCTCTTGTATCTGTGCTCTGAGAATTGATATTTTGCTGTGTAGCGCCCCTGAGCTACTCAGGGTACTACCAGGAACTGAATCCTCACAAGGATTCAGGGCCTAACCCCAGGGACCTGGAACACCAGTGCCAGCAACACCTAGACACACCAAAATCCTAGTTACCATTCCACACCAGGGGTAATTGGCTAGTCGGACACTAGGGGATGGCCACCTAAAGGGCAGAGCCAGACCAGGGGACTAGACAACCTGGTGGGAGGGGACAACAAGCAGTCGGTTGTAGTGAGTGAAAGTGGAAAGATGTGCCTAGACCTAGGTTGTGTAACAGTGACCCGGGAGCACAGGAGATTAGTCGACAGGCCAGGTACACCCGAGTACCCCTGGAACCAGAGCACCGACGGGGCACAGGGCCCTAGGTCAGGCGACAGTTTCATACGGCCTGGAAAATACCTGCACAGTGAGGGGACCCTCACGGAACTCACTGACCCACAAATCCAGGGGCCTTATCTGTAAAGCAAGGATCAGGGTTTGGGACACAGATCAGCCCTACAGGGTCCACACTGCCCGCCGTACGGACAAGGAGACTGCCACAAAAAAGGACAGTCGGGCCCCAAACCGCTCCACGCTACGGGGACCCAACCACACTGAGGGTGCCGGGGACAGAGCAACCGAGTCATCAACTGGCACTGGGACCTGAACCAACCGTCCGAGGGTCAAGAGTGAGAAGAGATTGTTAACTACAACCCATTGTGTAGCCTCCCTTATTAACGGCGAAAGTCTCCACCATACAGCTTTCCGGGCTCAGCCCTACCTAAGGAGGGCCTACCACCACAGCTGCCATTACCTCCAGCCCTGGAGATAACCATCTCAGCAGCGGCGGTTCCCCCATATTAACCGCAACTTGCAGGTGGCGTCACACCAATGACTTTAATCTCCCCTGTAAATACTCCCCATTAAAAAGCACCCAGGGCACGGGACTGGGCAACGGCCACCAAAGTGACATTCCCCGACGACACAGCTGCCTTAGCATTGACTTTGATTCTCCTTTTGCTTTGTCCTTCTGCTCTTGTGACGCCCTGGAAAAACCAGGTAGTCACACAGATAAGGCCCCCGCATAACACCTCTCCTACACAGGGTTAAATTAGCCGACCTGAAATTCTAGTCACCCCCTCAGGGAAGGACAGACACACCAGTGGGCGAGACCAGGCGGAAGGAGAACGCCCACCTAGGGGTCTAAAGAACCCGGAGCGGGAAAACAAGTAGTGAAGTTTGGAGGAGTAGTGGAGGAGGAGTGAGAAAGTTAAGCTCAGTCAGTTGAAGTGAGAGTTCAAGTTGACAGGCATCGGGGTTGGAGCCCCGGTGTACTGGCTAGGTGGCAGACAGTAGTCAGTGCCAGCAGGATACGGGAAGACGGCTGCCGGAGATCCGAGGTGGACCGGGGCAGGGTTGTAGCCCGCCGGTACCGACACTGGAGAACCGACCCGGAATCTTTGCACAAAAGGGGGTACTTGGACCCTGAAGCCAGGACCGGCACCGACGGCCTAGCTAATTAACCAATTGAGGGCAGGATTATAGGTCTTGTCCCAACCTAAGTCCCGAAAAGTAGACAACCACTCACCGAGAGGGATAGTGCATACGCCTGGGCCCGTAGATCCCACGGGTCAGCATCTGATGGGCACAGCTCCCAACCAAAGGACCGGGAGTGGACTCCTGCGTTACACACCGGGAAGTCCATCACAGAAAACACTGAGTGCAGAGGAAAGGGGTATTGACCATCGGCCCAGGTGTGGGACCAGAAATACACCCCCGGCCGCGGCAGCCAGCCACCATCACCTTGGTCTACCAAGGGACTTGTGTGATTTATTCAACCGTGAGTAACATCCCCGGCTGGACCGGGTGTGCCGGTCCCTGCCGTTACCATCCCCTGCACAGAGACATTGGGCCCCGGGGCATCCATCCCTATCCACGGATGGGTCAACATCCAGCTGCCAGCCCATCGCCCCCGGGAATCCCACAGCAGCAGCGGTGGTGCTACAGCTCATCACACACCGTGGGTGGCGTCACAGGCAGTTTTCAACAACACCCGTACAAATACGTCCTCATTTATTCAAAATGACAGCGCAACCCCCGGGTCCGGTAGAGTCCCTCGAGCCATACCGCAGATCCGGATCCGAGCAGCACCGGCTGCTGGCACGGGGGCAGCACACTCTGATCTGGTATCCTTCAAGTATTCTAACTCCAGACCATGATCTGTCTATCCCCTTAATCTTGACATGATCTTCTGGCCCCTGAACGTTTGACTATCCTGCATCATGACTTGCCCATGTAGTTACTAGCATCACATTAAGATTGGCTCACCTTTTTTTCTTCAACACCAATAGGATTCCTATTCATACACTGTGTGATCAGGTGATGAATCTAACCCAGGTGGTCCAGTATCTGGCCAGGGAACACCAGAGAACGTGCAGTTCCAGTTGCAGGGTCAGTTATCAAGTGCGATGGGTGCCTCTCTGAGTCTTCTATTGCTGGCATTAGATTTGATGCCTGTATCTTCTGATGTGCATTAGTCTCTCCTGAACTAGCAATGGCCCTTCTTGACAATTTTTTTGGGGAGAAAGATCAGTTTAGGGTGTTCAGGGAAAGCTGCAGGCTATTTTATACACTGTGACCCCATTCTTCAGGGAATGAGTCCCAGAGGGTGAGAATAATGTCACTGCTACGAGAGGGTCCGCAGACTTGGGCATTTTCTTTGCCCCCCACAAGCTTCAGAACGGTCATCTGTTGACACCTTTTTTAGCGCCTTAGGGTTAATCTATGATGAACCTGACAGAATCCACATTGCAGAGGCAAAGATCATGAAAGTGCAACAGGGGGCCGCACTAAAGTACTGAGTTTCCGCAGTGGTCCACAGAAGTTCTGTGGAATGATGCAGCTCTCAGGTGTCAGTTTCCCCACGCCCTTTTGGATGCATTTAAGAATTCTCTGGCATACTCAGACCAGTTCCTTGGGAGAGGCCATGACTCAGGTCATTCGGTTGGATCACAGGATTCGGGAAAGGCGTGATGAGCAACAAAGGGTTTCCGTTATTAATCTTGAATTGGTCCATTTACCTGAGACAGAACTGATGGAGGTTGTAGATGGTAGTGTTGAGGATAAGAATTGAGTAACCAAAAATACTTAATTCCGCCATTTCATAGACTGAGGTATGTAGCATAGTAGATGTAAACTAACACACATATTTATGAATGCTTTTGTTTCTTACTAACACGTATATATATATATATATATATATATATATATATATATATATTGCATATTTAGTGATTTTCCTTAATACAGTATATCAGCATATGTAACTTGAAGATGGCTGCTGCATCCTGTTCAACGCCCATCTAATGAATACCATATGGAATTCCTAAAGTTTGGACTGACCAATCCAGCAGAGACTATACAAATTCCTATACGTCCTGAGTCCAGCCGGCGATACTTGATTGGGCTATACTTTGTCTACACCCTTTACTTCTCCTGAACTGTAAAAAGTTTTGGGAACAATAAACGAGCAGTAGCTCTAGTGTCCGTCATGGAGAAGGTTCATAACTGATTCAGTGTCCATTATTGTTCTTTCTCGCATGCACACATGACAATATAATTTGGATACGGCAGTCAGACCTTAAGAGATCCATTGTAGTCTCATCTCAACAGTAGTTCTCAGACCATTGAGAGGAAACGTGACATGGCCTCAGACTCTGCCTCTACTTTGGTCACTGAGACATTTTCTCAAGGATTGCTCATTACACCCTCAACCAAGCAAGCCATTGGGAAATGCCTACATCTGTGTGATTGTCAAGGAGATCACCCAGACTTCCAGGTAGCTTTTTACTTCTCAGATAAAGTACTGCTGAATATGGAACTATTTTTCCAGGATTGGTTGTTATCCGCATTCGCTTTCTTTGATTGTGAGTCTGCAGCCAACTTCATTGATTCAGGACTGGATCTGAGATTAGGATTAAAGCGGGCTTTACACGCTGCGATCTCGCTAGTGAGATCGCAAGCGATCGTACCCGCCCCCGTCGGTTGTGCAACATGGGCAAATCGCGCACACAGATTTACCTGTCCTGCGATGTCGCTCTGGCCGGCGATCCGCCTCCTTTCTAAGGGGGAGGTCGTGCGGCGTCACAGCGACGTCACACGGCAGCCGTCCAATAGAAGCGGAGGGGCGGAGATGAGCGGGACGTAAACATCTCGCCCAACTCCTTCTTTCCGCATCGGCGGTGGCGGCAGGTAAGGAGATGTTACTCGCTCCTGCGGTGTCACACATAGAGATGTGTGCTGCCGCAGGAACGAGGAACAACATCGCTAATTAGAAGAGAACGATTTTTTGTTTTAGGATGACCTCTCCGCGGCAAACGATTTTGGCCGCTTTTGCGATCGTTTTAGGTCGCACATAGGTGTCACACACTGCGATATCGTTAATGACGCCGGATGTGCGTCACACACAACGTGACCCCGACGATAAATCAGTTACGATATCGTAGCGTGTAAAGCCCGCTTAAGGACAGTTAGGTTGGAATAACCCATTCAAATTGGTGCCATTGAAAGGACACCATTACTCCAGAACCTTGTCCAGTGGAATTGACACTTAAAGTGGGAACATTTCACTCTGAGTCCATCTCCTGCTATCTTTTGGATAACTTGCCTGCAGGGTTGGTATTGGGATTTCCATGGTTGCATATCCATGATCCTGTCATTGATTGGGGTTGTAGAGATAAGTGGAGCCCCAATTGTCATAAGAAATGTCATAATTCTGTACAGATTTTCTCTGATTCTGGCATACTTGAAAGACTTTAGGGATGTGTCTTTGGTAAAAGAGGCAGAGATATTACCTGTTCATTATTCTTATGACTGTACTATCAATATAATTCCCAATGCCAAATTACCTAAAGCTCGCCTGTATGATTTATTGAGTCTGGAAGGGTCATATTTGTCATTCCTCCTTGCCTGTAGCTGCTGGATTTTTCTTTGTTAAAAAGAAAGTTGGAGATGTCTTCCTTGCCTGGAATTCCATGAATTAAACAAAATTAGGGTCAAGACTATATACCCACTTCTAGTTATTCCCGACTTATATAATCAGCTTACAGGGACTAAATGGTTTTCCAAACTCAATCTTAGAGGGGCTTATAATTTGATACCCATCCGTCTGAGGGCCATTTGAAAACCTTGTCAAGCCTTTTGGATTCTGCAAAATTCTGTAATCACTGCCATCAGTATGTTTTGCAACAATAAGATTGTGAAGGTCTTGAGGCAGCTCACTGGTTTTACCTATTATGAGAAGTTTCTTGCACAGCACTTTGGTAGATTTCAACTTGTATCCTAACTTCTCATGGCTTTTTTCACCTCTCTTTCTCCATGTGTTCAAAACATTTTCCCTGTGGCACTTCTCATAATTATACATAACTTAATTTACAAGCAGCTATGGTTTGGTTTCTTTGCCTGTGTGGATTGCATGAATTGATAAAAGGTTACTGACATCTGGTGAGAATTTCACATCAACAGCACCTTATATATTATATTTACTTAGAAAATTGTTAATGTGTTCAATACTTATTTCACCTGCCGTACACACAGTGTATCACAAACGTGAGTACACCCCTCATATTTTGTAAATATTTTATTATATCTTTTCATGGAACAACATTGTAGATATGACACTTTGATACAATGTAAAGTAGTCAGTGTACAGCTTGTATAACAGTGTAAATTTGGTGTAACCTCTAAATAATTCAACACAACCATTAAAAAACCATGTAAAAACCACTGGCAACAAAAGTGAGTACATCCATAAGTGAAAATGGCCAAATTGTGCTGATATTTTGTGTTGCCACTATTATTTTGAAACACTACCTTAACTCTCTTGGGCATTGAGTTCACTAGAGCTTTACAGGAGCCGCTGGATCCTCTTCCATCCTCCATGATGACATCACGGAGCTGGTGAGTGTTAGAGACCTTGGGCTCCTCCATTTTCTGTATGTCATATGTTCAGAGTTGACCATGAAAAGTTATAATAATTTTTTTTCAAAAATGTGAGGGTCGGATCACTTTTGTACTGTATCTTTTTCACATCTCCATAAGAGTCTGTGGGGGTGATTCATCATCTGTGGGGGTTATTCATCAGAGCTTCTAGTCACAAGGTTTTTGCGCAATGCTGAGTTGCAGGAGGAGCCAGGATGGAATGGAGCGTGGCAAATTCAGGAAATGTGTAGTCTTTTTTTTTAAATAAAATTTGGCACATCTTACTCCAGCAATTCCTTCATCAAGAATGGTATGCGCAACACCAGTCCTAATGAATCAGCCCCATTTTACCAGTGTGTAGTGGGCACACTGTCAAGAACCTTTTAAATCAAATTGAATATTACACAAGCAGCAAGTTATTATGTGGGACCAAGGGGGCAGGGGGTTACCCTTATTCGTCGCTGGGCCGGTGATGTCGGTTCCAGGGATATCACGGGTGCCCCTGCCCGGCTTGGTGCCCCGAGGTGTCCATAATAAAAGGGGAATGAGAAGTGGATGTTATAGGATGATTGTCATGACGCCACCTTTAGTTCGCGGTCAGAGATTGTCGCTGTCCTCTTGGGCGAATGGTAATAGCAGCCGAAGATGGTATCACTCCCCAGGGGACTAGTGATGGCAATGGCCTTTGGTGCAGAGGCACCAGTAATAAGAGTCAGAGTCAAATGCTGCAGTTCCAGGTGTCTTTATGTGCCGCCCCAGCGTCAGCAGTCGGGCTGCTCGGATCCGGATCCGCCGGGGTTCGAGGGGCGTCCGGACCCGGGGGTCATGCGGCCACTCAAATAAAGGTGGGATTTACAGGGGGTTGTATAGTTAAAGTTCGTGACACCACCCGTGGTGTGTGGTAAGGTGGAGTACCACCGCTGCCATTGGGGAGTACCTGGGGTGATGACAGGGGCAGCCAGGTGTTGCAACCCTCCACAGGTAGGGGGGATGTCCCGGGCTTCGGTGGTGTAGTTGGGAAGTGCCGTTGTGGGTGAAAGGGTCAATTGCGTACTCACTCAATCCATAAAGCTGACACCAACAACTTGGTAAACCAAAGTTCTGGACACCGCTGCCGCTGAGGGGAGCTAGTTTGGGTCCCATCCCCGATGGTGTTGCCTGATGATCTCTGACCTTTTCCCTGGCACTTAGTTCTCTTGCTAGTTGGCCCCTGTAGTATAAAACTAGTCTGGTCCCGCTCCCCAGGGTGGCTAACTGTGGGAGCTTGCTCTCAGGGTTCACGCTTGGGATTTTCTGGACCATTTTTGTGGAAAGTCCTATCCCCCTTGTTGTGCTAGTACCCCGATTTTGGAGCAGGTGGAGAGTGGACCTTGAAGGCTCCACTCTCGTCGGGTAAATTGTCAGGTTGCTTGAAGCTACTCCCTTACCTAGGGTCCACGTACCCCGTCGTGCCCTGGTCCCAGCCCAGTGATGGTACAAGGCCGCCGGTTGTCATCCTCGACCGCCGGTTGGTCCATCTTCTGCGACCGGGAGTCCATCTCTTACTAGGCCCAGACCACCGTCTGTCACCTAGTTACTTCCAAGGAGCCCGGCTCCTGACCTCCTCTCTCCTTCACTTCCTCTACTTCACTGCCAAACTCCTGACACTCCTGACCTCCCCTTACTAATTCCCCATTTGGGCGACCCTATTCCACTCAGGCCATCCACTCGTGTGTCTGGTGGGTGTGGTGCAGAGTGTTCCTAGGATTTTGATTGACTGCTGTTGCCAACACCATAAGTTGGGGACCCGTAACCAAGGAGGAGGCGGATATTGCACAGAAGGGCAGATTGCACAATACCCTGTGACGACCTGATAGGCCAGGGCGTCACATTTACTCATTCTTTGTACTGCTCGCCCGGTTAGTACTAGTCACCCGCTGTGATGTGCCCTGTCGACCTCGGATACGTTAGAAGCAGTCACCGGTGTTTGAAAGAAGAAAGTCCTTTGACAGAGTTGCCCTTCCAGCCGTGAGGAACCTGGGCTGAGCACTCTGCTCCAAGAAACAGGCCCCGTGAAGAGAAGAAAGTGGTGATGGTGTCGTGTCTCAGAACTGGTGTCCCACGTAGACTGACTGAAGATTATGTGAGTTTGCTCCTAATTCTACCCCCAGTGGAACCCACCCCCCAGGTGGCTGGCTTCAGTGACCGGGGAAGTCCCATGCCTCGTGATGGCCACCCTCCTATCTACCTTGAGCCATCTCCCCCTATGAGAAGGCTCCTAAGCTGTATGTAAAGTGTGAATGTGGAGCACCGGTGATTAACCCCCTCTTTACCCGAGGCGAATATCGCATTTTAAATAAGGTGCAATACTCTGTGGTGACTGGAGCCTCAGGGGCGCCATCATTACCCATACTGTGGAGAAGTGATAAGGGCCAAGTTAAATCATGAAATCAACTAGAAGGTTCATAGGACTGATTACATATGTCTAGAACCTGTTAAAAAATGTATCTAGGGTGCCTGTACACGAGAAGATGAGCCTCAGTAATTTGCAAAAAAGATGAACATGGTTTATTGCAAATATTGTAGTTGCTGTTATGCAGAAAGTGCATGTGATGTAAATGTGTGGCGCCCATGGGCTTCAGGCACCACAGGGTATTACACCACTTGTCAGGGGTAATATCTATCCCGGGTCAGGAGGGGGTTAACCTGCCGGTGCCTTCACAAAACACACATAAACAACAGCAAGGTGCTTACTCACAGGGGGTTGGACTAGGGCAAACAGGGGAGTTAGCCATCACGAAGCATGGGACTTTCGCAGTCGCTAGGGCAACCACTGAGGGCGGGCATCACATGGGGTAGAAGTAGGCGCAACCAACACACTTACAGCAGAACCTTCCAGGGCACAGCTTGGTATAACATCTAGCACTGACAACTGGAGTTAGTGTTTCTCTCTCTTCGTGGGCCCATGGCTTGGAGCTAGAGGCTTGGCCCAGGTTCCGGATAGTAACCAAGGGACACTTCACTAAAAGACTTTCACGGGCACTGGCGGTGACCGCCGACTATCCGGGATCGGCTGGAGCCCATCATGGCAGAGATCAGTACTCTGGGGCAGCGCCTGAACTACCTGTGAGTAAAAAGACTTGGAACCGCCGCACCTGTCTCTACCTCTTCTTTACTGGCGCCGTCGCCCAGCTCTGCGGCGCCAACGGGGGGCCACTATCACACCCCCGCCATCCTCCCTGGGATAGTCCCACTCCACTTGTGGGGAGCAAAACCATCCCGGCTGCACCCAACATCTGCCCCGGTGAGAGACCCTGCAGCGGCGGCCCCCATCCCTGGCCGCGTACCACAGGGGGCATCACGATTATCTAATAGACTTTCCTAACCGTCACTATGATCCCCATCCTCCGTCCATCCTCCCTACCACCCTCCAATCCTCCTTCCTGTATGCCTCGGGGTAACGGAACTGGGCCAGGCAACCCCGTGATGATGCAGAGGATCTGCACCCCCGGCCTGGCAACGAGTACGTTAAAACACATGCCCCGTTGGGCGCTACACATGTACCTTCTATACCAGGGGTCTCAAACTCTGCTGGGTGTATGGGCCGCACAGAGATAAAAAAATAATTTGGGGGGCCGCATTCTTTGCAGGACAAAGTGACATTTTTATTGGTACCATATATTTTTATTTACACACCTTTGGATCACTGATTTTGAATATTTTTCACTTGTTTATTATAACAAATGTATACATTCTTTGGTTAAATATAAAAAAAAATAATTTTGATGGTAAAAAAAAGTCATGCCTTATTTTGATTTTTGTGTTTTTACATTTTATCCCTTTCTTGTAACTAATAGTGTTACAATTATCACTATATAGAAATTTTGGCCAACATCTATGTTCCCCATCTTGTTGTAATGTGCCCATCCTTGTCCCCTTGTAGTATCGTGCCCCATCCTACTCCCCCATCCTACAGTAATGTACTCATCCTTGTCCCCATCCTATAGTCATATGCCCACCTTTCCCTATTCTATAGTAATACGATCACCTTGTCCCTATTCTATAGTAATGTCCCCATCCTGTAGTAATGGGTGGAGGGGGCAGTGGCGGCTGAAAGGGGGCAGTGGCGCTAAAACTTACCGATCGCTCTCCTCAGCTTCCACAGACGTTGGAGTGAAGGTGAGGGGGGCGGTCTCCGGCCCAAGATCCACAGGGATTGGAGAGATCGGTCACAAGGCCGGTCTCTCCAATCATAGCTGGGGGCGGGTGAAACTGAGGTCACCCAGCTCCAGCCAATGATCGGTGCTATAGCTGCACTGATCATGGCTGGATTTCAATGTTTTAGCCATTTTTAATGGCTGAAACATTACAGTGGCTGTGATTGGCTGAGCGGCGTTCATCAGCCAATCACAGCCTCCGTAAGTCAAGGGAGGAAACACCACCCCTCCTGAGGTCCCCTCCTCACCGAATCTAAGGTATGTGCAATGCAAAGCGATTGCAGCCACCGGGGCTCTGGGGCCACGATTTCGCCATGACGTACTGAGTGCGTCATGGGTCCTTAAGTACCAGGGAGCCATGACATACCCAGTACGTCATAGGTCGCTAAAGGGTTAATGTGCCTTCCTTCTCATACACACAAAAAAACCCCAAAACACCATTCTTCTCACCTGTGCGCCGCTCCCTCGGCTGCCTCATCTCTGCTTCTTACTGTCTGCAGGCCCGTGCCCCCGGTGACTATCGCGGCAGGTGCAGGGGCCGCAGCCCCTGGCAGCGTTTTATGTCAGATGATTGTTTTCCCAGCGCTACGCGCGCAGAGCGCTACGCGCGCAGAGCGCTTGACTCTGAGAACGCAGCGCCGGCAAAACATTCATCTAACAAAGTGCAGACAGTGGCTGCGGCCCCTGCACCGGCCGTGATAGTTAACAGGGAAACTGGCCTGGGGGCCGCACGAAGCAGTCTGAGGGGCCGCATGCGGCCTGCGGGCCACGTGTTTGAGACACCTGTTCTATACGGTCACCATTTAGCCTTGGAAGATGTAAGTCTGCCACCATGTAAATCTAAAGAGAGAGATCTACTAAATTGAATATATTATTAGATAGAGCTCTTAGACCTGGTGATGCCGTTGTTATTACTTGAAAATTCATGTCAGTATGGCTGAAAAATCTTTTTAGGAAAATTTCCCTACCTGGCATTAAGAAGAAAACTTTATGAGCTCATCTCTAACTAGAAGTATACAGGATCATACAGCCATTCTGACATGGTGTTTAGAAGTAATTACACCATCCTCACCAGGTCTTAAGAGATAGCAGAATTATAAGGCAAGTTGTATTTTAGAGGATTTTTTTTATTATTGATCAACAACTATGTTCTCAATCAACCCAAAAGACTCATAAATATCAAAGCCTAATATTTTTGGAAGTTGGAGTGGTTTTTTTTTTTTTTTTAGATTTGGCTATCTTAGGAGGATATCTGTTTGTGCAGGTAACTATTACTGTGCAGAATTATTAGGCAACTTAAAAACCAAATATATTCCCATCTCACTTGTTTATTTTCACCAGGTAAACTGCACAATAAATTATAAAATATAACTGTACAAAATTTAGAAATAAACATCTCTGACATGCAAAAACAAAAGCCAAAAACATTAGTGACCAATATAGCCACCTTTCTTTATGATGACACTCAACAGCCTATCATCCATAGATTCTGTCAGTTGCTTGATCTGTTTACGATCAACATTGCGTGCAGCAGCCACCACAGCCTCCAGACACTGTTCTGAGAGGTGTTCTGTTTTCCCTCCCTGTAGATCTCATATTTTATGAGGGACCACAGGATCTCTATGGGGTTCAGATCAGGTGAGCAAGGGGGCCATGTCATTATTTTTTCATCTTTTAGATCTTTACTGGCCAGCCACGCTGTGGAGTAGTTGGATGCATGTGATGGAGCATTGTCCTGCATGAAAATCATGTTTTTCTTTAACGATACCAACTTCTGCCTGTACCACTGCTTGAAGAAGTTGTCTTCCAGAAACTGGCAGTAGGTCTGGGAGTTGAGCTTCACTCCATCCTCAACCCACAAAGGTCACACAAGTTCATCTTTGATGATACCATCCCATACCAGCACCCCACCTCTACCTTGCTGACATCTGAGTCGGAGTGGAGCTCTCTGCCCTTTACTGATCCAGCCTCTGGCCCATCAAGAGTTACTCTCATTTCATCAGTCAATAAAACTTTGGAAAAATCAGTCTGAAGATATTTCTTGGCCCAGTCTGGACGTTTTATCTTATGTTTCTTGTTCAAAGGTGATCGTTTTTCAGCCTTCCTTACCTTGGCCATGTCCCTGAGCATGGCACACCTTGTGCTTTTTGATACTCCAGTAACGTTGCAGCTCTGAAATATGGCCAAACTGGTGGCAAATGGCATCTTGGCAGCTTCACGCTTGATTTTCCTTAATTCATGAGCAGTTATTTTGCGCCTTTTTTGCTCAACACGCTTTTTGCGACCCTGTTGGCCATTTGCCATTTGCCATGAAACGCTTGATTGGTGATCACGCTTCAAAAGTTTGGCAATTTCAAGACTGCTGCATCCCTCTGCAAGATATCTCACAATTTTGGACTTTTCAGAGCCCGTCAAATCTCTCTACAGACCCATTTTGCCAAAGGAAAGGAAGTTGCCTAATAATTAAGCACACCTTATATAGGGTGTTGATGTCATTACACCACACCTCTCCTCATTACAGAGATGTACATCACCTGATTTACTTAATTGGTAGTTGGCTCTCAAGCCTATACAGCTTGGAGTACAACAACATGTATAAAAAGTATCATGTGATCAAAATACTCATTTGCTTAATAATTCTGCACACAGTGTATGTCGCGGGCGGGGAGGAGGGTGTCGGCACACTACGCTCACCCCTTCTGCTCGGGTCCGGCAGCTGCTCAGTGGTGGCTCGAGCTGTGGGCCGGATCCCGGGGTTCTTCGAGCGACACTCCTCGCCCGTGAGTGAAAGGGGGGTTTGTTGGGTGCGGGGATTGTTATAGTTCGTGACGCCACCCACGGTTGTGGTGATTGCACCACCGCTGCTCTGGGTGTGGATCCCGGGGACGGTGATGGGGAGCAGCCAGGTGTTGTGTTGCCCCTCCGTGGGTAGGGGTTGGTGATCCCGGGGCCCGGTGATGGGTGGTGAGGTGCGGGGCCTGGTGGGCGCAGGGACGCGGGGGCAGCGCTGTGCCTTGCGGCACTGTGGTACTCACTCAGCCTGAGACATGGACACAGTTTGTACGGTAAACCAAACGGCTGGTAGGACGGTCCCACAGACGGCTGCACCTGCACTCCCGGTAGGTGACGGTGATGTCCCTCTTCCTTGCACCTAAGTTTGACTGATGGTAGCGGTGGATTCCCTCCGGTTACCCGCTCCCCGACTGCAATCTGGGCCGGAGGAGCTCTACACTTTGCCCGCAGGCGCTGGCCCTGAGAAACTGGTGCCTTGGCGGTGGCGGTGTCTCTCTGCTTCAGGTTGGGCTGTTGCCGTCAATCGGGACTTGGTTGCTGGGGGATCTGCGTCCCCTTCACTGACGGATTCGGCAAATTTGGCGACTCCTAGCCTTGCCGGGGTCCGAGAGGCCCCTGCCCTGGTGCTGACTGTCCTTCGGAACACTGCTCCAGACCACCGGGCACACAGCCAACGGGGTCCTTCCAGGAACTTCCAAACGGTCCCCCTCCAGACAGTCACCGCCGTCGCTGACCTTGCTGTTCTGGCCCTCCACAAAGCTGGACCCTTCAGGCTTTGCACACTCTCTGCTCTGTCACCACTTCTTGCTTTCCTCCTTTACTACTCTTCTTTCCTCCACTTTCACTTCTCTTATCTGCTCCTCACTCAACTCCGTTGTTTACTCTTGCTCTCCCCGGGCTAATCTGCCTGGTACTTCCCGCCTCCAGAGCTGTGATCTCCTTGGTGGGCGGAGCCAACCGCCTGGCCCACCCCCTGGTGTGAATCATCAGCCTCTGGAGGAAGGCAACAAGGATTTCTGGTTAGCTGTGATGTGCCTACCTGGAGTGTGGGGTGTGGTGGTGTTGTGACCTGTGACCCCTGGCTTGCCCAGGGTGACACATTCCCCCTTAGCAAAATGCAGACCGTCCGCGGGCTGCCGTCCTACACCGGTTTTATTTTTCTGAAAAAAGGGGATAACAGGGTTAAGCAAACATGAATAACATTTTTAATAACTTCTTCCCAAGACGGGAGGCACATTTACTTTTAACGTTGCAATGGTTTACGGTTACGGTTTCCGCTCTCTCCCACCCAAGTAACCTGGCCCTGATGCTGCCCCTAAAACCCAGGCAGCACCCCTTGACCCACAGTCCAGCACACGGTACCCGAGCGGGATCTGTCCTTCCCTCCAGAGGGTAGCCACCGGTTCCTTTGATGGCTGGGCCCCAGCCTGCTCTGCTGAGGGCCCTCCCTGCAACCTGCCTCTCCGGAGGCGGCCTGCGGAAACGGTAACGGTAACCAACATATTTACAAGCCACTAACGTCTGTGGTTGCCCTGCAAGTTCACGGGCTTGTCCATAGATAGTCCTCCATGCAATAACTTTTTAAACGGTCCCCACGGGGACAACGGTGCCGGCTCCAGCCGGTTGCAAATCAACAAACAAATCAGGTGAACTTCGGATCATTTTCATCATTTTTCAAACTTTTCAAACAAACAACCACTCCTTCACATTTGCGGACCCCTTTTACTCATAGAACGGTCTCCCTGTACCTAAGTGGGGGTCTACCTAGGTTGGAACGGGTGGACCTTCGGGGCCCGGTGTCAGTGTTGCTAGACAGTGGGGTAGAGGGAACAATCGGTTCCTCCTCCCTGCTATAGTGTGGAGCAGGCGGAGGTGTAGGGGGGCTGGGTACAGGTTCATCCCTGGGCACTGGCACTGGTTCTGGCTCACGGTTAACCGCTTCCACTACTTCTTCATCCACGGGTTGTGGGAACAGTATCACTGGAAGTATCACCGCGCCGTTCTGTGTAGGCCAGTTTGCTGGGAAGTCACCCATCACAGTGTGGATTACCTCTGCCGCCTTTTCCACTGGTGGAGGAACCGGTACTTCAGCCTCTGCCTTCAACGCTGGGGGGCATTTTTTTAGATGGTCCCGAGAAACGGTGGCCAGGGTACCCCCTTGGTCACGACTGATCTGGTAGGTCTTCCCATCGTCCCACTCTGTGGGTTGTATGACGTAAGGGACTTGCTCCCACTGATCATCCAGTTTGTGGGCTTTCCTCTTCCGTTTCAGCACCACATCTCCTGGCTGGAAAGGACCTGCGGGTGCCTTCTGATTGAACCGGTGCTCTTGCTGTTCTCGACTCCGACTGAGGTTTTTCTCCACATACTCCTGGATTTGCCGGTATTGGGCCCTCCTCCGACTTTCCCACTCTGCCGTTGAAGGGAGTGCTTCCGGGGCCTCCAACCACATCTCCAGATCCACCGGCAGGCGGCCAGGACGAGCCCTCATCAGATACGCTGGGGTGCACTTCGTCGAGCTGGACGGGATATTATTGTACATGTCGACCAAGTCGGGTAACTTTTCTGGCCACATGTTCCGTTCTTCCAGTGGTAGCGTCTTGAGGAGCCCCAGGACCAAATGGTTCATTTTCTCGCACATGCCGTTGGTCTGGGCGTGGTACGGAGTGGTCCGGATCTTCTTGCAGCCGTACAACTGGCAGAATTCGTGAAACACTTCTGCTTCAAAAGCCGGGCCTTGGTCAGTCAGCACCTTCTCCGGGTACCCATGGGGTCGGCAAAAATAGGCCTGGAACGCTCGAGCAGCGGTTCGACCAGTCAGGTCCTTAACGGGGACTACCACCATAAATCTTGAGTAGTGGTCTACCATGGTCAAGGCGTAGGTGTATCCACTTCGGCTAGGGGTGAGTTTGACTTGGTCTAGGGCGACCAGCTCCAGCGGCTGATGGGTGACTATGGGATGTAACGGTGCCCTCTGGCTAGTCTCGTCCTTTCTTCTCAGCGTACAAGGACCGCACTCTCGGCACCAGGCTTCCACCGATTCACGCATCCCACTCCAATAGAACCGCTCCCTCAACAGCATCTCCAGCTTCTTCCACCCGAAGTGGCCAGCACCATCATGGTATGCCTGTAGGACAGTAGCGACATCAGCTTGAGGAACGATTAACTGGCATATTTTCTCATGGGTCTTCGGGTTGATCAGCTCACGGTACAGCCTCCCTTGGTGTAGGTAAAGCCGTTTCCGTTCTTTCCACAAGCGTTGGGATTCGGCTGGAGCGGCAGGGTCTATTCCCATAGCACCTTGTTCCACCAGGGTCTTGACAAGGCGGACAGCCGGCGCTTGGTCCTGGGCGTCCTGCCACTCTTGACTGGGCCGCGGGTCCAGATCCACCCTTTGCTGACATACTTGTACCCTCACAGTAGGCGGCTGGTGAAACGCAGGCAACTCAATCTCCTCGAGGTCGTCATCCTCGCACCCCTCTTCTGACAAATGGGGCATCCGGGAGAGTGCATCTGCATTGATGTTGACACGACCAGCTCGGTACTTTATGGTGAAATCATAGTTGGCTAACCGGGCTACCCACCGCTGCTCCAGCGCGCCCAACTTGGCCGTGTTCAGGTGAGTCAGCGGATTGTTGTCCGTGAATGCGGTGAATTTTGCTGCCGCCAAATAGTGACGGAACCGCTCCGTGATAGCCCACACCAACGCCAGTAGCTCGAGCTTGAAGGAGCTATAGTTCTCAGGGTTCCTTTCGGTCGGCCGGAGTTTTCGGCTGGCGTAGGCAATCACCTTCTCCTTTCCATCCTGGATCTGGGATAGGACCGCTCCTAGCCCCACGTTACTGGCGTCCGTGTGGAGGATGAATGGGCGCCCATAGTCAGGGTACGCCAGGACCTCTTCTCCGGTCAGGGCCGCCTTCAACTGGCAAAAGGACTCCTCATGCTTGTCCTCCCACGACAGTGGGGCTCCGATGGGTCTACCACCTTTGGTCTGTCCCACGAGGAGATCTTGCATGGGGGCAGCCATCTTCGTGTACCCCTTTATAAAGCGCCGATAGTACCCCACCAGACCCAGAAACTGCCTTACCTCCCTCACTGTAGTTGGTCTCGGCCAGCTTTGGATGGCAGTGATCTTCTCAGGGTCGGGGGCGACACCATCCGCACTCACCACATGCCCTAGATACTGCACCCTGGGTTTCAGCAGGTGGCATTTTGAGGGCTTCAACTTCATCCCGTACTTGGCAAGGGACGCGAACACCTCGGCCAGGTGCTCCAGATGGGCTTCATACGTCTGGGAATAAACAATCACATCATCCAAATACAGCAGGACGGTCTCGAAGTTTAAATGTCCCAGATAGCACTCCATCAACCGTTGGAAGGTCCCAGGGGCATTGCACAGCCCAAACGGCATGCTATTGAATTCGCAGAGCCCCATCGGGGTGGTGAAGGCGGTCTTCTCCCGGTCCTCTGGAGCCACGGCCACTTGCCAGTACCCGCTGGTGAGGTCAAGGGTCGAGAAGTAGTTTGCGGTCCTCAGTGCGGCCAAAGACTCTTCAATACGCGGTAATGGATAGGCATCTTTATGGGTTATCTGGTTGATCTTCCGGTAGTCCACACACATCCGCATGGTACCGTCCTTCTTCTTAACCAGTACCAACGGAGCGGCCCAGGGACTACAGCTATCCCGAATAACCCCCAGCCTCCTTCATATTCCTCAACATATCCTTGGCACACTGGTAATGTGCAGGGGGAATAGGTCTGTACCTCTCTTTGACAGGGGGATGTTCACCTGTGGGAATGTGGTGTTGGACCCCCTTGATCTGCCCGAAGTCTAGGGGGTGCTTACTGAAAACCTGTTCGTACTCCTGCACCACCCTGTGTACCCCTGCCCTGTGATGTGTAGGGGTATCATCAGTGCCTACATGTAGCTGTTGGTGCCACTCTTTTATGTCCCCCTGTGGTGGGGGGAGTGTTGGTGGCAGGTTGGGGTGTGGATGGGCTGGCTTCATGGATAGTGTGAGGGTCCAGGGTAAGCAGCTTGGCAATGGTGGCATACCGGGGAAGCCTGACTTCTTCCTCCCCACAGTTCAACACTCTCACAGGCACTCTCCCTTTCTTCACATCCACCACCCCTCGGGCGGCCATTACAGTGGGCCAGTGCTCGGAAGGCATGGGCTCCATCATTGCGGGGTAGTCACGCCCCTGAGGCCCTACTGCTGCCCTACACCAGATCATCATCTCACTCCTAGGGGGCACAGTCAATGGAGCAACATCCATCACTCTCACTCCACCAATCTCCCCTCCTGTTGAGCTTACATGCTGGCGGTACATTAGGGCACGGATTTCACGCTGCACAGCCCTCTGCCGGCTCCCCGCCGCTGTGGCGGCCAGCTGTTGCAATAGGGTCAACACATCAGCCATGCAGTGCTCCATCACATTGGTTCCCAGCACTATCTTCGGGTTATGATCACTGGGTTCATTCATGATCACAATCATACCCTGGTGTTGTAGTTCAGCTTGCCCCACTGTCATAGCCACTTGTTTATACCCCACCTGGGTCAATGGAAGTCCATTAGCAGCTATCAACGTTATGCTATTGTCTGGGGGCGCCAGCTCGTCTATGGCCCAATACCGCTGGTACAACTTGTACGGTATAGTAGTTACCTGTGATCCAGTGTCCAAGAGAGCCATCACTGGTATGCCGTCCACAGCCACGGGGATGATAGGGCGGGCCCCGATATATCGGTCTCGCCAGTCCGGGGGGCCACGATGTTCTACTCCTGAGGATTGGCCCGGGGCCCCAGGGGTTGCTCGTTTAACGGGCACTGTCGGTAGTAATGGCCCGGCTTACGGCACTTGTAGCAGATTGGAGGTCTGCTCCGTGGGTTGTTAGCACTTCTCTGCTGCATCCAGGGAACATCCTCGGGACTGTCAGCAAGCTGTATCTGCGCTGGAGGCTGAGATCTGGTCAAAGGTTGCAGTGCAGCAAGGATTTTGGCAAGGTCTCCGTCCATGCGACGGACCTGGGCTGCCAACTCTTCGACTGTGCTGCTTGGGGCTGCAGGCATTACAGAGGTTGGTTTGGCTGAGGCCGCCACAACAGGAGCTGTCTCGACGGGCCACGGGACGGGTTCCAGAACTTCAGCAGCCGGGGGCTGGAGTGCTTTGATAGCCCGCTCTTTTAACACAGCAAAGTCCACATCAGGGTGTTCCAGGGCCCACAGCCGGAGTTGTTTACGATCCTCAGGGGACCTCATCCCCTGCGCAAATTGCTCCACCAGCATCTTGTTGCTATCCGCCTCATTAATAGAGTTCACCCGCTTCAGCGTGCGGAGGGCGGTCTGCAGACGTAGAGCATAGTCCCGAATGCTATCCCCGGCTCGTTGCCGGCACTGGTAAAACTGCATCCTCAGCTCAGCTTCAGTCCGGGTCTCGAAGGCAGTCTGTAGCTTCTCAAAGATGGTGGCTACAGAGAGCCGGTCCCCCTCGGCCCAGGTCTCCGCTTCCTGCTCCGCCGCACCGGTTAGCTGGCCTAGCACTATCGCCGCTCGTTGCTTATCAGTCAGGGGGTACAGCTCCAGCAACGGGTTAATCTTTTTCCGGAAGGCCTGTAGGGCATCCGGTTTCCCATCATACTGCGGTAGCCAGGCAGCTCCGGGTGCATAGGGCAAGGAAAACGGCATGACCTGAGCGAGCGCGGGGGGTCGCGGCACCTCCCGCCGGTACAACCGGGGCTTGGGCAGGCCCATTCCCATCCGCGGGTGCCGCTGCGGCTGCGACCACCGCTCCTCCAGCGGCTCCGTCGGGCGCAGACATCTTGTTTTCGTCCCCCTTAGCTCTTTCCGGCCCCTCCTCTCTCGGGGTGGGGTTTTGGCCTTCGCGCCTCTACTGCTCGAGAAGACGCTCGAGCGGGAACTCTTCGCGCCAAAGATGGCGGCTTCTGAAATTTTTCTGCCGGATACCTCCGGCGGTAACAAGGCGCACCTCTACCAGACGGCAGAGCGGTAAGATCCTGTTCGTGACGCCAAGTTGTCGCGGGCGGGGAGGAGGGTGTCGGCACACTACGCTCACCCCTTCTGCTCGGGTCCGGCAGCTGCTCAGTGGTGGCTCGAGCTGTGGGCCGGATCCCGGGGTTCTTCGAGCGACACTCCTCGCCCGTGAGTGAAAGGGGGGTTTGTTGGGTGCGGGGATTGTTATAGTTCGTGACGCCACCCACGGTTGTGGTGATTGCACCACCGCTGCTCTGGGTGTGGATCCCGGGGACGGTGATGGGGAGCAGCCAGGTGTTGTGTTGCCCCTCCGTGGGTAGGGGTTGGTGATCCCGGGGCCCGGTGATGGGTGGTGAGGTGCGGGGCCTGGTGGGCGCAGGGACGCGGGGGCAGCGCTGTGCCTTGCGGCACTGTGGTACTCACTCAGCCTGAGACATGGACACAGTTTGTACGGTAAACCAAACGGCTGGTAGGACGGTCCCACAGACGGCTGCACCTGCACTCCCGGTAGGTGACGGTGATGTCCCTCTTCCTTGCACCTAAGTTTGACTGATGGTAGCGGTGGATTCCCTCCGGTTACCCGCTCCCCGACTGCAATCTGGGCCGGAGGAGCTCTACACTTTGCCCGCAGGCGCTGACCCTGAGAAACTGGTGCCTTGGCGGTGGCGGTGTCTCTCTGCTTCAGGTTGGGCTGTTGCCGTCAATCGGGACTTGGTTGCTGGGGGATCTGCGTCCCCTTCACTGACGGATTCGGCAAATTTGGCGACTCCTAGCCTTGCCGGGGTCCGAGAGGCCCCTGCCCTGGTGCTGACTGTCCTTCGGAACACTGCTCCAGACCACCGGGCACACAGCCAACGGGGTCCTTCCAGGAACTTCCAAACGGTCCCCCTCCAGACAGTCACCGCCGTCGCTGACCTTGCTGTTCTGGCCCTCCACAAAGCTGGACCCTTCAGGCTTTGCACACTCTCTGCTCTGTCACCACTTCTTGCTTTCCTCCTTTACTACTCTTCTTTCCTCCACTTTCACTTCTCTTATCTGCTCCTCACTCAACTCCGTTGTTTACTCTTGCTCTCCCCGGGCTAATCTGCCTGGTACTTCCCGCCTCCAGAGCTGTGATCTCCTTGGTGGGCGGAGCCAACCGCCTGGCCCACCCCCTGGTGTGAATCATCAGCCTCTGGAGGAAGGCAACAAGGATTTCTGGTTAGCTGTGATGTGCCTACCTGGAGTGTGGGGTGTGGTGGTGTTGTGACCTGTGACCCCTGGCTTGCCCAGGGCGACACATGTACATTACTGCATGCTGTTTACAGTGTTAAATCTAGTGACAGATCCCCCCTAGCAGGTTACAACAGTTTAAAAGGATAAGAGTTTTGCTGGAAATTTTGGCATATGCCTGTTTTGCAAAAAAAATAAATAAATTGTATTTTTATTTTACATTTTTACACTTATCTTGCCAACTTTTCAAAAACCAGATGGTTGGAGATCTCACTGTTCTACATCTTTAAGGAAGATTTATGTGGAGAATAGCTTCATTTAAACTGGCAGTCTGTTGCTGATCAATGGGGCGTAGTGAGACCGCGCGCCGAAGCCGTGAAGCAGACAGTTTAGCCTAGATGAACATGAAAAGAAAACTAGAGGGTGGCTGTACTTTGTATACTGATACAGGTAAAATGTATCTTTGTACCGTGTTAGGCAGTAGATAGAAAAAAAAATTGTTTAAAAAAACCTGAGACTCCTCAGTGGTTGATACCTTTTAATGGTTAACTGAAAAGATGGTATACTGCACATTTTTGTAAAAACATATTTAAAAATTAATTTAAAGGGAATCTATCGCCATCAAAATGCAGGCCAATATACAGGCTGCATGTTACACTATTTTCACACGTTGCGTTTTTGCAGCATTTTTTCTATAGCCAAAACCTGCTCTCTTGGCAGTAAAGAAGCTCTTTCCAAAAATTATTTTTTTCTCAGTTTTTGCTGCTTCATTTTTTGGCTGTATTTTGGGTGTGCCATTGGTCTACAGTACATGTTTAATAAAGTGACTGTATTTTTTATTTTATAAGACGCACCAGATTATAAGATGCACCCCAAATTTGAAGGAGGAAAATAGAAAAACAATATTTTTTTACTGTTAAAATGAGGTTCATCTTATAACTCGTGCCTCTTATATTAACTCACCAGGGGGGAGCGGCGGTGGTGGAGTGGCTCAGGAAGGTCCCCGGAGGCAGGGTAGGCAATACTGCGAGCACAGAGGAGGCCATTTTCTTCAAGTCGATCTTGTCAACTGCGGGAGATTCAAAGCAGCCCACAGTCTGTCGGCATATCAATGGTGCTCACCGCTGCAACACCCCACAAGCCTGCAGTGTCGCTGACCCTGTGCCACCACTGCCGCCCCGGTAAGCCATATGCGGTTTGTAAGACGCACCCCCATTTCCCCCCCAGTTTTGTAGGAAAAAAAGTGCGTCTTACAAACCAGAAAATACGATAGCTTCATTCACCAGAAGAGCAGCAAAAAAAATGCAGCAAAAAATGCAAGGGTTCCATTTTTGCACTCTTATTGCTTGCAATTGGGAAAAAAAACTGCTGCAAAAACGCTGAAAGAGCGGACAAGCTGCTTTTTTGAAAAACACTGCAGTTTTCCATTCCAGTCAAGTATAAAATTAAGCTATCGTGTGCATGAGATTTCTGAAATCTCCTAACTTTTATTGGTAAAAGCAGCTTTTAATTTGCATAAGACATTAAAAAAATGCAACAAAAATGCAACGTGTGAAAATAGCGTTATAGAGCAGGTAGAGCTGAGTAGATTGATATATAGTTTTGTGAGACAATTCTCAATATAAGGCTGGAGTCACACTTGCGAGTGACTCATGCGAGTCTCACATCACATCACCCGGCATGGCCACACACTCTCCGGACACGAGCGTCTCAGCTGCATAGAGATACATGCAGCCGACTGACTCCTGTCAGGAGTGTGTGTGGCCATGCCTGGTGATGTGATGTGAGACTCGCACAAGTCACTCGCAAGCGTAACACCAACCTAACCTGTGTTTTCATCATCCTCTGCTCTTCCTATGATTGTCAGTCCAATGTGCAGTCCTATGAGTGATTGACAGCTGTCAATCACTGATAGAACCGCCCACTGGACTGAAAATCCCAGAATGTTGTATGATTAAATCATGGGTTCTTCTCAATCTTTGGTGAAAAGCTACATATCAATCCACTCGTCTTCCTCTGCTCTATAACATTATTCCTGCATATTGTTTGCCATTTTATAGTGATAGGTTCCCTTTAAGTATTATGTTCAGGTGAAACTAAGATGAGTTACAACAATCTGGGCACTATAATGCTCAGATAAGAAGTGGAACTGAATGCATAATAATTCTTAAAAAGTACAAATCTTTATTTATTACAAAATCAAGTAAAAACAGGAAAAGGGGTGGTGGAGCACTCGCCCAGTTTACCCTCCGTTCCAGGTATATGATTGTGGATAGTATTATGCAATATTATGCAATGTCATCTTTTAGTGATCTGTCATGAGTGCCTGTGTGATATGTTAGCTTACAACTGATATGGCTCACGGTGCTTCATGATAGACCACTGGTGCTTGTTGAATGTGAATTGACCCTGTGAATTTTTCTCGGTTTGTCACCTCCTCATCAGCACAGCAGATTTATGTAGTTACAAGCTGGTGTGTTAATTGCACACTGTTCATAGCATATGTATAGTGCACACATTATATATATATATATATATATATATATATATATATATATATATATATATATATAATGCACACATTATCTGGTGCTGATGGGCAGGTGATATGATTATGAACATTTTTCATGAATAGTTGCACCAAATGGTTTATATTGAACCTTCTTTTGCTATTGGCCGGCTGAGACGGCAGGGATATTCTAAATTGGTTTATATATGCCTGGAGAGATTAATAAACCTCTGTTGTCTCTGTTATCAGCCATATAATGTTTCTTGATAGACCATGGGTGCTTACTGAATGCTGATTGATCTTGTGAATCTTCCTTCTCATCACCTTCTCATCAGCACGGTAGATTTATGTAGGTGCAAACTGGTATGTCAGTTGCACGTTGTTTATAGTCCATTCAATAATGCACATGTCATTTGGTGCTGATGGGCAGGTGATATGATCTTGAACATTCTTATAAATAGTAGCACCTAACTATTTTGCTATCTACTGGCTGATATAGTATTAATATTTAAATTGGCTTATATAGGCGTGAGGAGACTAATAGATTTCTGTTGTCTCTGTTATCAGCCAGTCGTGGCTATATATAAATATATCTGTGGATGTATCCTTGTATATATTTTTCAGAGGGTTATTAACTGGGGATGATGTGCTCCACTTTGAGGGCTTTTTTCCTGTTTTTACTTGATTTTGTAATAAATAAAGATTTGTACTTTTTAAGAATTATTATGCATTCAGTTCCACTTCTTATCTGAGCATTATAGTGCCCAGATTGTTGTAATAGATCAGTGTTTGAAGTGTGTTTATCAAGGACAATTGATATTTAAGAAACTAAGATGAGACCTGTAGTCTTCTGAGAATATGTAGAACTTTCTCTTTTGGATTTCATGGCAGTCTAAAAGATTAAGAGCATATTAATTCATGTATATATTATATTGATTAGGGTTTTTTTCACATTTTTTCCCCCTTCTTAGCATGTCAGATAATTGTGCCGTTACGGTGTGTATTATTCAGGTAAGTATGATGGACTGTGTTCTGTGCCCGGCTACAGACACAGTAACAATGGCTGAGGTAAAGTGTGTCGCCCTGGGCAAGCCAGGGGACACAGAACACAACCACCACACCCCACATCCCAGGTAGGAACACCACAGTCAAAACACAAATCCTTGTTGCCCTCTTCCAGAGACTGTTGATGCACACCAGGGGGTGGGCCAGGCGGTTGGCTCCGCCCACCAAGGAGCTCACAGTTCTGGAGGCAGGAAGTTACCAGGAGTCCAGTCAGGGACATGAACGAGTGAACAGCAGATTAGCCCGGGGAGGGCAAGAGTGAAGTCCAGTGAAGGGCTAGAGTAAACAACCAGAAGTGAAAGTGAGGAAAGCAAGAAAGTGACAGAAAAGCCTGAAGGTCCGTGACTGTGTGTCCGGACGGAACCAGCAAGGTTGACAACGACGGTGGCTGTCCGGAGTGGGACGGTTCGGAGGTTCCTGGAAGGACCCCGTTGGCTGTGTGCCCGGTGGTCTGGAGCAGTGTTCCGAAGGACAGTCAGCACCAGGACAGGGGCCTTTCGGACCCCAGCAGGGCTAGGAGTCGTCAGATCTGCTAAATCCGTTAGTGAAGGGGACGTAGATCTCCCAGCAACAAAGTCCCGATTGACGGCAACAGCCCGACCATTACCGGGGAGACACCGCCACCGCCAAGGCACCAGTTTCCCCAGGGCCAGCGCCTGCGGGCAAAGTGTAGAGCTCCTCCGGCCCAGATTGCAGCCGGGGAGCGGGTAACCGGAGGGAATCCACCGCTACCACCATCAGAACACAAGGTGCAGGGAAGAGTGATGACACCGTTAACTACCGGGAGTGCAGGTGCAACCGTCTGTGGGACCGTCCTACCAGCCGTTGGTTTACCGAACAAACTGTGTCCGTGTCTCAGGCTGAGTGAGTACCACAGTGCCGCAAGGCACAGCGCTGCCCCCGCGTCCCTGCGCCCTCCAGGCCCTACACTTCACATCTCTTCACCGGGCCCCGGGATCACCAACCCCTACCCACGGAGGGGCAACACAACACCTGGCTGCTCTCATCACCATCCCCGGGTTCCCCATCCAAAGCAGCGGTGGTGCAATCACCACAACCGTGGGTGGCGTCACGAACTATAATCCCAACAAACAACCCCCCTTTCACTCACGGGCGAGGAGTGTCGCTCGAGACACCCCGGGATCCGGCCCGCAGCTCGAGCCACCAGGAGCAACTGCCGGACCCAAGCAGAAGGGGTGAGCGCAGTGTGCTGACACCCTCCTCCCCGCCCACGACAACTTGGCGTCACGAACAGGATCTTACCGCTCTGCCGTCTGGTAGAGGTGCGCCTTGTTACCGCCGGAGGTATCCGGCAGAAAAATTTCAGAAGCCGCCATCTTTGGCGCGAAAAGTTCCCGCTCGAGCGTCTTCTCGAGCAGTAGAGGCGCGAAGGCCAAAACTCCGCCCCGAGAGAGGAGGGGCCGGAAAGAGCTAAGGGGGACGGAAAAAAAATGTCTGCGCCCGACGGAGCCGCTGGAGGAGCGGTGGTCGCAGCCGCAGCGGCACCCGTGGATGGGAATGGGCCTGCCCAGGTCCCGGCCGTACTGGCGGGAGGTGCCGCGGCCCCCGCGCTTACTCAGGTCATGCCGTTTTCCTTGCCCTATGCGCCCGGAGCTGCCTGGCTACCGCAGTATGACGGGAAACCGGATGCCTTGCAGGCCTTCCGGAAAAAGCTTAACCCGTTGCTAGAGCTGTACCCCCTGACTGATAAGCAACGTGCAGCGATAGTGCTAGGACAGCTAACCGGTGCGGCGGAGCAGGAAGCGGAGACCTGGGCCGAGGGGGACCGGCTCTCTGTAGCCACCATCTTCGAGAAGCTACAGACTGCCTTCGAGACCCGGACTGAAGCTGAGCTGAGGATGCAGTTTTACCGGTGCCGGCAACGAGCTGGGGATAGCATTCGGGACTATGCTCTACGTCTGCAGACCGCCCTCCGCACGCTGAAGCGGGTGAATTCTATTAATGAGGCGGATAGCAATAGGATGTTAGTGGAGCAATTTGCGCAGGGGATGAGGTCCCCTGAGGATTGTAAACAACTCCGGCTGTGGGCCCTGGAACATCCGGATGTGGACTTTGCTGTGTTAAAGGAGCGGGCTATCAAAGCACTACAGCCCCCAGCTGCTGAAGCTCTGGAACCCGTCCTGTGGCCCGTCGAGACAGCTCCCGTTGTGGCGGCCCCAGCTAAACCAACCTCCTTACTACCCGCAGCCTCGAGTAGCACAGTGGAAGAACTGGCAGCCCAGGTCCGTCGCCTGGACGGAGACCTTGCCAAAATCCTTGCTGCGCTTCAACCTCTGACCAGATCTCAGCCCCCAGTGCAGATACAGCTTGCTGACAGTCCCGAAGATGTTCCCTGGATGCAGCAGAGAAGCGCTAACAACCCGCGGAGCAGACCTCCAATCTGCTACAAGTGCCGTAAGCCGGGCCATGTTTACCGACAGTGCCCGTTAAACGAGCAACCCCTGGGGCCCCGGGCCAATCCTCAGGAGTAGAACACCGTGGTCCCCCGGACTGGCGAGACCGATACGTCGGGGCCCGCCCTATCATCCCTGTGGCTGTGGACGGCATACCCGTGATGGCTCTCCTGGACACTGGATCACAGGTAACTACCATACCGTACACATTGTATCAGCGATATTGGGCCACAGACGAGCTGGCGCCTCCAGACAATAGTATAAATTTGATTGCCGCTAATGGACTTCCATTGACCCAGGTGGGGTATAAAGAGGTGGCTATGACAGTGGGGCAAGCTGAACTGCAACACCAGGGTATGATTGTGATCATGAATGAGCCTAGTGATCATAACCCGAAAATAGTGTTGGGAACCAATGTGATGGAACACTGCATGGCTGATGTGCTGAACCTTTTGCAGCAGCTAGCCGCCACGGCGGCGGGGAGCCGGCAGAGGGCTGTGCAGCGTGAGATCTGTGCCCTGATGTACCGCCAGCATGTAAGCTCAACCGGAGGGGAGATTGGTGGAGTGCGAGTGATGGATGTTGCTCCATTGACTGTGCCCCCTAGGAGTGAGATGATGATCTGGTGTAGGGCTGCAGTAGGGCCTCAGGGGCGTGACTACCCTGCGATGATGGAGCCCATGCCTTCCGAGCACTGGCCCACTGTAGTGGCCGCCCGAGGGGTGGTAGATGTGAAGAAAGGGAGAGTGCCTGTGAGAGTGTTGAACTGTGGGGAGGAAGAAGTCAGGCTCCCCCGGTATGCCACCATTGCCAAGCTGCTCACCCTGGACCCTCACACTATCCAGGAAGCCCGTCCATCCACACTCCCACCTACCACCAGCACTTCCCCACCCCAGGGGGACACCAAAGAGTGGCACCAACAGCTACATGTGGGCACTGATGATACCCCTACACATCACAGGGCAGGGGTACACAGGGTGGTGCAGGAGTACGAACAGGTTTTCAGTAAGCACCCCCTAGACTTTGGGCAGATCAAGGGGGTCCAACACCACATTCCCACGGGTGAACATCCCCCTATCAAAGAGAGGTATAGACCTATTCCCCCTGCGCATTATCAGTGTGCCAAAGATATGTTGAAGAATATGAAGGAGGCAGGGGTTATTCGGGACAGTTGTAGTCCCTGGGCCGCTCCGTTGGTACTGGTCAAGAAGAAGGATGGTACCATGCGGATGTGTGTGGATTACCGGAAGATCAACCAGATAACCCATAAAGATGCCTATCCATTGCCTCGTATTGAAGAATCTTTGGCTGCACTGAGAACTGCAAACTACTTCTCGACCCTTGACCTCACCAGCGGATACTGGCAAGTGGCCGTGGCCCCCGAGGACCGGGAGAAGACCGCCTTCACCACCCCGATGGGGCTATGCGAATTCAATAGCATGCCGTTTGGGCTGTGCAATGCCCCCGGGACCTTCCAACGATTGATGGAGTGCTGTCTGGGACATTTAAACTTCGAGACCGTCCTGCTGTATTTGGATGATGTGATTGTTTATTCCCAGACGTATGAGGCCCATCTGAAGCACCTGGCCGAGGTGTTCGCGTCCCTTGCCAAGTTCGGGATGAAGTTGAAGCCCTCGAAGTGCCATCTGCTGAAACCCAGGGTGCAGTATCTCGGACACGTGGTGAGTGCGGATGGTGTCGCCCCCGACCCTGAGAAGATCACGGCCATCCAGGGCTGGCCGAGACCAACCACAGTGAGGGAAGTAAGGCAGTTCCTGGGTCTGGTGGGGTACTACCGGCGCTTTATAAAGGGGTACACGAAGATGGCTGCCCCCATGCAAGATCTCCTCGTGGGACAGACCAAAGGTGGTAGACCTATTGGAGCTCCACTGTTGTGGGAGGACAAGCATGAGGAGTCCTTTGGCCAGTTGAAGGCGGCCTTGACCGGAGAAGAGGTCTTGGCGTACCCTGACTATGGGCGCCCGTTCATCCTCCACACGGACGCCAGTAACGTGGGGCTAGGAGCGGTCTTGTCCCAGGTCCAGGATGGGAAGGAGAAGGTGATTGCCTACGCCAGCCGAAAACTCCGGCCGACCGAAAGGAACCCCGAGAACTATAGCTCCTTCAAGCTCGAGCTATTGGCGTTGGTGTGGGCTATCACAGAGCGATTCCGCCACTACCTGGCGGCGGCAAAATTCACCGCGTTTACGGACAACAATCCGCTAACTCACCTGAACACGGCCAAGTTGGGCGCGCTGGAGCAGCGGTGGGTAGCCCGGTTAGCCAACTATGATTTCACCATAAAGTACCGAGCTGGTCGTGTCAACATCAATGCAGATGCACTCTCCCGGATGCCCCATTTGTCAGAAGAGGGGTGTGAGGATGACGACCTCGAGGAGATTGAGTTGCCTGCGTTTCACCAGCCGCCTACTGAGAGGGTCCAAGTATGTCAGCAACGGGTGGATCTGGACCCGCGGCCCAGTCGAGAGTGGCAGGACGCCCAGGACCAAGCGCCGGCTGTCCGCCTTGTCAAGACCCTGGTGGAACAAGGTGCTATGGGGATAGACCCTGCCGCTCCAGCCGAAGCCCAACGCTTGTGGAAAGAACGAAAACGGCTCTACCTACACCAAGGGAGGCTGTACCGTGAGCTGATCAATCCAAAGACCCATGAGAAAATATGCCAGTTGATCGTTCCTCAAGCTGAGGTCGCTATCGTCCTGCGGGCATACCATGATGGTGCTGGCCACTTCGGGTGGAAGAAGCTAGAGATGCTGTTGAGGGAGCGGTTCTATTGGAGTGGGATGCGTGAATCGGTGGAAGCCTGGTGCCGAGAGTGCGGTCCTTGTACACTGAGGAGAAAGGACGAGACTAGCCAGAGGGCACCGTTACATCCCATAGTCACCCATCAACCGCTGGAACTGGTCGCCCTGGACCATGTCAAACTCACCCCTAGCCGAAGTGGGTACACCTACGCATTGACCATGGTAGACCACTACTCAAGATTCATGGTGGTAGTCCCCGTTAAGGACCTGACTGGTCGAACCGCTGCCCGAGCGTTCCAGGCCTATTTTTGCCGACCCCATGGGTACCCCGAGAAGGTGCTGACCGACCAAGGCCCGGCTTTTGAAGCAGAAGTGTTTCACGAATTCTGCCAGTTGTATGGCTGCAAAAAGATCCGGACCACTCCGTACCACGCCCAAACCAACGGCATGTGCGAGAAAATGAATCACTTGGTCCTGGGGCTCCTCAAGACGTTACCGCTGGAAGAACGGAACATGTGGCCGGAAAAGTTACCCGACTTGGTCGACATGTACAATAATATCCCATCCAGCTCGACGAAGTGCACCCCAGCGTATCTGATGAGGGCCCGGCCTGGCCGCCTGCCGGTGGATCTGGAAATGGGGTTGGAGGCTCCGGAAGCACTCCCTTCAACGGCAGAATGGGAAAGTCGGAGGAGGGCCCAGTACCGGCAAATCCAGGAGTATGTGGAGAAAAACCTCAGTCGAAGTCGAGAACAGCAAGAGCACCGGTTCAACCAGAAGGCGCCTGCAGGTCCTTTCCAGCCAGGAGATGTGGTGCTGAAACGGAAGAGAAAAGCCCACAAACTGGATGACCAGTGGGAGCAAGTCCCTTACGTCGTACAACCCACCGAGTGGGACAATGGGAAGACCTACCAGATCAGTCGTGACCAAGGGGGCACCCTGGCCACAGTTTCTCGGGACCATCTAAAAAAATGCCCCCCAGCGTTGAAAGCAGAGGCTGAAGTACCGGTTCCTCCACCAGTGGAAAAGGCAGCAGAGGTAATCCACACTGTAATGGGTGACTTCCCAGCAAACTGGCCTACGCAGAACGGCGCGGTGATACTTCCAGTGATACTGTTCCCACAACCCGTGGATGAAGAAGTAGTGGAAGCGGTTAACCGTGAGCCAGAACCAGTGCCAGTGCCCAGGGATGAACCTGTACCCAGCCTCCCTGCACCTCCGCCTGCCCCACACTATAGCAGAGAGGAGGAACCGATTGTTCCCCCTATCCCACTGTCTAGCACCACTGACACCGGGCCCCGAAGGTCCACCCGTTCCAACCTAGGTAGACCCCCACTTAGGTACAGGGAGACCGTTCTATGAGTAAGAGGGGCCCGCAAAGGTAAAAGGTTGGTGTGTGTCTGTTAAAAGTTTGTTTGAAAGTTTGAAAAAGTTGAAAGTTTTGAAAAATGGAAAAACACTGATTGAACCGAGTTTTCACCTGATTGTCTGTTGTTGATTTGCAACCGGCTGGAGCCGGCACCGTTGTCCCCGTGGGGACCGTTCAAAGTTTAAAAATGCATGGGAACTAACCATGGACAAGCCCGTGAACTCTGCAGGGCAACTACAAACGTTAGTGGCTTGTAAATATGTTGGGTACCGTTACCGTTTCCGCAATGCCGCCTCCGGAGAGGCAGGTTGGAGGGAGGGCCCTGAGCAGAGCAGGCCAGGGCCCAGCCACCAAAGGGACCGGTGGCTACCCTCTGGAGGGAAGGACAGATCCCGCTCGGGTGACTTGTGCTGGACTGTGGGTCAAGGGGTGCTGCCTGGGTTTTAGGGGCAGCATCAGGGCCAGGTTGCTTGGGTGGGAGAGAGCGGAAACCGTGACCGTACACCGTTGTAACGTTAAAAAGAAAATGTGCCTCCCGTCTTGGGAAGAGTTATTGAAATGTATATATGTTTAACCCTGTTATCCCCTTTTTACAGAAAAATAAAACCGGTGTAGGACGGCAGCCCGCGGACGGTCTGCATTTTGCTAAGGGGGAATGTGTCGCCCTGGGCAAGCCAGGGGACACAGAACACAACCAGCACACCCCACATCCCAGGTAGGAACACCACAGTCAAAACACAAATCCTTGTTGCCCTCTTCCAGAGACTGTTGATGCACACCAGGGGGTGGGCCAGGCGGTTGGCTCCGCCCACCAAGGAGCTCACAGTTCTGGAGGCAGGAAGTTACCAGGAGTCCAGTCAGGGACATGAACGAGTGAACAGCAGATTAGCCCGGGGAGGGCAAGAGTGAAGTCCAGTGAAGGGCTAGAGTAAACAACCAGAAGTGAAAGTGAGGAAAGCAAGAAAGTGACAGAAAAGCCTGAAGGTCCGTGACTGTGTGTCCGGACGGAACCAGCAAGGTTGACAACGACGGTGGCTGTCCGGAGTGGGACGGTTCGGAGGTTCCTGGAAGGACCCCGTTGGCTGTGTGCCCGGTGGTCTGGAGCAGTGTTCCGAAGGACAGTCAGCACCAGGACAGGGGCCTTTCGGACCCCAGCAGGGCTAGGAGTCGTCAGATCTGCTAAATCCGTTAGTGAAGGGGACGTAGATCTCCCAGCAACAAAGTCCCGATTGACGGCAACAGCCCGACCATTACCGGGGAGACACCGCCACCGCCAAGGCACCAGTTTCCCCAGGGCCAGCGCCTGCGGGCAAAGTGTAGAGCTCCTCCGGCCCAGATTGCAGCCGGGGAGCGGGTAACCGGAGGGAATCCACCGCTACCACCATCAGAACACAAGGTGCAGGGAAGAGTGACGACACCGTTAACTACCGGGAGTGCAGGTGCAACCGTCTGTGGGACCGTCCTACCAGCCGTTGGTTTACCGAACAAACTGTGTCCGTGTCTCAGGCTGAGTGAGTACCACAGTGCCGCAAGGCACAGCGCTGCCCCCGCGTCCCTGCGCCCTCCAGGCCCTACACTTCACATCTCTTCACCGGGCCCCGGGATCACCAACCCCTACCCACGGAGGGGCAACACAACACCTGGCTGCTCTCATCACCATCCCCGGGTTCCCCATCCAAAGCAGCGGTGGTGCAATCACCACAACCGTGGGTGGCGTCACGAACTATAATCCCAACAAACAACCCCCCTTTCACTCACGGGCGAGGAGTGTCGCTCGAGACACCCCGGGATCCGGCCCGCAGCTCGAGCCACCAGGAGCAACTGCCGGACCCGAGCAGAAGGGGTGAGCGCGGTGTGCTGACACCCTCCTCCCCGCCCGCGACAAAAGCGTAAGGTGGAAGCAGCCGTCTGTCATCTCACTGTGTGTACAAAGTGTTCTGTTCTTTGCTTGAAAAATTCTTAGGAATAAAGTGCGAGGGCAGGCCAATACAAATCAAGACAATCAATGTTTTTTTCAGCACGCGTCAAATTGGCAACTTAGCCTCCCCTGGGCATACACAGTATATTCAGAAAGGTAGATTGCTTGGCATTTTTAGTAACTTATTCTTTTCTAAGGTATAGTTCGCATAGACTAACAGTTGGCATCTATCATCATTCTCAGACCTCACAAACTTGGCAACAGAAAAAGAAAGATGCATGGTTATTGACTAAGCAAAAAAAAGTAATAACTGCTTCGAGTTGGATAAAAAATTATATGTATGTTATATATTAATTATCAATATAAAACCAATTACAAATTCAAAAAACAATTCCACCTCTCAGGCTACTAAGGCCTCCTTCACACGTCCGGTATGTATGACGTCCGTTTTCATACATACCAGAGACACGGACATACGCAGACCCATTAAAATCAATAGGTCTGCGCACACATCCCTATTTTTTCACGGACGTGTGTCGCACATGCGTTTCCGTTTGTTCTGCACGGAGACAAGTCTGTTTTTTTCCGGTAGCACTTCTATCACATAGACCGCACACTAATGTGATCCGTGTTACATCAGTGTGACAGGTATCGGAGAAAACACGTTTTTGAAATAAAATTATTTTCTATACTCACCTGTCTAGAACGCTGCTGTCCCCGAAGCTGCTGTCACTTGCTTCCGACCTTTGCTCATAATGTTCATACATATTCACTGCACCAAGGACCTGGAAGCAGCAGCATCGCAGGAGACATCAGCATCAGAGACAGCAGCGCCGGGTACAGGTGAGTATCCAGCAAGCAGTGTGTGCAGTGATGTCAGGAGGTCATCAGAGTATCCAATGAACTCGGATGACCTCATGCGCTGCAGTCACTTGCTTCCAGGCCCGCTCATTAAGCTCATGAGTATTCACTGCACCGTGGACCCAAAAGCAGCAGCGACGGAGACAGCTGCGCCAGAGACAGGTAAGTAAAAAGTTCCTGAACTCCATGTGCTATAATGGATAGCACAGAGAGAACACACATGTGCCAAAATCACAGAACACGGATGGCCACACACACCTTCAACACGGACCATGAAAAATGTGCGTTTTTATCACGGACGTGTGAAGGTGGCCTAAGAGGAAATAAGGACAGAAATGGTGCTATGGGGGCCACATCCTGATAATCTGGAAATATGAGATCACATTCGACAAAGGACACAATGCATCGTTGTTTCTGCAGTTTTGTGGAGTAATTTACTCTTTTGATGGGCTTTAGTATATGTGCCTTAGTCTCTGTATATTTTGCACTATTTTTTAAGTTCTTTCCTTTTAAAGCTTTTTTGTTTCAACTCAACAACTTTTCTAATCCAGATATTTTAGACAGATTCATGAAATTTGACTGTTACCAAATGTCATTTTTTTGTCTCTTCTCACTCTGTTCTTCAATATAGTGCATTTTAAGAAACACATGACTTTTTAAAGGACTTTTGGAGCTAAAGAGTTGCCAAAATCACTTGAAGAAAAATAAGTGTGACGCCCTGGCCTATCAGGTCGTCACAGGGTATTTGCAATCTGCCCTTCTGTGCAATATACACCTCCTCCTTTCTTACGGGTCCCTAACCAAATGGTGTTGCCAGAGACCAGCTAATCAAAATCCTAGGAACACTCTGCACCACACCCACCAGACACACCAGTGGACGGCCTGAGTGGAATAAGGTCGCCACTTGGGGGATTGGTTAAGGGGAGGTCAGGAGTGTCAGAAGTAGGCCAGTGTAGTGTTGGAGGTGAAAGAGAGAGGAGGTCAGGAGCTGGGCTCCTTGGACGTACTAGGTAGCAGATGTTGGTCTGGGCCTGGTAGGAGTTGGACCACCGGTCACAGGGGATCGTGACAAGGGGCACGGCATTGTCGTGGAGGACAGCCGGCGGCCTTGTACCATCACCGGGCTGGGACCAGGACACGACGGGGTACGTGGACCCTAGGTCAGGGAGTAGCTTCAGGCAACCTGACAATTTACCCGACGAGAACGGAGCCTTCAAGATCCGCTCTCCACCCGCTCCAAAATCGGGGTACTAGCGCAACGATAGGGATAGGACTTTCCACAAATACGGTCCAAGAAATCCCAAGCGTGAACCCTGAGAGCAAGCTCCCTCAGTTAGCCATACTGGGGAGCGGGACCCGACTAATTTCAGGCTACAGGGACCAACCAAAGAGAACCAAGGTGCCAAGGGAAAGGTCACAGATCAACAGGCAACACCAACGGAAACGGGATCCAGGTGTGCTCCCCCTCAGCGACAGCAGTGTCCAGAAATTAGGTTTACTACAGTTGTCGGTGTCAGCATTATTGGACTGAGTACGCAAGTGACCCTTACCTCCCCAATGGAATCTCCCTGTCACCATCACCGAGTCCTGGAGCATTCCCCCCTACCTGTGGAGGGGTTAAACACCTGGCTGACCACTCCATCGCCACCGGGTACTCCCAGCCGCAGCGGTGGTACTCCACCTTACCACACACCACGGGTGGCGTCTCGAACTATTCCATACTATATCCCCTGTAAATACCCCTTTTTTCTATTCGAGTGGCCGCGAGACCCCTGGTTCCGGACGCCCCTCGAGCCACCGCGGATCTGGATCCAAGCAGCCTGGCTGCTGACACGGGGGCGGTACATAAGTAAAGAGCATTTCTAATTTAGTGCCAAATTCACAAACCATCTTTAAAAATTAGGTGCAAAACATTGGCGAATATCACAAGACAATAAAAAAACAAACTATTTAAGGTAGCAGAAATTTCTCTTAATTTCTTAATTGAGATTGCTTAATAAACTGTCTACTTCTACAAACAATAAACCTTCTTAAAGGGATGGCAATAAGTTTTTGCTATGGCCTCTTTCACACATCAGTTTTTTTGCCATCAGTAACAATCCGTTTTCTCAATGGATCCATCGTAAATTGTGGCAAAACTGATGTGACGGATCCGTTTTTCGACAGATCCAATTAGCTGGGGGCAAAATAATACTTGGAGTATGCTCAGTTAAAAAAAAACAGAATCCATCGCCGGATTCCGTCATTTGAGGGATGACGACGGATCCTGCGCCCATAGGCTTCCATTATTGCAAACGACGGACGGTGACAGATCAGTCACTGTCCGTTTTTTCAACAGACAAAATGTTACTGTGAATGTCGTCTCCGTCCGATGGACAAACATTTTTCGATGGATCCGTCAAATGACAGATGAAACGTGAGGCCATCCGTCGCAACAGTCACTAATACAAGTCAATGAGAAAATAAAAGGAATCCAGCATCAGTCGCTGGATCTGTTTTTTCCAAAATTCGACGGATTGTGACTGATGGGAAAAAACTGATGTGTGAAAGGGGCCTAATTTGAGAGGAGCATAATGTTAAGATAGAGACCCAGATTCCAGCGATATGTGGAAACTTGTATGTAAACCTGCTGCCAGGTAGTCCAATTGTGACAGCTGCCTATGCACAGTGTACACAGAAATCTTCTAATGATGTGGGCGCATTATGCAGAGCTCAGCATTCAGAGAACTGGTAGATTTGCTGCAGATAAAAAAGTTTTTAAACAAAACAACAGCAACAAGCAAAGTAAGTGCTTTGATACATCCCTGGAATCAGGGTCTCTGTCTCTACATTATGCTGCTCTCAGATGGGGGAGCAAAAACCTGGTGACCGATTCCCTTTAACTAATCCAATCACTGCTTAAAAATTAAAATTAAAAAAATTCTAAAAAACGTTCTTGTTTAAATCAAGTTTTATATATAAAAAAAATGAATAAATGTTTTTCATTTTTTTATATTTGGCTTCTCACTACTAATACACACCCACCCTAAGATATTAAAATTTTTAGCAAAGTACAACATTGTCACCAGAGGCTTTTCTTTTCTCTTTTGTGGAATTCACCTTTTAGCTGTGTACACTGAGAGCAGGATCCCCAGAGTGGGGAAATGGAAGACAAGGTGGTGGAAGATGAAATCAGTGACCCAACCTGACAAGGTAGCATGCAGAATGAGCACAGTAGTGCGAAGGGGGAGAATTCTGCAGCAGCACAACAGGCAAAAAGAGGCAGTAGAGTGGCCTGAGGAAGAAGGTGGACTATTCGCAAGAGCACCCCCACGCATCCAGATTCAAGGGCAAGGGTTAGGTGTTCCCCTGTCCAGGACATAAGCGATGAAGCCTCCTGCTCTGCACGTGTTATTGCACATTCACAACCACCATCTACAACCATGTCCACTTTCTTGTCCCAGCGCAGCATTTGCCTGTCTCTACCACAGGTCGTGGAGTGCATGTGGAAATACCCAGCCAGCAATGCACCCACAGGAAAAAACACTAAATGACACATTTCGAGACTGCTTGCCCTGGAAATGTTGCCATTTAGGCTTTTGGACAGTGAGGCGACCGCCCCTCAGTACTCAGTCCCCAGCAGCCACTATTTCTCCCAGTGTGCCGGCCTCACCTTACACAAGCACATGCCCCATAACATCAACTGTGCCCTGACCAATACAGTTACTGGAAAGAGCCACTTAACCACGGACACATGGGCAAGTGCTTGTGGCAAGGTACATTACATTTCTTTAATGGCACACTTGGTGAACCTTGTGGCAAGTGGAGACTGGGACTGAATCTGACCTTGGGAAGGCATATGTGCTACCGACACCTAGAATTGCGGGCCCAAGTTCTATTAGGGTTTCCCCCCAACTCCTACACCAGTTCCTGCATCCCTTCCTCCTCCTCATACACTATCTCTGAATTGTCGTCCATATCAGTCACAAGCTGGAAGCACTGCTTTGGTGAAGCGGTAGCAGACTCTGCTGAAACTCATATCTTTAGGTAACAAATAGAGATGAGTGGACACATTGAAGTTTGGTTCGGCAGGGTCAGCCGAACTTTAAATTAGCTTGGTTTGGGACCCAAACTTGACCTGAACTCCAATGGAAGTCACTTATTGGGCAGTTCAGGTCTACGATAACAAGCAGCCAGCCATAAACAGATCACTTCCGGGTCGGGTGGACAGGGTTTTTCCATTTTTTTTTGAGGTCACTACATCCAATCATACTGTTTTTACCCCCAGTATGAACCGTTCATAAAACACTGCAAGCGGCTCGCACTGGGCTGAGCACCAAGCGTACTTGAGCAGAGTGATACTCGTGTGAGTGAAGTTCATACGTAACGTACTCGAATTAAGGTTTTTTTAAATAAAAGTCTGAACACCAAACCTCAGGTTTGCTTATCTCTAGTGACAGCCTAGAACTGCAGAGTTTTTGAAAGGTCTAATAGACCAAACAGATCTGTGACTCTTGCCAGCCACTGAACCTCCAACCAGACATGGACGTGTGTAATAATGGCCACAACCTGGTGGTGACTCTGAAGCTTGTCAAGCTTCCACATGTAGCATGCCTGGCCCACTTGCTCAACATAGTGGTTCAGTGCCTTCTGAAAACATACCCAGATTTGCCTGAGCTATTTGTGAAAGTACTCTATGCGTGTGATCATTTCCGCAAGTCAACTACAGTTGCTGCCCGTCTTGCAGTGCTGCAGAAGCGCTTTCAAAAGCCAGCTCACTGACTGATTTGTGACCCGTCAATGCCCTGGAACTCAACATTACATATGTTGGCAAAGCTTTGTGATCAGCAGAGGCCAGTAGTTGAATACCAGCTGGGGCGTAACAACCACGGTCGCAGAGGTCTCCACCACGACCGGGCCCGGCAGGTTTTGGGGGCCCGGCAGCCGCTCATTAGAGAAACAGCTGGCTCCTGCGCTGTTCCTTTAGTTTCAATCAGTAGCATAGCTACAGGGGGTGTGGCAGAGAATGCGGCCTCCCCGGGCCCCGTGCTCAGAGGGAGCTCACCTGGAACTATACCAGCATAGGAGCCAGGCTTGGGAACATTATATATACCAGCATGGGAGCCAGGCTGGGGAACGTTATATATACCAGAATGGGAGCCAGGCTGGGGGACATTATATATACCAGCATGGGAGCCAGGCTGGGGAACACTATATATACCAGCATGGGAGCCAGGCTGGGGAACACTATATATACCAGCATGGTATTTATAATGTCCCCCAGTCTCCCATGCTGGTATATAATGTCCTCTAGTCTGGCGCCAATGCTGGTATATATAATCGACCCCCAGCCTGGTTCCCATGCTGATATATATATTGTCCCCCAGCGTGGCTCCCAGGCTGGTATATATAATGTCCCCCAGCCTGGCTCCCATGCTGATATATAATGTCCCCCAGCCTGGCTCCCAGGCTGGTATATATAATGTCCCCCAGCCTGGCTCCCATGCTGGTATATATAATGTCCCCCAGCCTGGCTCTCATGCTGGTATATATAATGTCCCCCAGCCTGGCTCCCATGCTGATATATAATGTTCCCCTAAAGTATTAAGAAGTATTTCAGGCACAAAGAACAATGAGCTTCATATGTTTGGATTAATTATATCTTTTTTCCAGCCTTTTCTGACTAATTAAGACCCTCCCCAAACTTGTGAACAGCACTCATACTTGGTCAACATGGGAAAGACAAAGGAGCATTCCAAGGCCATCAGAGACAAGATCGTGGAGGGTCACAAGGCTGGCAAGGGGTACAAAACCCTATCCAAGGAGTTGGGCCTACCTGTCTCCACTGTTGGAAGCATCATCTGGAAGTGGAAGGCTTATGGAACTACTGTTATCCTTCCACGGCCTGGACAGCCTTTGAAAGTTTCCACCCGTGCCGAGGCCAGGCTTGTCCGAAGAGTCAAGGCTAACCCAAGGACAACAAGGAAGGAGCTCCGGGAAGATCTCATGGCAGTGGGGACATTGGTTTCAGTCAATACCATAAGTAACGTACTCCACCGCAATGGTCTCCGTTCCAGACGAGCCCGTAAGGTACCTTTACTTTCAAAGCGTCATGTCAAGGCTCGTCTACAGTTTGCTCATGATCACTTGGAGGACTCTGAGACAGACTGGTTCAAGGTTCTCTGGTCTGATGAGACCAAGATCGAGATCTTTGGTGCCAACCACACACGTGACGTTTGGAGACTGGATGGCACTGCATACGACTGCAAGAATACCATCCCTACAGTCAAGCATGGTGGTGGCAGCATCATGCTGTGGGGCTGTTTCTCAGCCAAGGGGCCTGGCCATCTGGTCTGCATCCATGGGAAGATGTATAGCACGGCCTACCTGGAGATTTTGGCCAAGAACCTCCGCTCCTCCATCAAGGATCTTAAGATGGGTCGTCATTTCATCTTCCAACAAGACAACGACCGAAAGCACACAGCCAAGAAAACCAAGGTCTGGTTCAAGAGGGAAAAAATCAAGGTGTTGCAGTGGCCTAGTCAGTCTCCTGACCTTAACCCAATTGAAAACTTGTGGAAGGAGCTCAAGATTAAAGTCCACATGAGACACCCAAAGAACCTAGATAACTTGGAGAAGATCTGCATGGAGGAGTGGGCCAATATAACTCCAGAGACCTGTGCCGGCCTGATCAGGTCTTATAAAAGATGATTATTAGCTGTAATTGCAAACAAGGGTTATTCCACAAAATATTAAACCTAGGGGTTGAATAATAATTGACCCACACTTTTATGTTGAAAATTTATTAAAATTTAACTGAGCAACATAACTTGTTGGTTTGTAAGATTTATGCATCTGTTAATAAATCCTGCTCTTGTTTGAAGTTTGCAGGCTCTAACTTATTTGCATCTTATCAAACCTGCTAAATCTGCAGGGGGTTGAAGACTACTTGTAGGCACTGTATAATGTCCCCCAGCCTGGCTCTCATGCTGGTATATATAATGTACCCCAGCCTGGGCCTTATCCTGGTATATATAATGTCCCCCAGCCTGGATCCCATGCTGCTATGTAAAATGTACCAGATGTAATAGGATTTAGAGGATTATTGAGTGTGCATTATACTATACTGAGGATTATGGGATGTGAATTATCTTAAATGGAGGACTGTGAGATGTGTATTATATTATATGGAGGACTGTGAGATGTGTATTATATTATATGGAGGACTATGGGGTGTGTATTATATTATATGGAGGACTATGCTCTACACTATACTTTGTGAAGGACTATGGGAAGTGTATTATAATACATGGAGGACTATGGGGGGGGTCAACTCAGTATCAGCAGATTCTTGACAATAATGTGCAAGAATCAGTGACGAAGTTGAAGTTACGCAGGGGATGGATATTTCAGCAAGACAATGATCCAAAACACCGCTCCAAATCTACTCAGGTATTCATGCACAGGAACAATTACAATGTTCTGGAATGGCCATTCCAGTCCCCAGACCTGAATATCATTGAACATCTGTGGGATGATTTGAAGCGTGCTGTCCATGCTCGGCGACCATCAAACTTAACTGAACTGGAATTGTTTTGTAAACAGGAATGGTCAAATATACCTTCATCCAGGATCCAGGAACTCATTAAAAGCTATAGGAAGCGACTAGAGGCTGGTATTTTTGCAAAAGGAGGATCTACAAAATATTAATGTCACTTTTATGTTGAGGTGCCCATACTTTTGCGCCGGTCAAATTTTGTTTAAAACATTTTCTGTTAGTACAATAAACCTCATTTCTATCCAGAAATATTACTGAGTCCATCAGTTATTAGATATATGAAACTGAAATAGCTGTTGCAAAAACCCAAATTGTTATAAAGAAAAAAGGATAACATTAATAGGGGTGCCCAAACTTTTTCATATGACTGTACAAAGGTTTATTTGGTTTATTTGGGACCCATTATACTATATGGAAGGCTATGTGGGGGCCATTATAGTATTTGGAGAGCTATATACGAGGGGTGACAAAGATAAAGCATGGGATGGGAAAGTTTTGTGCTGAGGGAAAGAGGCTCTTTCTCTCAGTACCCAGCTTTCCCATGCTCTAATATACAGCTTTTCCTCAGCACCCAGTTTTCCCATACTCTAATATCATGGGAAAGATGGGTGCTGATGGAAAGATATATATCAGAGCATGGGAAAGCTGCGTGCTGAGGGAAAGATGTATAGCAAAGCATGGTGAAGGTGCGTGCAGAGGATAAGATAGATATCAGAACATAGGAAAGCTGGGTTGCTGATAGAGGGATTTCAGATCATGGGAAACATGGGTGCTGAGGGAAAGAGCCAAGTGTCAGTGTCACTATCCCATACCCCAGGTGTCGGCATCATTATCCTGTATTCTGAGTGTCGGTGTATGGTTGGGGGGCCAGGTCCAACTTTGCACCGGGGCCCAACAACTCTAGTTATGCCACTGAATAGAAGCTACAACATGTCCATAAGTATTAGTTCGGTCAGCTTCCGCACATAAGAACCGACAAGTAGCTATGCATGTCTGACATCTGTGCAGTTCTCCAAAACTTTGAGGAATCCACCAACATGGTGAGCACTGATTATGCCATAATTAGTGTAACCATCCAGCTTCTGTGTTTATTGAAACTCTCACTGCTCACAATTAAAGATGAAGCTTTACATGAGGACCAGGTGGAGATGGAGACAGAGAGCTTATGCAGGGTTGGTCGCTGCAACATTTCTTTAAAATGCAACAGGTGATCAAAACAGCACATCTACCGAAAAATGGTATAATTTAAAATGCCAGCTCAAAATGCTAAAAATAAGCCATCACTGAGCCGTAGATCACGAAAGATAAGAACGCTACGGGTCTTGAAAAATGATGACAAAAGCGCTATTCTTTTCTTGGACAAACTCCTGACATTTTTTTCACCCCTAAGGTAAAAGTATACCTTTGGTATCTTAAAACTCGTACCAATGTGAAGCATCATACTGATATGTCAGTTTTACCGTATAGTGAACATGGTGAATAAAACCTCCCCAAAACCATTACAGAATTTCACTTTTTTCACTATTTCTCCCCATTTGGAATTTGATTCCTGTTTTCCAGTATACTATATGATAAAACTAATGGTTTCTGTGGAGACACGGGGGTCAGTGGGTGCTCTCGTCCGCTGGCCCGGCCACCGTTAGAAAGACTGCATGGACCAGGGCTCATCCCAACTGAAAGCTCAAACTCCTTACTCGTGGGCAGAACACTACTGAGACAACACAGGGTGCGGAACCACAATAATTAGACTTTATTGGATCCCCAACAGTCAAAGGCATATAACACAGAACCATACAAATCACTTGATGTAACAGGCAACAGAGTCTCACCCTTCTGCTGACTCACCAGAGAGTAGAAAATTCGTGCTATCAGAGCTTCCAGGGCCACATACCCCAAACCAGCAGCACCCTGCTTTTGGCAGGCACCCACTGAGAATAGGATAGTGAAAAGCATAGGAAGCTTCACGAGCACAGCAAATCCGTAGCCAGGTAACCGTATCGTCCCAACCTTTGTTTCTTCCAGCCAAATTCTAGAATCCTTGGTGGTGCTCCTGCACAAAATAATCCAGTTTGATTCCCTAGCTGGCACCGAAGTATCTCACGGGGTACTCATTCCAGGATATGTGGTCTTACCCGATTGGTGGAATAAGGTTGTGCTCTTATTGAGCGGCATTCCAATCCGCATAGTTAATTCTGTAGGATTCTCATCTGAGTTATGTAGACAGAGAGGCTGGTGGGAATTTACATTAAATTAGCAATCCTCATTCTCAGGCAATGGATGGCTCCCATAGCCCTGGGGAACACAATGACTCAACAAACATAAGTTAACACACCACAGGGATCCAGGTCTGGCCAATTAAGAATATTAACCCTGACAGACATTTTACAGGGCTGTGTCTTCACAGTTTCATTCAAATGTACACCTCATCCCACAAAAAATAAGCCTTCATATGCCAATATTGCTGGAAAAATAAAAAATGGAAGAAAGGGAGGAAATAAACTAATATGAAAATGGAAAATCATCTGGGTGTGAAGGGATTAAAAACACTGAAGCTATGCAGAAATTATTGGAAGCATTGGAGCTACCAAAGGAAGTATCTATAGTCAAGGTACCTGCACACACATGCACACAGGATCTGACACTCCACAAGCTATAGGGAACTCCCCATCTGATCAAACAGCAAAAGCAGCTGCTGCATTACTTTGAATTGCTTTGTCTTCTCCAGTTTCACCTTTAGCCCCAAGCCTACCACTCTTAAAGCAATTGCAGACCCAGGAAACAATTCAAGACAAATAGGTATGATTGAAGGTGGGTGCCAAGGAAGGGGATGGGCTCTAGATGGTAGGAACAAGTGTTTGGTATCCATAAACGTGTACCCCATGGTGGCCAAACTAAATCCTGGTCCCACACATTTGTCAAATGGAGCTACAGTATGTTCTCCCTAGTCCGGAGTCATTGGTTTGCCTCCAAGATTAAGACCCTCTTTGCCAAATATGTCCAGGTATGTCTCACTTGTGCCAGACACAATCCAGGTAATGGTTTGAAAACACAAGTTGACACCCCCCAAACCATTGTATCCGTTTTAGAGATTGTAGGTGGATTACATACAGCTACCTAAGGTAGACACATATGAGTATGTGTCAGGGCCAGGCGGTCGGGCAGACCCAGGAGGTGGATCCACTGGGCCGAACTCTAAGATGGTGGTAAGGAGTCCGGTAGCTGAAGCACTATGGGCAGTAGAACAGTCCGTGCAAGTGAGTGTAACGAAGAAGTCCCTGGGACCACGGAGTCACAGATGGTAGTCCGGGTGACGTAGCTCAGGTTCGGAAGCCGAGATGATGTCAGGCGGGGTCCGGAACCTTTGGAGCGAGATGACGGGTCACCGCAGGGATCCGAGATGGTACGGACTGTCAGATGGCAGACGGACAGCGTGCGGGGTTCGGGAATCAGCAGGACCGGATGGCGAGGCAGGATCAGCTCTAGAAGAGAGATATGTGAGTATGGCAAGACGACACAAGGAGACCTGACTCCTAGCTTGGAAAACACGAAGATCAGGCCCCGCCTCCTTGGACAATACACCCCTTTATACCCTGTACCTGTTTAGCCTCATTTCCTGTTAATGGACGCTGGCCCTTTAAGAAAGGGTCAGTGACCGCGCGCGCGCCCTAATGCGCATGCGCGCAGCCCGGGTGCCAGAAGCCAGGGAAGGAGGCTGAGAAGAGGACGCAGGGGAGCCGGCCAGGACCTGGGAAGCCGTCGGGCGCCGCGATCGGAGACCAGGGGGCCTGGGAAGGACGGGCACCGGAGGCTGGAGAGCGGGGAGCGTGGCAGGTGAGCCGGGGAGCGGGGCTGAGGACCCGGGGAGCGGAGCAGAGGACCCGGGGAGGGGAGCCAAGGACCCGGGGAGCGTGACAGTACCCCCCCCCCACGCCCCCCTCCCCGCAACCGGGACATGAAGGCGCGGATCAGAGGAGTGCCCACGTTCTCCCTGGGCTCCCAGGACCTATCCTCAGGACCATACCCTTCCCAGTCCACCAGGAAGAACTGTCGACCTCGTACGGTCTTCATGGCCACGATATCCCTTACCGCATAGATGTCGTCATCGGCAATAGGTGGAGGAGCCGGACTGGCAGCAGCGGAGAAGGGACCAAGGACAACCGGCTTGAGCAGGGAGACGTGGAACGAGTTGGGTATCCTCATCGTGGCCGGGAGCTGCAGCTTGTAGGAGACCTCATTGATCTTGCTGAGGACCTTAAACGGCCCGATGTAGCGAGGACCCAGCTTGTAGGATGGAATCTTCAATCGGATGTACTGGGAAGCAAGCCAGACTAGGTCTCCAGGAGAGAAACACGGAGGGTCCAGACGCCTCTTGTCAGCGTGTTTCTTCATCCGCTGGGAAGCGCGTCCAAGGGACGCCTTGACAGAGTCCCAAATGGTAGCGAAGTCACGGGCTACAGTATCAGCCGCAGGGACGTCCGAAGAAGGGGATATAGGCAATGGGACGGAGGGTTGAAGTCCGTAAACGACATGGAAGGGAGATTTGGAGGACGACTCACTGATGTGGTGGTTATGTGAGAATTCAGCCCAAGGCAGAAGCGTGGACCAGTCGTCATGATGGGCGTTGACATAGTGACGTAAGAAGGAGGTCAAGATTTGATTGACCCTCTCCACTTGGCCATTAGACTGAGGATGGTAAGCAGAAGAAAAGTCCAGAGTCACTCCCAGATGTTTGCAGAGCGCCCTCCAGAAGCGGGAGGTGAACTGAGTTCCTCTGTCGGACACGATGTGGGATGGAAAGCCATGCAAGCGGAAGATGTGATGTATATAGGCTTCCGCGAGTTCCTGAGCAGAGGGCAGTCCAGCCATAGGGACGAAGTGAGCCATTTTGGAGAACCGGTCCACTACGACCCATATAACTGTGTGTCCGGAGGATAATGGTAAGTCCGTAATAAAATCCATCGCTATGTGTTGCCACGGAACTGTGGGTATCGGCAGAGGCAGAAGACGGCCATAGGGCAGGTGTTTGGGCGTCTTGTTCCTGGCACAAGAGGAGCAGGCAGAGACAAAAGCAGCGACGTCCGTGCGAAGGGATGGCCACCAGTAATGGCGTACAATCGCACCCCATGTTCTCTTCTGGCCTGCATGACCGGCTGTTTTTGAGGCATGACCCCAGTGTAACACTTTTTGCCTGTCAGTCTCAGAGACATAGGTCTTTCCGGGCGGTATCTGGGCCAGGGTGACAGGGGCCACCGGAATAATCTTGCTAGGAGAGATGATAGGTTGGGTAGTCTCTTCCTCCTGCTCCATGGGCATGAAAGACCTAGACAAGGCATCAGCGCATACATTCTTGTCCGCGGGTCGGAAATGGAGCTGGAAGTCAAACCTGGCAAAGAATAAGGACCACCTGGCTTGCCGTGGGTTCAGTCGCTGAGCGGACCGCAGGTATTCCAGGTTCTTGTGGTCCGTGTAGATAATCACGGGGTACACTGCTCCTTCCAGGAGGTAGCGCCACTCCTCCAGAGCCAGTTTGACAGCCAATAGTTCTCGGTCACCGATGGTGTAATTACGTTCAGGCGCTGAGAAGCTCTTGGAGAAGAAACCGCAAGTCACCATCTTGCCGGAGGAGGACTTCTGCATGAGCACTGCTCCGGCTCCCGAGGAGGAGGCATCCACCTCCAAGGTGAACTGGCGGTTTAACTCCGGACGGTGGAGTACAGGAGCGGAGGCAAATGCTCGCTTCAGTGAGCAAAACGCGGCGTCGGCCGCAGGTGACCAGTCCTTTGGATTAGCCTCCTTTTTGGTCAAAGCGGAGAGAGGAGCAGTCAGGGCAGAGAAGTGAGGGATAAACTGGCGGTAGTAGTTGGCGAATCCCAGGAACCGTTGGATTGCCTTCAGTCCAGAAGGGGGAGGCCAGTTGAGTATGGAGGAGACCTTCTTTGGATCCATTTGCAGTCCAGTACCCGAGATGATGTATCCCAGGAAAGGGAGAGAAGACTGCTCAAAGACACACTTCTCATATTTGGCGTAGAGACGATTCTCTCTCAGTCTTTGTAGAACCAGCTGTACGTTCTCTCTGTGGGTCTGGAGGTCCGGAGAGAAGATAAGGATGTCATCCAGATAAACTACTACACAGATGTAGAGGAGGTCCCGGAATATGTCGTTCACCAATTCTTGGAAGACAGCTGGTGCGTTACACAGGCCGAAGGGCATCACGCAGTATTCATAGTGCCCATCGCGAGTATTAAACGCGGTCTTCCATTCGTCCCCAGAGCGGATACGAACTAGGTTGTAGGCACCCCGAAGATCCAGCTTGGTGAACACACGGGCTCCTCTGAGCCGGTCGAACAATTCGGGGATGAGCGGCAGAGGGTACTTGTTTTTGACGGTGATCTGATTCAGACCCCGGTAGTCGATGCATGGGCGTAGGTCACCCTCTTTTTTCTTAACGAAGAAGAAGCCTGCTCCCGCAGGAGAGGAGGATCTCCGGATGAATCCCCTTGCCAGGCTCTCTGTGATGTAGGTAGACATGGCCCTGGTTTCGGCTGGAGACAACGGATATATCCGTCCTCGAGGTGGTGTTGTTCCTGGGAGCAGGTCGATGGCACAATCGTAGGGACGGTGTGGCGGAAGTACCTCAGACTCCTTCTTGTCAAAAACGTCTGCGAAGGACCAATAGGCCGGGGGCAGTTCCGGTAGGTTCTCTGGAACCGGAGGTCGTCGGATGGGTTGTATGGACTTCAGACACTTCTCATGACAAGCCGGGCCCCATCGGGTGATTTCGCCAGTACCCCAGCTGACTGATGGTTCGTGTGTCCGCAACCAGGGAAGTCCCAGCAGGATTTGATGGGACATGTGTGGAAGGACGTAGAGAGCGATGTTCTCGGTGTGCAGGGCACCGATACGCAGTTCGACCGGTCTGGTGACCCAGGAGATGGTATCAGAGAGGGGTCTCCCATCCACAGAGGCAATCACTAGGGGCTTCTCGAGTAGAGTAACAGGCAGCTGGTGCTTGTCCACCGTGGCCTGCTGGATGAAATTGCCTGCTGCTCCAGAGTCGAGGTATGCCTCAGCCGTGAAGCGCGTCTCTCCCGTTGACACTTGCACAGTCCACATAACCGGGTCTGAGAGAGTCCCAGCACCTAGGGTGGCCTCTCCTACCAACCCTAGGCTTTGGAGTTTCCCGGCCTTTCCGGACAGGAGCGTAGGAGGTGTGTGCCCTCTCCGCAGTAAAAGCAGAGACCTTTGGCAAGCCGCTCTGCTCGACGTTGTTCAGACTGCCGTACTCGGTCGATCTGCATGGGCTCGTGGACGGGAATCCCAGCTGTTGATGACTGAGGTACGGAGGGCTTCTGTGGAGGAGAGGAATGCCGTATCGGACGTCTCTCACGTGACAGCTCTTTGGAGCGCTCCTGAAAACGAATGTCCACTCGAGTTGCTAGGGCAATCAGGGCATCTAGGGTGGAGGGCACGTCACGACCCGCCAACTCATCTTTGATGCGACTCGAGAGTCCTTCCCAGAAGGCGGCTGTTAGGGCCTCATTATTCCACCCGAGTTCTGAAGCCAAAGTGCGGAAACGGATGGCGTATTGGCCCACCGTCAGTGTTCCTTGACGTAAGCGGAGAAGGGATGAAGCAGACGCAGAGGCGCGTCCCGGCTCGTCAAAGGTGCTGCGAAAGGCCTGCAGGAACTCTTGAAGATCCTTGGTCATAGGGTCCTCCTTCTCCCACAACGGGTTCATCCACGCCAGTGCCTCGCCCTCCAGGTGAGACATGATGAAGGCGACCTTGGCTTGGTCGGAGGCAAACAGATGTGGCAGCTGTGTGAAATGGAGTGAGCATTGGTTTATAAACCCCCTGCAGGTCTTGGGATCTCCGGCGTACCGGGGTGGTGAGGCCAAACGCAGTCTGGAAGCATCCGAAGAGGCAGCCACGGGAGCGGGGGACGTGGCTTGACTAGTGGCGGCTCGGGATGTTGAAGACGTGACTGCCGCTTGTAGCGTGGTCAGGCGGGTGTCCACGGAAGTCATAAAGTTCAGCATGCGGGTCTGGACTTCACGCTGGCGTTGGAGTTCCTCTTGCAAGGCCGCTAGTGCTGCAGCGGGATCCATGGCCTGATCTTACTGTCAGGGCCAGGCGGTCGGGCAGACCCAGGAGGTGGATCCACTGGGCCGAACTCTAAGATGGTGGTAAGGAGTCCGGTAGCTGAAGCACTATGGGCAGTAGAACAGTCCGTGCAAGTGAGTGTAACGAAGAAGTCCCTGGGACCACGGAGTCACAGATGGTAGTCCGGGTGACGTAGCTCAGGTTCGGAAGCCGAGATGATGTCAGGCGGGGTCCGGAACCTTTGGAGCGAGATGACGGGTCACCGCAGGGATCCGAGATGGTACGGACTGTCAGATGGCAGACGGACAGCGTGCGGGGTTCGGGAATCAGCAGGACCGGATGGCGAGGCAGGATCAGCTCTAGAAGAGAGATACGTGAGTATGGCAAGACGACACAAGGAGACCTGACTCCTAGCTTGGAAAACACGAAGATCAGGCCCCGCCTCCTTGGACAATACACCCCTTTATACCCTGTACCTGTTTAGCCTCATTTCCTGTTAATGGACGCTGGCCCTTTAAGAAAGGGTCAGTGACCGCGCGCGCGCCCTAATGCGCATTCGCGCAGCCCGGGTGCCAGAAGCCAGGGAAGGAGGCTGAGAAGAGGACGCAGGGGAGCCGGCCAGGACCTGGGAAGCAGTCGGGCGCCGCGATCGGAGACCAGGGGGCCTGGGAAGGACGGGCACCGGAGGCTGGAGAGCGGGGAGCGTGGCAGGTGAGCCGGGGAGCGGGGCTGAGGACCCGGGGAGCGGAGCAGAGGACCCGGGGAGGGGAGCCAAGGACCCGGGGAGCGTGACAGTATGTCCTTGTTGCTGTTTACCTGTTTTCCAACTGACCAGTGGCGTGGGCCTTAACTACAGTAACTGCTAAAACCAGCCAAGAAAACCCTCTTTGAGATAGTTTGTAGGTATGGTGTCCTGAGGTAATTGAGAGGGACAGAGGTACCCACTTTATTGGGATAATAATGGGTCACATACTGAATGTTCTGGAAATCCCTCAGGCCTTTCATACCCCATATCATCCACAAAGCAGTGGTAAAATACAGAGATCTAATGGAACTATCAAATTTAAGCTACAGAAATGCTTAGATACACAAAAATGTATGAGTTGTGATGAGGCCTTGCCAGTTGTCTTATACTCCATTTGTACCACCCCTACAGGCAGGGCAAAACTGAGCCCATTTGAGGTCCTCTTTGGCACAATTCCCAAAACAGGCTTGAACTTCCCAAAGCAACTCCAGGCAAATTATTCTTCATTGACTGACTGTTACAGAACTGTATGATCATTTGTCAAACGTGCAATCATGTGTGTTTTCTTCCATACCAGACCTTAACTCCTTAGAAGGTACCCATACACTGGTAGACTTTTGTTAGGCTGTAATTGATGCTCAAGGCCACATGACAAGTTATTAAGACATTGACATTTTTTGGAGGGGGTAAACCTAGCACTGTTGTTGGCGTTTGTTTCAATAAATTGTTTAAGATAAGGAAATCGCCATTGCATGCTTCTACTTATCTACCATACTTTCATGATAAAATATCACTAGTGTGAACTTTTTATGTTTTACAAAAATTTCACCCAAAAGCAAAATAACCCTAACTTTTTATGAGTAGTGTATATATACAGTGGTCCAGTGGTTAGCACTGTTGTTTTGCAGCCCTTGCGTTTTATAATTAATTCCCAGCAAAATCAATATCTGCAAGGGGTTTGTATGTTCTCCCAGTATTTGCTTAGGTTTCCTCACACAATCGATGTACTGATAGAGAATTTAGATTGTGAACCCCAATAGGGACAGTGATGATGATGATGATGTCTATAAATTGCTGCAGAATATGATGGCACTATAGAAGTGAGTAAAATAAATAAATGTGTGTGTGATTTGTACAGAATGTACAATACTGGAACATTGAGGGGTAGCTGGTCATCGTAAAACCACCCACATAGTGCCGTTTGTTAAATAGAAAACTATCTATTCTTTTTATTGTACAAATTGGAAAGCTTCCATCAAAATACCAGAACAAAGATGCATTATTTCACAATTGCTCCTCCTATTTCTCTTCCAATTTTCCTAGTGGATGTATAATTTTAGAATATCGAGGTCTTTTTAAACCTTCATTGTTTTGAATAAACTGTATTTCACTGTAAAGTGTAAAATTCTTCATTCAAGGCCAAATAGAGACACTTTCGTTCTGAAATAATGCCACAGAAAAGCAGTTTCTAATACATTATACGAAAAAATAACAGCATCTGAAGGCTGAATGTGTGTGGAGATCTACATTTACCTGAGACAAATGTTAATCCTATAAGTGAGCAGATATATTTACGTGTTAATGAATGATAAGCTTATATTAGACAACTTGTGGAAGGCATAATCATATATACAGTCAAAGAGGAATTAAAAGGTCAAAGTTATTCACCTGATACTGCAGCTTGTTTTATTCACTTGATAATAATATACTACTACATCATAGAGTAGAGATATGTATCACAGAGGTGGTTATCCTCAATGATCTTAGCCTGGAAAGTACTGTAGTTCCAGTAGGTATAGTACTGAGAATGTTAATTTGGCTTGACAAGGGCCATGTTTATGAGTAGTCAGAGAGATGGGTGTAACTGAATGCTCACATATCCCCATCATGTGGCATGGGATGGTGGATGTGGAGAAGTAGAATGTTTTTTTCATGCTTACTACCATGATGTTGGTGCATGACTTTTCCTAGTCTGTCAGCTTCTGTGTGAATGCTTTTTACTTCTTATCTTTTTTATTAGGCTGGCCACCTAACACCTTTTTCTGTATTTTGCCAGCTAGGAACAATGTACCAATACCAAGGACTATATATATTGCATACAATATAGACATTTTACTTAATGTTATTTTCTTTGGTGAGGAAAAAGACTGATTAAAAAAAATAAACTTTGGAAATTATTTGCATCTATCAAAGACTCATTTTGAAATCCCATGCATCACATGTGATGCCAGAAGTGTTGCTCCAAGTACTCACATTTAATGCAAATATAAGGAGATATGCACTCACATGGTCAAAATTGTTGGCACCCCTCGTTAAATGAAAGAAAAACCCACAATGGTCACAGAAATAACTTGAATCTGACAAAAGTAATAATAAATAAAAAAATCTATGAAAATGAACAAATGAAAGTCAGACATTGCTTTTCAACCATGCTTCCACAGAATTAAAAAAAAAAATAAATAAAACTCATGAAACAGTCCTTGACAGATAAGATGGTACCCTGGAAAATAATGTGACAAAAGGGACATCAAGATGTGTCCACTAATTAGCATTACAGGTGTCTACAATCTTGTAATCAGTCAGTGAGCCTGTACATAGGGCTAAAGATACTCGCTTGGTGACATGGTATGTACCACTCTCAACATGGACTATAGGAAGAGGAAGCAAAGGAAAGAGTTGTCTGAGGAGATTAGAAAGAATTTATAGTCAAGCATGTTACAGGTAAAGGTTATAATACCATCTCCAAGCAGCTTGATGTTCCTGTGACTACAGTTGCACATAATATTCAGAAATTTAAGATCCATGGGACTGTAGCCAACCTCCCTGGATGTGGCAGCAGGAAGAAAATTGATGACAAATCAAAGATACGGATAATACAAATGGTAACAAAAGAGCCCAGAAAAACTTCTAAAGAGGTTATAGGTGAACTTCAAGTTCAAGGAACATCAGTGTCATCCGCCATCCACCGTTGTTTGAGCCAAAGTGGAGTTCATGGGAGATGACCAAGAAAGACACCATCGTTGAAAAAAAATCATAATCCAGACTGGAATTTGCCAAACTACATGTTGACAAGCCACAAAACGTCTGGGAGAATGTCCTATGGACAGATGAGACACAAATAGAACTTTTTGGCAAGGCACATCTGCTCTATGTTCACAGATGGAAAAATGAAGCATATCAAGAAAATAACACTGTCTCTACTGTGAAACATGGATGAGGCTCTGTTATGTTCTTGGGCTACTTTGCTGCATTTGGCACAGGGTGTCTTGAATCTGTGCAGGGTACAATGAAATCTCAAGACTATCAAGGGATTCTAGAGAGAAATGTGCTAGCCAGTGTCAGAAAGCTTGGTCATAGGGGTACTTTACACGCTGCGACATAGCTAGCGATTGCTAGCGATGTCGAGCGTGATAGTACCCGCCCCCGTCGTACATGCAATATCTTTTGCTTGCTGCTGTAGCGAACATTATTGCTACGGCAGCTTCACACGCACATACCTGGTCGGCGACGTCGCTGTGACCGACGAACAATACCTCCTTCAAGGGGGAGGTGCGTTTGGCGTCACCGCGATGTCACTAAGCGGCCGGCAAATAGAAGCGGAGGGGCGGAGATGAGCGGAACATAACATCCCGCCCACCTCCTTCCTTCCGCATTGCCGCTGGACGCAGGTAAGGAGATGTTTGTCGTTCCTGCAGCTTCCCACACAGCGATGTGTGGTGCTGCAGGAATGACAAACAACATCGTATCAGCAGCAGGAGCGACATTATGGAAATGAACGACGTGACACAGATCAGCGATTTTTGACACTTTTGCGCTCATTCATCGTCGCAGGTAGGATTTACATGTTGCGATGTCGCTACCGGCACCGGATGTGCGTCACTAATTACGTGACCCCGACGATATATCGGCCGCGATGTCGCAACGTGTAAAGCCCGCCTTACTCGCAGGTCATGGGTCTTGCAACAGGATAATAGCCCAAAACACACAGCTAAAAACACACAAGAATGGCTAAGAGGAAAACATTGGACTATTCTGAAGTGGTCTTTTATGAGCCCTGACCTAAATCGTATTGAGCATCTTTAGAAAGAGTTGAAACCTGCCGTCTGGAAAGGGCAACCTTCTAACACGAGACAACTGGAGCAGTTTGCTCTTGAGGAGTGGGGCAAAAATACCTGTCGAGAGGTGCAGAAGTCTCATTAACAGTTACAGGAATTGTTTGATTGCAGTGATTACCTAAAAAGTTAAGGAGAGAACCATCATTTCTGTCCAGCCCTACTTCATGAGTTTTATTTTTTTTAAATTCTGTGGAAGTGTGGTTGAAAAGCAATGTCTGACTTTCATTTGTTAATTTTCAAAGATTTTTTTATTTATTATTACTTGTCAGATTCTAGTTATTTCTGTGACCATTGTGGGTTTTTCTTTCATTAAACGAGGGGTACCAACATTTTTGACCACGTGTGTACAAGACCTGTTCCTTCCTTATTAAAATAAATGAAACTAACTAAAAAGCGAACTGCTGCAAATAAGCTCAATGCTATGGAAAGTCAAGGAGCCAGACCTAAAATCAAAGATCCGGCACAAAGAGGATGAAGCAGAGGAACAGGGAACTAAGTAAACTAAAGGCTACTTTACACACTGCGATATCGGTCCCGATATCGCTAGTGTGGGTAGCCGCCCCCATCTGTTGCGCGACACGGGCAAATCGCTGTCCGTGCCGCACAACATCGCCCAGACCGGTCACACATACATACCTGTCCGGCGACGTCGCTGTGACGGGCGAACCGCCTCCTTTCTAAGGGGGCGGTCCGTGCGGCGTCACAGCGACGTCACTGAACCGCCGCCCAATAGCAGTGGAGGGGCGGAGCTGAGCGGGACGTAACATCCCGCCCACCTCCTTCCTTCTGCATAGCGGCCGGGAGGCAGGTAAGGAGAGCTTCCTCGTTCCTGCGGCGTCACACGCAGCGATGTGTGCTGCCGCAGGAGCGACGACCTACATCGTTACTGCTGCAGTAACGAGATTTGAGAATGGACCCCCGTGTCGCCGATTAGCGATTTTGCACGTTTTTGCAACGATGCAAAATCGCTTATCGGTGTTACACGCGACGGCATCGCTAATGCGGCCGGATGTGCGTCACGAATTCCGTGACCCCAACGAGTTCGCATTAGCGATGTCGCGGCGTGTAAAGCCCGCTTAAGCCCGGTTAATGAGATCTGGTAACCCATAAGACAAAATTACCCAAAATAACTATCACTTGTGGTTCAAGGAGATACAAAGAATTTCTCCTTTTCAAATTTTGAACTGCAGGCAGACAAAAAAGTTTCCCCCTTGCCAGCAGTTGTTGTTTTTGAACTACAAGTACCAGTAATTCTTGGCAGAACTCCTCCAGGATTAAAGAACTTGATAATGGGCGAAGCTCATTTGTCTACTAGAACTCAAGCTAAGACACATGACAAATCTGAAACTTTGGAAGAAATTTTCTAATAGGAGGATATTATGCAACCACCACCAACTAAGCATCAGTGTTCCAATACAGCAGGATTGCTTCAGAAAAAGACTTTCCAAGGACAGCAAGTATATAAAAGCTGGACGGTGGGACACTGATATCGTAGTTGAGCAGAAACACAGCATTGATGTGTATGCATTATATGAGCAAGGTTTAAGGAATTTTGAATTGATGGGGAAAAATAGTAGGAAACCTGCTCCACCCTTTTTTGTAGTTGACAACATCTTGTATAGAGTGTGTACTCATCCAAAGACAGGGGAACAAAGACAATAGTTGGTTCTGCCAAAACGATTTAGATCAGAAACCTTGAAATTGGCAAATGATGTTTCTATCATAGGTCATTTGGGGAAAAAAACTTTATAATGAGTTCTGTATGGGTTCTATTGACCTGGAGTTTGAGATGAAGTAACCAGATATTATTGTAGTTGTTCAGTATATCAGTACCATGCTTCTGTCCCTCCTAAAGCAGAACTTATACCATTGCCAGTAATTGATGAACCTGTCACACTTAACTAGTGGGGGCACTGAAGCTGGCTGGAGAAACTGCTCCTAGATGCAGGGAGCAGACAAACCCACTAGAAGGCGCAAAAGCAATAGACTAGTCAGCAGGCAAAGTCAGTACCAGGACGTCTCGTAAATACCAGGGGAGAAGCAAATCATGGTCAGGTGCAAGCCGCATGCTTTTTTGACAAACAAAACGAAGGTCTTTTCAGTCTCTCTCTGTCGGTCAATCTCTCTCTGTCTGTCGGTCTTTTTCTCTGTCAGTTGGTCGCTCTGTCTGTCTCTCTCTCTCTGTCCGTCGGTCAGTCTCTCCCTCTCTCTCATACTCACCGATCACCAGCGCGGTGCTGCACGGCTGTCACAAAGCTCCGGTGGCTTTTGAGGTTTTGAAAATGCCGACCGCTCATTACTCCATCTCGTATTCCCTGCTTTCCCCGCCCACCGGCACCTATGATTGGTTGCAGTCAGACACGCCCCCACACTGAGTGACAGCTGTCTCACTGCAACCAATCACAGCCGCTGGTAGGCAGGTCTATATCGTGCAGTAAAATAAATAAATAATAAAAAAAAACGACGCGCGGTCCCCCCAATTTTGATACCAGCCAGGGTAAAGCCACAGGGCTGAAGGCTGATATTCTCAGGATAGGGACCTCCACGTTATGGGGATCCCCCCAGCCTAATAGTATCAGCCAGCAGCCGCCCAGAATTGCCGCATCCATTAGATGCGACAGTCCAGGGACTCTACCCGGCTCATCCCAAATTGCCCTGGTGCGGTGGCAATTGGGGTAATAAGGAGTTAATGGCAGCCCATAGCTGCCACTAAGTCCTAGGTTAATCATGGCAGGTGTCTCCCCGAGATACTTTCCATGATTAACCTGTAAGTTAAAGAAAATAAACACATACACCCGAAAAAATCCTTTATTTGGAATAAAAAACAAAAAAACACCCTCTTTCACTACTTTATTAATCCCCAAATACCCCTCTAGGTCTGACGTAATCCACACGAGGTCCCGCGATGCATCCAGCTTTGCTACATGAGCTGATAAGAGCGGCCACAGACCATGACCGCTCTCTGTCAGCTCCACGCAGCAACTGAAGTGAGCCATACGATCAGCGATGACGTCACTCAGGTTACCTGTGGCCACCGCTGGATCCTCCAACTGTGACAGCAAGTCGCCCGACTGACTGAAGTGAGCTGCGCGATCAGCGATGACGTCACAGGTGAGTTGCGGTCTCAGCTGGAGGACTCCAGCTGGCCGTGGGTAACATGAGTGATGGCAGCGCTGATCGCGCTGCTCACTTCAGTCACTCAGAAGATTAGCGGTCACCATGAGTCCTTCACGGGTGACCACTAATCAGGACGCGACACACAGACAGAACCATGGGATGACAATGAAGTCGGGTGACGTTCATTCTAGTTCATTCTCATCCCGCGACGCTGTCTGGGTCTGCTGTCAGCAGGCATGTAGCAGAGCTGAATTGCCGGGGGAATGCACTGTCAAAAATGTATCCAAAACGCATAAAAAACATATGGAATATGCATCCAAAATGCATGTGTCGCGGGAGGAGGAGGGGACGCTGCGCTCTCCCACTGCTCGGGTTCAGCTGCTCTGCTGCTGCTGCTCGGTGGTGGCTCGAGCGGTGGGCCGGATCCCGGGGACTCGAGCGGCGTTCCTCGCCCGTGAGTGAAAAGGGGGGTGGTTTGGGTTTAGGGATATTGTCCGTGACACCACCCATGGTTGTGGTGAGATTGGTGACACCACCGCTGCTCTGGAGCGATGACGGGGAGCAGCTTGGATGTTGGTTCTCCCCTCCGTGGGTAGAGGGGTTGGTTGTCCCGGGGCCCGGTGAGGGAGGTAGGGATGTATGGCAGGCGGGTTACGGGGCCTGGTGAGGTGCAGGGTCGCGGGGGCAGCGCTGTGCCGCATGGCACGGTGGTACTCACTCAGCAATGACGAATGCAAAGTCTCCGGTAAAACAAACGGCTGGATGGACGGGTCCCATAGACGGCTGCGGTGTTTCTCCTCCCGGCAGGTTGATGGTGACTGCTTTTCCCTGCACCTGTGTTGTGTTACGGTTCCAATGGCTTCCCACTGGTAACCCGCTCCCCAGCTTGGATGGTTGCTGAGGGAGCCCCTTTTGCCCGCAGGCTCTGGCCCTGGGAACTGTAGCCTTGGCGGTGACTGTGTTTCCCTCTACGGTTTGAGCGGTTGCCTTCAATCGGGTCTTGACTGCTGGGAAACCCCGGAGATTCCCTTCGCTAACGGATTTGACCAGTTTTACGGCGACTCCTAGCCTGGTCGGGGTCCGTAGGCCCTGCCGAATAGTGCTGGCTTCTCTTTACTCTCCGATCCGGTACCACCGGGCCACCGCCCGTCCACGGTCCATACGGTTTGCTCCAATAAGCCTCTCCTGCAGACGGTCACCACCGTCTGCCAACCTTGCTGTATCGTCCGGGCCACACACCTGGACCGCCTTCAGTCTGCTCCTCTACCACTTCACTTCCTCCAACTTCAAACTCTCCCTCAAAACTCAACTCAACCTTTTCCCGCCTCCAGGACTGTGTACTCCTTGGTGGGCGGGACCAACCGCCTGGCCCACCCCCTGGTGTGGACATCAGCCCCTGGAGGAAGGCAACAAGGATTTTGTGTTTGGCTTCGGTGTGCCTAACTGGGGTGTGGGGTGTGTTGGTGTAGTTCTGTGACGACCTGGCTTGTCCAGGGCACCACACATGCGTTTTGGATGTATTTTTTTTGACAAACGCAGTGTTTACACTTGTCCAGTCTGCCAGAGGGTACATTCTTTTCTGCACTGCACAGAACGCAACGTGCGCACATACCCTTAGGCAGGGATTAGAAATATACACCGAGAACTGCTCGTAGTTCTGGGTGCATATTGCACCTGACAGCTTCCCTTTAAAGTCCCTTCAATATGAATGTTAAATATAATTATTGGTTTGAAAAAAAGTGTGTAAAATTTAATTTGTTGTTATCCATACAGGCAACTGGTCCGTACAGAACAGGAATAGGAAAGCAATGTTGGATATATTCCAATCTTTTATATTCAAATTGTCATATCTTGCCATCCTTTGACATTGTTGTTATTATGGAGTTATCTGTTTTTAAAATACCATCAACTCAAAGGAAGCAAGTGAGAAATGATACATGAAAAGACTCTGACCTGGAAATCCTGCGCAACCGGGATGCCGTGGGACTAGCTGTGTTTTTAAGCTCTTGCTATGTATCAACTAGTGATGAGCAAATAATAAGATATTCGGGTTCGGATTATTCATAATGAATACCTAATACTATTCCAGTAATTGTCATGAATAACAAACCTAATGAAAATCAATGGGGAACCTGAGCATTTTCTTGAAGATTTCACAGAAAAATGCTCCATTTCCCCATTGACTTGATTAGTTCGTTATTTGTGATGAATACTGGAATAGTACTAGGTATTCAGTACGAATAACCCAAACCTGAATATTTAGCATTCGCTCATCACTAATACTAACTATTAATTTTGTGTCAATAGTGATAAAATTAAAATACATTGTTTATGACAAATGCACTACAGGATGCAGCAGGCCACCATGATAAAGGTGCAAATACTGATGAAACAACCACTCACACACCTATCACTTATATATATATATGCACATAGTTAAGACTTGTATATGACACCAGTCACACAGATATGTGTAGTGATTGTCTTACAGCACAAATGATTAAGCCCATGCTATTAGATCAAGTGGGTTGCCCAGAACTATGTATGTGCACCCCAAATAGCCCCAGCGAACACTGAAAGGCCAAGCTGCATCCTGCTCAAAATACATAAACGTGCAACATAAATATGTAAAAAATGCATAAGGTAATATTTTGTCCAAAATTGACACACTTGCAACCCATGTGACTGGCGCCCTATGCAAGCTTGATTTGTGTGAGTATTTAATTCTGGCAACAATCCTTTCCTTTAATTGTAGGTGTGTGAGTGGTTATTTCATCAGTATTTTGTACCTGTGCTGCCTCTGTCATGTTTGTCTGTCACATCCTGTAGTGCATTAGTATTATGGCCTGGTGTTAGGCTTCCTTCACCAGTCCGTGCAAAACACTAATGTGTTTTACAGTCCGTGGTAAAAGTACATATGTCTGTGCATGTGTCCATGTGTGTGTTTTACGTATGCTGTCCTTGTGCTATCAATTATTGAATGTACTCAGTGAGAGGAACAAAATTATAATCTTGTGATACCTTTTAATGGCTAACTAAAATATAATAAAGTGATGTTACAAAGCAAGCTTTCGAGACATCCCAGGTCCCTTCATCAGGCATGGTATGACAAAATATCTGAAGAAACACAAATATATGCACAAACAGAGCAGAGGGATGGCATAATAAAAGACATTTAAATAAACAAACACTGAGCTTAGAAATAGATATTTTGTCCTACCATGCCTGATGAAGGGACCTGAGATGTCTCGAAAGCTTGTTTTGTAACATCTCTTTATTATATTTTAGTTAGCCATTAAAAGGTATCACAAGATTATAATTTTGTTCCTCTCACTGAGAACATTCAATAATTTTTCAACTGGCTAACACAGTACCAAAACCTTTTCACTTGTAACTGTGCTATCAATGTGATATCCGGATAGCACGTGGACAGCATGAGCTGGTATGTTTACCTGTCTCCGACGCTGCTGTTACTTCCGGGACTGTGGTGAGTGCAGTGAATATGCATGAGCATAATGAGAGGGCCCAGAAGCAACAGCAGAGGCAGAGACAGCAGCGCTGGAGACAGGTTATAAAATTCTTTATATACGGATCACATCAATGTGCGGTTCGTGTGACACCTGTGCTGGCTGCAGAAAATGGACATGTCGCCGTGTGTAGCACACAGACACGAGTGTGCTACACACGGACACACAGTCCATGTCAAAACACGAACGTGTGTGCAGACCATTGATTTTAATGGGTCTTTGTGTCCGTGTCTTTGGACGTCACACGTACAGGAGACACGGATGTATGAAGGAGGCCTTACTAAGTATAGCTGCCTTTTTTCTGAGATGTTTTTATGAATTTTATGTTCTTTTCAGTGATTTCTTGTATGTTCTTTTCAGTGACCATATTAATTTCACTGTAAAACCATAGACTCATGTGTATGCTATATATATATTGTTCACACAGTGTCATATTTCTAAACTGCTGTTATCTACTGTTTTCGATTAATCCGGATGTGGTACTGTTGGAATCAACACTCTGAGTACAGTAACACCCGTAGGTAAAATTGGTCTAAAGGCCGCTTTACATGCGCACGTTGGGGTCACGGAATTTGTGACGCACATCCGGCCGCGTTAGCGATGTCGTGGTGTGTGACACCTATGAGCGATTTTGAATAGTAGCAAAAACGTTCAAAATAGCTAATCGGTGACATGGGGGTCCATTCCCAATTATCGTTGCAGCTGCAGGTATGATATTGTTTGTCGTTCCTGCGAAAGCACACATCACTATGTGTGACACCGCAGGAACGAGGAACCTAACCTTACCTGCGGCCGCCGGCAATGAGGAAGGAAGGAGGTGGGCGGGATGTTACGTCCCTCCGCTTCTATTGGCCGGCCGCTTCGCGGTGATGTTGCGGTGATGCCGAACACACCTCCCCCTTGAGGGAGGGATTGTACGGCAGTCACAGCGACATCGCTGAATAGGTATGTGCGTGTGACGCTGCCATAGCGATAATGTTCGCTACGGCAGTGATCACCACATATCGGCCGTACGACGGGGCGGGTGCTATCGCGCTCGACATCGCCAGCAAATGCTAGCGATGTCACAGCGTGTAAAGCGGCCCAAAGGGTTTGAAGAAAATTAATAAATGGTGGTTCTTGTTCAAAGTCTGAATACGGTTTTAATTTCTAGTTTAGTGTAAAAAGCAATTCAAGAGGCTAAAATATAACTTTTAATCCTAATATATTAAAAACATTATTAGGTAACAAGTAACCAAAAGCTCCTTAGTACACTGACAACTCAGATGGTACCATAAACTAGGAATATGGTGACCAAGGAGCCTAAAGATAACAAACTAAACAAAAAAACACAAATAATAATTGAGTAGATTACTTCACTCAAAAGGACAGTGGTCCATATAGTGAGTACAAAAAAATAATAATAAGAAACTCAATATAAATAAAGAATATTGTATACAGGTCCTCAAAGGAGAGACTGACAGTATAGTATTGTGTGGTATAGATGAGAATAAATTGAAACAATCTCACCCATGTCAAGTAGCTTGGGGTGCATCAGGGTTTCCTCTGTGTGGGTCCTCCAATTTTCATGTCGTTACTGACCCTACACGTCCCTAGGGAAACTCACTTTACCTGGCACCCACAAGCTTCTGCCCTAACAAGGGCAGACCACAGCTAACCCTCACTTAATACCACTATAGCGTTCCTAGCCTTGTCCCGATGCGTTTCATCGTATAGGAATCATCAGGGGACTCCGGTATTGTGGTACATGTCAGAGGTCCTATGCCCAAGCTCCCAAAAAACACATTGGAACCAGAGCATCAAAAAAAAGAGAGTATTTAACAGGTGGCAATCAAACCACATAAGGGCCAATCATTAAACTCACCAATGGTGATCCAGGACTCCAGACGGATCCAATCCAAGTAATCAGTGCCATAAACAAGTTAGATAATAAAGTCTCCCCACGTGTCAGATGCTTAGTCAAAGTTAATTTACACTGGGTTGCACACGCTAGAGAGCGTGGATAGGCACATAAGGAGGAGAGCCTCCACAGCCAAAGTGCACCCAGGTCCCGGTTCGAGATACAGATCCCACAACATACCATAATCTCAAACTCATGCAGAAAACTTGCACAAAAAATATGCCACCATGACTCCCATAGCAACCAGAGGCATCCAAATTTATTTATTTACATATATCCCATGGAGTGAACCGCTACACAAGATTATTATGACGAAGCCATATGTATGTTCTCTCTCATTTAAATAAATGGACAAAGCAAGACACAAAATGGGGAGAGCTAAAATGTGCACTTATGATAGTCGCCCCACGTGTCAGATGCTTAGTCTATGGAGTGCAAAAGCATGCGTTCCACGTTAATCTCCATCCAGGAGTGATGGACACTTCCGGGTGTCACATGATCACAGACCGGAAATACATCACATGCCAGGGCGGGACAATGCTATGTGCCACTGCGCAGAATCCAGCTCCGGAAGCGCAGATTAGACATTGAGCCCCCAATACAAGGATGGTGTAGGTGGGAGGAGCGCTGCTGCGTCATACTGCGCATGCTCCATTTCTGGAGCGCAGACACTGCAATGCAAACATGAGGCAAGGGTGATATGGACAGTGGGCGTGACGAAAACGTCACAACCTCACTGTAACAGGTCCTCACGTATCCAAAGAGGTGTGTTAGGTTAATTAGCGCTAGGTTGCACACTAGAACGCTGCTGCGTCATATTGCACATGCTCCACTTCTGGAGCGCAGACACTGCGATGCGAGTGGTGATATGGATAATGGGCGTGACAAGAACGTCACAGACCCATTGTAGCTGATGGTCACAGATCCAAAGGAGTGCATAAAGTTAATCCACACTGGGTTACACATGCTAGAGAGCGTGGATAGGCACAGAAGGAGGAGAGCAGGAGAGCCTCCACAGCCAAAGTGCACCCAGGTCCCGGTTCGAGACACAGATCAACACCATGACAACACGCCATTATATCAAAATCATGCAAAAAAACTTGCACAAAAAATCTGCCACCATGATTCCCACAGCAACCAGAGGCATCCAAATTTATTTATTTATATATATCCCACGGAGTGAACCGCTACACAAGATTATTATGACGAAGCCATATGTTTGTTCTCTCTCATTATAATAAATGGACCACGCAAAACACAAAATGGGGAGAACTAAAATGTGCACTTATGATAGAGTCATCTGGTTCCTAAACCACCACTGTTTCATTAAGACCCATATGGGACTATAAGCGTATTGTAATTCTATTCAGTTATACATTCTTTAGAGATAGTTCAATCCTTGCCTGAATAATACAGAGGTATACTTAGATTCAAGCTCCAGATATATGAGGACAGATCAATTCATTATTCATCCTTCATGAACTATAGGGTTACAGTTTCCATATATGTGAATTTAAGGTTATCATTGGCAAGTAATTTCCCCCCCGGTTTCAGATAAAGCTGGAGTATTGGAGGTGTTCATTCAGTCCTTTCGGAGAGGAAGTACCCAGAGTGAAGATCCATTTGGTCTCTTGTTGGAGTATCCGCCTGTCCCAGTTGCCCCCCCTCTTTGGATTAGGGACTACATCAATGCCTATAAAGCGAATAACAGTGGGGTCTCCACCATGCTTCGTCCAAACATGTCTGGCTAAGGGTTTATCCCTTTTATGCTCAATGTCGCCAAGATGGTCTCCCACTCTGCGTCTAAATTCGCGAATGGTCTTGCCCAGGTACTCAAGACCACATTTACATGTAGCCTTGTAGATTACTCCCTGAGTACGGCAATTAATAAAATGGCGTATTTCAAAGTTCTTATTAAGCACGTTACTCTTAAATGTTTTTCCAACCTTCAAGTAAGGACATACTATACATTTCGGACATTTGAAGCAGCCTTTTATCTCCCTGGACAGCCAATTAGACTCTTGCTGTCTCTCAAAGTGGCTGTGTACCAGCCTGTCGCCCAGGGATTTCCCTTTCTTGTAGGTGATTGCTGGTCGCACAGGTACAAGAGACCCCACATCTTTATCCATAAGAAGAATGGGCCAATGGCATTCCAGGATCTTACGGACCTCAGTGGCACCGTTATCAAATGTTGTGATGAATCGAGAGATGCCGTCCTGACCAGACGGCCTGTCCCGGTTCTGCAACAACTCCACTCTAGGGACACTCTTAGCCTCATTATAGGCCTTTCTCAAGATCTCCTTAGGGTAGCCCCTCTCTTTGAATTTGTCACGAAGCTCTCTCGATTGGGTCTCAAACACCCGCTTATCAGAGCAGTTCCTCCGTAACCGGAGGAACTGTCCTTTCGGGATACCCCTCCTCAAATGGAAGGGATAGCTGCTCTCCCATCTGAGGAGAGAGTTAGTGGCCGTGGGTTTGTGAAAGGTAGATGTGGAAATATCGCCATTCCTATTCTTTTGGATAATAATATCCAAGAAAGGAAGGCGATCCTCCTCAATCTCGTACGTAAATTTGAGGCCGATGTCATTTTGATCTAGGCCCGCTACATAGTTAAACAGTTCAATCCTGGAACCTGTCCATACCACAAATATGTCATCTATGGAGCGGGCCCATACCTCAAATTTAGATGTGAGATCCTTCATCTCCTCCACAAATATCCGCGTCTCTTCCCACCAACCCAGGAATAAATTGGCATATGAGGGAGCACAAGGGCTCCCCATAGCCGTACCCTTGAGTTGGTGGTAGATCCGCCCATCAAAGATGAAAATGTTCCTCTTAAGACAGAAATCCAGAAGTTTAAGAACAAATCCATTATGTTCAGCATACTGACAACCACGTGTATTTAAGAAATACTCAACCGCCTCGAGGCCCTTTGAATCTGGTATGGAGGAGTAGAGGGCCTCTACATCAATACTCCCAAGCAAAGTGCCCTCACTGACTGACATACCATCTAGCTTTCTTAGAAGATCATGTGTATCCTTTACAAAGGACGGTAGGGCTGACACAAAAGGTTTTAAAATTCTGTCCAGGTAGATCCCACAGTTTTGGGTCAAACTGTCAATTCCTGACACAATGGGCCTCCCCTTTAAGGGGCGGCGGCCCTTGTGAATTTTTGGTAGGCAATAAAATGTTGCCATTGTTGGCTCCTTCCGAAATAAGAATTCATACTCCGTCTTGCTAATAACTTGGGCTTGTAGGCCCTCATCAAGGATATTTTTGAGTTCCTCCAGATATGCCTTAGTTGGATTAAAAGGGAGTTTTTCATACCCAGTTCTATCACCCAAGATCTTAGTGCAGATCTCCACGTATTGATCAGTGTCCATGACAACCACATTGCCCCCTTTGTCTGAAGGTTTAATGACAATGTGGTTGTCATGTTCAAGATCCCTCAATGTTTCCATCTCTCTCTTTGTCAGGTTGAAAGATGTAAAATGAGAGGACCGGGAAATGGATCTGAGTTCCCGGGTCACCAGTTCTTCAAAGATGTCAATTGCTGACTGGTCACCCACTGAGGGGGGGAATTTTGTGCTTTTATTTTTCAGATCCGTAAAGGGGTGAAGGGGTGAAGGGGTGAAGATTGGGGTCAGGGACACCAATACTCTCCAGTAAGCGGACATCCGGTAGTAGGTCCAATGGTATCTCAAGGTCCTGGCATAACCTAGCATCCTGGCGTAGGAAATGCTTTCTCCATCTGATCTTACGTAGAAATAAATTGAGATCTTTTATAGCTTCAAAGACATTAAAGTTTGATGTAGGGACAAAGGATAGTCCGTTTTTAAGAAGTTCCATTTCAACTGGACCTAGAGCCCTTTTTGACAAATTAATCACCTGGATGCTAGAAATTATTTTTTGGGTTGTTGGAGTCGGCTCGTGAGGGGATAAGATTCTAAAAAAGGAACCGGTGATGGGTTATCTGCTCTGTCCCCAGATCTTGAACCTCTCCTCCCTCTTCCTCGTCCTCTCCCTCTATTCCTATATTTCCTCTGGCGTCTGTACCCCTCACTATCCGAAAATTCAGTGTCTGTGGAGGACGGTTCGTACTCAGTTGCCTGACCAGCTGTTTGAACACTATTGACTTGGTAGGCCTGATTATCTTTAAAATCAGAGTAATCCCTCATATATTGTTTATGCTTCCTCTCCTTTAATCTATATTGGAAGCGTTCCAAGTCTTCCTTCAGCTTATTCTCTTTAATAATGAAGTCAGGTTCCCCTGAGAATTTTTTAGTTATGTCTATACTCTCCTTTAATTTGTCATCCAACTGGGAAAGATTCGTTTTTTCCTCCTCCAACATCAATTGCATTAATCGTATCGAGCTGTTGGTTGCTTCTCTCTCCCAGTTAATGACAAAATTGGATGCCTCTGGTTGCTGTGGGAATCATGGTGGCAAATTTTTTGTGCAAGTTTTTTTGCATGATTTTGATATGATGGCATGTTGTCATGGTGTTGATCTGTGTCTCGAACCGGGACTTTTGTGCACTTTGGCTGTTGAGGCTCTCCTCATGTGCCTATCCACGCTCTCTAGTGTGTGTAACTCAGTGTGGATTAACTTTATGCACTCCTTTGGATCTGTGACCATCAGCTACAATGGGTCTGTGACGTTCTTGTCATGCCTATTATCCATATCACCGTTCGCATCGCATCTTCTGCGCTCCAGAAGTGGAGCATGTGCAATACGACGCAGCAGCGTTCTAGTGCTAGAACCTAGCGCTAATTAACCTAACACACCTCTTTGGATACGTGAGGACCTGTTACAGTGAGGTTGTAATGTTTTCGTCACGCCCACTGTCCATATCACCCTTGCCTCATGTTTGCATTGCAGTGTCTGCGCTCCAAAAATGGAGCATGCACAGTATGACGCAGCAGCGCTCCTCCCACCTACACCATCCTTGTATTGGGGGCTCAATGTCTAATCTGCGCTTAGTTTGTTATCTTTAGGCTCCTTGGTCACCATATTCCTAGTGTATGGTACCATCTGAGTTGTCAGTGTACTAAGGAGCTTTTGGTTACTTGTTACCTAATGTTTTTAATATATTAGGATTAAAAGTTATATTTTAGCCTCTTGAATTGCTTTTTACACTATTATTGCCAAGTGGCTTCCCTCTAACGAGGACTGCTGTTTTCTATTTTCTAGTTTAGCATTTGGTTTTAGAGGAATGAATTTATTTAAGGGTTTGTCATAGTGTAAATTAGTTTTGACAACTTGTTTTTTTTTGGGGGGGGGGGGGGGGTATGGTCTGAGTTCATTTTGTGATATGGTAAATATATTTTTAATTTATTCTTTAATCTGAATTTTCTGCCTTGATTTAGAGTTCTGGTTTGGGGTTCGAATTTATCGGTTTGGCAAAAGAAGTGAGACAACAAGTTAATTCGCCGTGGGAACTGAGTTTCCAACTGTTCAGAAATTCCAGGTCAGTATGTAAAAATAGGGCACTTTTTTTACCCTGTCTGTAAAAAAAAAAAAAATAAGGTGTCCATTAATTTTTTGAAGCTGAAGAAACTTTATACAGATTATTTTTACTATAATTATCATCATTTACAGTTTAGGTGAATGGGCTCATGCTGTATATAGGGGGGGGGGGGCTGTGTGAGGGCTCATACTAAATATAGGAGGCTATGTGTGAGGTCATACAGTCTATAGGGGGGTTTGTGTCCGGGTTTATACTGTATAGAGTGCTATGTGTGGGCTCATACTGTATATAGGGGGACTATTTGTGGGCTCATACTGTATATAGCAGAGTTGCATTTGGGCTCATGATCTATATGGGGGACTGAGTTTGGGATCATACTGTATATAGGGGGGCTATGTATTGGCTCATGCTGTATATAGGGGAGCTGTGTGTAGGATCATGCTGTCTATATGGAAGCTTTGTGTGGGCTCATACTGTACATAGGGGTGTGTGTGTGGGCTCATACTGTACATGGGAGACTATGTGTGGGCTAATGCTATTGTGTCGGGGTATTTACAGGGGAAGGTGTGGAAGGTTCATGAAGCCACCCGTGGTGCGTGGTAAGATGGAGTACCACCGCTGCAATGAGGAGTACCGGGTGGCGATGGTGTGGGCAGCCAGGTGTTTAACCCCTCCACGGGTAGGGGGGATGCCCCGGGACTCGGTGATGATGTCAGGGAAGTGCCGTCGGCCGGTAAGGGTTAATTGCGTACTCACTCAGTCCAATAACGCTGATTTGAAAACCGTGGTAAACCAAAGTTCTTGATGCCACTGCAGCAGGGAGGGAGCACGCCTGGATCCCGTGCCCGTTGTTGTGGCTTGTTAGCCTGTGACCTTGACCTTGGCACCTCTTTTCTGTAGTTGGTCCCTTTTAGCATACAACTAGATGGATCCCGCTCACCAGTATGGCTAACTGGGTGAGCTTGCTCTCAGGGTTCACGCTTGGGATTTTCTGGACTCTGTAGTGGGAAAGTCCTATCCCCATCGTTGCGCTAGTACCCCGATTTTGGGGCCGGTGGAGAACGGATCTTGAAGGCTCTGTCCTCGTCTGGTAAATTACCAGGATGCCTGAAGCTACTTCCTGGCCTAGGGTCCATGTACCCCGTCATGCCCTGGCCCCTGCCCGGTGATGGCACAAGGCCGCCGGCTGTCCTCCTCGACAGTCCGTGCCCCTTGTCACGATCCCCTGCGACTGGGGTCCAGCTCCTACCAGGCCTAGGCCGTCTGCCACCTATTAGTACTAAGGAGCCCAGCTCCTGAGCTCTCCTCTCGAGAGTCACTTCACAACTGACTTGTGACCTCTCCTCTTGAGAGTCACCACACAACTGATTTGTGACCTCTCCTCTTGAGAGTCACCACACAACTGACTGTCTCCTGACACTCCTGACCTCCCCTTACCAACCCCCCAAGTGAGCGACCCTATTCCCTTCAGGCTGTCCACTCGTGTGTCTGGTGGGTGTGGTGCAGAGTGTTCCTAGGGTTTTGATTGGCTTGTTCTTAGCAACACCAAAGGTCAGGGACCCATAACCAAGGAGGTGGTGGATATCATGCAGAAGCGCAGATTGCACAATATAATATAATACAATATAATTTCCCACGGGATCAATAAAGTGTATCGTATCGTATCGTACTCTGTGACGACATGATAGGCCAGGGCGTCACACTATATATAGGGGGTTATGTGTGGGCTAATGCTGTATGTATCGTGCTGTGTGTGGGCTCATACTATATATAGGGGGCTATTTGTGGGCGCATGTTGTACAAAGGGGTCTGTGTGTGGGCTGATGTATAAAGGAGGCTGTGAGTGGACTCATGCTGTATATAGGGTGGTTGTGTGTGGGCTTATGCTACATATAGGATTGCTGTGTGTGGGCTCATTCTATATTTAGGGGCTGTGTGTGCTCTTACTGTATATAGAAGACCATGTGTGGGCTTATGCTGTAAATAGGGAGCTATGTGTGGGATACTGCTTTATATAGGGGGGCTCTGTGTGGGCTCATACTGTAATAGGAGGCTGTGTGTGCTCTTACTGTATATAGAAGACCATGTGTGGGCTTATGCTGTAAATAGGGGGCTATGTCTGGGATACTGCTTTATATAGGGGGGCTCTGTGTGGGCTCATACTATAATAGGAGGCTGTGTGTGGACTCATGCTGTATATAGGGGACTGTGTATGGGCTCATGTTGTATATAGGGGGCTGTGAGTGGACTCATGCTGTATATAGGGTGGCTGTGTGTGGGTGCATGCTGTATATAGGAGGGCTATGTGGGACTCATATTGTAAATAGGGGACTGTGTGCGGGCTAATGCTGTATAGAGGGGGCTGTGTGGACTAATGATGTATATAAGGGGTGCTGTGTGTGGGCTGTGACTCGCCCACCCCAGGGCTATGGGACACCCGGTGCCGGGCTGGACTAGTCCGGTGGTAGTCAGTGGTGGCTGGGCCCGGCTCCGTGGCCCTGGTGGGTGTCAGTAGAATATGTGGCTTGCTTGTTAATGGTTGTGTTCGTGACGCCACCTGTGGTATGCGGCTAATAAGCCGCCGCTGCTGTGTGAGGCCTCCGGGATGATATTATGGCAGCTATGATGGTACTGCTCCCCACAGGTGGAGCAATGCCCGGGGCACAGTTGGTGCTTGTGAATGTCTATGCAGAGGAAATAACTGAGGCGACTTCAAAGGTGCAGTTCCAGTTCTTTACTCACAGTTCTCGTCAGGGCAGAAGGACCCTTGGACTGCTGGAACCTCTGTCAGGGACCTCCGTCTTCTGGGTGATTCAGAATGTGAAATCTGGTACCCTTCTCTTAGTGTCTCCTTCTCTGCTGTCTTCACTAGCCTTGCCTTAGTTAAGATGGACCTGGCTCGGCCTCCACTACAGCCTCCAGGCTGGGGGGTCACCTGTCGGCTGATTACCCCTTTTCTGGACGGCTGCTATGGGTTCTGGCCCTGGGAGCTTACAACGTCCCTGGGCCTCGGTTTTTACTGTTTGGAGATTGTCTTTGCACTCCTCCAGTCTCTAGGGACCGTCCCCTGTCGCAGCTGGATCCCTCCACCGATGTCACTGTGGACCAGGCCACCGCAGCCTGCACCCCCGTGGCAGTTCTAGGGCCCTGCGTCCTTGGTACCCCTAGGCCTGCTCGTAGTAACTGTCAGAACTACCCGCGGCCCTGCGACCCCTTCTGTCTTCTACGTGGTGTCACCTGGACCTCTGGGTCCCAGGGTCTTCACCAGGAAGCGTCTCTTTCAGTTCCTCTGCTCCTGGCTGACTTGGAGCTTTCTTTCCTTCTTTCTTTCTTTTCTTTCTCCTCCTTGCCTGCCTCCAGCAGGCCTCCTCCTCCCTCCTTTCTCTTTCACAGCTACATGCTGCTTCTCTCACTCCCTGAGGTAAACTGAAACTAACTTGACCTTCCTTTCTCTATCTGCTCTCTGGTGGCTCCTCCCACCTCCCCAGTTGCTAAGCTACCACCCTATGGGAGCAGGGATGGGTCTTACAGCCCCTCTCAGCATGCAGCATGGGAGGGTTGCCTGCCACTTTCCCTGGTCCTGTGTGTCCCTAGCAATGGGTGTATTGTGGATTTACCAGGGGACCGGAGTTCACTCTCTTCCTCTCCCAGAATGGGGCATCACACCGCTGATGGGGTGCAATGACCTGTGGCGACGGAAGCCTCAGGGGCGCCACACTCCCCCACAGCAAATCCCAGCACGTCCTCGGGCTGAAAAACAACAAAAACATGTGGAGAACTGCAAAACATTTTTGTATGCAAAGTAATAAAACAATAAAACATTTCTTCCCTTTATGGGAGGCACATATCAGTGAACGTTGCGAACTTCTTATAAAGAAAACTCTAAGTGTGCACTTCCAGTCCATTGCACGGTTTGGCAAATCCCCCATAATTCTGGTAGGGGGCACAACAGGTGCAACTAATTACATTTTTGGCTACAACAAGTCCAGTAGCCCGGCAGTTCGTTTCTTTCAATCAAACAAGATGACATAATCAACCAGCCACTAAGTCCAGTGGCCTGGTAGGACATCACACATACACTTCCACCGGGGCCCACATTCCAGTTCAGTGGCCCGGTAACACATAACATGGGGGTGACGTCTTCAAAAAGCATCAGGGGCAGTACAGCAGGAAAGGGTGTCATCTTCGAAAAGAATAAGGGGCAAAACACGAGGGACTTCTTCAAAAAGAATGAGGGGCTATGTACAGTTCAGCAACTCCTTACTTCTTTACATGTAGGGATTCTTCTCCGGCTCCCCACCTGGCAGCAGGTAAACAGCGGTCAGCACAGTCTGCGTCTCCTGCGTGGCTGTAGCAGGCCTGCTGCAAGATGCTGCGGCCTGGGCCTGCTCTGAGGTAGTGCTGCTGGCTTGCATAGGGTTACTGGCTGGCGCGAGGCTGCTGGCTTGCAGGGGGTTACCAGCCATATGGCGCCACTCTGGCTCTTCTGGGGCTGCCTCCTTGTCTTGGCGGGCCGCGCCTGGCATGGCGGCGGCCTGGGTTGGAGTCGCTGCTGCGGTGAGATCTTGGCGGGCCGCACCTGGCGTAGCTGCGGCCCGGATCGGCGTCGCCGTGTCGGGCGTCTCTCCAGGGACCGCGGGCATGGCAGCGGGGGTTGGGGCTCTCGCGCCGGCAGGGGCATTAAATGACTCACCCCTCAGTTGCATCTCCGGTGTTCTGGTGGTCGCTGTCTTGCTGCAGGGTGCTGGTATCGGAGCTGCGGTCGTGGCACGCGCGCCTGCAGGAGGACCGGGCAGGAACCCCACCTGGCAATCCGGGCTCCGCCGGCTGGGGGTGTCACTCTCTTTACCCGGCTCTGCAGCGGCGGCTGGATCTTCTCCGCTCTCCAGGACGCAGGACACAACCCGGTTCTGAGGTGCGTGTCCCGGCTCGGCCACTCCTCCTCTGGCCGCTCGTTGCTCGGCGTCCATCCTTTTAGCTTCTTCACGCGCCATCTTTTCTTCCTCCGCCTTCTATGGCGGGCACCGCTTCGCGCGCTTTTCTTGGACAAGGGGGCGGGGCTTCTCTTCGCGCCCTTTCTTTTTGCACGCCCCCCTTCTTCCCGCTCTCAGCAGCGCTAATGGCGGCGGTTTCTCAGTAAAGTACACAGTCTGTCACACGGTTCTTCAGGCGCACAGTACCCGGTTAGACCGGGCACGAAATCCTGTTCGTGACGCCAAAATTGACTCGCCCACCCCAGGGCTATGGGACACCCGGTGCCGGGCTGGACTAGTCCGGTGGTAGTCAGTGGTGGCTGGGCCCGGCTCCGTGGCCCTGGTGGGTGTCAGTAGAATATGTGGCTTGCTTGTTAATGGTTGTGTTCGTGACGCCACCTGTGGTATGCGGCTAATAAGCCGCCGCTGCTGTGTGAGGCCTCCGGGATGATATTATGGCAGCTATGATGGTACTGCTCCCCACAGGTGGAGCAATGCCCGGGGCACAGTTGGTGCTTGTGAATGTCTATGCAGAGGAAATAACTGAGGCGACTTCAAAGGTGCAGTTCCAGTTCTTTACTCACAGTTCTCGTCAGGGCAGAAGGACCCTTGGACTGCTGGAACCTCTGTCAGGGACCTCCGTCTTCTGGGTGATTCAGAGTGTGAAATCCGGTACCCTTCTCTTAGTGTCTCCTTCTCTGCTGTCTTCACTAGCCTTGCCTTAGTTAAGATGGACCTGGCTCGGCCTCCACTACAGCCTCCAGGCTGGGGGTCACCTGTCGGCTGATTACCCCTTTTCTGGACGGCTGCTATGGGTTCTGGCCCTGGGAGCTTACAACGTCCCTGGGCCTCGGTTTTTACTGTTTGGAGATTGTCTTTGCACTCCTCCAGTCTCTAGGGACCGTCCCCTGTCGCAGCTGGATCCCTCCACCGATGTCACTGTGGACCAGGCCACCGCAGCCTGCACCCCCGTGGCAGTTCTAGGGCCCTGCGTCCTTGGTACCCCTAGGCCTGCTCGTAGTAACTGTCAGAACTACCCGCGGCCCTGCGACCCCTTCTGTCTTCTACGTGGTGTCACCTGGACCTCTGGGTCCCAGGGTCTTCACCAGGAAGCGTCTCTTTCAGTTCCTCTGCTCCTGGCTGACTTGGAGCTTTCTTTCCTTCTTTCTTTCTTTTCTTTCTCCTCCTTGCCTGCCTCCAGCAGGCCTCCTCCTCCCTCCTTTCTCTTTCACAGCTACATGCTGCTTCTCTCACTCCCTGAGGTAAACTGAAACTAACTTGACCTTCCTTTCTCTATCTGCTCTCTGGTGGCTCCTCCCACCTCCCCAGTTGCTAAGCTACCACCCTATGGGAGCAGGGATGGGTCTTACAGCCCCTCTCAGCATGCAGCATGGGAGGGTTGCCTGCCACTTTCCCTGGTCCTGTGTGTCCCTAGCAATGGGTGTAGTGTGGATTTACCAGGGGACCGGAGTTCACTCTCTTCCTCTCCCAGAATGGGGCATCACACCGCTGATGGGGTGCAATGACCTGTGGCGACGGAAGCCTCAGGGGCGCCACAGCTGATGCTGTACATAGGGGTCTGTGTGCAAATCATGCTGTAGGTAGGCGATCTGTGTGTGCAAATTATGCTGTAGATAGGAGGGCTTTCTGCACATCATGCTGTAGATAGAAATTATGCTGTAGATTATGCTGCAGATTAGATTATGATTATGCTGCTGTAGATTATGCTGCAGATTATGCTGTATTATGCTATATAAAGGGAGCCTGTGTGCGGATCATTCTGTGTCAGCATACGTAATTCTGCTTAATATTAACCCCTTCACGCCTTGGCCATTTTCGCGCTTTTATTTTTTTCCTTCCCTTCTTCCAATGGCAATACCTTTTTTCCATTAATATAGCTCTATGAGGTCTTGTTTTTTTGCTGGCCGTATTTTACTTTCAAAAGACACCATTTATTTTGTAATAGTGTACTGGAAAATGGGAAAAAAGATCCAAGTGGGGTGAAATTGCATAAAAAAGTGCAATTCAACAATTGTTTTGGGGTTTTTAGTTAACATGTTCAGTATATGACACCCAAAAATTTGATTGCCAACCAAGCAAAACCCAGAGGTCCAAAAAGGGCAGTGCTAATATGCATACATAAAGACAGAGTGGTCAATAGCACAACTACAAAACTTACAAAATATGACTCCAATAAGTAAAGTAGAATAAAATATAAATCTTTAAATCTTTAGTAGACAAAACAAAAACATGTAAAGATAAAAAACATTATAAAAAAGATGCGCAGAATGAATGATTGATAAAAAGCAAAGTTAAGAAAGATAAGAAATCAGCACTTCTCAGAAAATGTTATAAAGCATTTGGGTGCATATATATAGGAATGCATATATATATATATATATATATATATATATACAGTATATATACACACGCACGCGCACGCACACACGCACACACGCACACACACACACACACACACACACACACACACACACACACAACACCTTATAAGAAGCAATACATGTGAATAACATAGGAGACTCAAATTGAATAAGTCATACAATCTATCAGATGTAAAAAAAAAACAAAAGTAGTAACCAACTGTGAAAGGCAAAACCTACTCTAAATAAGAAAGGAAAATCCATGGGTAAAAAAAAAAGAAATAATGTAAAAAGTGTACCAGTAAGGTGTAAAACAAAGATAAATAGTAAACCTCAAATGTGAAACAAATATAAGCACCAAATGATGTAAATAAATGAGGAAAGCCAAAGGCTATGTAAAGCCAAAGAGATAAATAATCCAGTCAATTGCAATACATGTTAGGGTACTTTCACACTTGCGTTTATTTCCTTCCGTTACAATCCGCCCTTTTGGAAAACAGCGGAATCCGTTAACGGATTCCGCTGTTTCCCATAGACTTGTATGGGTGACGGATTGTACCAAAAGGACCTGCGTTGCTTCCGCTGGGCGACGCTCCGTTGCTTCCACCCAGCGGGAGGAACGCAGCATGTAACGTTATTTTGAGCAGCGGAATCCTCTGGATTCCACTGCGCATGCTCTTTTTTTTTTTAAATCAAACTTTATTTTGGCTCGCGGTGGCCGAACGTTCAGCTGAGCGCCCGGACGTCGGCAAGCAACAGCGCTCAGCTGAGCGACCGGCCACCGGCATGCCCGGCCGCCGGCAAGTCACAGCGCTCAGCTGAGTGCCCGCCCGCTGGCATGCCCGGCCGCTGGCATGGCCGGCCGCCGGCATGCCCGGCCGCCGGCAAGTGACAGCGCTCAGCTGAGCGCCCGCCCGCCGGCATGCCCGGCCGCCGGCAAGTGACAGCGCTCAGCTGATCACCCGGCGGCCGGCTGCAGGGAGCGATCAGCTGATCACCCGGCGGCCGGCTGCAGGGAGCGATCAGCTGATCACCCGGCGGCCGGCTGCAGGGAGCGATCAGCTGATCACCCGGCGGCAGGCTGCAGGGAGCGATCAGCTGATCATCCGGCGGCTGGCTACTGGGAGCGATCAGCTGATCACCCGTCGGCCGGCTGCAGGGAGCGATCAGCTGATCACCCGGCGGTCGGCTGCAGGGAGCGATCAGCTGATCACCCGGCGGTCGGCTGCAGGGAGCGATCAGCTGATCACCCGGCGGCCGGCTACTGGGAGCGATCAGCTGATCGTTTACAATAGTCTGCCGCTGGTAAAACTGTAAAAAAAAAAAATCAAAACGAATTGCGTTGTTTTGCAGCATCCGTTGCATCCGTTGTGCCACTATATGCAACACATCCGTTGCATCCGTTACACAACGCAATGCAACGGATACCGTTCAACGCAAGTGTGAAAGTACCCTTACCTAATGGTACCAGACACGCGTTTCGCTGTGGCTTCTTCCAGGGGTGCCCCTTTTGACCTGTGACTGTGTCTGGAAAAGGAGATAGAATCTCCAAAATGTGCAATGTGGCGCCCCTGACCTGGTCAGGCACCACTGAGTACTGCACCCATGCTGGGGACAGTACAATACAGGTAATCCAGAAGGCTGACCGAGGTGTGACTACACAGGCGCATAGTGATCAGGTCTCACACATGTACCTTTGAGAGGACCCCTGGGGATCCCAGGAGGGGGCAAAGCCTTCACCTCCACTTGAGGAGTGGAGGGGGCGAAGCCTCCATCTCCACTCAAGGGGTGTGGTAGAGAGCCTGGTTGCTAGGTGGCGTAGGCAAGAACAGGAGAGGAGGAGCAGTGAGCCGGTTTAGTGTGCAGTTCAGGGAGAGCAGACGTGAGGAGCAGACCCCTGGGGCTGTGACAGTCTAACAGCGTCCTCGCAGTGACTACCGACGGGGGAGAACGGTCACCTAGTAGTGCTACCCGAAATCCATCTTCAGCTAAAGAGAGAGCAACGGAGTGGGAAGTAAGGAGACTGCTAGGGAGTTACCAGGCCCAAACGGGTAGCAGGTCCCAGTGCAGGGATAGATCCACCTTTCCTTGCCAAACCTGCATGAGGGGGCACTTCATACCCCCAAGACCACACTACAGAGTCCGCAGCCACGTCGCCACAGTTAGGGCCCATAGTTCACAGGAGGCAAGCAGCCGGAGTGTCCTGGTCCAGGCTACAAGCAAACGGGCCAAAACGAAGGGGAGAGAGGCTTCAGCAACTTCCCTGGGTGACCCCCATAGGGACTAAAAGTCGGGGTTACCCCAAAACGCAAAGGGCTAAGGAAGGCGAGTCGGTAGTCACCCTCATCAGTCAGCCTGAAGGACACCTGGTTCCAGCCTGGTTCATCCCAGCTACGCCCGGGTTACTCACCCTGCCATCAACAGTGAGTAAAACCCCTGAAAGACATTCTGCTTGTGTTGAGTTATTCTGCGCCTTGTGGTTCTACACACCTACACGGGACCCTGGGGCATGCCTCACTCTCAGGAGGCTACTACAACTGACTGCACCTACCATCAGCCCCAGGCACCCCTAACCTGCAGTGGCGGTCTCCACTGACCGCAATTCTGAGAGTGGCGTCACGACAATCCTAGATAGAAGATTTCCTACCTGTGACAGGATCCAGCTGCGTGGAGTCCCTGAAGGTAATGCACCGATACAATACTTGCGGGGCTTCACATCTGGCGTCACGAACAGGATAAGGACTAGACCTGTTCAGACAGGTGACCATGTGCCTGGGCGGTCCGCTTGAAAAATTGGAAGCGCCGCCATATTGCCACCATGAAAAGCGCGCTGAAAAACAACAGCAGCCCGCGCTGGGAGAAGTTACCGCCCACGAAGAGGTGTGGCTACCCAGAGATCCCCTGCAGAGTCCTGACCTCGCAAGTGATGAGAGCGGAGGCGTTCAGAGACGTCGGGACAGAAAGGGAGCCAGAAGTCTGCTGCTAGAGGAAATAGCATCTGAATACAGAGACCCAGAGCCAGGCTCCGCTGCCTGGTGGTGTCGGGAGCTTGCCCAGCTATGCGACCAACTGGAGGCCAGGGTTGTAAGGCAGATCAGAGAGGAACGCACGGAGCTTCTGGAGATGGCTGCAGCGGTTCAGGCCTACGAGGGGAGAGCCACGCGACGAGTGCCAGACCGGACGGCGACGACTCAGACCCCGATGATACCACCGATGGGTGAGTCCAGTGTTGCCCCTGCCAGCGCGAGTGCCCCGACCCCTGCTGCCACGCCCGCGGTCCCTGAAGAGGCGCCCGGCGCGGCGACGCTGAACCAGGCCGCAGCCACGCCAGGTGCGGCCTGCCAAGCCCAGGCCGCCGCAGCGATGCCCTGCCCGGCCCGCAAAGATCCGGCTGCCACCGCAACCCTCCTCCACGCCGCAGGTGCGACGCTGACCCAGGCCGCCGCCATGCTAGGCCCGGCCCGCCAAGACCCCACCGCAGCAGCGACGCTCGTCCGCGCCGCAAGTAAGGTGCTGAACCAGGCCGCAGCCACATCAGGTGCAGCCCGCCAAGCCCAGATCGTTGCAGCGACGCCCAGCCCAGCCTGCACAGATTCCATTGCGACAGCGACGCTGATCCAGGCCGCCGCCATGTCAGGCGCGGCCCGCCAAGACAAGACTGTACCACTGTTTACCCCGGCCTGCAAGGCCAGAGCAGACACCGCTCCCCAGTCTAAGGAAGTCCCTGCTAGGAAGTCCCTGATAGGAGAGGACCCCACATACTGGAAGCTGAAGGCTGGTCTAGAGGCCCAGTTCCCACAGGAGATGGTGGACCGGTATCTGCTCCCTCCGCACACCCCCAAGGCGACTCCTGCAGCAACCACGCCAAAGAGTCCCCCGCCCGGGCCTGCTGATGAACACCCATCCCCAGCGCTGCCACAACAGGAGTGCTCAGAAGAACTAAGGGGGAGAGGAGGCCAGGAAGCTGAGAAGCTGACCCCGGAGCCATCAGCAGTGGATCCATGCCCAGAGCCAGAGATGTTGCCATACTCCCGCTGGGATGAAGAGGAAGATTTGTCCAGAAACCTCACCTGGGAGCCTGCAAGCAGTGAAGTAGCAACCCAGCAGAATCCAGCCCGCAAGACACGGCGCCGCAGTAGAACAAAGTTTTCCCCTTCCCCTGCACAGCAATCTCCAGAGAAGAAAGGTGAAGTGACGGCCAGAGACTTGGAGGAGAAACGGTTCTTGAGAAGGGCCAAATCCCAGGTCAGAGGTCCACTTTGTCGTGGTGTAGTAGAAGACTTCAGCTTGAAATCAGGATATGGCTTCATAGTAGCTCCTGGTATGAAGGAAGGCATCTTTGTTAACAGAAGAGACGTTAGAGCCCATTTGCCCAGAGGACATCCAGGAAGGAACCTACGGACAGGAGATTCAGTGGAATTCACCATGCACCAAGGAGAAAGGGGATGGTATGCATTGGATGTTACACCATGTCCCAGACATCCCTACAGTGAACCTGCGGTCTCAACAGAAAAAGAAACAGATACAGAAGAAGAAGGAAAAGACAGAGATGGAGAAAGCAACAGGTGCCGCAGCCCTACAGGCCCAAGCCCTGGTGAGGAGGAATCTATGTAGAGAAAAGTAAAGTACAGCAAGTTAAAGTTTTGAAAAGTTTGCAACGTTAATGTTTAAGAAATGCGCCCACATGAACTAATGTGAGAAACCCATGAACCTTAAGGCTATGAACTGGCTATAGCCACAAACTCTCGCAGTGTACATAGTTACCCCAGAGGTACCACCACCAGGGCCATCCTGTTTAGGGGCCTGGCTCGCCCGCAACCAGGGAGCATGCCTGTTTATGGGGCCTGGCTCTCCACCACAAAGAGGGTACCTGGTCAGCACCAACCGTGAAGGCCGCCTCTGGATCCTGCCAGAAGTGGCTGAAGGCGCGGCTTCACCAGGCCAGGTATGCCCTGAAGACCACTAGACCATGAAAGCCGCCTCTACATCCTGCCAGAAGTGGCTGAAGGCGCGGCCAACGGGAGAGGAAGATTGGAGGAAAGGTCTGGGGAAGTGGATGGCCCAGACCTGGTTACCAAAAGAAACCGGTGACCTGCCTCCTGAAAGGGTTTTGGGTGGGTTAACGGACTTGTGGGTGGAGGGTGGTGATGTATGGTACCTGGTGGTTTTAAAAGTTTTACCATGTTTTAATGTTTTATGCATTTTAAACTGTTGTCTTGCAGCCCGAGGACGTGCTGGTGATAACTAAGGGGGAATGTGGCGCCCCTGACCTGGTCAGGCACCACTGAGTACTGCACCCATGCTGGGGACAGTACAATACAGGTAATCCAGAAGGCTGACCGAGGTGTGACTACACAGGCGCATAGTGATCAGGTCTCACACATGTACCTTTGAGAGGACCCCTGGGGATCCCAGGAGGGGGCAAAGCCTTCACCTCCACTTGAGGAGTGGAGGGGGCGAAGCCTCCATCTCCACTCAAGGGGTGTGGTAGAGAGCCTGGTTGCTAGGTGGCGTAGGCAAGAACAGGAGAGGAGGAGCAGTGAGCCGGTTTAGTGTGCAGTCCAGGGAGAGCAGACGTGAGGAGCAGACCCCTGGGGCTGTGACAGTCTAACAGCGTCCGCGCAGTGACTACCGACGGGGGAGAACGGTCACCTAGTAGTGCTACCCGAAATCCATCTTCAGCTAAAGAGAGAGCAACGGAGTGGGAAGTAAGGAGACTGCTAGGGAGTTACCAGGCCCAAACGGGTAGCAGGTCCCAGTGCAGGGATAGATCCACCTTTCCTTGCCAAACCTGCATGAGGGGGCACTTCATACCCCCAAGACCACACTACAGAGTCCGCAGCCACGTCACCACAGTTAGGGCCCATAGTTCACAGGAGGCAAGCAGCCGGAGTGTCCTGGTCCAGGCTACAAGCAAACGGGCCAAAACAAAGGGGAGAGAGGCTTCAGCAACTTCCCTGGGTGACCCCCATAGGGACTAAAAGTCGGGGTTACCCCAAAACGCAAAGGGCTAAGGAAGGCGAGTCGGTAGTCACCCTCATCAGTCAGCCTGAAGGACACCTGGTTCCAGCCTGGTTCATCCCAGCTACGCCCGGGTTACTCACCCTGCCATCAACAGTGAGTAAAACCCCTGAAAGACATTCTGCTTGTGTTGAGTTATTCTGCGCCTTGTGGTTCTACACACCTACACGGGACCCTGGGGCATGCCTCACTCTCAGGAGGCTACTACAACTGACTGCACCTACCATCAGCCCCAGGCACCCCTAACCTGCAGTGGCGGTCTCCACTGACCGCAATTCTGAGAGTGGCGTCACGACAATCCTAGATAGAAGATTTCCTACCTGTGACAGGATCCAGCTGCGTGGAGTCCCTGAAGGTAATGCACCGATACAATACTTGCGGGGCTTCACACAACACAATAAATCACTTTCATTTTGCATTTGGATCATCCTTTGTGAATGTCAGTGCAGTGTTAACCCTTTCATTGCTCCTAATAACCTAAACACGCAAAAGAATAAGAAATCAGGAGGGGGCAAATATATATATATATATATATTATATTATTTAATACATATTTATATTTTATATATTTTACATATACATATATATATATATATATATATATACTATATATATATATATATACAGTATATATTATATATATATATATATATATATATATATATATATATATATATATATATATATATATATATAAAAAAACTATATATGGTATATACACCAAAATATTTTTATTAAATTATTTTCTGAGAAGTGCCTGTTGTTATCTTATCATGCTTTGTTTTTATCTAACATTTGTTGTCTCCATCACTTTTTACAATGTTTTTTATCTGTATACGTTTCTATTTAGTCTAATAAAGATTTACATTTTATTCGACTTTTAATTGTTGTAGTCATATTTTGTTGGTTTAATGTTCACTATATTTTAAAAATGTCATGTTAGTATAGTTCTCCAGATAAGTACGAGTACGTAGATACCAAGCAGGAATAGTTTTTTTTTTTATTTAAGTGGAAAAAAAATTCTCTGAAAAAAAAAAATAGCTTTTCTGAGACCCATAAGGGTCTCATTTTTGGGATCTGTGGCTGTGTGATGGCTTATTTCTTGTATCCTAAGCTGACATTTCTACTGATACCATTTTGAGGTAGATACAATATATTGATCGCCTCTTACTGCATTTTATTAAAATGTTGCAGAGGGAAAAAAAACATAATTCTGGTGTATTGATTTTTTTTCTCATCATGCTGTTTACTGATCAAATGAATTTATTTTATATTTTTAGATTTCTGAACATAGCAATACGAAATATTTGTATTAATTATTTTTTTAAATTGTTTTCTTTTCAATGGCGCAAAAGAGTGATATGAACTTTTGTGGGTTTTTTTAAAAAATTTTTTAAAAAACTTTTTTTTGTATTTACTTGTCCTCCTAATAGACCTGTAGCTGTGATTGTCCTATTGCTTGTGCTATACATGCTCTGTATAGCTGAAATCACATTCTCCTATGAACGTCAGCTCACAGGATTGTCATGACAGACACAGGGGTAATCAGCTGCCTCCTGGCTGTCATGAGAACCTATTGGCGTTCCGCGATGACATAACGAGTGCGCCAATGGACGTGCAGAATGACACATTCCCAGACAGTGTGTGTTAAATCCCACTGTCAGAGATTGACAGCAGGACTTAACAGGATAACAGCTGCGGGCAGATCTCTAATTCACCCTCGGCTATTAGAGGCACATGATGGCTAATCAAATCAGCTGTCATGTGCAGTTAAAATGCCCGCATCAAAGGCAGGGACACGACATATGATGTAAATATAAATATACGCCATATGCCGTGAAGGGGTTAAGTGACACAATTAATTTGAATGTAAAATAATAATATGATAAATATAATAATATTAATAATGAGTAAAATTATTTTCAGCCTATTGGTTCGGCCTCTGCAACAATCACAGTCCCTCATGTGGCCCCTCAGGAAAATTAGTTGCCCCTGCTCTACAGTATACACTATATACAGCGATCCTATGTATGTATAATATTAGTTTATTATTGTGGATTCTATTGATGATCAGTATTGTATTATTCAGTCTCTATGTGGTATTATGTGGTCTGGTCATAGTGTGGCAGTATTGCTCCCTTGTACTTTATGTGGCATTATTAAATCACAATGTGGTCTGGTCATGGTGCGGCAGTATATATCCCTTGTATTTGGTAGTATTTGGTCGCTATGTGATCTGGTCATGGTATGGTGGTATTTGTCCCTTGTATGTGGTATTATTCATTCACTGTCGTGGTAATATGTGGTCTGGTCATGATGTGGAGGTATTTGTCCCTTGTATGTGGTATTATTGGTCTTAGTATAGTGGATTGTGTTGTGTATGGAGGTCATTTGTTCTCTCTGATATCAATTAGGAGGAGATTATTTATTTCTATTAGAGAGTAAATACTTGGAATTTTAACAACCCCTTTCCTGTGACTATTACACAACACTAGAGATACACTTACAGGGCTTCTCCAGTGAAAACAAGTAATCACCTCTCCACAGGATAAGTGATAATTTATTGATCGTGTCAGTATGACTGCTGTGACCTCCACCGATCGTCAGCATCTGGAACTTTTATCCCCATTAGACTGGAGCTTGTGTTCAACTCTACCACTGATCCTTTAATTCCTTCAGTGGCTGCTGCGTGCTGTTCTTGGCTATTTCTGTTAAGGTGAACTCTTAACCAGAGATCACTAGTTGCCTACTGCCTGGTCTAGTTGGTGTGGGTCGAGTGCATGCTTGAAAAATGAGATCAGACACAGTCGGATATTCATCTTTCCTCTACAGAAGTCAGCCCATGCTCTGCTTTATTACAACTGAGCTTGCTCTGATATAACCTTTCAAAGGGGCATGTCCGGATGTGTTCATTGGTCAGTGGGTCGAACAATGTATTAGTCCATGAGCTGATTGGTAGGCGTCATTGTAGGCGGGCCTATGACATCATTGGATGGATCCATGGTGATGGTGATGGGAGGGACGTCATCTGGTGGATCCATGCTGGATGGTCTAGTCTGTAATGTCATCTGATCTTTGGTTTGGTCTTCTCTTATATGGTATCTTCTTACACCTGGACATTCCTTACATTCCAGGCAAGGTGTGGAGAAACAGGCAATGACAGCCACCTTTATATCTGTGTCATGTATATGATCTGAAACCTGAATTATGTAAGGCAAATTGACATATTTCCAACAATGCTCTATGTCCAGAGGTTAATTAAGTATTTCATTTTATGGCTCTCCTCAACAGTCCCCCCTAAATACTTTATTAACCTTCTGACCCAACCATGGTCCTCTAACACATCAGCTCTAATGCTTTAACTGCAACTTTTTCATTTTTCTATCCGCTATACAAGCAATGCTAAGCCTTTGCCCCCGCTGGTACAGACTGCTAATCAGAGAGTTGATCACGTCCCGCACACACAGTTCACAGAGGCACAGGTAACGAACCAGTCCTTAGAACAGACTATTTAATACCAAAGATTTTGAGATTAATCGATAAGAAAGAGTAAGGCAATTGTAAGAATAAGCTTCTTACTGTTATGCTGCAGCTTTTAGCGTTACTGTTTCTGAAAGACTGAATCTCAGTCAACATCTGAGTGCTGTCCGCGTCTTCGAGACTTTTCTACCCGAATACACCTGATTGTATCACAACACTAATGGATCTCTTCTTGTCTCGGGTCTATAATCTACCACCAGGAGGCCTTTAACAAGATTTCCCTTACACATGGATCCGATTACCTTCAGTAACACAGAGTAGCACTTTTACGGCTTCAAATACTAACAAATAAAACAATACCAGTTACCTACAAGTGTATGTTATCCTTAAAAAGTCACTTAAACCCTTAAAATAATTGATTGGTTCAGGTCAGATAATGTTTTTTTCCACCATGAGCCCTTATTTGTGTAATGTTCCTGTACCCAATGGTCCCTTATCGTTATTTCCCATGTATCATCCCCAATCTAGAAATTCTCCATAAGGTTCTATGTGAGATAATCCAGCACTATGTGACGCTCATTCTGCTGGTACGATGGACTCTTTACAGCCGCTGTTGTGTGGGTTTTCCCTAAAGCTTCATGGAAGTTGCTGTGGTTGGGAAAAGCTGGATCGGCCCATCTGATTCTGACTCAGGGATCATTCTGACTTGTCTTTTTAGGATCACCCAGTCTCCTGGCTTGAGACCACGTGCTCCCAACACTGATTTAGGATCTGGAATTGGAGGATACACATGTTTAACACACTATATAGGCAGTTGTATACGGCTCATACATCACTGGTCAGGATATCACACTGTATCTGCAGTATCTGTGAGAAATATAATCACGTTCTAGGTACTAAACCAAAAATACCTTATATAAAGATCTAATTATTAAAGGAAAACGAACATTTGTTACATGATTTGCATCGTTCACCATTATCTTGTGGATCGTTACATGTTTATGTTATAATCATTAAAATTCCAAACAACATCCACCCATGTGAGTATAGACACAATTAAATATTCCAATAAAGGAGGGGGCAGGGATTGGGGCAATAGCCCTAAACTCTCCCTACCTCGCAGCGGAGGTCGGCACCCTATAAGGCGAATTGGCGCCCCCGCTCACCGACGGCTCACCCTCCCTATCCCTACACTGCTAAGCTAATACGTGCTTCTAATGCCAGTGAGGAAATATAGAAACCGTGAGATACAGGGGATAAAGAGGCATCAGTATGCAATTATATATATCCAAGTCATTCCCAAAGATTAAATATTCACACTCTGTATTTTACATAGGTGTTTGGTAGCTTAAATTAATATGATACAGCAAAATTGAAGGACCAAACCCTAAAATAAATTAAATATCTCACATGTATAACATGTACCCACTGTATAAATACAATAATAAGGCCAGGTAAAGTCATGAGGAGATCTCGTCCAATCACAAACTCTCCACTGTACAATTCACACTCAGGCTAATAAAATAAACGCATATTTATCAGACACTTAGCATGAAAGAAGCGCAACGCATTTCTCCCCTCTTCGCAGTGGCAGATGAGTTCATCAGGTACTGACCTCTATAATGACCTCTGCTATAGGATATGTACTTTTACCACTTTTTTAGGAACTCCATCTTTACATACCACCAGCACCATGAGTTTTTCAGCAGTAATGTTTTCCACACTGGATATGTTTCAGAGTAGACCTGAAAAGAAATTCACACAACACGCACAAAACTCATATAAACCTACTCATGGTAGATGTATATGACTAATCTGCAATCACCGGAGCAGTAGAGCGGATGAGGGGGTGTTTCTACGAGGTCTTTACAGTTTTTTCTACCTTAATAGGCACACGTCTTACAAGACTGGATGTATCTGGCCACCTGGGTACTGAGCAGTGGTGCCACCCATATCTTGTCCATCTCAACACCTTTGTCACATGGGTTACCTGGGCCATTATTGAGTAGAGCGCTCACGGCAGAGAAAGCTTACCGCCCTTTATCCACAGACCTTCCTCAGTCACTGGCTCCCTGCGTCTCACACTCCGTTCCTTGCTGAATCGCTTGTTCCTGTAAGGATTTAAGAACACAAGGAGTGACCAATGTCACGGACGACGTGACAGGAGCCACCGAGGTACTGGTCTGCATTGGACTCTCAACTCTAGGCCCATTCACTGCTTCTTTGTTGTCTGCACCTGTGCGATCATCTCTTCCGGCTGCTGCCTATATCCACATTTTGACTATCTTACCCCTTTCCGCTCTACGAACCACAGTGATCGCAAATCTTCATTCATCTCATTCTCCTATTCCGATGAGAGAGGAGTGGTTTGATTTTTAATACCTCATGTTGCATAACCTCAGCATATCCAGTGCAGAATCAACCAGCATCTTGGTATCTGGATCCATCTACGGAAAAACTCAAAATCTGCATTAGCAATGGCCTCATCTGAGACATGTTCAAAACCTGACAATTCTTGTTACATCAGAGCAATCATGAGATATGTCTGTCTGCTGTATCCTCCTTACAGATAAAAATATAAAGAAAACTTAATAGAGAAACTCAATCGATGAACAAATTAAAACCTTAAATAATATGTGTGATTTTCCACATCATCTTCCCCCCCTTTTTGAATCTATTATCCAAAACATAATTAGATTCAAAAAGTGTGTGGCCCCGGAGCTCTACATTTAGGCATGAAAGTCACATTGTATAGATTGTACCTAATCAGGAACACCAGAAATATTGTTTTTATCTGTAACTTAATAATGGAAAACCCTTTCAATGGCTTTTATAACCTTTGCTTGGACCACAGAAATCTGCATTACAATCATTCTTTCTATAAAAAGAAAGCAGATTATTCAATACATTAAATATAAAACACAGAATTCCATAAATCATCCACATTCCTTAAAACAAATTATTGAAATTATTAATACATATATTAATAAATTATTATATTATTATTAATAACTATAATAACGTAGCACACCTTTGGATATTGGATGTAGGGGCGTTCATTTTTGAATCATTGAGATTATCAGCATCTCTGTGATACTGTCCTATAACTTGAAGGGATAAAAGAATCTAGAACAAATAAACTGGCCATGTGGGAAAACAAAATGTTGATTTGCCATAGAAAAATCATCTAACAGACCTCTGTGCTTGAAAAGCTATCAATGAATCTAAACATGTCCACAGTTAACTTTTATTTCTTTGGGATAAAATTAGTAAAATAAAAAACTAGTTGTCAATGACCTTTTTCCAATATAATTTGCAATGAATTCCCCTTCTTTTTTTTTTTTTTTTTACTTTTTTTTCTTTTGGGCTGCTCTCACAATAGATTCCAAGGGGAGACAAAAAAAAAAACAAAAACCCTGTTCCACAAGTTTTTAAGATTGCTCCTCCCCCCAAAACCAGATGGAAAGAGGCTTCTTCAGCTGCAGGAGACAAGTCACATTTCCCTTCTTCTGTTGATTTATTTGTTTATTTTTATTTTTTTAAAACATGCAACTCTCAGGATAAATCTATCAGATCCATAACAGAAATATTTATTATTTACTTCTTTATCATGACCTCTACTGCAAAGGTACGTTATTTAAAGGTTTTTTTTTCTAATTTTATTGCTTACTAATAAGATATTCCTCCTTGTGACTGTCCTGACTCAATCCAACCTGCACACTGGATCTATATTAAGTGTTTTCCACAACCACCCAATCATTTAATGTTCCATCTTTTAGTGCTATAAACATTTACTAACACTTCATGTTATTCAGTGGCTGCAGTTTTGTCAGCGCCACTGAGGCCTATAGAAAATGGCCCCACAGCACGTGACTTCCTTCTTTGTTGGGATTGTAGCATCATGTGGGGGAGGGGAAGGTAAACTTTTTTTTTTTTCTTTTTTTTTCAACTATTTCCCCCTATATTCTATAGTCTGGATTTTATACATACACACCATTGCACATCCCCCACTCACTTCCTGTCTTTGTCTCAATCATGCCTCAGCCATGTGCTTCATCCACCATTTTAAAATCTGTCGGAACATGTGGCAGAGAAAAGGGAAAACTGACCTCACATCTGCTCAAACTCTGTCTCCCCATTTTCTATAGTCTGTACTTATACATATATATATATTTATACACACACACATATGTCCTAGATCTAAGTCTAATTATAGATAAAAACACTTATTTTTCGGTCTAAGTATATAGTACTCCATCCAATCCATTGCTCAAACATTTACAGAGCACATGGTCTTCTTCACACAAACCCCTGACTCACTTTGTTTTCTTTGTCTCAATCATGCTGTAGCCATGTGCTTCGTCCACCATTTTAAAATCTTACCTAAAATGTCTGCCTCCATGACTAGCACATGGTTTATCACAGGATTTCGGCCTAGAGTCCCCACATCTCAACACAGTCCACTCATCCAGATTTTTTCCGACCACAACTACACACAACTTCATCAATTTCTCCATCTTTCTCTCAAGATAAACAATATCAACAAAACCAACAAACAAACACAGGAGTAGATGACTCACAACTGATACACAACTTGAACACTAAGTAAAGTTTTGTTAAGTCTGCAGCAGGCGCCTCGTCACGGTGTCCCTGCCCAGTTTCTACATGGTCCGTAATTCATAAAGACACCAATGGTGTCAACCCTGGCTACAAGGTGCCCGTACCAGCCGATTCACGTCCAGTGCTTTTTCTAGACCCCAAGACACCTCATACCAATTATATCACCCAAGCTTGCGCTAAGCCCCAATGGTATCCGTACCAGCCATTTCACGTCCAGCGTTAGGCCCCAAGACTACCACGTACCAGCCACAATGCGCAACTTAAACGCTATGCCCCAATGGTATCCGTACCAGCCATTCCACACTAAACTGCGCTAGGCCCCAAGATTACCACGTACCAGCAGTCCCACGTATTTCCTCACAGAGCCATAAACTGTACCACAGGCGACAACCATATACTATACCACAGACAATATCCTTTACCATATCAACAAATTTGAGAGCCCATGAAAAACACGTGCCTAACCTGACCAATTAAAACCTGCCCTATATCTCTAGGTCTTGTACCAAACCGTATTAACTACTTAAGTTTCCACTAGAACCACAAACCATATCACAGGCGACAACTAACAGAACTCATAAACCCACATGCTCTCTTAACTACCAGTCAATCTCTCCTCAAGACAAATACACAACAGGCAGCAGGCAACTGAATTTGTGACGGTTCTTCCGAGATTAATATGGCCAATAGCCGTGAGACCCGTCTGCCCATCAACAGATACCCCAACAAACCGGACACAGTCAGGCAATCAGTGCCACATACCCCACCGAGACCACGGGAAGACTACAGATTATGAATATCAGCAGACCTACCGTACTCTCGTTTGGAAGTGATCAATTTCCTGGGGTGTCCAGCACGTCATGCCATTCCAGTTGCCGGTTCATCAGAATTTCAGATGTCTCCGTCTATTGGCTCCACGTTGGGCACCAATAATGTTAAAGTGAACTCTTAACCAGAGATCACTAGTTGCCTACTGCCTGGTCTAATTGGTGTGGGTCGAGTGCATGCTTGAAAAATGAGATCAGACACAGTCGGATATTCATCTTTCCTCGACAGAAGTCAGCCCATGCTCTGCTTTATTACAACTGAGCTTGCTCTGATATAACCTTGCAAAGGGGCATGTCCGGATGTGTTCATTGGTCAGTGGGTCGAACAATGTATTAGTCCATGAGCTGATTGGTAGGCGTCATTGTAGGCGGGTCTATGACATCATTGGATGGATCCATGGTGATGGTGATGGGAGGGACGTCATCTGGTGGATCCATGCTGGATGGTCTGGTCTGTAATGTCATCTGATCTTTGGTTTGGTCTTCTCTTATATGGTATCTTCTTACACCTGGACATTCCTTGCATTCCAGGCAAGGTGTGGAGAAACAGGCAATGACAGCCACCTTTATATCTGTGTCATGTATATGATCTGAAACCTGAATTATGTAAGGCAAATCGACATATTTCCCACAATGCTCTATGTCCAGAGGTTAATTAAGTATTTCATTTTATGGCTCTCCTCAACATTTCTAACAGCCCCAAAGAGGAAGAGTAGCCCTGCGGTCAGACATCCAACATGCCGCTGCATTTTATAATGAGGATAAACGTGTCTTGTCAGGGACTAAGGTTTCCTATCAGCGCGGTTTCCAATGGTTGTATTCCACCAAATAATAAGTTATCACCTATTCTGTGGATCGATGATAACTTGTTTTCACTAAAGAACTAATTTAATGCAAACTACAGTAATTTTATATCCCAGGTATGGTGTGCGCTCAGTAGATGTGCAGGAGCCGCCTGTATTTTAGTGTCAATGCACCACGATAACAACAAACAGATATTTGTATGTAGCTATAGCGTGGGCCCCTAGAGTCACTACCTCGTGGGCCCCAGATACCCCAGTCCAACTCTGCCTAAAGATATAATAATATTTACTATTTATGTAATGCTAACAGTTTCCGCAGCACTTTATAACCGTTTAGGGTATGGGGGGAGGGGATGGGGCAATGTTCTGTGAAGATTTCACAGAACAGTCAGGGTGTGGGCAAAGGAGTGTTTGCTCCATTGCCCACAGAAGAATTAATTGAAGGTATAGTATGGTTTGCTAAAAAGATATATTTAGAAAAATGCATAGGTGCCTGTATATCATCATAAGATAAGTGAAGGCATTTTCATTTTGGTGAAACAAGAAAAAGCCTGGGAATTGCCGTCATCCAGGGAAATTCACAAGATAATAAAAGAAAAGCCTAGCAACAGTAGATAGGAAACAAGAAAATAAACAGTACCTGATCTAATGTTCGAGTAACTTTCCAGAATAAACTGTCACATGTGTACATAAGAGATAATAACCCTATTTGTGACCATTAGAATTTGTATTGTGCCTTTTAGTACTTTTTTCCTCCGCATTAGAAGCCTTTGCATGCGCTGACTTTTTCTCCTTCCTTCATCTTTGTCATGCCTCCTCTATAGGCTCGAATAGGCTCTGGGGAAGATTTTGTTGACAGACTTAAGGGGGCTTTACACGCTATGATATCACTAGCGATATCGCTAGCGAGCGTACCCGCCCCCCGTCGTTTGTGTGTCACAGGCAAATCGCTGCCTGTGGCGCACAATATCGTTAACACCCGTCACACGTACTTACCTTATTAGCGATGTCGCTGTGGGCGGCGAACAACCTCTTTGTTAAGGGGGAGGTTTGTGCAACGTCACACAGCGGCCGACCAATAGAAGCGTAGGGGCGGAGACCAGCCGCATTAACGACACACCCACCTCATTACCGGAGGATGCAGGTAAGCTGTTGTTCGTCGTTCCCGGGGTGTCACACATAGCGATGTGTGCTGCCTCAGGAACGACGAACAACCTACGTCCACAACGACCAACAAGATTTTGAAAATGAACGACGTGTCGACGATCAACTATTAGGTGAGTATTTTTGATCGTTAACACTCGCTCATAGTTGTTACACGCAACGATGTCGCTAATGACGCCGGACGTGCGTCACGAATTCGTAACCTCGACGACATATCGTTAGATATGTCGTTGAGTGTAAAGCCCCCTTTAGGCCTGTTTCAGACGTCAGTGTTTCTGGTACGTACCGTATGTGCTTTTTTTTATACGTACCAGAATCACTGACATACGCAGACCCATTATAATCAATGGGTCTGCGCACACATCAGTGATTTTTCACTGACCGTGTCTCCGTGAGGCGTACACGCATGTCCGTGATTTCCGCACGGAGGCATGTCCATTTTTTTCTGGCATCACTGATGTCCCACGGAGCACACTATGGTGTGATCCGTGAAACACGTACCAGAAAAAAACGGACATTTAAAATAATAAACATTTTCAACTCACACGGCTCCAGCGACGCTCTGTGCAGCCTGTAATCTCTGCAGATTCCTACCCAACTCATTATGGCATGCATTTTCATGAATGCAGCCAGAGCCGACTGCAGAGAGCGGTGGGCGTATGCTGCAGAGTCGAGGAGTTCAGCACCACAGACAGCAGGAACATGGCAGGTGAGTAATGTCCATGTGCAATCATGGATCATGGATCGCACATGGACAACCACCATGTGCCTTGAATCACGGCACACGGAGGGACATAGGCGTTTTTTACACGTCAATAAAGAACGTCTGTGTTTTTTACTGACGTGTGAAACTGGCATTAGGCCTCTGTCACACGCACGTGAAAAAAACAAAACGTTTTTTCACGTACGTCTTAAAGGGGTGGTTTGCTCCCCGTGTGCCGTGTTTGTGGCACGTACGTGTTCTCCGTGTGTTATACGTAATAACACATGGAGAACGGAAAGCCCCGCCTTACCTGCTTCTTCCGGAGCTGTCTACGATGCTGAATGACAGCGTCCGGCACAGGCCATGCCCCGCTAAAGCTGCTTCTGGCCCCCAGTGAAGAAGATGCGTTGTTCAAATTCACTGGGGGACGGATGCAGGTGACAGCCGCGGCAGAGACTGCTGGGCTCGTGGAGGTGAGTATGTGTTTTTTTATTTTTAACATGACACGTATGTTTCTCCGGCGCGTGTTACACGGGACCGCATCCACACTACATCTGTGTGGTACGGGTGCGGCCTGTGTGACACCCGTGCTGCCGGAGAAAAACAGATATGCCGCCGTATGGAACACATGGACACACGAAAGTACGGAATGGACACATGTTCCTAAATACTTACGTGTGTCCTAACCATTAGGAATACCTAGGTCCACGTGTGCACGTGTCTCCGGTACGTGAGAAAAATGTCAAACATGTACCGGAGGCATGAACATGTGACAGAGGCCTTAGGCAGTATTTTAGAGTGAATGATTATGTTTTGAAGATCAAAGGAATAAGTGATAAATGAATAAATCAGATATTTCTGATAACATACAGCTCTGACAAAAATTGAGTAAACATTTTTTGAGTAAAATGTAAATAGTTTTTTTCTTCTATAAACTACTGACAATGTCTCTGAATTTCCAAGCAATAAATTTTGTATTTATTTTCTGGAAATGAGAAATGGTCAAAATAGCAAAACAATGCATTGCTTTCAGACCTCAAATAATGCAAAGAAAACAAGTTCATAATCATTGAGAAACAACAATACTAATGTTTTATCTTAGGAAGAGTCAGAAATCAATATTTTGTGGAATAACCATGATTTTTAATCACAGCTTTCATGCATCTTGGCATGCTTTCCACCAGTCTTTCACACTGCTTTTGGGTGACCTTGTGCCAGGCCTGGCGCAAAAATCTAAGCAGTTCTTTTTTGTTTGATGGCTTGTGACTATCCATCTTCCTCCAAATTACATTCCAGAGGTTTTCAATGGGGTTCAGTTCTGGAGATTGGGCTGGCCATTACAGGGTTTTGATGTGGTGGATCTTCATTCACAGATTGATTGACCTAGCTGCGTTGCATGGTGCATTGTCCTGCTGGAAAAAAACAGTTCTCAGAGTTGGGGAACATTGTCTGAGCCAAAGGAAGCAACTGTTTTTCTATGATAACCTTGTATGCGGCTTGATTCATACGTCCTTCGCAAAGTTTAATCTGCCCAATTTCAGCCTTGCTGAAGCATCTCGAGATCATCACCGATCCTACAGCAAATTTCACAGTGGGTGCAAGACATTGTAGCTTGTACGACTCTCCAGGTCTCCGTATAACCATTAGACAACCACGTGTTGGGCAAAGCTGAACATTAGACTCATCAGAGAACATTACCTTACTTTAGTAATTGGGCAGGACAATGCTCCATTCCACACAGCTAGGTCAATAGGTCATCAATATAGTGTGAATCAAACTGACCAATCAGGTAGTTATTTCCAGTAAAAAATAAGAAAAAGTCCAACAATAAGAGGTGGAAATCGTGGTGCTACGGCAGCAGGGGCTTATACAGGTAATTTTTGTTTTAATTATGTTAAAACATTACCTGTCTATGCCCCAAATGAACCATCAAAAATGTTTTATCGGAAAAAGGATAATCCGGCTTCAAGGAGCCATAAAAATAGATATTTTATTAAAGTATCCTTAAAAGCTTTCACTCCATATTAAAAGGAAAAAAAAATGGCCAAAGATATCAAAGTTCACACAAATACGTTTTGGACTAACTGTCCTTATTAATAAGGACAGCTAGTCCGAAACGCGCTTGAATAAGGACATTTAGTCCGAAACTCATTTGTGTAATAAGGACAGTTAGTCCGAAACGCATTTGTGTGAATTTTGATATCTTTGGCCATTGGGTTTTTTGCCTTTTAATATGGAGTGTAAGCTTTTAAGAATACTTTAATAAAATTCTATTTTTATGGATCCTGAATGCTGGATTATCCTTTTTCCTATGGACTATTTCCCAGTCTACACTATCTGAATCTGTTGCACGGTTCCATGGATGGGTGAACTGACTTAATGTCCTCTGACTTTACAATTCAAAAATATTTATTTTCCTACATTTGTTCACATGACAAATACACAAAATGTATTAGATGTTTGTCAGAAGAATAATGCACATAGGCACAGTTTGGACACAAGACGTTGTCAGTTATTTATCATAAGAAAAGAAGCTTTGGTAAATCGGATGCTAATTTTCACAGTTTAATAAATTTAATTAAAAATGACAGAAGTCCATTCATCACTGAAGAAAATGCAGGACAATAAGCCGGATCTTACCTGATTTATGTGCCGCTACACAAATGTAATAAAAGAATTATAAACAGTTTTAGAAAGACAACTAATCAAATTAGTAACAAGAGAAAGACAAGGGCGGAAGGGGGGCATGAAGGCGGGAAAAGGGAAGACATAGAGATTTATTTTAAAAAATGAAGCCGGAGCTGTAAGGTATTGTTATGACGCCCACTCCTTGTGTCGTGTAAAGATGTAATGAGAGGTAATATTGTTCCGTTTGTACATGACCAAAATGTACGACTTGGATTAGAAATTAGAAATATTGACTATTTCTGTTTGAGTCTTATGTGCTTGGTAAAATGGCAGCAGAACATTTCTCACATCATTATGCCATAACCACTTGCTTAAAAATGTTGAAATAACACAGAATCCTTCAAGAACTGCTGAGAAAGATAGAACCTGTATTCACAAGGCAAAACTAGTTCTCAATGATGAGTGTTATACTTATGAAACCAACGAAGTCAGGATTTATTGCTTCTGTATGTAAAGCACCAGAGTTCTTAACGGCCATCTGGTCATTTCTCATTATCATTTTCTGTATGAAAAAAAAATTGTAGCTGTTCTCAAAAAAGAATTTAACAAACTTAAACTCCTCAGTTATTGAGAAGCAACCCATGAGCTGTTGTAGCACTTAGTATAGTTTAACAACAATATATATTATTCTCTATCAATAATATACATTTTTCTCACATTCTGCATTTATAATTGTGTAGCAAACATATAAAATGACAAACTAGTAACCAAAACAATAAACAAACAAATAAAACAAGGGAACTCAATGCTATGAAGCTCCACAGAAATCGCTGGATGTTGTGGGACATTACTCAATTCTATTACATCGGAACTTCCAGGATTTCTTCTGCATTAATAAACTGGTGAGTGTGTGGAATCGTCTTTATTCAAATAAACTTTTTTCCCAGTGTCTGTGTGTTTTTTACCTCTGCACTTACCGGGTTAGTAAAGGGGATGTCTGATGGAGGCCTGTCCATTACTAACCCCTGGGCTTGATGCCAGCTGTCAATTCACAGCTGACATCAACCTCAAAACATTACACCGATTGCGAATGCACCAGGGCAATTTGGAAGAGCCGGGCAAACGCCTGGGTTGGTGGATCTAATCGATGTGTAATTTCTGGAGTGGCAACAGGCTGCTATTTTAAGGCTGGGAGGGGCCAAAAAACCATGGGGATTGCCAACCTTATAATACCAGCCCCCCACTGTTTGCTTTACCATCGCTGGTTATCAAAAATAGGGCAGAGCCCATGCCATTTTTTTAATTATTTATTAAATAACGTTTAAAAAACGGCATGGGATCTGCACTTTTTTGATAACCAGCCAAGATACAGCAGAAAGCTGAGGATTTCAGGAATAAACTGTTTTGTTCACCTTTGAAAAGACGGACACCTAGGAACAGAGGCCAAATAGACTCCGGAGCAACTCTGCAGCCTCATTAGTGAATGGATCTGTCGTGAGTTTCACCTAAATCATTTATTTCAGAAAAGTAGATGGAAACCCCGATGTAAGTACTCAGCATAGACCACAGGATAAATTTGAACTGATCCAAAATGTTCTGTAACAAAATTCTCACCAAATAGCATCTGAAGCCACAAAAACACAGGTCCATCATTGGTTAATGGAAATATAGAGGGCTTCTGTATTAGCGAAAGCATAAAGGCTCCTGAAAAACGCTATGGCTCTTTCTCCCCTCAAAAAAGAAATACAGAAAAATCCCAAATTCTAATGTCTCCTCTCTTCTGAGCCCCACAATATGCCTAAACCACAGTTAGCATCCACATGTTCGGCATTGTTGTAGTGAGGAGAGCTTGCTTAAATGTACGGGATGCAGGTTTCCAGAAGCACAAGATGAGCACAATGTATGGGCACTACAATGTACAGGGCACAACAGAGACTTATTTGCAATTTTTAATTCTGCAACATTCACTACGTTTGACACCATGAGTGTTTTCCAGAGACAAATTCATCACTATAGCCAGAGATGAATTCCTATAGGGGTGTAATTTCTAAAATTTGGTCACTTGAGGGAGATTTCTTCTGTTCTGGCACTTAGGGCTCTGCAAATGGAGTCCGCAAACTATTCTAGCAAAATCTGTGCTCCAAAAATCAAATGACGCTCCTTCCCTCTCGAGCCCTGTGGTGCAGCCATACAGAACAGTACAGTCAAATGTTGGGTACTGCCATGTTCAGGAGAAATTGTGTGACACATTATGGGGCCTTTTTTTACCTATTTCACTTGTGAAAATTTAAATTCTGGGCTTAAAACAAGATTTTAGTGGTAACAATGTAATTATTTTTTGTTCACACCCTCAATTTTGTGACATACCTGTAGTGTCAAATTGCTCACTGCACCCCTGGATGACTTCATTGAGGGGTGCAGTTTGTAAAATGAGGTCACTTGTGGAAGTGTCTACTATTCTGGCACTTTAGCGGCTCTGCCAATGTGACATGGCACCCACAAACCATTCCAAATAAATCTGCACTTCAATATGGCACTTCTTCCGTTCTTCATTTTGTACTGTACCTCAAAAGTAATTTTCGACCACATATGGGGTACTGGTGTACTCAGGAGAAATTGCACAACAAATTGTATGGTTCATTATCTCCTGTTACACTAGTGAATTTGAAAATTTGGTGTTAACACAACATTTTTAAGGTTAAAAATGTATTTTTTCATGTTCATGGCTCAACATTGTAAAATTCTGTGAAGCTCCTGGGGGTTCCAGGTGCTTACCAGCCATCGAGATATATTCCTTGAGGGGTTTGGTTTCTAACTGGGGTCACTTTTGAGGGAGCTCCACTGTTTAGGAATATCAGGGGCTCTCCAAATGTGACATGACGTCCGCTAGTGATTCCAGCCAATTTTGCAGTCAAATGATGGCGCTCCTTCCCTTCTGAAGCCTGCCATGCGCCCAAACAGTTGATTTCCACCACATATGAGGTATCAGCGTACTCAGGAGAAATGAAACAATATATTATACAGTGCATTTTTTCCTGTTACACTTTTGAAAAAAAGCTATTTGGTTGAAGTAACAATTTTATGGAAACAATGTATTTTTTTATTTTCATGGCTCAAAGGTATACAATTCTGTGAAGCCTCCATGGGTTCAAGGTGCTCACCAAACAACTAGTCTAGTGTCTAGTTTTCAAAATGGGGTCAATAGTGGGGGAGCTCCACTGTTTAGGAACTTCGGGGGCTCTCCAAACACGTCATGGTGTCCCCTAATGATTTCAGCTAATTTTGCTTTCAAAAATTCAAATGGCGCTCCTTCCTTTCCTACCATGCACCATGACATATGATGACTATCCAAACCGCTTGGGGGAAGCGCCAAACAGAATTCTTGCCCCGGGTGGCAGAGTACCTACATACACCTCTGCAGATACAACTGAGGTTGGAACATATTCCCTGCCAGGACAACTTCCCAATTCTGGGAAATTCCTGCTGTATCGGGAGGTATGGACATAGATTGGTCCTGTAAACTAAATCTGCTGCTGATTTTTTCACCAACTAGTATTGTGGAAAAAAATTGAAATTGCCCCAACACTGAACCTTTGAGAACCCTAACAAAAGAAGGAAGTAGAACCAGCAAAAGACACACTGTGCATCAACGAGATAGCTAAAAAAAACCCCAGAGAGTATCCTTTGATCTAAAGGAGCAGAGTGTGCAGCGGATTCTTCAGTCATTTTTATTAAGCATGAAAGAACATACAGTCATGGCCAAAAGTTTTGAGAATGCTACAAATATTAATTTTTACAAAGTCTACTGCTTAAGTTTTTCTAATGGCAATTTGCATATACTCCAGAATGTCATAAAGCATGATCAGCTTAACAGCAATTACTTGCAAAGTCAATATTGGCTAAGAAAATGAACTTTAACCCCAAAAACACATTTCAACATCATTGCATTCCTGCCTTAAAAGGAGCAGCTAACATTGTTTTAGTGATTGTTCCATTAACACAGCTGTGGGTGTTGATGAGGACAGGCCTGGCGATCAATCAGTCATGATTAAGTAAGAATGACACCACAGGTCACTTTAAAAGGAGGCTGGTGCTTGGTATCATTGTTTCTCTTCAGTTAACCATGGTTATCTCTAAAGAAACACGTGCAGCCATCATTGCTCTGCACAAAAATGGCCTAACAGGGAAGAGTATCGCCAGCTACAAAGATTGCACCTCAGTCAACAATCTATCGCATCATCAAGAACTTCAAGGAGAGAGCTTCCATTGTTGCCAAAAAGGCTCCTGGGCGCCCAAGAAGGACCAGCAAACGCCAGGACCATATCTTAAAACTGTTTCAGCTGTGGGATCGGACTACCAGCAGTGCCGAGCTAGCTCAGCAATGGCAGCAGGCTGGTGTGAGTGCTTCTGCACGCACTGTGAGGCGGAGACTCTTTGAGCAAGGCCTGGTTTCAAGGAGGGCAGCAAAGAAGCCACTTCTCTCCAGAAAAAACATCAGGAACCGACTGATATTCTGCAAAAGGTACAGGGAGTGGACTGCTGAGGACTGGGGTAAAGTTATTTTCTCAGATGAATCCCCTTTTCGATTGTTTGGGACATCTGGAAAACAGCTTATTAGGAGACGAAGAGGTGAGCGCTACCACCAGTCTTGTCTCATGCCAACTGTTAAGCATCCTGAAACGATTCATGTGTGGGGTTGTTTCTCAGCCAAGGGAATCAGCTCACTCACAGTCTTGCCTAAAAACACAGCCATGAATAAAGAATGGTACCAGAATGTCACCCCAAGAGCAACTTCTCCCAACTGTCCAAGAGCAGTTTGGCGCCCAACAATGCCTTTTCCAGCATGATGGAGCACATTGCCATAAAGCAAAGGTGATCACTAAATGGCTCATGGAACAAAACATAGAGATTTTGGGTCCATGGCCTGGAAACTCCCCAGATCTTAATCCCATTGAGAACTTGTGGGCAATCATCAAGAGACAGGTGGACAAACAAAAACCAACAAATTCTGGCAAAATGCAAGCATTGCTTATGCAAGAATGGACAGCTATCAGTCAGGATTTGGTCCAGAAGTTGATTGAGAGCATGCCAGGGAGAATTGCAGAGGTCCTGAAGAAGAAGGGTCAACACTGAAAATATTGACTTGCTGCATTAACTTATTCTAACTGTCAATATAACCTTTTGGTACTCATAGTATGATTGCAATTATATTTCTGTATGTGATGTAAACATCAGACAAACACAATTAAAAACCAGAGGGCAACAGATCATGTGAAAATATAATTTTGGTGTCATTCTCAAAACTTTTGTCCATGACTGTACATTAATATTAGGTAGAGCACAATCATATACAGAAGGCAAACTCTCCACAGAAAACATCACATAGGGGCATATTTATGAAGTCAAATGTGCCAGAATTGTGGCATAATTAAAGCCCAAAAAATGTGTTTCATGATCTGCACCATATGTATGATGTTTTACAAACTTATTAGAGGGTGATGCCCATTTAAATTGCTTACACTGTCATTGAATGTGAGAGGGGTATTCCTGCCCGCACACAGGGTTGTTTTACCTCTATGTAGTATATGTCTGACTTTTTGTGTCTGTCTTCTGTCTGATGTTTAAATGGAGTTAGAAGAGAGCCATGCATCAATCAGAGATGTGTTTGCAGGCTGGTTTATGACAAGGCGTCAACACTGTAGGCAGTGGGGTGACAAACGGGAGCAGGGAGGAAAAAGCTGTGGGTGCCCTCTATAGATTGGCTTTAACCAGAGAGCTTGTTACAGTTGAGACACAGGGCAGTGGCATACATAGAAATAACGCTACCCCATACCAAAAGTCTTAATTGGACCCCCCTCTATACGCACTCTCCTCCCCAAAAAAGGTGTAGTAAGTGAAATCATACCTTCCAACTTTTAAAATCAGGGAGAAGTACACGAACTATAGCAGGTACAGAGTAATAATGCCAGTTTTGAAGCTCCTTAGTGTTCCCGCTTACCACAATACGCCTTTTCATGACAATTATAAAGTATATAGTATAAGTCCATTAAAAATGTACCCCCATACTACATGCTACCCCCACAGTGAATTTCCACACAGTCCCCACTCACATAAATTGTGATGACACCACAATGCCTCCAGCAAAGTATGATGTCACCACAATAATCTCAACTCGGTATAATTCCTCCCACAGCATGCTTGCACTTAAATGGCCACCATACTATATGATGACCCCATAGCTCACGTATATATAGCATGAAGGCTCCACAGCCCCCTATACACAGTATGATAGTACCCAGAAGATCTCACAGTTAGTGTAAAGGCCCGAACACAAAGTAATATGTCACCCACAGCCCCCACAAAGTATGAGGGCACCCACACTCAATATTATATGCCCTACAGCCTCAATATGCAGTATGAGGGTTCCCCCCAAGCCCTATAGATGGTATGTGGGGTCCTACACGTGAATACAACACATCAACCTTCTTTAGTGCATGAATACAGCAACAAAACCATTATCAATACATGAGTACAGCACCATAACCTCCAATCATTACTTCAATACAGGACCTGAAACATCATCAGTACAGGAATACAGCACCGAAATCACAATCAGTATATGAATACAGCACCATAACCACCATCAGTACATAAATACATTAGCACCATCAGTATATGAGTAGAGAACAAGCTTAGCATAGTCATCAAGGTCAGCCATCAAGCCATCCCCTGGAATATTTAATAATATTGCATGAACCTGCAATATCTCCTAAACATTGGTAAGGAGATAATGGGAGTTTTTGTTACTAGATTACCTAATCATGCTGCAGCTTCAACAGAAGCATCATCACACCCCTGCATGAAGGGGAGCAGGTTGGTGCTCCTCTGATGACACCGGAAGTACTGGTGTGCTCAAATGTTCAATTGTATCAGCATCTTAAAGACCTGAATACAAATAGATGTATGGAGTGTTCCAATTCCCCTCCACAAAGAAATCGGTCTTGTTATTTTGTCTGACTGAGGGAAATAGTTATAAAATAGATATATTTTTTTTTCTTTCAAGCAGGCACTCTAGGCTTCAAGATGAAATTATACTATATATAATTTTGTAAATAATGTTTTATTTTGTGTTCTTACATTTCCTCACATAATGGGATTTTCTACTCTTGATGGGAATATATGTAAGGATGATTATTTTGGCATTATTTCAGATTGATTACTACACTGTGGGAGTTGTGTCTATTCTGTTTGGTAGGGAAACAATACACATCCACTTCTTTCCATTGTCTAAAATACATTTCCACAAAAAAGTTCAAATGGTCAGGCACACATTTGCTAAAATAAGGTGTTTTTCTTTAACCTACTTCTTTTTCTAGAACATTACAGCAAAATATGTAAGACTTTTGGAAATACCCTAAATTGCCTGAATATATCTATTCACTACATAGTTAATATATACCCAATTATTTATTGTCAACACTAGAGATGAGCGGATCTTTTCAAAATTCAACTGTGCAGAATTTCCACACAAAATTTGGTTCCCAGCCAATAAATTTGTGTGAATCTTCACACTTGAAATCTTGTAATTGCTTAATAAATTCATGTGGGGGAAGGACAGTGAGAGAGAGAATGCCAGTGACAAAGCTTATACTCTACAGGATAGAAAGAAAGGACCCTGCTAACCATAAGAGCTTACACTTTACGGGAAAGCGAGAGAGAACCCTGCTGACAATGTGAAGCCCCTCACCTGCAGGTCGCCTCAGGGTCTTCACATGCTGGGAATCTTCCGGCAACAGGTATGTTAGGTTAACTGTAATAGGAATCGTGACGCCAATCTCGGTTTTGCGGTCAGGGGGTGACCGCCACTGCAGTTTAAAGAGCGTCTGGGGCTGATGGTATGTGCAGTTAGATGATGTGGTCTCCCGAGAGTGAGGCTGGCCCCAGGGTCTCAAGTGTAAGTGCGTAGTACCACAGGTCGCAGAAGAACTCACACACAGTTCAGAAATGCCTTTCAGGGTTTTTACTCACTTTTTGCTGGTTGGTGAGATACCCAGGCGATGCTGAGATTATACCAGGTGGAACCAGGAATTCCTGCAGGCTGTTCTGAGGGTAGCTATCAACTCGCCTTCCTTGCACTTCTTTTGTTTCGGATAACCCCTCACTTGCAGAATTGTGGGATTCATCCAGGGAAAGTTGCTACTGCCTCTCCTTCCCTTTCTGGCCCGTTTGCCGACAGCGTGGACCAGGTGAGATGGCTTCTGGCTCTATCTCCTTATGGGTCCCCCTGTTGCTGTTGAGGCTCAAACTCTGTGTCTTTGGTGAGGAACCTCTAGTCCCCTCACCAGCAGGTTTAGCAGATCAGTAGATCGATATCTGGCTCTAGGGACCTGTTCCCTGTGCGTGCATAGTTAACAGCAATCCCCATACTCGACTGCCTCTCTTAAGGTGTCTTTCAGGCTGCCTTCCTGGCCACTGTACTCCCCCGCTGACAGCTACCACAAAAGCAGGGTCTGGCTAGCATGGCTGTACATCTGCTTCCTTCAGCAACTTCTGTACACTCTGCTCCAGACTGGCTTGCTCCTCCTCCTTTTCCTGTCTGACACTGCATCTAGCTTCCAGCCTCTCCACTACACACCTTGCTGAGAATTGAAAGTTAACCTCTTCAGGGCTACCCAAGGGTCCCCTCTTAAGGGGTGGGAGACCTGGTTGCTATGTGTCTGTGTGTACACAACTCATACTGGCCTTTTGGAATTACCTGGAAGCACTGTCCCAGCATGGGTGCAGAACTCAGTGGTGCTTGACCAGGTCAGAGGCGCCACATTCCCCCTTAGTTATCATCAGCACGTCCTCGGGCTGCAAAGACAAGAACAAAAAGGTAAATACAACTTTTCCCACACAGGGGATATTATTTACATTCAAAACATACCAGGTACCATTCCACAACCATCCACCACCCACAAGTCCTGAACCCACTCAGAAACTTCCAGGAGGCAGGTCACCGGTCCCTTTGGTGATCAGGTCTGGGCCAGCTCTATCCCAGACCTTCCCTCCAATCTTCCTCTCCTGAGGAGGGTGGTGTAAGGTAGGCCCCATAAACAGGCGTACCCGCTTCCGAGTGTTGGAGGGCAGGCCCCATAAACAGGCGTGCCCCCTTGGTGGTGCTGAGCCAGGCCCCATAAACAGGCGTGCTCTGGGTTGGTACCAGTGAGGTAACGTTTTACAATGCGAGAGTTTGTGGTTATAGCCAGTTCATAACCTGTGGTCAATTTTTAAAGTGCACGTAACCAGGTGCAAAAAGGAAAAACGTAAAAAGTTCGCGCAATAGTCCTTGCGGGCACATTCTTAAACGTTACTAAACTGTAAACAGGTCAAACATTTTTAAACTAAGCAGGTTCTCTATAAAAACATTTTAGACTAAACTGTGCTTTCTCTATACCGTAATGGGGGCTGACCAAAGTTGCTGCGGGTTGATCTACGCAGTACTATGCTGTAATCTATCTGAGGTTTTGTCCTCCCACCCGGTGTATGTGTCTCAATGTGAATGATGGGTGTACTGGGTGCTGATACCAGTGCATGGTTTTCTGATTCAGCTTCACTTGACTCTTCTAAGTGCTGAACAGGTTCTTCTTGTCCTCTAACTTCTTCTCTGGGTTGAGGGAAGCTGATTACTGGAATTACAATGGCTCCATTGTATTGAGGCCAACTTGCAGGAAAATCTCCAAGCACAGTATGGATCATCTTCTCTCTTGGTTCTTTGACTGGCGAAGAGTTGGGTACTTCTTCAGGGATTCTTAGCTGTTCAGGGCATCTCTTAAGGTGGTCTCTGGAAACTACAGCTGTTGTCTTTCCTCCATCTTTGCTGATGAGACATGTCTTCTCACGGCTAGGTGTTAACGGTAACACGGTGTAGGGTACTGCTTCCCAGTGATTATCGAGTTTGTGATTTATTCTCTTTCTGTTGAGAACCACTTCTCCAGGCATCAAAGGAGCAGCAGGTGCATTTTGATTGTAGGCTTTTTCTTGCCTCTCCCGTGCTGGGTCAAGCTTCGCTCCACACACTCTTGTACTTTCTTGTACTGGGCCTGGCGGGTGGAATCCCAATCAGCACCTTGTAGAGGGTCTTCGTGGGTCTCAATTCCCATTTCCAGATCCACTGGCAGTCTTCCAGGTCTGGCCCTCATCAGGTATGCCGGTGTGCAGTTCGTGGAACACAGGGGGATGTTGTTATACATATCCACCAGGTCAGGCAGCTTCTCTGGCCACAGGCATCTTTCTTCCAGTGGTAGAGTTTTCAGGAGGTCAAGAACAATGTGATTCATCTTTTAGCACATGCCATTGGTCTGAGGATGGTAAGGCGTGGTATGGATCTTCTTGCAACCATAAAGGTTACAAAACTCCTTGAACACCTCAGCTTCAAAGGCCGAGCCCTTGTCGGTGAGCACTTGGTCTTGATAGCCATATGATCGACAGAAATGGGCTTGGAAAGCTCTGGCTGCAGTCTGGCCTGTCAAGTCATTGACTGGTACTACCACTAGGAACCTGGAGTAATGGTCAACCATGGTGAGAGCATAGTTGTAGCCTTGTCTGCTGGGTGCCAACTTTACATGGTCCAGGGCCACTATTTCCAGGGGTCATTTGGTTTGGATCAGCTGGAGCGGTGCTCTCTGGCTGTGATGGTTTTTTCTCTTGAGATTGCAGGGCCCGCAGTCTTGACACCACTTCTCCAGGCCAGATCTCATGCCCACCCAGTAGAATCTTTCTTTAAGGAGTGCCTCCAGTTTCTTCCAACCAAAGGAGCCTGCACCATTGTGATAGACTTCCAGCACCATCCGTGTATCCTTCTGTGGTACAATCACCTGCCACACCTTCTCATGCGTCTTCGGGTCAATGATGCTCTTGTAGAGTTTGTCTTGGTAGATGAATAATCGACCTCTCTCTCTCCACATGTACTGTGCCTCAGGTGGGGCTTCGGCATCAAGGCTGGCGCCAGGTTGGGTGATAAGTTTCTTTACGAATCCAACCGCTGGATCATTCTCCTGAGCCTCCTTCCAGTTGTAGTGAGGTAGCGGATTCAGGGTCGCTTCTTGGTGGCTGGCGTGTGACTGCTGGCACTGGCTGGCTCCATAGCGATGGAATGCTGGCAGCTCGATCTCTTCAAGGTCATCTACATCTTCACCTTTGTCTGCTAGGTGGGGCATCCTTGACAGAGCATCTGCGTTGCCATTCTTGCGACCAGCTCGATACTTGACAGTAAAATCATAATTTGCTAGTCGGGCTACTCAACGTTGCTCCATGGCACCCAATTTAGCAGTATCCAAGTGGGTCAGGTGGTTGTTGTCCGTGAAGACGGTGAATTTGGTGACTGCCAGGTAGTGCTTGAATCGCTCTGTGATAGCCCAGACCACGGCCAGGAACTCTAGCTTGAATAAACAATAGTTTTCTGGGTTTCTTTCAGTAGCCCTGAGCTTCATGCTGGCGTAAGCAATCACACGTTCCTTGCCTTTCTGTACCTGTGAAAGCACTGCTCCCAGTCCCACATTACTGGCATCAGTATATAGTACAAAGGGTAGACTGTAATTAGGGTAGGATAGAATCTCTTCACCCGTCAAGGCCCCTTTCATTTGTCTGAAGGAGTGTTCTTCTGCTTCTCCCCAGTGATATGGTGGGGCGGAGGTCTTTCCCTTCTTTGCTTGGCCTACTAAGAGCTCTTGTAAAGGCGCCGCCATCTTCGTATAGCCCTTGATGAACCTTCTATAGTAGCCTACCAAGCCAAGGAACTGATGTACCTCCCGGATGGTAGTGGGTGTGGGCCATTCAAGGATGACTGTGACCTTCTCTGGGTCCGGTGCCACTCCTTTTGCACTGACCACATGACCTAGGTATTGAACCTTCGGCTTCAGTAAATGGCACTTATATGGTTTCAGTTTCATCCCATATCGAGATAGTGCTTCAAAGAATTCAGCCAGGTGTCTCTGGTGGTCCTCAAAGGTCTTGGAATACACGATTACGTTATCCAGGTAGAGCAGGATGGTTTCTAAGTTGAAGTGCCCCAGGCAGCACTCCATCAACCTCTGGAAGGTCCTGGGGGCGTTGCAAAGTCCAAATGGCATGCTGTTGAACTCTCAAAGGCCCATGGGGGTGGTGAAACCGTCTTCTCCCAATCTTCCTCTGCTACAGATACTTGCTAGTAGCCACTAGGGAGATCTAGGGTAGAAAAGTAGTTGGAAGCTTTTAAGGCAGTGAGGGATTCCTCTATCTGTAGCAAAGGGTAGGCATCCTTGTGTGTTATCTGATTTATCCGTCTGTAGTCTACACACATCCTCATTGTGCCATCCTTCTTTTTCACCAGGACCGGGGGAGCTGCCCAAGGGCTGCAACTGTCCTTGATGACTCCTGCCTCTTTCATGTCCTTCAGCATGTCCTTTGTGCTCTGGTAATGGGCTGGTGGTATAGGCCTATGTCTTTCCTTAATGGGTGGATGACTGCCTGTGGGTATGTGATGTTGCACCCCTCTGATTCTACCAAAGTCTAGTGGGTTCTTACTAAAGACCTGCTCGTATTCCTGCACGAGCCAGTGAACCCCATGTTTCTGGTAGGTGTGGGTAGAGTCAGTCCCCACATGGAGTTGTTGGCACCAGTCCTCTAACTGCTTTTGGGAGGTCTCGTCCTCTTTTGAGTCAGCTTGTGTCAGGGGACCTACAGGTGTTATAGCGTCATTTGGGCAAGTAAACAGTTTGGCTATGGTAGTGTATCTTGGTAGTCTGGCTTCCTCCTCCCCACAGTTCAGCACTCGTACAGGTACTCGTCCCTTGTTTACGTCAACTACCCCTCTGGCTGTCAGAATCGTGGGCCAGTGTTCTGAATGAGTGGGCTCTAATACAGCCTGGTAAGCCCATCTTCTGAGACCTACCGCTGCTCTACACCACATCATCATTTCACTCCGTGGGGGTATCACAATGGGGTTAGCATCCATCACCCGTACATTACCAATTTCACCGCCAATCTGGTTTACCTGTTGCTTTCTCAGAATGACTCGGATCTCTTTTTGCAAGCCTCTCCATTGTCCGCCCTCAACCCCTTCAGCAATCTGGTGAACCAACAACAACACTTCCCTAGGCAATTTTCTATGACATTAGTGCCTAAAATCACTTGTGGATTCCTTTCCCTTGCATCATTATCTATAACAATCAGTCCTTGTCCCTTCATTTTCTGCCTTACCACCTTTATGGTTACCTCTTTGACCCCAATCTAGTCTATAGGTTGTCCATTGGCTGCATAGATGGTAAGGTCAGGGTTCGGTTGTCGGAGATCGCCGTCCGACCAAAACCTGCGATAAAGGACATACGGGTTTGTCGTTACCTGGGAGCCGGTGTCCAATAATGCCGAGGTTGGGATCCCGTCCAGGATGATGGACAGGACCAGTCGTCCACCCACACACTGATCACGGCAGTCAGCTGGGCCTGATTTTCTTAATCCTGGGGATTGGCCCTTGGCCCCAGGTTTGACCCGTTTAAAGGACAGGCCCTTGGATAGTGGCCTGCCTCCTGGTAATGGTGGCAGATGGGTTGTCCAGACAAGTCATAGCGATCACTGCTCTTCCCTCGGGATGTGGGACCTCTTCTCCCTCGCATCCAGGGGACATCCTCTGTGCTGTCAGCTAGCAGGATCCTATGAGGGGCTTTGGGTTCTGAAGGGAGTTGCATTGCTTTCAGGATCCGGGCGACATCCTTGCTGAGCTGTTGCACCTAGGAGGATAGGATATCTATGGCTCCGGCCGAGATGATGAGTCCTTTTGCAGCTACCAGGGCCTGCGAGGAGGATTCTGCTCTGGCAGTCAGGGTGCTGGTAGGCCATGCTGGTGAGATGGTGTCTGTGTCCATAGGGGGTTGGAGTGCTTTCACTGCCCTGTCTTTCAGAATGGCAAAGTCCACATCAAGGTGTTCCAGGGACCACAGCCTCATCTGTTTTCTATCCCCAGGGGAGTGCAGGCCCTGCAAGAATTGTTCTGTCATCATCCGGTTTCCTTCCTGATCACTGACAGGGTCCACAAGCTTGAGAGCCCGCAGGGCGGCTTGCAACCTGAGGGCATAGTCTCTTATGCTGTCTTGGGGCTTCTGGCGGCAGTTATAGAAGCCCTTTCTCAGCTCTGCCTCAGTGCGTTTTTCTAAAGCAGCTTTTAGTTTGTCAAAAATGGCTTCTACAGAGCTCCGTTCATCACTGGTCCAGGCCTCAGCCTCTAATTTTGCTGCTCCAGTCAATTGTCCCAGCACCACGGTGGCCCTTTGCTTACCAGTCATGGCGTACATGTCCAGCAGGGTGCTGATTTTCTTCTTGAATCCAGTCAGAGTGTCCGCTTTGCCAGCATACTGGGGCAGCCAGGTCGCCCTGGGGACGTACTGTAAGGAGATCGGCATAATTGGGGAGACTTCGGCCGGCGCAGCTGCGACCACCGCACTGGAACTAGGCGCTGCTGCGTTCACTGCGCCGGGACCTGGCATCGCTTGGGGTGCGTTGCCCAGGCCGGGGACATTAGCACTCACGGCGTCCGTCATCCTCAGAGTCCCGCTTCTTTTCTTGAATCAGGGCGCTTCCTGGCTTCTTCCCCAGGTTACTCCTTCCTCTTCTGGGGTCAGAACGCTCCAGGGGGTTCTGGGACAACCGCACCCCTTTGTGGTTGGTTACTTCTTTTTGCACGGGCTGCTGTTGTTTCTTTGGTGCGCTTTCAGCGGTGGCAATATGGTGGCGTTTCAAACTTTTCAATCGGACCGCCAAGGCGCACGGTCACCTGTCTTAACAGGTCTAGTCCTTATCCTGTTCGCGACGCCAGATGAGTTGCCCACCACAGCGCTGCAGCGCTCGTCTGTGGGACACTGCGGGGACTTCTCTGTAGTGACCCTTCTGGCCACAGGTATGTCAGGTTAACTGTAATAGGAATCGTGACGCCACTCTTGGTTTTGCGTTCAGGGGGTGACCGCCACTACAGTTTAACGAGCGTCTGGGGCTGATGGAATGTGCGGTTAGATGATGTGGCCTCCCGAGAGTGAGGCTGGCCCCAGGAGCTCAAGTGTAAGTGCGTAGTACCACAGGTCGCAGAAGAACTCACACATAGTCCAGAAATGTCTTTCAGGGTTTTTACTCACTTTTTGCTGGTTGGTGAGATACCCAGGCAATGCTGAGATTATACCAGGTGGAACCAGGAATTCCTGCAGGCTGTTCTGAGGGTAGCTATCAACTCGCCTTCCTTGCACTTCTTTTGTTTCAGATAACCCCTCGCAGTATTGTGGGATTCATCCAGGGAAAGTTGCTACTGCCTCTCCTTCCCTTTCTGGCCCGTTTGCCGGCAGCGTGGACCAGGTGGGATGGCTTCTGGCCCTATCCCCTTATGTGTCCCCTTGTTGCTGCTGAGGCTCGAACTCTGTATCTTTGGTGAGGAACCTCTAGTTCCCTCACCGGCAGGTTTAGCAGATCAGTAGATCGATATCTGGCTCTAGGGACCTGTTCCCTGTGCGTGCGTAGTTACCAGCAATCCCCGTACTCAACTGCCTCTCTCCAGGTGTCTTTCAGGCTGCCTTCCTGGTCACTGTACTCCCCCGCTAACAGCTACCACACAAGCAGGGTCTGGCTAGTATGGCTGTACGTCTGCTTCCTTCAGCAACCTCTGTACACTCTGCTCCAGACTGGCTTGCTCCTCCTCCTTTTCCTGTCTGCCACTGCATCTAGCTTCCAGCCTCTCCACTGCACCTCTTGCTGAGAATTGAAAGCTAACCTCTTCAGAGCTACCCAAGGGTCCCCTCTTAAGGTGTGGGAGACCTGGTTGCTATGTGTCTGTGTGTACACACCTCATCCTGGCCTTTTGGAATTACCTGGAAGCACTGTCCCAGCATGGGTGCAGTACTCAATGGTGCCTGACCAGGTCAGGGGCACCACAACAATAAGAGCTTACACTTTACAGGAGAGAGAGAAAGAGAGACAGGGAGAGAGAGAGAGAACCCCACTGGCTGGCCAGAAGAGCATTACACTTTACAGGTTAGAAAGAAAGAGGACCCTGCTGACCATAAGAGCTTACATTTTATAGGAAAGACAGAGAAAGAGGGAGAGAAAGTACCCGGCTGACCATGAGAGCTTACACTTTACAGGAGAGAGAAATAGGCACCGAAAACAGAACAATAAATTCAAAAGGAAACCGATTAGGTCAAAAAAGTATAACAACTATATTATTAAAAATGATTGCCAACTGGCAGAAAACCTAAAAACAGTGGCATCACATGTATCAATATAGTATGCAGTGAGGGCAGGTATCAAAGTACAGGTATTACAATATTAGTGTTGAGGCCGATTAAAGGCATACAAAAATGTAAAACCAATTCATAATACTAAGGCTGAAAGTTGTTAGAAAAATTCAAAAGGGTTGGAATATCATATCAATTTTACATCAATAGTATAACCATACAGAGAAAAACCCACAGTTATCAGCCTGCACGTGTACAGTGGTATTAACAGTGGTATGTAAAGTAAAAGTTTACATGAAAAAGTGGGGGAAGGGGGGGGGGGTTTACAAAGTGTGTGTACACATGTATAAGTGGAGGTTGAAGGAGTGTACATGTGGGGCATATACAAAAAACAATTTTTATGAAGCATGTATAAGAGTTGAAAGAACTATAGTGCAGGGAGTAGCTGTGGCAAAAATTCAGCCAAGATTTGGATATAAAAGAAGAGACATATAGAGAGGTTTTTTTACCTGGACACGGAGATACCAATGCTCACATGTGATGCCAGCCCCGACGCGCACGTTTCGGCGTCACCTTCGTCAGCCCCCTGACACGCACCGGAGAGAAGACATGGGTCTGTGAGAAAAAAAACAAAACTTTACTCACCTTCTCCAACCCTCCTATCTCTGCTGCTGCTGTCACTTGCTGCCGACCGCCGCTCATTATGCTCATTGAATATTCACTTCACTGCGGCCGGAAGCAGCAGCAGCAGGGCGTCGGCAGGACCGGAGACCGAAGATCAGCACCACGGACAGCAAAGCCAGGGACAGGTGAGTAGAAAGTTCCCGTTCTCCGTGTGTTATCACGGATAACACACGGAGAACAAACGTGTGCCATACACACAGCAGACCGAGGGCATACGCACCTTTGACACGTCCGTGAAACACGTGCATGATTTTCGCGGACGTGTAAAAGAGGCCTTATACACTATGCTTCAGCAGTGTGGGAAATGGCTCCAGGCAAGGTTTTTTCCCCCAACCATAAATCAAATTTTAAAATGTTTGAATTCATGTGCAAGTGCAAATTTCATGAAATGTGACTCAAACGCAAATCTTCAATGATCGATCCACTCATCTTTATTCAGCACTGTTAACCTTCAAACTATAAAATGAACACATCAGTAACTGGCTCAAGTAGATAGTATCAAAATCCTATTAATCTATGTATACATGTAATATTATTAAATCATGTGGTCAGCAAAGATGTTATATCATCAGCAACCTAAATTAGGAAAATACCATCATAAATATGGAATCCAACTATACTTCTAGTCAGCACTCTAGAATGGTGGTGCTCCTGTCAAAGGATTCAATATGCACAAAGTTTGGCACTCACGTTAACAGTTATGAATTCTTTGTTATTCTGTCTTCTTCAGAATATAAGGTATCCTATGTCTTGAATAAGATGGACTGAACAAAGAATTCATGACAATTATCAAAAATATGCAGGAAGTTATAAACCAGGGAGGGAGCAATAACTCAAAAATCAATAATTTGCCAGCTAAGCAAATTATTGAGAAATACAGGAAAATGTACTCACTATTCATTTTTTCTCTTTTGTGAATGTAGTAGCAGATAGTGGCATAACATCAATCTATTTCATACACCTCACAAGTTTCTGAGCGTTCCTTATAAAAAGATTCATAGAAAAAGATCATAGTCTACCCTAGAATTCCTCTAATTTATCTCCGAATGAGTCATTGTCTATAACTTTTCTCACGCTGATCGACAGAAAAGAAGCAAACATTAATTTCTTAAAAAAAACCCAGTAGTTAAAATCGATGCTTTCACTCACAGATTAACATCTTTATATAATGATATGGGGATTGGGGCTCTTAGACTGGCCCTCAGACTAGAGGAGCCCTGCCTATTCCATATCTCAGAGTTACTTTTGATGGTGAGGATGTCTGAGTCACCAGACTGACCCTGCTCCTGACCAGCCCTGATCTAATACCTCCTCTCTACTCCAGGGGGTAGGGTGGGGAGCTGGGACAGGAGCAGGTTAACAACAAAAGTGATAGACAAACAGGGGAAACCAAAACTCTATCACACGGCAAACTCACACAGGATTAACAGAAAACAAATGATGAGGAAAACAAAGACCAGGGAGAAAATAACCAGATGACAGGAGGAATACTACAGCACACCAAGCAACACACAATAAATCACCAGTTACTGGAATACAACAGCACACAGCCCAGTTTAGGAAAAAGCTATAGTAGGGTAAGACAAATTCCTCTGTCTTAAAAAGGTGGGGAGTAACTCTGATAGGTCTCCCGCAACATGTGATCCAAAAGGTAACCAGCAGGCTAGCAGAAATTAACTCCTGCTAGTCCGATCACTAATGAGCACACAGCTGGTCAAGGACCGAGCCTGCCTGTGTACCTCAGAAGCACCAGATAAAGCATAGTGAGGAGTGTCAGAGTCTATAGTCTGAACAGCGTCTGATACCACCATGACACTCGATGAGTTTAGAGCAACACACTGTGTAACATATTTAGAGCAGGTCTGGGAAAACATTTTTTCTACCAAGGGCTATATGGATATTTATTACATCATTCTCAGGCCATACAAAATTATCAACATAAAATATATCTTTAAAATAAATTCTCTCCTACACTGTGTGCAGGATTATTAGGCAAATGAGTATTTTGATCACATGATACTTTTTATACATGTTTTCCTACTCCAAGCTGTATAGGCTTGAGAGCCAACTACCAATTAAGTAAATCATGTATTTGTATCTCTGTAATGAGGAGGGGTGTGGTGTAATTACATCAACACCCTATATAAGGTGTGCTTAATTATTAGGCAACTTTCTTTTCTTTGGCAAAATGGGTCAGAAGAGAGATTTGACGGGCTCTGAAAAATCCTAAATTGTAAGATGTCTTGCAGAGGGATGCAGCAGTCTTAAAATTGCCAAACTTTTGAAGTGTGATCACTGAACAATCAAGCGTTTCATGGCAAAGAGCCAACAGGGTCACAAGAAGCGTGTTGGGCAAAAAAGGCGCAAATTAACTGGCCATGAATTGAGGAAAATTAAGTGTGAAGCTGCCAAGATATCATTTGCCACCAGTTTGGCCATAATTCAGAGCTGCAACGTTACTAGAGTATCAAAAAGCACAAGGTGTATCCGGAGGAACTGCCCTTTGGGAATACCCTTCCTCAGATGGAAGGGATGACTGCTCTCCCATCTGAGGAGGGAATTTGTGGCGGTGGGTTTATGGAAGGTGGATGTATGTAGCCCCCCATTGTCGTCCTTTTGTATTAAAATGTCCAAAAAAGGTAAGGGCCTCTCTTCGATCACATGGGTAATTTTAAGACCAATATCATTGACGTCAAGGACATCTCCAAACAAGTGAGACAAATTTGTTGAAAAGTACAAGTCAGGGTGGGGTTCTAAAAAAAGAAATCGCAATCTCTGATAATTCCGCAAAGCACCATCAAATGCATTATCAGGGAATAGAGGGAGCATGGTACAACAATAAACCTGCCAAGAGAGGGCCGCCCACCAAAACTCTCAGCTCAGGCAAAGAGGCCATTAATAAGAGAGACAGAGACTAAAAGTAGCCCTGAAGGAGCTACAAAGTTCCCAAGCAGAGACTGGAATATCTGTCCATACAACCACAATAAGCCATATACTCCATATATTTGCCGTTTATGGAAGAGTGGCCAAAAAAAGCCATTATTTACAGACAAAAATTGAAAGGCTAGTTTTGATTTTGACAAAAGAAATGTGGAAGAATTCCCAAATGTATGAAGGAAGGTGCTGTGGCAGATAAGACAAAAATTTTACTTTTTGGCCACCAATGTAAACGCTATGTTTGGCGCCAAACCAAAACAGCTCATCCCCCCAAGAACACCATCCCCACGGTGAAACAAGGTGGCAGCAACATTCTATTCTGTGGGGATGTTTTTTAGCAACAAAAAGAGGGGGAAAATGGTTCTAGTCAAGGGGACGATGGATGGTGAGAAATACAGTAATATTCTTAAGCAAAATCTGTTTCAGTCTGTCAGTGAATTGTCAAAAAAAGAGACAGTTGCACTCTCAAATGATAAAGCATGAAAATTATGAATGTAAAAATATAGATATGCATTACTGCTACAGGAAATCTAAGAAAAATTTGAGATATTTAGCATACAATAATGGCCATTTTTATATCTACCCAGTAGCCACGTCAAGGCATGCCTCGTATACTGGGTACCTACTCTGAACTGAAGCCTCTCTCTGGGTTTCAAAAACCACCATGTGTATGAGCAAGTAGGAACCTGCTATAGGAAATAAAATCACCTGTGACTAATGGGGATGGGGTTCGTGGTCAGAAGGCATAACCCCAATTAATCTATTGCAACCCACTATTATCAAATAGAGCATTTATAATTTTTTTAACTCCAGATGCGCTGTGTATTTTTGGATTACTAGCACTACCAAAAGAGAACGGCCCCAATAAACGCTTCACCTACTCTTCAGAGCAGAAGGCCAAAGAAGGAGTCAGAAATTGGTGGCTCTTCTTGCCAGTCATGCTTTATCATCCACATAGACTGTTACCCAAGTGAAAGTAACTAGGAGCTCAGACTAGAGTGGCTCTGCGGAGAAAGAGAGCCATGGCTCTGTAGGAGAAAGTGGAACCTGATAGCAACATGCTCCCCCACATCAATCAGGATGGAACATATGATGGAACTGTGCACCCTCAAAAGTCCTTGTGACAAGGACACAAAGTGAAAAGGGTTACACACAGCAGAGGCGTATCTAAGGGGGGCTGGCGGGGCATCTGCCCCGGGCGCAGTGTCAGGGAGGGCGCTGTCATGCCGACTGATGCAGCACTGAGTCTCCCCGGTGGCCAGGGCCAGCGTCAGCGCTTGGCTGTCAGCAAGTGTGGTGATGTATGCTGCTGCCCCCGCGCCGAGTTCCGGGGACCGCAGAGCTCCTGCCAGCAGCTGGCACTTTCCTGGTCTGCAGGCTCCTCACTTGCATGGAGCTTTCACTGCTGCGTGCAGGGTCTAATTGTCTATGTGCACTGTGCTCCCCGTCCAACAGATGAAGGTAGATGCTAGAATGTACGGGCTCCTTCCAGGTATGACTTAATTTGTAATGAAGCTGGTCATGCCCACTAACATGGAAGGAGCCCATACATTCTAGGCTCAACCCACAGAGGAGCCGAAGCATCTACATGCCGCTGAGCTGTATGTCTTCCTCCCCACCACAGTGCTGTAAACCCGAAGTACTATCTGTCCCACACACCCCAGAGCTGTATACCCAAAGTACTATCTGTCCCACGCACCCCAGAGCTGTATACCCGAAGTACTATCTGTCCCACGCACACCCGTGGTGTATACCCCCAGTACCATTTGCCCCACGCACCCCAGAGCTGTATACCCCCAGAATTATCTGTCCCACGCATGCCAGTGCTGTCTACCCCCACTACTATCTGTCTCATGCACCCCAGTGCTGTATACCCCCAGTACTATCTGTCCCAAGCACCCCAGAGCTGTATACCCCCAGTACTATCTGTCCCACGTACCCCAGAGCTGTATACCGCCAGTACTATCTGTCCCACGTACCCCAGAGCTGTATACTCCCAGAACTGTTTGTCCCCACCACCCCAGAGCTGTATACCCCAAGAACTGTTTGCCCCCACCACCCCAGAGCTGTATACTCCCAGAACTGTTTGTCCCAACCACCCCAGAGCTGTATACCCCCAGAACTGTTTGTCCCCACCACCCCAGAGCTTTATACCCCCAGAACTGTTTGTCCCCACCACCCCAGTGCTGTATACCCCCAGAACTGTCTGTCCCCCCACCCAAGTGCTGTATACCCCCAGAACTGTCTCTTCCCCCCACCCTAGTGCTGTATACCCCCAGAACTGTCTGTCCCTCCACCCCAGTGCTGTATGCTCCCAGAACTGTCTGTCCACCGACCCCAGTACTGTATACTAGAGATGAGCGAACCGGTCCCGGTTCGGCTCGAGGTCGGTTCGCCGAACGGAGGTCCCGTTCGAGTTTGGCTCGTCGAACGTTCGACGGACCGAACTCGAACTGCATAGGAAACAATGGCAGGCAATCACAAACACATAAAAACACCTAGAAAACACCCTCAAAGGTGTCCAAAAGGTGACAAACAACTCACAACACAACACAAACACATGGGAAAGTGACAAGGACATATACTCATGCGAAAACAAAACAGCTGGACAAGGAAAAAGAGGAGGACACACAGATATAGGCATGGCACTCCCTTCTAAAATCATGTAAAACACCGCAAGGTGACTCCAAGCGTAGTCTCCCTTTTTTTCCAAAAATTGGGCCCCACACACACCCACCCACCCATTCAGTGGCAGCACTTGTGCCCTAGTTGTACACTTCACAGCTAGATTTGCATCAAGCACATTCAAAAATACGCCATACTTAACCGTCCCCAGGATGACTCCGGGGTAGGTAGCAAAGTCTTTGCTGAACCATGACTTGTTCATCTTGGCTCCTTTTAAAAAACACAGCAAGCAAGGGTTACTCCAAGCGGAGTCTCCCTTTTTTTCCAAAAATTGTGCCCCACACACACTCACCCATTCAGTGGCAGCACTTGTGCCCTAGTTGTGCACTTCACAGCTAGATTTGCATCAAGCACATTCAAAAATACGACGTAATTAACCGTCCCCAGGATGACACCAGGGTAGGTAGCAAAGTCTTTCCTGATCCCAGCTCTGTTCATTTTGGCTTCTTTTAAAAACACAGCAAGCAAGGGTTACTCCAAGCGGAGTCTCCCTTTTTTCCAAAAATTGGGCCCCACACACACCCACCCCTTCAGTGGCAGCAGTTGTGCCCCAGTTGTACAATTCACAGCTAGATTTGCATCAAGCACATTCAAAAATACGCCATTCTTATCCGTCCCCAGGATGACACCGGGGTAGGTAGCAAAGTCTTTCCTGATCCCAGCTCTGTTCATCTTGTATCATTTTTAAAAAACACAGCAAGCAAGGGTTACTCCAAGCGGAGTCTCCCTTTTTTCCAAAAATTGGGCCCCACACACACCCACCCCTTCAGTGGCAGCAGTTGTGCCCCAGTTGTACAATTCACAGCTAGATTTGCATCAAGCACATTAAAAAATATGGCCTAATTAACCGTCCCCAGGATGACACCGGGGTAGGTAGCAAAGTCTTTCCTGATCCCAGCTCTGTTAATCTTGGCTTCTTTTAAAAACACAGCAAGCAAGGGTTACTCCAAGCGGAGTCTCCCTTTTTTCCAAAAATTGGGCCCCACACACACCCACCCCTTCAGTGGCAGCAGTTGTGCCCCAGTTGTACAATTCACAGCTAGATTTGCATCAAGCACATTCAAAAATACGCCATTCTTATCCGTCCCCAGGATGACACCAGGGTAGGTAGCAAAGTCTTTCCTGATCCCAGCTCTGTTCAACTTGGCTTCTTTTAAAAACACAGCAAGCAAGGGTTACTCCAAGCGGAGTCTCCCTTTTTTCCAAAAATTGGGCCCCACACACACCCACCCCTTCAGTGGCAGCAGTTGTGCCCCAGTTGTACAATTTACAGCTAGATTTGCATCAAGCACATTCAAAAATACGCCATTCTTATCCGTCCCCAGGATGACACCGGGGTAGGTAGCAAAGTCTTTCCTGACCCCAGCTCTGTTCATCTTGTATCATTTTTAAAAAACACAGCAAGCAAGGGTTACTCCAAGCGGAGTCTCCCTTTTTTCCAAAAATTGGGCCCCACACACACCCATCCCTTCAGTGGCAGCAGTTGTGCCCCAGTTGTACAATTCACAGCTAGATTTGCATCAAGCACATTCAAAAATACGGCCTAATTAACCGTCCCCAGGATGACACCAGGGTAGGTAGCAAAGTCTTTCCTGATCCCAGCTCTGTTCATCTTGGCTTCTTTTAAAAACACAGCAAGCAAGGGTTACTCCAAGCGGAGTCTCCCTTTTTTCCAAAAATTGGGCCCCACACACACCCACCCCTTCAGTGGCAGCAGTTGTGCCCCAGTTGTACAATTCACAGCTAGATTTGCATCAAGCACATTCAAAAATACGCCATTCTTATCCGTCCCCAGGATGACACCAGGGTAGGTAGCAAAGTCTTTCCTGATCCCAGCTCTGTTCATCTTGGCTTCTTTTAAAAACACAGCAAGCAAGGGTTACTCCAAGCGGAGTCTCCCTTTTTTCCAAAAATTGGGCCCCACACACACCCACCCCTTCAGTGGCAGCAGTTGTGCCCCAGTTGTACAATTCACAGCTAGATTTGCATCAAGCACATTCAAAAATACGCCATTCTTATCCGTCCCCAGGATGACACCGGGGTAGGTAGCAAAGTCTTTCCTGACCCCAGCTCTGTTCATCTTGGCTTCTGTTAAAAACACAGCAAGCAAGGGTTACTCCAAGCGGAGTCTCCCTTTTTTCCAAAAATTGGGCCCCACACATACCCACCCCTTCAGTGGCAGCAGTTGTGCCCCAGTTGTACAATTCACAGCTAGATTTGCATCAAGCACATTCAAAAATACGGCCTAATTAACCGTCCCCAGGATGACACCAGGGTAGGTAGCAAAGTCTTTCCTGATCCCAGCTCTGTTCATCTTGGCTTCTTTTAAAAACACAGCAAGCAAGGGTTACTCCAAGCGGAGTCTCCCTTTTTTCCAAAAATTGGGCCCCACACACACCCACCCCTTCAGTGGCAGCAGTTGTGCCCCAGTTGTACAATTCACAGCTAGATTTGCATCAAGCACATTCAAAAATACGCCATTCTTATCCGTCCCCAGGATGACACCGGGGTAGGTAGCAAAGTCTTTCCTGACCCCAGCTCTGTTCATCTTGGCTTCTGTTAAAAACACAGCAAGCAAGGGTTACTCCAAGCGGAGTCTCCCTTTTTTCCAAAAATTGGGCCCCACACATACCCACCCCTTCAGTGGCAGCAGTTGTGCCCCAGTTGTACAATTCACAGCTAGATTTGCATCAAGCACATTCAAAAATACGGCCTAATTAACCGTCCCCAGGATGACACCAGGGTAGGTAGCAAAGTCTTTCCTGATCCCAGCTCTGTTCATCTTGGCTTCTTTTAAAAACACAGCAAGCAAGGGTTACTCCAAGCGGAGTCTCCCTTTTTTCCAAAAATTGGGCCCCACACACACCCACCCTTTCAGTGGCAGCAGTTGTGCCCCAGTTGTACAATTCACAGCTAGATTTGCATCAAGCACATTCAAAAATACGCCATTCTTATCCGTCCCCAGGATGACACCAGGGTAGGTAGCAAAGTCTTTCCTGATCCCAGCTCTGTTCATCTTGGCTTCTTTTAAAAACACAGCAAGCAAGGGTTACTCCAAGCGGAGTCTCCCTTTTTTCCAAAAATTGGGCCCCACACACACCCACCCATTCAGTGGCAGCACTTGTGCCCTACTTGTACACTTCACAGCTAGATTTGCATCAAGCACATTCCAAATCCACAAGCATTTACTCTCCCCAGGATGACACAGGGGTAGTAAATTCCTTCTGGATCCATGACTTGTTCATTTTGATGAACGTCAGTCTGTCCACATTGTCACTGGACAGACGCGTGCGCTTATCTGTCAGCACACACCCAGCAGCACTGAAGACACGTTCAGAGACAATGCTGGCAGCTGGACACGACAAAATCTCCAAGGCGTAACTGGATAGCTCTGGATATTTTTCTAGATTTGAAGCCCAAAAGGAGCAAGGCTCCATTTGCAAAGTCATGGCATCGATGTTCATTTGGAGATACTCCTGTATCATCCTCTCCAGCCGTTGACTATGTGTCAGACTTGTTGTCTCTGGTGGCCTTGCAAAGGAGGGTCTAAAAAAATTATGAAAAGATTCCATAAAATTGCTGTTACCAGCACCAGATACGGTCCTACTGGTACGGGTAGACTGTTGAAGATGACGAGACCGTCCCATGTTTGTCAAGTTACAACTGGGAGATTCACTCCCTGCACCTGCACGGTTGTTTGGTGGAAAAGCCGATCTAAGATCGAGTAACAGCTTCTGCTGATACTCCTGCATACGTGCGTCCCTTTCTATGGCTGGAATTATGTCACAAAATTTGGACTTGTACCGGGGATCTAATAGTGTGGCAAGCCAGTAGTCATCATCACTTCTAATTTTGACAATACGAGGGTCATGTTGGAGGTAGTGCAACAAGAAGGCACTCATGTGTCTTGCGCAGCCATGCGGACCAAGTCCACGCTGTGTTTGTGGCATAGAGGTGCTAACCGTTCTTTCTTCCTCTGACATCTCCCCCCAACCTCTTTCAACTGAAATTTGACCAAGGTCTCCCTCATCTGCTGAGTCTTCCATGTCCATGGACAGTTCGTCCTCCATTTCTTCATGTTCTCCTGCACCTTCCTCTATATCTCGCCTGCTACCATGCGCCCTTGTTGATCCCTGTCCCCCATGGTCCCATGCCTGGCGCCTTGGTGATGATGAACGTCTGGACCTTGTTGATGTTGTTGTGTCTTGCGCATATGAATCCTCCTGTAGTTCATCCCCTTCCTGTTGTCTCACCCCCTGACTCCGAATAGTGTTTAGCGTGTGCTCCAGCATGTAAATGACTGGAATCGCCATGCTGATAATGGCATTGTCAGCGCTAAACATATTCGTCGCCATGTCGAAACTGTGCAGAAGGGTGCATAGGTCCTTGATCTGAGACCACTCCATCAGGGTGATCTGACCCACCTCTGCATCTCGTTGGCCCAGGCTATACATCATGACGTATTGCACCAGGGCTCGGCGGTGCTGCCACAGTCGCTGTAACATGTGGAGAGTTGAATTCCAGCGTGTCGCCACATCGCATTTCAGGTGATGAACCGGCAGGCCGAAAGACTTCTGGAGCGATGCAAGTCGCTCAGCTGCGGCGCTTGAACGGCGGAAGTGAGCAGACAGTTTTCGTGCCCTGTTCAGAAGGCCATCTAGGCCGGGATATTGTGTTAAAAATTGCTGGACGACAAGGTTCAACACGTGAGCCATACAAGGTACGTGTGTCACCTTGCCCAGGCGAAGGGCCGCACCCAGGTTTGCAGCATTGTCGCACACGGCCTTACCAGGCTGCAGGTTGAGTGGAGACAACCATTTATTAAACTCGGACCGCAGAGCTGACCACAACTCCTCAGCTGTGTGACTCTTATTCCCAAGACATGTCAAGCTAAAGACCGCTCTGCTGCCAGCATAGTAATGAGGGGTGCGTGATTCCTTCTGCGCAGTGAGAACGCTGGTGGCCTGACCAGACAGGCTTGGGGCGGAGGTGGAGGAGCCAGATGAGGTGGAGGATGCAGAAGCATTGGCGGAACTTGGACAGACAGAGGATTGACACACAAGTCGTGGGGACGGCAAGACTTGTGCAGCAGACCCTTCACCATCTATCACCATAGTTACCCAGTGCCCAGTCAGCGACATGTAACGTCCCTGTCCATGCTTACTGGTCCAAGTATCGGTGGTGAAATGCACCCGTTCACACACAGAGTTTCTCAAGGAAGCGGTGATGTTGTGTGCGACATGCTGGTGTAGCGCGGGCACACCTTTCTTAGAGAAGTAGTGGCGACTAGGGATCTGGTACTGGGGCACAGCGACAGACATAAGGTCTCTAAAATCCTGTGTGTCCACTAGGCGGAAAGGCAGCATTTCGGTAGCCAACAGCTTACAGAGGGATAGAGTCAACCTCTTAGCTTTGTCATGGGTCGCAGGAAGTGGCCTTTTATTTGACCACATCTGAGGGACAGAGATCTGGCTGCTTTGTGTAGACGGTGTTGAGTAGGGTGTCCCTGGAAAAATGCAGGTTTGTGAGGAAAGTGCAGGCGGAGACATGATGTTGCCTTCATCCAACGTTGGTGCTATCGATGTCTGAGAGAGCTGTACACACTCACTTGTTTCCCCTTCCAAACCAACTGATGACCTACCAAGCAAACTGCCTGTTGCGGTTACAGTGGTGGAAGTTGTGGGTGGAAAAACAGGTGTGACAGCTGTCCCCACAGTCCTAGAAGATGAAGAGCGCACGGATGCACTGGAATTCGCAGGCGGTGGATGGTTCGCTCCGCTAGGCCGCATTGCAGCACGGTGAGCTTCCCACCGGGCCATATGATATTTATTCATGTGACGATTCATGGAAGAAGTTGTCAAACTGCTGAGGTTTTGACCTCTACTAAGAGAACCATGACAAATTTTACAGATCACATAATTTGGGCGATCTTTTTCTATGTCAAAAAAGGACCAGGCTAGGCAAGGCTTAGAGGCCATGCGACCTGTTGATCCACCCCGAATAATGCTCAGAGGCAGAGTGGTGGCTGAGGATGCAGTTGTAGACGTGCTACCAGTACTCCGACTGTGTCCAGGAAGGCGCAAGGTAACTTCGTCATCAGTTGCATCCTCCTTCACCACCTCTGTTGACCTCCTCGAGTGCCTGACTGTGGGTTGACAGTAGGTGGGATCTAGAACTTCATCATCAATTGTTGTGTTTGCACTCCCCTCCCCCTCAGACCGAGCCTCTTCTTGCCCTGACCGAATATTTAAGTTGTCATCCCAATCGGGTATCTGCGTCTCATCTTCATCAGTATGTTCCTCATTGTCTATAACCACAGGTGTTACAGTTTGTGACAAAGGGTCAACATTATGCTCAGAAACTTGGTCCTCACGGCCTGAATCAGAGTCACAAAGGTTCTGGGCATCACTGCAGACCATTTCCTGTTCTGTACTCACTGTAGCTTGGGAGCAGACCTCTGATTCCCAGGCTATAGTGTGACTGAACAGCTCTGCAGACTCAGCCATCTCAGTTCCACCATACTGTGCAGGGCTGATGGAGACTTCAGAGCTGGGAGAAAGCAAGTTTGATTGGGATGACAACTCAGAGGACTGGTGTTTTTTGGATGCGGTACTTGAAGTGGCTGAGAGGGCACTTGTTGGACCACTTGAGATCCATTCAAGCATTTTCCTTTTTTGGCCATCATCTACCTTTGTTCCTGTTGTTCGTGTCCGTAAAAAAGGGAGCACATCGGATTGTCCACGGTAAGTAGTAGACATCTTACTTTTGCTGGTAGATGGTCTATCTTCAGCAGATGATAATGGAGCTTTGCCACCTTCCCCACGGACAAAACCTTTTTTGCCTTTTCCACCATGCCTCTTCCCCTTTCCACCAGCATCTGTCATTTTGCCACTCATGTTGATTGCGACAAGATTGTGGACTGAAAATGTGGTAGTAAAAATTGAGAGGTGGTGTAGATTGCAGTGGTGGTCTAGCTTTATTAACAGCAGAATAATAAAGAATAAATATCCCTGACAATGCAACTACGGCCCTTAAACTGGCAGCAAAAATTGCTAGTATAATGGCTTAGTTATAATGAGTTGGAGTGTGCAATGCAGGTAGAGGTGCTGCAAATGTCTTTGCACTAGTGTGACTAGACAACAGTCCAATAGCCACGTTTAGGATGCCACTAGGTACACTGAGTGTTTGCTAGTATAATGGCTTAGTTATAATGAGTTGGAGTGTGCAATGCAGGTAGAGGTGCTGCAAATGTCTTTGCACTAGTGGGACTATAGCAAAGTCCAATAGCCACGTTTAGGATGCCACTAGGTACACTGAGTGTTTGCTAGTATAATGGCTTAGTTATAATGAGTTGGAGTGTGCAATGCAGGTAGAGGTGCTGCAAATGTCTTTGCACTAGTGTGACTAGACAACAGTCCAATAGCCACGTTTAGGATGCCACTAGGTACACTGAGTGTTTGCTAGTATAATGGCTTAGTTATAATGAGTTGGAGTGTGCAATGCAGGCAGAGGTGCTGCAAATGTCTTTGCACTAGTGGGACTATAGCAAAGTCCAATAGCCACGTTTAGGATGCCACTAGGTACACTGAGTGTTTGCTAGTATAATGGCTTAGTTATAATGAGTTGGAGTGTGCAATGCAGGCAGAGGTGCTGCAAATGTCTTTGCACTAGTGGGACTATAGCAAAGTCCAATAGCCACGTTTAGGATGCCACTAGGTACACTGAGTGTTTGCTAGTATAATGGCTTAGTTATAATGAGTTGGAGTGTGCAATGCAGGTAGAGGTGCTGCAAATGTCTTTGCACTAGTGTGACTAGACAACAGTCCAATAGCCACGTTTAGGATGCCACTAGGTACACTGAGTGTTTGCTAGTATAATGGCTTAGTTATAATGAGTTGGAGTGTGCAATGCAGGCAGAGGTGCTGCAAATGTCTTTGCACTAGTGGGACTATAGCAAAGTCCAATAGCCACGTTTAGGATGCCACTAGGTACACTGAGTGTTTGCTAGTATAATGGCTTAGTTATAATGAGTTGGAGTGTGCAATGCAGGCAGAGGTGCTGCAAATGTCTTTGCACTAGTGGGACTATAGCAAAGTCCAATAGCCACGTTTAGGATGCCACTAGGTACACTGAGTGTTTGCTAGTATAATGGCTTAGTTATAATGAGTTGGAGTGTGCAATGCAGGCAGAGGTGCTGCAAATGTCTTTGCACTAGTGTGACTAGACAACAGTCCAATAGCCACGTTTAGGATGCCACTAGGTACACTGAGTGTTTGCTAGTATAATGGCTTAGTTATAATGAGTTGGAGTGTGCAATGGAGGCAGAGGTGCTGCAAATGTCTTTGCACTAGTGGGACTATAGCAAAGTCCAATAGCCACGTTTAGGATGCCACTAGGTACACTGAGTGTTTGCTAGTATAATGGCTTAGTTATAATGAGTTGGAGTGTGCAATGCAGGTAGAGGTGCTGCAAATGTCTTTGCACTAGTGTGACTAGACAACAGTCCAATAGCCACGTTTAGGATGCCACTAGGTACACTGAGTGTTTGCTAGTATAATGGCTTAGTTATAATGAGTTGGAGTGTGCAATGCAGGCAGAGGTGCTGCAAATGTCTTTGCACTAGTGGGACTATAGCAAAGTTCAATAGCCACGTTTAGGATGCCACTAGGTACACTGAGTGTTTGCTAGTATAATGGCTTAGTTATAATGAGTTGGAGTGTGCAATGCAGGTAGAGGTGCTGCAAATGTCTTTGCACTAGTGTGACTAGACAACAGTCCAATAGCCATGTTTAGGATGCCACTAGGTACACTGAGTGTTTGCTAGTATAATGGCTTAGTTATAATGAGTAGGAGTGTGCAATGCAGGCAGAGGTGCTGCAAATGTCTTTGCACTAGTGGGACTATAGCAAAGTCCAATAGCCACGTTTAGGATGCCACTAGGTACACTGAGTGTTTGCTAGTATAATGGCTTAGTTATAATGAGTTGGAGTGTGCAGAGGACAGGAGGGTACAGTGCCAGGATTGTGGGGCTCTGGGTAGAGGAATGGAAGCCTGCCTTTCTATTCCCTCCTAATGGGGAAATGCAGCGACGAAATCCCTGACCTTTGCTACACAGACGCTGTCGCTGTTTTCAGGACCTGTCACCTTAACTCTGACCCTGCCCGTACGAGCCCTTAAAAGGACTGATGGAAAGTGCTATCCCTATGCTGTCCAGCGCTGTGTATGGAGCGCATACAGCTGTATCAGCGATAGAACTCAGGACGGAGCTGCGCCAGTGATGTCTGACACCAAGGACGCAGAAGAGATAATGGCGTCCTAGAGGAAAATGTCCGGTTTTATAATGCAGGGACATGTGACATGGACATCCTATCACACATGCCGTTGCTTCTCTGGCTAAAAGTCCACTTAGCTGTGTGTGTGTCTGGGATTGGCTGACATGCTGGCCCGCCCCACAAGACGCGCGCGCTTAGGGAAGGAAGACAAGGAAAGAAAAAATTATACAAACAGCAGTGATCTGAAGGCGCTGTTCACGCACACTATACACTGAAATGTCATAATAGTGTGAGTCACAGAGTGACTTACACTATTACAGCGGAAAGCCAGCTAGGAATTAGCTGTTTTTTGCTGCTAGAACCGTTCTCGAACGTTTCTAGAACTATCGAGCTTTTGCAAAAAGCTCGAGTTCTAGTTCGATCTAGAACAGGCCCCAAAATCACTCAAGCCTAGAACTGGAGAACCTCGAACCGCGCTCAACTCTACTGTATACCCCCCAGAAGTGTCTGACTCTCCACTCCAGTGTGCTATACCCCCAGAGCTGTATGTCCCCCACCCCAGTGTGGTATACCACCCCACAGCTGTATATCCCCCAGAGCTGTATCTCCCCCACCCCCGTACTGTACACCCCAAGAGCTATATGTCCCCCACCCCAGTGCTGTTTGCCACTTCAGAGCTGTATGCCCCCTCTGGAGCTGTACGTGCCCCCATTACTGTATGTCTCCAATCTCTCCTGTGATATATATAGCAGTGTCAGTGTACTCTGTGTGTGGCCATATCTGTTAGCCATGGCCACCAATAAGTGCAGCACAACCACATGCCCAGGAGGAGATGGATGGGAGACAAGCTGAGAAGGTGAGTGAGGCTGCTGCCGGCTTCCCCATATTAATAATTCTAATGTGTCTGTGTGTGCATGTATGATGTGTATCTATGTATGTCAGTGTATATAACTGTGTATAGATTTGTGTATTTAGATGTATTCTTGTGAATTTATTCTTAAATATGTATATGTGCGTTTCTATGTGTGTGTATGGGGCCAACTGAGACTCTTTTGTCCGGGGCCCACAAAAACTTGGAGCCATCCCTGGATGTACTGGAAGTTGTCAGTTCATGCAATACAAATGTGTATGGGTCTGAGCTGACATTACAATTGATGTACCATGTACTGCTTGTGGGTCTGATTATGTATTGCTGTACCGATGAGGGTTTTGATGCTGTATTTCTGAACTGATGAGGTTATATGGATGTATTTCTGTACTGCTGGTGGTTCTGATGATGAATTTCTGTACTGCTGGTGGTTGTGTGGCTGTGTTTCTGTCCTGTTGGGCATTACAATTATGTATTTCTGTACCTCTGCTGGTTCTGGTGCTGTTATTATCTCTGATCCTGTACACAAGTAACAATTCATAAATTGTAAGATTGGACAACCCCTTTACTTAGAATTGGGATGCACTGCTTAATTGTATAAGCAAAGGGCTTGTCTAAGTTTGAGATGAAATTCTGCAATGACTCTAGGTGACTTCAGGCTTCTGAATTCTTACAATGCATGCTCTGCCCACTTTTGTGATTCTCCGATGCCAGTGGCAAGAGTGGACGGTCATGTAAGCGCAAGTATGAGATTTTTATATTTCTGGCCACATTCTGATTTGACGTGTCCAGCTTCACTCAATTCATTTTGAGCTAGGCCACGCATGTCTATTCAGCACGTGACCACATATATGTAAATCACATACTTGCAGTTTCATGACCTTCCACTCTGACCATCAGCACCAGAGAATCCTGACAGCGGGCACTATGCGCACTGTGAGAATTCAGAAGTCTGCAGTACCGTAGTAACTGCAGATTTTCATCTCAAACCTGGACAGCCCCATTACTTATAAAATTAAGTACTGTAGCCCAATCATAACAGTATGTAATATACTCCCTGTCAGGATTCATCTCTGCGTTTGGTTCCAGCAGTCATCATTTGGCCACTCCACTCATATGTGATTTTCATACTTGGATACGACAACTGTGTTTTCTTAATATGTTTCTCTTTGAACATTAAGAGAATTAAATTATTAAGAGCAGCTCGTCACCACGGGACTGTGAATGGGCAAATCACATATGAATGATTGGTCACATGGGGGGGGGACGCCAAACTGAAGTCTTGCACCGGGTGCCAGAAAACCTAGATACACATCTGCACACAATAAAAAAATAAAATAAATAGTGAAAATGGCTCAGCATAAAACTCACTGGACCCTCGAGCAGAAAACTGAACAAATTCATCATCCCAGCGAAAAGGTGGAGGGACAAGTGCATACAATATGCCGTAAAATTCAATCTCACACCCAGTGAGTTAAAGTACCTTAGGGTCACGACCCTTGAGGAAATTTGCACCTCGGGCTTTCAATCTTACCGGACCTAATGGCTTTGATCCTGTGGTCACATGACCAGATGGCTATTTAAGCCACCCAGTGTACGCGGCAAAGCTTCCAACTAATGTGCATTGTATCAATCTACTAATGCAGCCCAAGCCTAGCCACCAGGTCAAAAGATACTACACTAGATGTTAGCCAGAAGAAATAAGGATCTCATCTGGTGTCTTAAAGGTGTTGTCCACTACTTGGACTACCCCTTCTCATTCCCCATGTGCGCCTCCATAAAAATAAACAAACCTATACTCACCTCTGTTGACGACGCAGTTCCAGCGATGTCGCAACTCATGTTTCTGGGGTCCACGTGACATTCTTATGACACGCCGGCTCCAAGACCAGTTATTCCCATCTTCCCTTTCCTGGTCTTCGTACGGTTAAATAATTAACAGGAAGTGAGCACTGTTGCTGCCACTCAAACATCCAAAGGCAGGGAGAGGGAAGCTGGGGCTGATTGGTCTTGGGGCCCGTTTGTCATAAGAATAACACGTGGACCCAGAAACACGAGTTCTAACATAGCTGGAAACGTGCTGGCACTGGTGTTTTGGCTTTTTTATTTTTATGGGGGGCGCACATGGGGATAGAAAAGGGGGTGTCCATGTAGTGGACAACTCCTTCAAGTAAATTTGTAATCTATAGTCAGATTTCATTCGTGTTCTGGGAGCTGAATTTATATAAATAAGAGATCTGTTTCAGGCTCTGATCTGTCGATCGAATGTATTTGCTATATAGGCTGGGGATGTCAACACAATTGAAGTATCAAAGAATTATTGCCAATAATCAGAAGTTGTCTTAGTCATCTCGAATGAAAATATCACTTTGAATATCCAAATTTATAAAGGACTAGTTACCCCTACTACCATGTTTGTTTAATTTTGGAGCAATTTTACTCATTTCTGTGTTGTAACATTTTCTGTTATTTTGGGGGATATCTATAAATAAGACCTGATCTACTAGCAGGCTATTTAAAGGGTGCTTTACACGCTGCGACATCGCTAGCATCGGCTAGCGAGGTCGCGTGTCATAGCACCCGACCCCGTCGGTGGCACGATATGTGGTGATCGCTGCCGTAGCGAACATTATCACTACGGCAGCGTCACACGCACATACCTGTGCAGCGGCGTCGCTGTTACCGGCTAACCACCTCCTTTCTAAGGGGGCAGTTCGTTCAGCGTCACAGCGACGTCACAGTAGCGTCACTGAACCACCGCCCAATAGAAAAGGAGGGGCGGAGATGAACGGCCGGAACATGCCGCTCACCTCCTTCCTTCCTCCTTTTCCGGTGGACGCAGGTAAGGAGATGTTTGTCGTTCCAGCGGTCTCACACATAGCGATTTGTGCTGCCGCAGGAACGATAAATAACATTGTTACTGCAGCAGCAACGATAATTTGGAAGAGGGGGTGAGGTCACCGATGAGCGATTTTGAACGTTTTTGTGACGATTCAAAATCGCTCATAGGTGTCACACACAACGACATCGCTAAAGCGGCCGGATGTGCGTCAGAAATTCCGTGACCCCCAACGAGATCGCTTTAGCGATCTCGAAGCGTGTAAAGCCACCTTAAGACATAGCTGATTTGGATTATTGCACTAAAGAAATCTATTTAGTTGCATGCAATCTTGCGACGTCCAAGCAGGTACAGACTGGGGCTAAAATTCAGCCCTTGCAATCAGCCCAGTGCCTTCCCCAGATTGAGGTCTCTATTACTTAAATTACTTAAATTATTTTGCTTTCCCTCCCATGTAGTATGATGGTCCCTCTACTGCCCTCCACACAGTATGATGGTCACCTACAGCCCTCCGCACAGTATGATGGTTCCCCTACAGCCCTCCGCACAGTATGATGATCCCCCTACAGCCCTCCACACAGTATGATGGTCACGTCACAGCCCTCCAAAAATGGTGATACTTTTAGAAAGCTCATTGGAGAAAAATCCAAGCAGTTGCAGCAGTTTAGGACATGTTAATCTGATGACAGGTTCCCTTTAGTGGTAAACCGTGTGACAAAAATCTCTCCCACAGCTAAACGTTTAGCTGTTGTCTGGAATTTTATTAAGCAAAAGTGCTAATAATCACCAGGGTACAGTAATAACAAGCTTTATCCTGACCATTTCTCATCACATAGCCCCCACTATCTCATGACATTCCACAGGAAATACTGTCTTCAAACACATCTGGTTCCAGTAATCGTGGCAATATTTATTTGCCAAAACCCACATGCTATAATTGCTAATACAGCACATTTTTTTCTTTTAACTCTACAGGTGGGAGGAAATGTATTAACACACAATCCTGTTTACATCTAACAAGTGAGTTGTGTTCATCATCACTAGCACAATGAATCTCTGTTGCTGTAGAAATAGCACAAACAATAAATTAATATGTTCCAAGAAAAGCTCATGCTTAGTTATCTGAAGTGAAATAAATTTCAACCCAGACATGACACATATTTGGAAATGTGTTTTATATTCAAGAATAAGCATCGAAAACCAATTGCTGATGTGAATTTTCTTAGGCAGGGGCATAACTAAGATTGACCTCCCTTTGAAAAAGCAATATAGCGAAACGCATGTTAGGGTTTGTGTGGAGGACATTAGCAATTGCAAGTTGGGCACACGGTATTGTCATTTAATTGCTACCAGTCATTTGTAATAATATATTTGGTAAAGGAATGAAACTACTATAACCGATCAATCATTTATAATATGTTCTGCCAATATACACTAAGATTCATACCGTTCATCTCTGCCCTTACGCCTGATGTACACTCCCCACAGGTTTCTTTCCTCTTTATGTGACCCGAACTCATATTTGAAATGTGCTGCCTATATGTTTAGCTTTTAATATTTTCAATAAAGATTTATCATTTTATTCTAATCTTATTGGTCGTTTCTAGTTACTCCAGTTGTTTTTGTATTTTCCTAGTTTATAGAACTATTCCATCCCTGATTAAGCTATAGGAGGAGCCTGCTATTTTAGTACAACTTCTCACCTATATACATCTTGTGTGCTTTATGAATATCCAGTTTATAACAAGTCAGTTGTGTTCACCATCACAAGTGTGACGACTCAGTATTTGGCCACTTGAGTAGGGAGTGAACAATTCTTAACTAGGCCAGACTTATGGTTCCTTTGTTTGTTAAATCAAGAGAAGTTAGCTATTGTCCCATGTCAGACTGGTTGGAGCCCTATTGTCTGTAAATGTAGATTACCGCAGCCCCTCTGAAGACATGATTCAGAGAAAATTTGTGCAGTTGTATTGAACTAGTGACCAATGAGAAAGCAGACATCTACCCCAATTCTGTAAGAGAACTGCGTGGTATAAAATGGCATTATTTCTGTTACCAGGGAGTGATTCTACATGACCTCAGCCGAGGAGCTATGGTTCCAGCTGGAGGAAAACAGAACTGCTTCAAGATTCATTCTACAGGATTTCAGCCAAAGATCCATGGTTCCAGGTGAATGGTCACAGAACTGCTTCACTGCTCAACGCTGAGTCCAAAAATTCGCTTGGAGAACCTAGGTTGGGACACCTGGTCTGGCTACATATCTTGCTTTGCTCGGTCAGCTTCATAAGCTTTCCACTATCTCCTATAAGTAGGTGTCTGCCAAAACAGTGTGCTGCTGGCTGGGATAGTTGGTCCTGGAAGCCCCAAAGTCACAAATATTGTAATCTCTGGTGGGCCAGTGGAAGAGTGAGACTGTCTCTTGTACCATCTTTTGTTCCTGCTGGAAATGTACTACAGATTTTTGCCTGTAAGTGAACCAATAAAGTCTCACCCTGTGTTGTCTGAGTAGTGTTTTGCCCACGACGGCGGAGTGCAGGTGTTCAGTCGGATTAGTCCTTGTCTGTGCGGTCTTTCTGAAGACAGCCAGGCCAACAGATAAGAACACCCACTGATCCCGTGCCTCCACAACTAGTACAATGAAGCTCTGTTGCTGTAGGAATAGCGCAAACAATAAATTAATGTTCCAAAAAAGCTCTTTCTTAGCAGAAGTAAAATGAATTTCAGTCCAGACATGACACATATTTGGAAATGTGTTTTATGTCCAAGAATGATCAAGGAAAACCAATTGCTGGTGTGATTTCTTTTAGGCAGGGGCGTAACTAAGTTAGGGGAGGTAGGGAAGGCATGATGTCACTCCTGTCAGATTAATTTTGGTGGATCTTGTTAAGGGACAGTATGAAGGAAAAAACTGAGAAAAAACAGAATAGTGAGGTAGGGGGAAGTTGAGGTGATAGAGGATAATATAAGGGAGAGTGTGAGGGGACAGCATGGGTTGGAAAATTGTCAAGGAGGAAGTGTGAAGAGATTGAAGCAGGGAAGAACCGTGTGCAGCATACCTGCTGGGAGCGTCCATCAAAAATCACAGGAGGACCTGGGAGCGACGCAGACCTTCAGGGTATGGTATATATGATTCCCCTGGGAAGGGGGCTCTGCTTTTTTTGAGGGCTAAACTTACCCCCAACTGTGTTTCCCCAAGAATAAGACCTACCCAAAAATAAGCCGTAGTGCTTTTTGTGGGGCCCAAAAAAAAATAAGACAGTGTCTTATTATTGGAAAAACATGTTAGTTTGAAAAATCAGACTATTATGAGTGCAGCAATACTAAATATGTGTATTTTTATTTGTTTTAATGTTTTTTTATCAGTGTAGCTCCTGCAGTAGATCCTTGGGGCCCCCAAGGGAGCAAGGGAGTGGGGGGGCCTCTGTAATTGCCCAGTGTGCACCCCCCTTCCTTATCACCGACCATTGGTATGGCCCATGAAAAGGTGGAGACAGGCAGAAAGAGTGTGGTGCAAGAAGAGCTGATGCCATGGCACTCCCGATGCTGGTGGTAAAACAGTGTGAGAAACGACAGAGTGATATGCTGTTCCAGAAGCAATGTGAGGTGGATGTGCAGCACCCAGCCGCAGCCGCTATCAGTTGACAGGGCAGCTCTGGAACTTCCTTGCGGTTTTTGCACAATCATAACTTACCAGCACTTTATTTGCATACTTAGGAATGCAGTATTTATTATAAGGTAGATTAATTCTTTGGGACTATAGCTGCACTGTCACTTTAGCTTGTCCTGCTGCTTTTTGCTTGGGAACCTCCCTGTCTTTTATTATTATTGTTTTGGTAGTATATTTTTAAATGTATTGAATAAATTAAAACAATTTATTTTTAGATTTTATCGTTTTCGGCCACTTTTTCACTCCGTCACGTGCTTTGCCTACATATGATAGGAAGCTTATTAGATTTTTTACTTTCACTACAGTAACTTTAATGGAGTTTTGGATTTGATTTATCATGGCAGGGTATCAAAATTGAGGGGGAACTGCACACCATTTTTTCAAATTATTTATTTAAATAATATAAAAAAAAGCCGCATGCGGTTCCTCCTATGTTCATACACCGCCAAGATAAGCACATGGTTGGGGGCTTAAGCCTGTAGCCGTATGCTTTATCTGTGCTGGCTATCATAATACAGGGGTACCCTACACCAACTATTATATAGCAGTGTACAGCCACGCCGCAGCCTCGGTAATTATGATTCCCTTGCTTCATTTCTTTATTTTTCCATTTTTTTTTTATTTCCCGAATGACAGATCCGGATCAATACCCAGAATCTTGGCGCTCAGGTACCTTTGAAACCACACAAATCTGGACTTTTAAAGTCTGGATCCACCCATCACTACATACGAGTGCAGTCTGATTTTTACGGACTGACTGAATGAAGGAGGTGGAAAAACCTTTTTTTCATTCTCTACCTCTGACAAAAATGGATCCCATTCTGATCAAACTCTGATCAGTCTGATTAGCATAATTGGACTGTTTTTCTCAGATATGGTGAAATGTTTGCACCTGCACCTACTCTAAGAAAAATACTTATACATATATGCAAAATATGGCATCCATGGGAGAGTTACATTGATACAACTCACTACTGATAAAAAAATAGAAGATAAATTCTTGTCTAGTCAAAAACCTGTCTCGACAATCCCTGAAGCCGTTTGGGATACCATTCTGTGGACGGAGGAGTCAAAGGTGAAACATTTTGATAGGACATATGACTTATTATTATGTCTTGCATGAAGCCAAAATAGCATTCCACCAAAAGTTGACACAAATAGACAAATACGGTGGTAGTATGTTCAAATGTGAAGTTAGCTCTGTATCAGAAAGTTCTGAAGGACAATGTCCGCATGTCAGTCAGTTGGGTTATCCTTGTGCTACATTCTTTTTTTAATGGGATATATTTTAGTCATGTTTGTTTATGATTTATAAATTAGATTAATCAATATATTATTGAGTTTAAGTTTTCTTTTTCAGTAGGTTTGTATTGTTGATCTTAATTACCCTAATTTATTCCTTTGGGTTATATTTTTCACTGACATAGTACTATGAGGACTTGTTTTTTCAGGTACAAGTTATACTGCTGAATGACACCATCCAATTTTTCATATGATGTGCGAAAAAAAGCATAATAATGTTTTTGGGGTTTTGTCTTTACAGGGTAAAAATGACCTGGTCAGTACAATTATGGCGATACCAACTTGAATAATGTTTTTAAGTAGTGAAAAAAATTGGAAATTTGTAGAAAAAAATTGTTGCTTCATTTTCTGAGATCCATAAAGTTTGAAATCTTCTGTCAATGGTCCTGAATGAGGGCTTGTTCTTATGTCCCAAGCTGACATTGTTATTTATACCAAAAGGATATCACATAGGGTGATTCAAACCTTTATTTATTTATTTTTCATACTTTAAAAACGTTTTTAACTTTTTTTATATTTAGTAATGCTTTTTGGGGACTTACCGTATTTTTCGAACTATAAGACGCACCGGACTATAAGACGCACCCTTTTTTTTAGAGGAGGAAAAAATAGAAAAAAAAATTAAAGTAAAAAAATGTGGTCATGACACACTGTTATGGGGGGTGGGTCTGCTGCTGACGCTGTTAATATCCCCAAATTCTGTACTCATATCCCCCATTCTATGCCCCCTCCAGGTAGATATGGCCCCCATCGTGGAATTTGTTCCCCATCCTTATATGTGTGATCCTCCAACCTGGTGTGTGTGTGTGTGTTTGTGTGTACATATATATATATATATATATATATATATAAATAAAATGATCCAACCCCGTCCAGGTGTACAGTAATGCGTTTATATACTAATTTTATTTATTGCCTTAATTTTACAGATGTGATGCTCACCTAATTTTGTTTGGTCCTTCCTCTGCACTAGAAGCAAAGTCTCTCATATCTCGAGGACCTGTAGTGATGTAATGAAGAGGCAGGGCACTGTGCTGTTGTGGCCCACCCCTCTTGATTACATCACTGCAGGTTCTGCTGTTACGGGAGACTTTGTTTCTAGTGCAGAGGCAGGAGCAAAGTGAAAGCAATGTGAGCACTCAGCACAGAGACTGCGGCTGTGCTGTGATGGTATGCCGTGCTCTGGCCCGGACACTGCAGTGATCTGCACATCCTCTGGGCCAGACATAACTGCAGCAGCACCCTGCTCCTGCCTCCTAAACAGCGGACACAGTCTTCCCAGCTCCTGCAGGAAGCTGGTGGCTGTATCTCCCACTTGTGTCCGCTGTTTACATTATACAAGTATTGATTTGCTGCTCCTCACACCCGCTTCTAGTCACTAACTGAAGAGAGCGGAGATAGGTGGGCGGGGAGCAGGCAATGGATATTCGCTTACTTTAAACAGTGGGCACACGTGGTTTCTCCAGCCTCCGGCTTCCTGCAGCAGCGACCCTCCCTGCCTCCTGTGATCCCACTCCACAGCCGTTCCCTCCCCACAGCTCCCTGCCCCGCAGGTACTCCGCTTTGACATTCAGACCATAAGACGCACCCCACACTTTCATTCCAAATTTGGAGGAAAAAAAGTGCGTCTTATGGTCCGAAAAATACGGTAAACTTGATATCATCTGATTGCTTAAACTATTGCTGAAGTAATTCTCACTTCAATTTAAAGGTTTCTGGGATTCATTGTATGGCGCCAGTGAGAATTAAAGAAATACACAGACGTGATTTCCAAAGCTCTCCAAAAAATTTAATTAGCATAATCTCTTTTATAGTCCTCAGAAATATAGGCATACCATACACAAATTTAGGCATTTCTTACATGATAGCAAATAGTACAATACATAATTGCATAGTAATTCAGACACTCACAGCATCCACCTAGCTTAGCCAAACCCTGCCAAGCAGTTATTTGTCTAAAGAGTGACTCTCACCCCCTATAAACAGGTTTTATCAGGTTTGAAGATTTTTAACTCCTTCCTTACTTTAACACTATATGCAACAATCTCACAATATTGGCAAATACAAAGTTATGGCAACACATTGGTGCCCTGTTATCACGTCACGTGAGAGCCATGGGGCAATTAGAACACAGATTGACAACAGCATCTAACAAGTTAACTCCTATGAGTGAAGCTCTGTTACATCTGTGGCTGTTAGAAGCAGATATGGATGAATAACACACAGGAACAGAATCTTTATCAAACATAGGAAAGCCAATATATCACTTACCAGTGCATCATATGTCAGTAAGGGGTTGAAGTAAGACTAACGAGCAAAAATAAAAGAAATCAAATGATGGCAATTACTGGTGCATCTCAATAAATTAGAATATCATCAAATAGTTAATTTATTTCACTAATTCAATACAAAAAGGGAAACATATTATATAGAGTCATTACACACAGAGTGATCTATTCCTATATATTATATAGAGTCATTACACACAGAGGGATCTATTTCAAGTGTTTATTTCTGTTATTGTTGATGATTATGGCTTACAGCCAATGAAAACCCAAATGTCATTATCTCAAAAAATTAGAATATTATGTAAGACCAACTGAAAAAATTATTTTAAACTCAGAAATGTTGGTGCCTACTGAAAAGTCTGTACAGTAAATGCACTCAATACTTGATCGGGGTCCTTTTGCATGAATTACTGCATCAATGCGGCGTGGCATGGAAGCGATCAGCCTGTGGCACTGTTGAGGTGTTATGGAAGCCCAGGTTGTTTTGATAGCAGCCTTTAGCTTGTCTGCATTGTTGGGTCTGGTGTCTCTCATCTTCTTCTTGACAATACTCCATAGATTCTCTATGGGGTTTAGGTCAGGTGAGTTTGCTGGCCAATCAAGCTCAGTGATACTGTGTATAGTAAACCAGGTATTGGTACTTTTTGCAGTGTGGGCAGGTGCCAAGTCCTGCTGGAAAATGAAATTTCCATCTCCAAAAAGCTTGTCGGTAGAGGGAACAATGAAGTGATCTAATATTTCCTGATAAATGGCTGTACTGACTTTAGTCTTGACAGTGGACCTACACCAGCCTCTGACATGGCTCCCAAAACCATCACTGATTGTTGAAACGTCCCACTAGACCTCAAGCAGCTTGGATTGTGGTCTCTCCACTTATCCTCCAGACTCTGGGACCTTGCTTTCAAATGAAATGCAAAATTTACTTTCATCTGAAAACAACACCTTGGAACCTTAAGCAACAGTCCAGTTATTTTTCTCCTAGGCCCAGGTAAGACACCTCTGGCTTTTTATATTGGTTATGAGTTGCTTGACACAAGGAATGCGAAAGTTGTAGCCAATGTCTTGGATACGTCTGTATGTGGTGGCTCTTAAAGCACTGACTCCAGCAGCAGCCCACTCCTTGTGAATCTCCCCCAAATTTTTGAATGGCCTTTTAACAATCCTATCAAAGCTGGGGTTATCCTGGTTGCTTGTACACCTTTTTCTACCACACTTTTTCCTTCCACTCAACTTTCCATTAATATGCTTGGATACAGCACTCTGTGAACAGCCAGCTTCTTTAGCAATTACCTTTTGTGGCTTACCCTCCTTGTGGAGTGTGTCAATTACTGCCTTCTGGACATATGTCAAGTCAACAGTCTTCCCCATAATTGTGTAGCCTACTGAACCAGACTAAGGAACCATTATAAATGGTTAGGAAGCCTTTGCAGATGTTTTGTGGTAATTATTCTTATTTTCTGAGATAAAGACTTTTGGGTTTTCATTGGCTGTAAGCCATAATCATCAGTATTAACAGAAATAAACACTTGAAATATATCACTCTATTTATAATGACTCTATATAATATATGTGTTTCCCTTTTTGTATTGAATTACTGAAAAAAAATAACTTTTTAATGATATTCTAATTTATTGAGATGCACTTTTACTTCTTCATAGTAATAGCAAAATAATGTCCCTTTCATGGAATTAAGTCAACTTATGTGACCAAGTGATATTATACAGCAACAGAGTCTGTAATAACTTGTAATATAAATAAGGATATCTCTTTCCTGGGAAGCTCAGACAATGGCAGCGCTGCCTCCAGCAAAACTGGCTTAAAAAATATTGTGCATGATAAATTCCTTGCATGGAATCTAAAGCTGATCACACATGAACTTAGGAATCCTACCGATCAGATCCTAGCCGATGCAGCTTATTTATTCTTCAAATGCAAACAGGCAGAGAACTCTCAGCTTGTAGGTGTTTATGTTGAGGAACTTCCAATAATTTCCAAAATGTGTGTGTTTTTACAAGGGGTGCATAAAAGAGTGAGAGGTTGTTAAAATACACCGCTGGTACTGCCATCATGGAATCATTATGCTATTTTTTTAGTGCCTCTAATGTCAAAACAAGCTCATTCTCATAGACGAACAGATATTGTTAAAAACTGATGACAGCTATGAATGTTCTAGCTATGCTATAATACATTACAATAAGTTTATTTTTAAGATGGGCCATTTTGTTCATGGCTTTAATTTTAAGTTCTACAGGAGAAAACTATTTCCCATTAATTATGGAAGAGGGCCACTAATGTAATTACTATATGTTACTATTATACAGGAGTTCACAATCTTCACCTGTGAGTTGACTTATAGTAGTTATACATAGTTGCATAGCTCCCAGCTGTCCTGGATCTAGTGGGAAAGTCCTGATTTGAAGGAGATGTCCCGCTGTCCCATGAGGACAGGGCAATGTCCTGACTTTCACTCACTGTGTTCCACACAGTCTTCACTGCAGGTCTTCATTGTTCAGCAGTTCTTCCTACTGAGAGTCACTGGCCAGTGTTTGTCTGTTTCCTTCATTTAAATAACTCATGCTTCTCTTTTCTTGAAATCTGATTGTAAATAAGGTTTATAAGAAAAAATTACAAACTATTTGCTGTTCGCAAAATGTGACACCCCTGCGGTAACCAGGTGTCACAAAAACAAGGTAACAGTTTGGGTCCTACATGACTGTGCCAGTCACTACACACACACTAGCACAACAGGACATTTACACTCGCTGTACCTGGCTGGGAGACTCACCTAGCCAGATGACAGGACCGGGCACTGTAAGATAAAAGGCAGCCAACTGGGAGGAAGAGACCAGACCTGGGGGAGGAGGTAGTGAGTGACCTGGGGAGGGTGGCTAGTGAGCAGTCGGAGAAAGGAAATGAAAGAGGAAGGTTGTGAGTAAGGAGAGGAGTCGTAAGAAAGGTGTCAAAACAGATCAGAGACACTTGAGACACACAGAGAAAGTGGAGGGAAATAGAAAGGAAAGTGAGGCGTAAGAAAGTCGGCGGAGTAGTAGTAAAGACACTGCAAAGACCTGAGGAGAAAGATCAGCCACTTAGAGGAGGAAAGTAGCTGCAGAGCGAGAGACCAAGCTCCAAGGACAGAGGGAGCCTGTGGGGTGAACATCCAGGGCTCACAGTACTTTGCACGCACGGCTTGCAGATCCCAGAACAGACCAGGACTTCAAGCCATCTGTTAACTCTGCCAGGCGGGTGGGTTTTCAGGACTCATCTGCCATCTCTAACGTACGAGGCATCAGCAGCAAAGAGGGGAGCGGGACATATTCCCTTAAATAGTCCAAGCTGCCTGCGGCAGGACCCAGAAACCAGGAGGACCTCCAAGTGCTCCACGCCAGGGAGGACCCACATACACCAGAGTGCAAAGGTGGAGAGTGGCACCAGGTCGGCAGGCACATTCATCAGGGACACAGGCGCACCTGGGATCCAGTATGTCCCCTGGGTGTGAATACAGTGAGTAAAAATCATCAAACTTCCCTCTTTGTCTGGACTGCTTCATTGTCGCGCACCTCCATGTTAACCCTTCACCTACCCCTGGGGAAAAGCCCTACTCGCGGAGGGCTCCACCATCCACCCTGCCCCATCCATCATCTCCAGTTCTCCAGTGGGAACCCGCAGCGGTGGCCCTACTTTCTCTGGCCACAAACCGCGAGTGGCGTAGTCCGAATTTATTTTTATTTTTCATTTAAAACTGTTCGGTGCTCTCGGGTCTGGGACCCCTCGAGCCACGGACCACCCGGATCCGAGCAGCTCGGCTAGCCCCGAGGCGCGACACAAAACATCAGTGATAATGGCTCAACACAACTATTATAACAAGTGGCTTCTCCCAATTCAACACAAAATGCCAATTTTAAGCACCACAGAATTTTGGGGGCCCTTTTTGGGAATTGTCTCTTTGTTTTGGGGAATTGTCTTTTGAGCGTACATTGTGTTGTAAAAATGATCTGGCAATATATTTCTCCTTGTCAGTAGGATTACGGTGATACCAAATCTGTCCATCTTTTTTACTATATTAGTGGTGAAAAAAATATTTGATTGTGTCCCTATTTTCCCGTACCATCTACATTATTGCGTTGATGGGGCTGTGTGAGGGCTTATTTCTTTGCAGGAAGAGACAGTTTTTTTATTGATATCATTTAGGGAAAGATATGACATTTTTATTGCTTCTTACCGCATTGGTTTTTGTGGCGTTGTGGTTACCCAAAAAATTAAATTCTGGCATTTTGATTTTTTTCTGTTCATGGTGTTTACCAATCAGGTTAACTATGGTAAGTTTATGTTTTGATAGCTCGGACCACATTTTTCTATTTTTTTTAACGTCTTTATTTTTAATAGAGAAAAGGGTATTGATTCAAAGTTTTGTTTTCATATTTTTAAAATCTGTTTTTCTTTAGTTTTTACTGTATTTGTCAGTCTTCTTATAACACTTAAACCTATGATACTCCGATCGCTTGTATTATATACAGCAGTACTTTGGTAATGCTGTTTATAGTAAAAGTCAAGGCCTCCCCTGAAGCCCACCCATGGGCAGGGTTTCAGTGGTGCTCTGTGATGGCAGGGATGGGGGTGTTCAACAGCCCACCAGCTGTCATAGTAACACATGGGCACCTTTCAATTATGTCAGTTTATGAGCAGATATGTTGGCCCAATGATTATCGAGCAGCCAATAGGCACATAAAATGATGCACCACCGTGCCGACACATTTAAGAGGTTATTTAATGCTATGGGCTCAGCCTGTGAGCCCACTCTATATACCTGTTCCCCGCTTGCACTGCACATGGACAGTGGATATTGGAAAGGGGTTAAAATGATGCTTGTCCACCTTTATGAAAGCATGGCCACTGGGATGAAATTAATTTATATACTCCCAGAAGCCACTGGCTTTCAGTCATAGAGTTGTGCACGGTGGTGGCTGTAATCACTCTCCAGCTCTTTTACTGACAGCTCACTCTGCAGTATATAAAATATTATATGTTAAATTGAGGGGAAATACTGAAAGAAAGAGGGAAGGGCTGGGATGTGATAAACTTTTATTTAACATACATTTATCTCCTTTTTGTTGTGTAGTTAGTATTCATTTATTGTAAAAATAAAAATCTCAGATTTTTTTAATTAGACTAAACATCATGGTGCAATGTTTAAAATCTACAGTTATTTTTTTCTGTCTAAGAAAAGCGAAGATATCACTATTGGTATGCGGTGTTTTGGGAATTCCCAGTCTTAGGTACATGGTAAGGGAAAAGCTCTAAGCACCGAAGATGAGGTCACTTGCAGTTTCGCTTCTCCAGCTGTTTACATTGCATTGTTCTAAAACTTTGGAGGGAACTTCCCTAGGTTTAAGGAGCCTATGTGTCTGATTAAAAAAAAGAGCGTGGCATTTGCCAAATGTACTAGTGTTATTCATAATTTTTATATTGTAGTTCTGTTTAGACCTAGAACATAATTTCCTTACTTTGGCTATAAGGATTTAATTCTATTAAAGGCAACCTGTCACCACTTTTTTGGTGTATAAGCTGCGGCCACCACCACCGGGCTCTTTTATACAGCATTCTAACATGCTGTATATAAGAGCCCAGGCCGAGGGTATAACATAAAAAACACTTTATAATACTTACCTAATGGTCGCGCTGTGGGCCTTATGGGTGTCTCCGTTGTCCGATGCTAGCACCTCCTCTTTGGCCATCTTTGTCCTCTTTCTGAATCCTGTGTGCATGACGCGGATACTTCATACACACTCGCCGGTCCTGTGCAGGCGCAGTACAATGCTTTGATCTGCCCTGCTCAGGGCAGATCAAAGTGCGCCTGCTCAGGACCTGAATTCCGGTGAGTGTGTATGACGTCGGACTCGGCATGCACCGCAGGTAGAGAAGAAGGAGAACAAAGATGGCCAAAAGATGCGGCGCCGGCATCGGATAACGGAGACGCCCATAAGGCCCACAGCGCGACCGTTAGGTAAGTATTATAAAGTGTTTTTGTGTTATATCCCCGGCCTGGGCTCTTATATACAGCATGTTAGAATACTGTATATAAGAGCCCGGTGGTGGTGGCCACAGCTTCTAGGCCAAAAAAATGGTGACAGGTTTCCTTTAAATGGAATCTGTCAGTAGATTTTTGCTATGTACCGTATTTTCCAAAAAGACACACTTTTTTCCCCCAAACATATGGCTTACCGGAGCGGCAGTCGTGGAACAGGGTCATAGGAGGCAGGGTCGATGATACTGAGGTCTCGGAGGAGGGAGTGTCACTGGAGTGGAGCGGCTTAGGAGGGTCACAGGACAGAGGGTTGGCTATGTGGTGGGCGCCACTGATCTAACAGCAGGCTGTAGGCTCCATTAAATTGCCCACGGTTGACGCAATGGACTTCAAGAAAATGGCCATGGAAGTGGCGTGTGCGCAGATTGACGCGATGAACTTTAATAAATTGGCCCCGGAGTCCTAGCTGCGCACGCATTACCTCCGCGGCCATTTTCTTGAAGTCAATCTTATCAACCGTGGGTGATTCAACGGAGCCTGCAGGGCACCGGCAGATCAATGGCGCCTGCCGCTACGACACCCCCGAGCCCGCAGTATCACTGACCCTCCATCCACTAACTCACCTGAGCCGCGACACCCCCTCCGACGAGCTCACAGCATCACCGACCCTGCCCCCTGTGACCTCCCTGAGCCACTCCACCACCGCCGCTATCCCAGTGAGATATCATAAGATGCACTAGGATTATAACACGGACCCTCATTTTAACATTAAAAATGATTTTTTCCTTATTTTCTTCCTCTAAATTTGGGGTGTGTCTTATAATCCAGTGTGTCTTGTAAAATGAAAAATACAGTAATCTGAGATCAGCATGATGTAGGACATAGATCCTGATTTCATTGATGTGTCACTTGCTGATATGCTTACTGTCATTTTGATGCTATGACCTTTGACTCTGCTGCAGACATACCAGTGCTCTGAATGCTAAGCTCTGTACAATCCTGCCTACACCACTGGTTGACAGTTATCTGTGTACACTGGCTACTGAGAGCTGCTAATCAGTGGGAGTGAGTGGTTATATAGAGCAGGAGGTCTAAGGGGCACTTTGCACACTACGACATCGCAGGTGCGATGTCGGAGGGGTCATGTCGAAAGTGACGCACTTCCGGCGTCGCACTCGACATCGTAGTGTGTAAATCCTAGATGATACGATTAACGAGCACAAAATCGTCGTAATCGTATCATCGGTGCAGTGTCTGGGAATTCCATAATTACGCGACTGCGACAGGTACGATGTTGTTCCTCTTTCCTGCGGAAGCACACATCGCTGTGTGTGAAGCCACAGGAGCGAGGAACATCTCCTACCTGCATCCTGCAGCTGACACCGGCTATGCGGAAGGACAGAGGTGGGCGGGATGTTTACGTCCCGCTCATCCCCGCCCCTCCGCTTCTATTGGCCGCCTGCCGCGTGACATCGTTATGACGCCGCACGACCCGCCCCCTTAATAAGGAGGTGGGTCGCCGGCCAGATCGACGTCGCAAGGCAGGTGAGTCCATGTGAAGCTGCCGTAGTGATAATGTTTGTTACAGCTGCTATCACAAGATATCGCTGCTGCGATGGGGGCGGGGACTATCGCGCTCGGCATCGCAAGCATAGGCTTGCGATGTCGTTGTGTACAAAGTGCCCCTAAGAAGTAGGGACAGACACACCATTGGTACAACCTATGCAGTCACACAGGCCCCAACAAGTAAGGGGGTCCATTTCTATCTGCAAAGCAGGTGGAATTGTGCATTTTTGATGAGCTCTTGGACTGGAAAGAGCCCCGCTTCTGTTTTTGTCTGCTAGTGCTAGGAATCATGCCGTAGAAATGTCCTGCTGATAAAACAATTATTTTATTGAAACAACAACACAAAGTCTAGTAAGTAACGCATTGCAATAATCAGGCTTTCTGCCCCTAATCATGCCACTCTCATATTAAATAGAAAAAGCTTTCTGACAGAATACCCAAAATGTCAGTTATTTGTCAGTTATTTAATTATTTGTAAACCTCCAAACATTGTAAAACATTGGGGAAGTCTGCATACGTTCAGTCAGCCCTAACCCTAAAGCCCACTTTACACGTTGCAATTAGTTGTACAATCGCATTTGCGATGTGACACGCCCAGGTCGCATACGGGATCTTATGAGATTGCACGTTGGTCGTTCATTTGCTGTCACACGAGCGTTAGTAGTCTATGTTAAATTGATCAATTTTGTGTGCGATCCTTTAGATCAAGTGTTCTGTGACGTATGCATTGAGCACCTTTTTTTTTTTTTATTTATTGACTTGCCAAGCGTGTGTAATGTGTAGGGATGCGTTTTTACTATGTCATCTGCCATTCAGCTCTGCTACATGGCCGCTGACAGCAGCCACAGACAGCCATGTAGCAGAGCTGAATGGCAGATGACAGCAGACACAGACAGAGCCGCACTGTCAGAATGAACTCGGGTGAACTTCACCCGACTTCACGGTCATGCTGCGGCTCTGTCTGTGTCGCGCCCTGATTAGCGGTCACCAGTGAAGACTCACCGGTGACCGCTAATCTCCTAAGTTACTGAAGTTAGCAGCCCTCTCTCATACTCACCAATCCCCGATCCCCGGCACTGCACGGCGTTCACACTGCTCCGGCGGCTTTTACTGTTTTGAAAAAGCCGGCCGCCCATTAAACAATTTCGTATTCCCTGCTTTCCCCGCTCACCGGCGCCTATGATTGGTTACAGTGAGACACGCCCCCACTCTGAGTGACAGGTGTCACACTGCACCCAATCACAGCAGTCGGTGGGTGTGTCTATGTGGCGCCCCTGACTTGGTCAGGCACCACAGAGTATTGCACCCATGCGGGGACAATGCTTCCAGGTAATCTCCAAAGGCCAGGATGAGGTGCACACACAAACATATAGTGACCAGGCCTCCCACATTACCAGAGGGGACCCTTGGGTAGCCAGAAGGGGTTAACTTTCAATTCCCAGCTGGGGGTGTGTTCAGGGGCTGGTTGCTAGGAAGCAGGGCAGAGAGAGAGAGAGGAAGAGGAGAGTCGGGAGTCTGGAGGAAGAAGTTGAAGTGTGAGGAAGCAGGGCAGAGGAGCTCTAGAGTGTGAGACAGGTCCTGAGGAGTGCAGTAGCTGAAAGCGGGGGAGAAAGGAGTACCGTGGGTCGGTCTGAAAACCATCCAGAGAGAGAAGGGTGGCTGAGTACGGAGATCCCGGTATCCGAGCACACAAGGGGAACTAGATCCCCAGTACAGGCAGCAGATCATCCAGAGCTGCTTAACCTACAGGTGGGGGTACTTCATGCCCTCACCACAACTACACAGCGCTTGAGCCAAGCAGCAATCTCCGGGCCCATAAGGGGACAGGGCCAGAAGCCATCCCACCAAGGCCACGCTGCCGGCAGACGAGCCAGAGAGAGGGGAGCAGGGTGGTAACAGCTTCCCTGGAGGGGTCCTACCACGCTTCAAGCAAAGGATCCTCCTAAAACAGAAAGAGTGCAAGGAAGGCGAGTGGACAGCTACCCTCAGAACGGCCTCCTGGAATTCCTGGTTCAACCTGGTTATCACAGTGTCGCCCGGGCATCTCACCGTGACCTCCAAACAGTGAGTAAACACGTTGAAAGACTTCTTGGACTGTGTTTGAGTCATTCTGCGACCTGTGGTCCCACACACATACACCGGGGCCTGGGGCTTGCCTCACTCTCAGGGGGCTAATATACTGACTGCACCCACCATCAGCCTCAGGCATCCCTTAATCTGCAGTGGCGGTCCCCGCTGACCGCAATACTGAGAGTGGCGTCACGACAATCCTAAAAGAAGGTTCCCTACCTGTGACCAGACTGTTCCATCCACGTGGAGTCCCTGAAGGTACTGCACCGACACATACTAGCGGGGCTTCACAACTTCTGGCGTCACGAACAGGATAAGGACTAGACCTGTTCAGACAGGTGACCGTGTGCCTCAGAGGTCCGACCGCAAAAATTGAACCGCCGCCATATTGCCATCTTCAAAAGCGCGCGCTGCAGCCCGCGCGAGGGAGAAGAGCACCGCCCACGAAGAGGTGTGGCCGCCCCAGAATCCCCACAATTCAGAGAGCGTTCTGACCCAGGAAGTGGAAAGGGAGCGCGCAGATTTCTGAAGAAAAATGGACGCTGCAGGAGGTAATGCCCCTGGTCAGGGCGACGCAGCCCAAGCGATGCCAGCCCCCGTCGCGCTGGACGCAGCAGCGCCTGGTGCCGGTGCCGCGGTCGCAGCTGCGCCGGCCGAAATCTCCCCCATAATGCCAGTTTCCTTGCTGTATGTCCCAGGAGCGCAATGGCTGCCCCAATACGCCGGTAAAATAGACACGCTGACCGGGTTTAAGAAGAAGATCAACACCCTGCTAGACATGCACGCGATGACTGGTAAGCAGAGGGCCGCTGTGGTGCTGGGACAATTGACTGGAGCAGCAGAATTGGAAGCTGAGTCCTGGACCAATGATGACCGGGGCTCTGTTGAGACCATCTTTGCCAAACTAGCAGCTGCTTTTGAACACCGCACAGAGGGAGAGCTGAGGACGGACTTCTATAACTGCCGTCAGAAGCCCCAAGATAGCATAAGAGACTATGCCCTCAGGCTGCAGGCTGCACTACGGGCTCTCAAGCTGGTGGACCCTGTCAGTGATCAGGAAGGAAACCGGATGATGAAGGAACAATTCTTGCGGGGCCTGCGCTCTCCTGAGGATGGGAAGCAGATGAAGCTGTGGTCCCTGGAACACCCTGACGTGGACTTTGCCATTCTGAAAGACAGGGCAGTGAAAGCACTCCAACCTCCTGTGGACACAGACCCCGTCGCACCAGCATGGCCTGCCAGTTCCACGGCTGCAGGAGCGGAATCCTCCTCGCAGGCCCTGATAACTGCAAAAGGACTCAACACGTCAGCAGAGACCATAAATACACTATCCTCCCAGGTGCAACAGCTCACTAAGGACGTCGCACAAATCCTGAAAGCAATGCAGTTGCCCTCAGACACCAAAGTCCCTCATCGGATCCTGCTAGCTGACAGCCCAGAGGACGTCCCGTGGATGCGGAGGAGAAGAGGTCCTACAACCCGAGGCAGGAGCAGTGATCGCTATGACTCATCTGGACAACCCATCTGTCGTCGTTGCCAGGAGGCAGGTCACTATGCAAGGGCCTGTCCTTTAAACGAGCCAAACCTGGGGCCGGGGGCCAGTCCTCAGGATTAAGAAGATCAGGCCCAGGTCGCTGCTGTGATCAGTACGTGGGTGGACGTCCTGTCCTGTCCATCGTCCTGGACGGGATCCCTACCCCGGCATTATTGGACACCGGCTCTCAGGTAACCACGATCCCGTATGTCCTGTATCGTAGGTTTTGGTCGGACGACGATCTCCGACCACCGGACCCCTCCCTCACCATCTATGCTGCCAACGGACAACCTATAGACCAGATCGGGGTCAAAGAGGTAACCATAAAGGTGGGAAGGCAGGAAATGAAGGGACAAGGACTGATTGTTGTGGACACTGATATTAGAGAAAGGAACCCGCAAATGATTTTAGGCACTAATGTCATAGAAAATTGCCTAGGGGAAGTGTTGTTGTTGCTTCACCAGATTGTTGAAGGTGCTGAGGGCAGGTCGCAAAGAGCCTTGCAAAAGGAGATCCGAATCATTCTGAGGAAGCAACAGGTAAAACAGGCTGGCGGTGAGATTGGTAGTGTACGGGTGATGGATGCTAACCCCATTGTGATACCCCCACGGAGTGAAATGATGATGTGGTGTAGAGCAGCGGTAGGTCTCAGAGGACAAGATTACCAGGCTGTACTAGAGCCCACTCATTCAGACCACTGGCCCACGATTCTGACAGCCAGGGGGGTAGTTGATGTACACAAGGGACGAGTGCCTGTACGAGTGTTGAACTGTGGGGAGGAGGAAGCCAGACTACCAAGGTACGCTACCATAGCCAAACTGTTTACATGCTCAGATGACGCCATAACACCTGTAGGTCCCCTGACACAAGCTGACTCAAAAGAGGGCGAGACCTCCCAAAAGCAGTTAGAGGATTGGTGCCAGAAACTACACGTGGGGACTGACTCTACACCCGACTACCAGAAACATGGGGTTTACAGGGTCGTGCAGGAATACGAGCAGGTCTTTAGTAAGAACCCACTAGACTTTGGTAGGATCAAAGGGGTGCAACATCACATACCCACAGGCAGTCATCCTCCCATTAAGGAAAGACATAGGCCTATTCCACCAGCCCATTACCAGCGCACAAAGGACATGCTGAAGGACATGAAGGAGGCAGGCGTCATAAGGGACAGTTGTAGCCCCTGGGCGGCTCCCCTGGTCCTGGTAAGAAAGAAGGATGGCACGATGAGGATGTGTGTGGATTACAGACGGATAAATCAGATAACACACAAGGATGCCTACCCTTTGCCAAGGATAGAGGAATCCCTCGCTGCCTTGAAAGCCTCTAACTACTTTTCTACCCTAGATCTTACTAGTGGCTACTGGCAAGTATCTGTAGCAGAAGAAGATCGGGAGAAGACGGCCTTCACCACCCCAATGGGCCTCTGTGAGTTCAACAGCATGCCATTTGGACTCTGCAATGCCCCCGGGACCTTCCAGAGGCTTATGGAATGCTGCCTAGGGCACCTCAACTTTGAAACCGTCCTGCTATACCTGGATGATGTCATCGTGTACTCCAAGACCTACGAGGACCACCTGAAACACCTGGCTGAAGTCTTTGAAGCACTATCCCGATATGGAATGAAGCTGAAACCATCCAAGTGCCATTTACTGAAGCCAAAGGTCCAGTACCTAGGTCACGTGGTCAGTGCAGAAGGAGTAGCACCGGACCCAGAGAAGGTCACAGTCATCCAGGAATGGCCCACACCTACTACCGTCCGGGAGGTACGTCAGTTCCTTGGCTTGGTAGGCTACTACAGAAGGTTCATCAAGGGCTACACGAAAATGGCAGCGCCTTTGCAAGAGCTCCTGGTAGGCCACCCAAAGAAGAGAGGAAAGATCTCCGGCCCGCCATTTCACTGGGGAGAAGCAGAAGAACACTCCTTCAGACAAATGAAAGGGGCCTTGACGGGTGAAGAGATCCTAGCCTACCCTGACTACGGTCTGCCATTCGTACTGTACACAGATGCCAGTAATGTGGGACTGGGAGCAGTGCTTTCACAGGTGCAGGGAGGCAAAGAGCGTGTGATTGCTTACGCCAGCAGGAAGCTCAGGCCTACTGAAAGAAACCCGGAGAATTATAGCTCATTCAAGCTAGAGTTCCTGGCCATGGTATGGGCTATCACAGAGCGGTTCAAGCACTACCTGGCAGCCACCAAATTCACTGTCTTCACGGATAACAACCCCCTGACCCACTTGGATACTGCTAAATTGGGTGCCATGGAGCAGCGTTGGGTAGCCCGACTGGCGAATTATGACTTTACTGTCAAGTATCGAGCTGGCCGCAAGAACGGCAACGCAGATGCTCTGTCCAGGATGCCTCACCTAGCAGACGAGGGTGAAGATGTAGATGATCTTGAAGAGATTGAGCTGCCAGCGTTCCATCGCCATGGAGCAAAACAGTGTCGGCAGTCGCGTGCCAACCGCCAAGAGGTGACCCTGAACCCACTACCTCACTACGACTGGAAGGAGACCCAGGAAAATGATCCAGCGGTAGGCTTGGTAAAGAAACTGATCAGCCAGCCGGGCGCCAGCCTTGACAAAGGAGCCCCACCTGAGGCACAGTACCTATGGAAGGAGAGGGGTCGATTATTCATCTATCAAGACAAACTTTACAGGAGCATCATTGACCCGAGGACGCATGAGAAGGTGTGGCAAGTGATTGTACCACAGAAGGATACGAGGATGGTGCTAGAAGCCTATCACAATGGTGCAGGCCACTTTGGTTGGAAGAAACTGGAGGCCCTACTTAAAGTAAGATTCTACTGGGTGGGCATGAGATCTGCCCTAGAGAAGTGGTGTCGAAACTGCGGGCCCTGCAATCTTAGAAGAAAAGACCAGCACAGCCAGAGAGCACCACTCCAGCCAATCCAAACTAAACGGCCCCTGGAGATCGTGGCCCTGGACCATGTAAAGTTGGCACCCAGCAGACAAGGCTACAACTACGCTCTCACTATGGTTGACCACTACTCCAGATTCCTGGTGGTAGTACCAGTCAAGGACTTGACAGGTCAAACTGCAGCCAAAGCTTTCCAGACACACTTCTGTCGACCACATGGCTATCCAGATCAAGTGCTCACTGACCAAGGACCAGCCTTTGAAGCTGAAGTGTTTAAGGAGTTTTGTAACCTATACGGCTGCCAGAAGATCCGTACTACGCCTTACCATCCTCAGACCAATGGCATGTGTGAGAAGATGAACCACATCATTCTCGACCTTCTGAAGACGCTCCCACTAGAAGAACGAAGTCAGTGGCCGGAAAAACTGCCCGATCTAGTGGACATGTATAACAACATCCCTGTGAGTTCCACGAACTGCACACCGGCATACCTGATGAGGGCCAGACCAGGGAGATTGCCAGTAGATCTGGAAATGGGAGTTGAGACCCCTGAAGACCATCTACAAGGTGCTGATTGGGATTCCAACCGCCAAGCCCAATACAAGAAAGTACAAGAGTGTGTGGAGCGAAGCCTGACTCAGCAGCGTGAGAAACAAGAAAAGGCCTACAATCGAAAAGCACCTGCTGTTCCTTTGATGCCAGGAGATATAGTTCTCAAAAGAAAGAGAAGACGTCATAAACTTGACAATCACTGGGAAGAAGAACCCTATACTGTGTTACCATCGACGCTTAGCAATGAAAAGACATGCCTTATCAGCAAAGATGGAGGAAAAACAACAGCTGTCGTTTCTAGAGATCGCTTAAAGAAATGTCCTGAACAACTAAGAATCCCTGAAGAAATTCCCAACCCTTTGCCAGTTCAAGAACCAAAAGAAAAGATGATCCATACTGTACTTGGAGATTTTCCAGCAAGTTGGCCTCAATACAATGGAGCAGTAGTTATTCCAGTCATTACATTCCCTCAATCTAGAGAAGTAAGAGACCCAGAAGAACCTGTTCAGAACCTGGAAGAGCCAAATGTAGCTGAAGCAGAAGACCATGCACTGGTATCAATACCTAGTACACCCATTATTCACATTGAGACACATACATCGGGTGGGAGGACACAACCTCAGACAGATGACAGTATAGTACTGCGTAGATCAACCCGCAGCAACTTTGGTCAGCTCCCATTACGCTATAGAGAAAGTACAGTTTAGTTCAAAGTGACGGTATGAAAGGTAATGTTTAACCTGTTTATAGTTAAGTAACGTTTAAGCGAAATGTGCCCACAAGGACTATTGTGAGACCTCCTTAAAATGTTAGACCACTGGTTATGAACTGGATTTAACCACAAACTTTTGCATTGTAAAAAGTTGCCTCCTTGGTATCAACCCCAGAGTCTGCCTGTTGAGGGGCATGGCTCTGCACCAACAAGGGGGCACGCCTGTTTATGGGGCCTGCCCTCCAACACTCGGAAGCGGGTACGCCTGTTTATGGGGCCTACCTTACACCACTCCCCTCAGGAGAGGAAGATTGGAGGAAAGGTCTGGGGAATGTGATGGCCCAGACCTGGTCACCAAAAGGACCGGCGACCTACCTCCTGGAGGTTTTTGGGTGGGGTTCGGACATGTGGGTGGTTGGTGGTGGAAAGGTACCTGGCATGTTTAAATGTAAATAATTGCCCCTGTGTGGGAAAAGTTTGTATTGACCTTTTTCTTTCTCTTGTCTTTGCAGCCCGAGGACGTGCTGATGATAACTAAGGGGGAATGTGGCGCCCCTGACTTGGTCAGGCACCACAGAGTATTGCACCCATGCGGGGACAATGCTTCCAGGTAATCTCCAAAGGCCAGGATGAGGTGCACACACAAACATATAGTGACCAGGCCTCCCACATTACCAGAGGGGACCCTTGGGTAGCCAGAAGGGGTTAACTTTCAATTCCCAGCTGGGGGTGTGTTCAGGGGCTGGTTGCTAGGAAGCAGGGCAGAGAGAGAGAGAGGAAGAGGAGAGTCGGGAGTCTGGAGGAAGAAGTTGAAGTGTGAGGAAGCAGGGCAGAGGAGCTCTAGAGTGTGAGACAGGTCCTGAGGAGTGCAGTAGCTGAAAGCGGGGGAGAAAGGAGTACCGTGGGTCGGTCTGAAAACCATCCAGAGAGAGAAGGGTGGCTGAGTACGGAGATCCCGGTATCCGAGCACACAAGGGGAACTAGATCCCCAGTACAGGCAGCAGATCATCCAGAGCTGCTTAACCTACAGGTGGGGGTACTTCATGCCCTCACCACAACTACACAGCGCTTGAGCCAAGCAGCAATCTCCGGGCCCATAAGGGGACAGGGCCAAAAGCCATCCCACCAAGGCCACGCTGCCGGCAGACGAGCCAGAGAGAGGGGAGCAGGGTGGTAACAGCTTCCCTGGAGGGGTCCTACCACGCTTCAAGCAAAGGATCCTCCTAAAACAGAAAGAGTGCAAGGAAGGCGAGTGGACAGCTACCCTCAGAACGGCCTCCTGGAATTCCTGGTTCAACCTGGTTATCACAGTGTCGCCCGGGCATCTCACCGTGACCTCCAAACAGTGAGTAAACACGTTGAAAGACTTCTTGGACTGTGTTTGAGTCATTCTGCGACCTGTGGTCCCACACACATACACCGGGGCCTGGGGCTTGCCTCACTCTCAGGGGGCTAATATACTGACTGCACCCACCATCAGCCTCAGGCATCCCTTAATCTGCAGTGGCGGTCCCCGCTGACCGCAATACTGAGAGTGGCGTCACGACAATCCTAAAAGAAGGTTCCCTACCTGTGACCAGACTGTTCCATCCACGTGGAGTCCCTGAAGGTACTGCACCGACACATACTAGCGGGGCTTCACATCTATACTGTGTAGTGAAATAAATAATTAAATAATTAAAAAAAACGGCGTGCGGTTCCCCCCAATTTTAAAACCAGCCAGATAAAGCCATACGGCTGAAGGCTGGTATTCTCAGGATGGGGAGCTCCACGTTATGGGGAGCCCCCCAGCCTAACAATATCAGCCAGCAGCCGCCCAGAATTGCCGCATACATTATATGCGACAGTTCTGGGGCTGTACCCGGCTCTTCCCGATTTGCCCTGGTGCGTTGGCAAATCGGGGTAATAAGGAGTTATTGGCAGCCCATAGCTGCCAATAAGTCCTAGATTAATCATGTCAGGCGTCTATGAGACACCCTCCATGATTAATCTGTAAATTACAGTAAATAAACACACACACCCGAAAAAATCCTTTATTAGAAATAAAAAACACAAACATATACCCTGGTTCACCACTTTAATCAGCCCCAAAAAGCCCTCCATGTCCGGCGTAATCCAGGATGCTCCAGCGTCGCTTCCAGCGCTGCTGCATGGAGGTGACCGGAGCTGCAGCAGACACAGCCGCTCCGGTCACCTCCACGCAGGTAATGAAGACAGCCGCGCGATCAGCTGCTGTCACTGAGGTTACCAGCGGTGGCCGCGGGTAACCTCAGTGACAGCTCAGCTGATCGCGCTACTCACCTCAGTTGCTGCGTGGAGGTGATAGGAGCGGCGGTGAGTAGCGCGATCAGCTGAGCTGTCACTGAGGTTACCCGCGGCCACCGCTGGATCCAGTGACAGCGGGTAACCTCAGTGACAGCAGCTGATCGCGCGGCTGTCTTCATTACCTGCGTGGAGGTGACCGGAGCGGCGGTGTCTTCTGCAGCTCCGGTCACCTCCATGCAGCAGCGCTGGAAGCGACGCTGGAGCATCCTGGATTACGCCGGACATGGAGGGCTTTTTGGGGGGCTCCAGGGCAAATCGGGAAGAGCCGGGTACAGTCCCAGAACTGTCGCATATAATGTATGCGGCAATTCTGGGCGGCTGTTGGCTGATATTGTTAGGCTGGGGGGCTCCCCATAACGTGGAGCTCCCCATCCTGAGAATACCAGCCTTCAGCCGTATGGCTTTATCTGGCTGGTTTTAAAATTGGGGGGAACCGCACGCCGTTTTTTTTAATTATTTAATTATTTATTTCACTACACAGTATAGACACGCCCACCGGCTGCTGTGATTGGGTGCAGTGTGACACCTGTCACTCAGCGTGGGGGCGTGTCTCACTGTAACCAATCATAGGCGCCGGTGGGCGGGGAAAGCAGGGAATACGAGATTGTTTAATGGGCGGCCGGCTTTTTCAAAACAGTAAAAGCCGCCGGAGCAGTGTGAACGCCGTGCAGCGCCGGGGATCGGGGATCGGTGAGTATATGAGAGAGGGGGATAGACTGACATGGACAGAGAGTGAGGGACAGAGATAGTGACCGACTGACAGAGATTAGTGAATGACAGACATTGTGAGGCGCTTCAGAACGCAGCTTTTCAGCTGCGCTCTGAAGCGGACCTTTTTTAAGCTGCGGTGCAGAGCGCACACCTGCGCACATAGCATCAGACACCAAAATCGTATGAGGGATGTCACACGTTACAATTGACTAGGTTCGTGCAACAAAACGCTCAATTCTAGAGAATGATACGATGTGTTTGCGATCAACGGTTTTGCGTTCAATCCTGATCGCACGTAGCTGTCACACGCAGATATCTCACAAACGATGCCGGATGTGCGTCACTTACAACTTGACCCCAACGACGGATTGTGAGATATATTGAAGCGTGTGTAGCGGGCTCTAGTCAGCAGCTTCATTGAGGCTATAAACAAGGCAGACATGGTTTATTATCATCTCTGCCTTCCTGTTCATTATATGCACAGCACTGAATGAGAACAGTATATACAGTATACAGTACCGTAAGTGATAATAGTGCTTTCTGCTACCATCTCAGTTATCATATGATTGCCTGGTGACTGAAGGAAATAGTGGCTGCTGGATCGTATGCCAGATTCACCCATCCTTTTTTATAATTTGATTTGTCTGTGATGCAGCAGTACTAATAGTCTAAGTTAGGAAAGTGAACTAAGAAAAATATTGGAAAAAATTAAATATATGGGATAAATTAAATAAAAACTGAATTGCCATGTGCATAAGTATTCAACCCTTTTGCAATTAAGCCCCTAAAAATTTCTCATGCAAGCAATTACCGTAATAAGTCACAGTGAAAGGAAGTCCACCTGTGTGCAATCTAAGGCGGGCTTTGCACGTTGCGACATCGCAAGCCGATGCTGCGATGTCGCACGCGATAGTCCCCGCCCCCGTCGCAGGTACGATATCATGTGATAGCTGGCGTAGCGAAAATTATCGCTACGCCAGCTTCACATGCACTCACCTGCCCTGCGACCGTCGCTCTGGCCGGCGACCTGCCTCCTTCCTAAGGGGGCGGGTCGTGCGGCATCAGAGCGACGTCACACGGCAGGCGGCAATAGCAGCGGAGGGGCGGAGATGAGCAGGATGTAAACATCCCGCCCACCTCCGCCGGTGGCAGGTAAGGAGATGTTCCTCGCTCCTGCGGCTTCATACACAGCGATGTGTGCTGCCACAGGAATGAGGAATAACATCGTACCTGTCGCGGCACCGGCATTATGGAAATGTCGGTGAATGATGATACGATAACGACGTTTTTGCGCTCGTTCATCGTATCATCTAGCATTTACACAGTACAATGTTGAAAGTGACGCCGGATGTGCGTCACTTTCGATTTGACCCCACCGACATCGCACATGCGATGTCGCAACGTGCAAAGCCGCCCTAAGTGTCCTGTGGTCGGTCAGTATATACACACCTTTTCTGAGAGGCCACAGAGGCTGTAACACCATTACCAAGATGCACCAATAACCAAACAAAACTATAAAGACTAAGGAGATCTCCAAAGAAGTCAGAGACAAAGTTGTTGAAAAAAAAAATCAAAATTTGGTTCTAATAAAATATCCCAATCTCTGGTGATCTCATTATCATCATATGGAAAGAAAATGATACCACAACAACCCTGCCAAGAGAGGGCCGCCCACCAAAACTCTCAGCCCAGGTAAGTAGGGCATTAATCAGAGAGGGAGGCACAAGGTAGCCCTGAAGGAGCTGCAGAGTTCCCAACCAGAGACTGGAGTATCTGTCCATACAACCACAATAAGCCATATACTCCATACAGCTGGCCTTTATGGAAGAGTGGTCAGAAAAAAGCTTATACTTACAGATAAAAATTGGAAAACTCATTTTGATTTTGCCAAAAGACATGTAGGAGACTCCCCAAATGTATGGAGGAAGGTGCTGTGGTCAGATGAGACCAAAATTGAAGTTTTTTGGCCATCAAAGTAAACGTTATGTCTGGCGCCAAACCACCACAGATCATCGCCCCAAGAACATCATCCCCACAGTGAAACATAATGAAGGCAGCATCAGGCCGTGGGGATGTTTTTTGGCAGCAGGGACAGAAAAAATAGTCCGAGTCGAGAGGTAGATGGATGGTGGAAAATATAGGATTATTCTTGAGCAAAACCTATTTCAGAGTCAGATGACTGGGACAGAGGTTCCCATTCCAACACGACAATGACCAATAGCATACTGCTAAAGCAACACTCAAATGGTTTAAGGATAAATGTGTACATTTATTGGAGTGGCCTAGTCAAAGCCCAGACCTTAATCCAATTGAGAATCTGTGGTCAGATGTGACGATTGCTGTTCACCAGAGGAAGCCATCTAACATGAAGGAGCTAGACCAGTTTTAAATTGAAGAATGGACAAAAATCCCCATGGCAAGATGTGGTAAGCTCATAGAGACTTATCCAAAGAGACTTGCAGCTATATTTACTGCAAAAGGAGGCTCTACAAAGTACTGACTTTAGGGGGGGTGTGAATAGTTATGCACACTGAAGTTTTCAGTTATTTTGTTCAATTTGTTGTTTGTTTCACAATAAAATGAAAACCAAATGTTCTCAGTTGCAGGCATGTTCTTTACATGAACTGATGCAAACCCTAAAAAAACCAGGGACATTGCAGGTTGTGAGGTAGCACGAAAAATGCCAAGGCACTGTACATTCACACACCTGTGTAAGTGTCGACATCTGAGAGAAACTGATAGATTTTGTTTTCCTCAGGTGTCATCCTAGTTACATAATTTTTTTCTCTCATCCATTTTTTTCCACTGAAGCCAGTACTGCCTGAGCTTTTTTTCACCCATTGTCTCTTAATAATGGATCAGTTAAACCCGGATCAAACTTGGATGGAACTCTGAAGTCTGTCTTCCTACTTTCTTCTGAGTTTCACTGATTCCCACAGCCCTTAATGGCTGAATCGCATCCACAAAACAGATGAGAATAAGATATGCTCTGAAGCTTCCAGGGAGGAGACACGGATCATTATTAAAAATGATGTGTGTATGGCCTAAAGCGGGATTTACACGCTGCGACATAGCTAGCCGATCCTAGCGATGGAGAGCTATCGTTATGCTGATATGTGGAGATTGCTTCCATAGCGAACATTATCGCTACGGCAACATCACATCTACTTACCTGCTCGGCGACGTCGCTGTGACCGGCGAACCGCATCCTTTCTAAGGGGGCTGTTCGCTCGGCATCACAGCAACGTCACTAAGCGGCCGCCCAATCAAAGCGGAGGGGCGGAGACGAGTGGGACGAAAATCCCGCCCACCTCCTTCCTTCCTCATTGCTGGCGTGTGGAAGGTAAGGAGAGGTTCCTCGTTCCTGCGGCATCACACGTAGCGATGTGTGCTGCCGCAGGAACGAGGATCAACTTCGCCCCAGCGACAGCAGCGATAATTGGGAGAGGACCCCCATGTCAACGAGGAGCGATTTTGGACGTTTTTACAACAATCCAAAATCGCTCCTAGGAGTCACACACAACGAGATCGCTACAGCGGCCGGATGTGCGTCACAAAATCCGTGACCCCAACGAGATCGCTGTAGCAAAATCGTAGCATGTAAAGCCACCCTAAAGGAACTAGAATTCATCATTTGCAAGTTTTTTTTAGTAACTTTCCTTTTTTGTCTTATGGTGTTAGTTGCCGTTTTACGTTCCAAATTCAGCCAAATGGTGCATGTGTGTCATGAATTGGCACAGAGTCAATAATGGGTTTTTCTTCCTGGTTTGAACTGTTTTTGTGAATACTGGAATAATTAAGAATACACCAGAGGCGACTGGAATGGAGTTTCACAAAATTTCGTGACTTTAAAAAGTGGCAAATGATGAATTAAACTAAGAGTAGGTTCACATGAGTGTATAAAAAAAATCAGTCCTGATTTTCATCCAAAAAAGTTGGACAATTTTTTTCTCATTTGTCATATGCGTGTAACCCATGTGTCGTCCACTTGTTTCTGGTATTATTCTTTTACAAACCCATTTACAGTTTCCTATGTTACAGAACTGCAAAGTAACCATAAAAAATGGATGCCATACTTTGGAATCTGATTTTTTTAGCGCACCCATAGACTTGAATGGGGGAGTCTCATCCGATTTCAGAGTAATATCTCAGCATGCTGCAATTTGTTTTCACACAGATTCTATCAGAGAATAAATTGGTCAACTTCACTGCCCCATTGAATAACATTGGTACGAGTGTTGGCCATTTTTTCACGAATAATACTTGGACCAAAAATGCAGTCATGGGAACAAGCCCTAAAATACATGGAATTTCTGGACTCCGCTGAAAAGTGAAAAACAAAAGAAAAACAGGCAAGCACATACAACATAGCCTTAAAAAATGCACAAATAGAATAATGAACTAGGTACATTTACTGTATGTAGATAATCCGAGATTGGTGCAACCATTAGTAAGTCTCATTTAGGTTATGTCCGCACTTTGCTTTTTACCTGCTTTTTACCTGCTTTTTTGCTGCTTTTTCAACTGCAGCGTTTAATGCCAAAATGGACATGTTCTGCTTTTCAAGCATAGTCTATGGGAATTTGGGTTTCTTGTGCGCACTATGCTGTTCAAAATGCTGCATTTTCTGGCAGAAATTTGGGCAAAAACTCTGCTTTGCAGTTCAAAACGCAAATGGCAAAAACAATTGACATGTTGTTTCTTTGAAAAGCAGAGTTTTTGCCCAAATTTCTGCCACAAAAAGGCAGCATTTTGAACAGCCTTCCCACTACATAGTCCAGAAAATCCCAAGCGTGAACCCTGAGAGCAAGCTCACCCAGTTAGCCACACTGGTGAGCGGGACCCGACTAGTTTTATGCTAAAGGGACCAGTTAGAAGAAAAGGTGTCAAGGAAAAGGTCACAGGCTAACAGGCAACACCAACGGGCATGGGATCCAGGTGTGCTCCTTCCAATCGGCAGCGGTGTCAAGAACTTTGGTTTACCACAGTTTCGGTTTCAGCGTTATTGGACTGAGTGAATACATAAGTGACCCTTACCGTCCCAACGGCAGCTCCCCGTCTCCCTCATCGAGTCCCGGGGCATTCCCCCTACCCGTGGAGGGGTTAAACACCTGGCTGCCCACACCATCGCTACCGGGTACTCCGAATTGCAGCAGTGGTACTCCACCTTACCACACACCACAGGTGGCGTCACGAACTTTCTACATCCTCCCTTGTAAATATTCCCCCTTTTATTCCGAGTGGCAGCGTGACCCCGACCCCCGGGACCGGAGACCCCTCGAGCCACTGCGGATCCGGATCCGAGCAGCCCCGGCTGCTGACGTGAGGGCGGCACATATATATATATATATATATATATATATATATATACACACACAGTATATATATATATATATATATATATATATATATATATATCTATCTATATATATATATATATTACGGGCAGTATATATCATCTTTAGCTTTGGCCCAGACACAAGAGATGGGTGGCTCACATCAGCTCTTAAAGGCCCTGTCACACAAATCTGCGGCAGATCTGTGGTTGCAGTGAAATTGTGGACAATCAGTGCCAGGTTTGTGGCTGTGTACAAATGGAACAATATGTCCATGATTTCACTGCAACCACAGATCTGCCAAAGATTTATCTCTGTGTGTGACGGGGCCTTAAGCAGGTGGAATTGTGCATTATGATGAGATATTGGACTACAAAGAGCCCATATTTTGTTCTTGCACAGGGGTCTCTTCTGTCTGTATCCATCCCTGGATGATTGCATTTCATATCAATCAAAAAGTGATGGCCAGCAAGCTTCTCATTACTCTTAAGTGCTTTTGCTGTAGTCAATGCAGGTATTATAAGGAATAATGTGACCCCTTCTATAAATAATAAATAATTTAAGATAAATAATTTAAGAACTCACAGAATTCTCTGACCTGTCGCTGTTTGTGTGATTTATAAAAATCTTATAAATTACATAGAGGTTAGATTATAATCTTATGTACGATACTGTATAATCACTTATAATATTGCTATAAAGCAGTATAATTACTGTCAATGGACAGTGACCTTTTTATAATCCTTATTAATTTTCTATAAGCAGAAAGTCCATGTGGCCGGGTTTCAAGTAAGTTTCCAGTTTCAAGAAAATCTTTGGAGATTAATAGGGAAGTCTAAGAATAGTGAAATACTGCCAAGAAAAACATGGGATGGGAGGTAGATGTGGTCTGTTAATTTGCTGAACAATTGAATGTGGGAGAAATATAGCGGTTTATAAGAAATTGGATATTGTTTGTTAATAACATACAACAATTATTTCCAACATCTCATTTATCAGCATGACGGAAGACATCACCACCTCCCTCACAAGTCTCCCACTAGGAAAAGGATATTGATTAATGGACAGCGAATCTTGCAAAATTAATTTAGGGGAGAGTCATTTGATTTAGCCAGCAGATTAGATTGTGTCCAAATAAAATTGATTGCAATGATAAAACGTTTTTTTTTTTTATCTGAGCTCTCTCCACAGGAGGAAAAGGGTTAAATAATATAAAATACATTATACTCATCAGTCCAAAGCCCTCACCTGTCCTCACGGGCAATGCTAGGCTTAGAAAAAAATCAGATTAGGGAACAAAGATCTAAGCCCCCTAACACCAACAAAAGAGAAAACACCTCATGTAGCACAGTGATAACTTTTTGAGTACAGATATTGCAGATGTTACCTGCAGTGATTTGTAACATCACAGAATAACAGACTGATAACCTTTTGAAGTCCTATGTCACATTTGAAGCCCTATGTAACACTGTGCTGCTTGATAGAAGCCCCGCTGTCTGCCAGGAAAAGGATGAGTCAGTGGAAGGTCCCCTTCGCAGTTCTGTGTCTCCAATACACGTGGTGTCCGTTTTCACACGTCCCGGATACACGTTCACACGCATACTAATTAGAATCAATTGGGATCTCACACCGCCATGTGATCCACACGCAGACATGTCTGATTTTTCCGGCAGCACGGATAAAATACGGACATTAAACGGATAGCATTCCTGTGACATCTGTGTGACACCTAATGGAAAAAAACAGATGATACTGAAATGAATGTTTTTTTCTGTGTAAAGGATGTGCAAGGACAGATATATGCTGGATAATTTAATAGATAGATAGATAGATAGATAGATAAATAGATAGATAGATAGCTTGTACAGCTATTTAGCTGAATGAATTAATAAATAATTAAAAGAAAAAAATGACGTGGAGTCCCCCCTATTTTTTTACCAGCACAGCGAAAGTAGCAACTGCAGGCTGCTTTACCTTGGCTGGTTATGAGAAAATAGATGGAATCCCAAGTGTTTTTTTTTTCTTCTACTTTTTAAATAATTTAAAAAAAAAAAATGGCATAGGGTCCCCCCTAATTCTCATGATCAGCCAGTCAAAGTACAGCAGACAGGTGGGAGTTGATAATATTAGGGTGGGAAGACCTATGGTTATTGGGCCCTTCCTAGCCTAAAAATAGCAGCCAGCAGCCACACCAAAAGTGGTGCATCCATTAGATGAGCCAATTCTGGCACTGTACCCAGCTCTTCCAGATTGCCCTGGTGCGGTGGCAATCAGGGTAATGGTTTATGGGGTTGATGTCAGTTGTGAATTGTGAGTCTTCAGTCACATAGAGTGACATGTAGAGTGACTGCAGACTTAGGCCCTGTGTGTCGCGCACCGGAGCAACCGAGCTGCTCGAATCTGGGGGGTCGGTGGCTCGAGTGATCCCAGACCCGGGTAATGGCGGACGCTTAATAAGATGGCAGGGGCTATTTACCAGGGATAATAAAGTTAATGTTCGTGACGCCACCTGCGGTAGTGCGGCAAGGGAATAGATGCCGCCGCTGCTGCTTGTGAGGGACTGGGGCTAATGGAATCAGCAGCAGATGTGTTAACTAGAGATGAGCCACCTCCTTGGCGTTCGAGTTCAGTTCGGTTCGTTGAACGGAGGCTCCGTTTGACGACCGTTCGACGAACCGTTCGACGAACCACTCGAACCCCATTGAAAACAATGGCAGGCAAACACAAACACATACAAACACATAGAAAACACCTTCAAAGGTGCCAAAAGGTGACAAACAACTCCCAAGACACCACAAACCCATGGGAAAGTGACAAGGACATATACTCATGCGAAAACAAAAGAGCTGGACGAGTAAAAAGAGGAGGAAACACAGATATAGGCATGTCATGCCCTTCTAAAATCATGTAAAACACAGCAAGTGGACTCCAACCAGAATCTCCCTTTTACCCAAATATTGGGCCACAGACACCACTTTAGTGGCATCACTTGTCCTCCAGTTGCAAACTTGACAGGTAGATTTTCATGTAGCACAATCCAAATCCACAAGCCTTTACTCTCCCCAGGAAGACACCGGGGTAGCAAAGTCCTTGCTGATCCATGACTTGTTCATCTTAGCTCATTGTTAAAAACACAGCAAGGGGACTCCAAGCAGAGTCTCCCTTTTTTCCAAAAATTGGGCCACACACACCACTTCAGTGGCATCACTTGTGCCCCAGTTGCAAACTGGATGTGTTGATTTGCATCAAGCACATTCAAAAATACGCCAGCCTTAACTGTCCCCAGGATGACACCGGGGTAGGTAGCAAAGTCCTTGCTGAACCATGACTTGTTCATCTTGGCTCACTGTTAAAAGCACAGCAATGGGACTCCAGGCAGAGTCTCCCTTTTTTTCCAAAAATTGGGCCACACACACCACTTCAGTGGCATCAGTTGTCCCCCAGTTGCAAACTTGACAGGTTGATTTGCATCAAGCACATTCCAAAATATGCCAGCCTTTACTCTCCCCAGGATGACACAGGGGTAGTAAAGTCCTTGCGGATCCATGACTTGTTCATCTTGATGAACGTTAGTCTGTCCACATTGTCACTGGACAGACGCGTGCGCTTATCTGTCAGCAAACAACCAGCAGCACTGAAGACATGTTCCGAGACAACGCTGGCTGCGGGACACGACAAGATCTCAAAGGCGTAAGTGGCGATCTCAGGCCATTTTTCAAGATTTGAAGCCCAAAATGAGCAAGGATCCAGTTACAAAGTTATGGCATCGATGTTCATTTGGAGATACTCCTGTATCATCCTCTCCAGCCATTGCCTATGTGTCAGACTTTTTGTCAATTGTGGCCTTGCATTGGATGGTCTAAAAAAAATTATGAAACGATTCCATAAAATTGCTGTTACCAGCACCAGCTGGTATGGTTTGACTGATAATGACGAGACAGTCCCATGTTTGGCAAGTTACAACTGGGAGATTCACTCTGTGCACCACTGGTGTTTGGTGCAAAAGTCGAGCTAAGATTGCGTAACAGTTTCTGCTGATACTCCTGCATACGTGTGTCCCTTTCTATGGCTGGAATTATTTCTCCAAATTTTGACTTGTACCGGGGATCTAAGAATGTGTTCAACCCAGTAGTCATCATTACTTCTAATTCGGACAATCCAAGGGTCATGTTGTAGGTAGTGCAGCAAGAAGGTGCTCATGTGTCTTGCGCATCCCTGCGGACCAAGTCCTTGCTGTGTTTGTGGCGACGAGGTGATAACCTTGGTTCCTTCCTATGACATCTCCCCCCCAACCTTGAACAACCGAAATTTGACCAAGGTCTCCCTCATCTGCTGAGTCTTCCATGCCCATCGCCAGTTCGTCCACCATTTCTTTCTGGGCTCCTACACCTTCTTCAACAGTTTGGCTGCTACCATGCGCCCTTGTTAATCCCTCTCTCCCACCGTCCCATGCCTGCCGCCTTGGGGATGCAGAACGTCTGGACCTTGCAGCTTTTGGTAGCCCTTCCGCATATGAATCCTCCTGTACTTCCTCCCCTTCCTCTTGTCTCACACTCTGACTCCGAATAGTGTTTAGAGTGTGCTCCAGCATGTAAATGACTGGAATTGTCATGCTGATAAATGGCATTGTCAGCGCTAAACAAATTCGTCGCCATGTCGACACTGTGCAGAAGGGTGCATAGGTCCTTGATCTGAGACCACTCCAGCAGCGTGATCTTCCCCACCTCTGCATCTTGTTGGCCCAGGCTTTACATCATAACGTATTGCACCAGGGCTCGGCGGTGCTGCCGCAGTCGCTGCAAAATGTGGAGAGTCGAATTCCAGCATGTCGGCACATCGCATTTCAGGCGATGAACCGGCAGGCCGAAAGACTTCTGGAGCGATGCAAGTCGGTCAGCTGCGGCGGTTGAACGGCGGAAGTGAGCAGAGAGTGACCGTGCCCTGTGCAGAAGCCCATCTAGGCCGGGATAGTGGGTTAAAAATTGCTGGACAACAAGGTTCAACACGTGAGCCATACAAGGCACATGAGTCACCTTGCCCCGGCATAGGGCCGCACCCAGATTTGCAGCATTGTCGCACACAGGCCTTCCCTGGCTGCAGGTTGAGTGGAGACAACCATTTACTAAACTCGCTCTCCAGAGCTGACCACAACTCCTCAGCTGTATGACTCTTATTTCCCAGACATTTCAACGTAAAGGCCGCCTGATGCCGTTGAGCTCTGCTGCCAGCATAGTAAGGAGGTGTGCGGGATTCCTTCTGCGCAGTTAAAACACAGGTGGCCTGACCAGGCAGGCTTGGGGAGGAGGTGGAGGACCCAGACGAGGTTGAGGAGGCAGAAGCAGTGGAGGAACTTCCACATACAGAGGATTGACGCACAAGTCGTGGGGACAGCAAGACTTGTACAGCAGACCCTTCTCCATTTCTCACCATAGTTACCCACTGCCCAGTCAGTGACATGTAACGTCCCTGTCCATGCTTACTGGTCCAAGTATCGGTGGTGAAATGCACCCTGTCACACACAGAGTTTCTCAAGGAAGCGGTGATGTTGTGTGCGACATGCTGGTGTAGTGCAGGCACGCCTTTCTTGGAGAAGTAGTGGCGACTGGGCATCTGGTACTGGGGCACTGCGACGGACATAAGGTCTCGAAAATCCTCTGTGTCCACCAGGCGGAAAGGCAGCATTTCTGTAGCCAACAGCTTGCAGAGGGTGAAAGTCAACCTCTTAGTTTGTTATGGCTCGGAGGAAATGGCCTTTTAATTGTCCACATCTGAGGGACCGAATTCTGGCTGCTGTGCGGAGTCTGTGTGGAGTAGGGTGTCCCTCAAAAACTGCTGGTCTGTGAGGAAAGTGTAGGTGGAGACATGATATTGCCTTCATCCAAAGTTGGTGTTCTCAATGTCTGAGAGAGCTCTACAACTGCATGCACCTGTTTCGCCTCCCAAAACAACTGATGATGACCTGCCAAGCAAACTGCCTGTTGTGGTTAAAGAGGTGGAAGGTCTGCGTAGAAAAACATGTGTGACAGCTGTCCCCACAGTCATAGAGGATGAAGAGCGCGCGGATGCAGTTGAAGGGGCAGACGGTGGTTGGCTCGCTCCGCTAGGCCGCATTGTAGCACAGTGAGCTTCCCACTGGGACTTATGCTTGTTATTCATGTAACGGCTCATGGACGAAGTAGTCAAACTAGTGAGTTTTTGGCCTCTACTTACAGATTGGCGACAAAGCCTACAGATCACATGAGTTGAGTGATCCTTTGCGATGTCAAAAAAGGACCAGGTAATGCAACTATTAGAGCCCATGCGACCTGCAGAGCCACCCCGACTTGTGCTCAGAGGCAGAGTTGTGGCTGAGGATGCAGTTGGTGACATGCTTCCAGTACTCCTTCTTTGTCCAGGAAGGTGCAAGCTAACCTCGTCGTCAGTCTCATCCTCCTCCACCGCCTCTGCTGACCTCCTCGAGTGCATGACTGTGGGTTGACAGTAAGTGAGATCTAGAACTTTATCATCAACTGTTGTGTTTGCACTCTCCTTGCCCTCAGACCTAACCTCTTCCTGCCCTGACTGAATAGTTAAGTTGACATTCCAATCAGGTATCTGAGTCTCATCGTCATCAGTATATTTCTCATTGTCTCTACCAAGAGGTGTTACAGTTTGTGAATGAGGATCTACATTATGCTCAGAAACTTGGTCATCAGGGCCTGAATCAGACTCACAAAGCTTCTGGGCATCACTGCAGACCATTTCCTGGTCTGTACTCACTGTAGCTTGGGAGCAGACCTTTGATTCCCAGCCTATAGTGTGACTGAACAGCTCTGCAGACTCACCCATCTCTGTTACACCATACTCTGCAGGGCGGGTGAAGACTTGAGAGCTGGGATAAAGCAAGTGCGATTGGGGTGACAACTCAGAGGACTGTTGTTTTTTTGGATGTTGAAGTTGAGGTGGAGGAGAGGCCACTTGTTGGAGCACTTGAGATCCATTCAAGCATGTTCTTTTTTTTGTGCATCATCTACCTTTGTTACAGTAGTTCGGTTCCGTAAAAAAGGGAGCACATCAGATTGTCCACGGAGAGTAGTAGACATCCTACTTTTACTTGAAGATGGCCTTTCTTCAGTAGATGTTACTGTAGCTTTACCCCCTCCCCCACGGACACAAACTTTTTTTCCCTTTCCAACACGCCTGTTCCCCTTTTCCACCAGTATCTGTCCTTTTGCCACTCATTTTGTTTGTGACCAGATTGGACACTTAAAATGTCGTAGTAAAAATGGAGAGGTGGTGTACAATGCACAGGTGGTCTAGCTTTATTGACAGCTGAAGAACCAACACTGACTATCCCTGACAATGCAACTATGGCCTTAAAACTGGCAACACTGTTTGCTATAAAAATTGCGTAGCAAAAATGGGCAGGTGTTTAGAATGCAGAGGTGGTGTACCTTGTGTGGCACCAGAGGAACACTAAAGGCCGCTTTACATGCTGTGATATTGGTACCGATATCGCTAGCGTGGGTACCCGCCCTCATCTGTTGTGCGACACGGGCAAATCGCTGCCCGTGAGGCACAACATCGCCCAGACCTGTCACACATACTTACCTGCCCGGCGACGTCGCTGTGACCGGCAACCGCCTCCTTTCTAAGGGGGCGGTTCGTTCAGCGTCACAGTGACATCACAGCTGTGTCACTGAACCGCCGCCCAATAGAAGCGGAGGGGCGGAGATGAGCGGGACGTAACATCCCGCCCACTTCCTTCCTTCCGCATTGTGGCCGGGAGGCAGGTAAGGAGAGCTTCCTCGTTACTGCGGTGTCACACGGAGCGATGTGTGCTGCCACAGGAACGAGGAACAACCTCGTTACTGCTGCAGTAACGATTTTTGAGAATGGACCCCCATGTCACCGATGAGCGATTTTGCATGTTTTTGCAACGATGCAAAATCGCTCATAGGTGTCACATGCAACGGCATCGCTAATGCGGCCGGATGTGCGTCACCAATTCCGTGACCCCAACGAGTTCGCATTAGTGATGTCGTAGCGTGTAAAGCCCCCTTTAGTTAGTATCCCAGACATTCTTTTAGTATGCCACTAAGTGTCAGCACTGTTTGCTATAAAAATTGCATAGCATAAATGGGCAGGTGTGTAGAATGCAGAGGTGGTGTACCTTGCTTGGCACCAGAGGAACACTAAGTTAGTACCAAAGACACTTTTAGTATGCCACTAAGTGTCAGCACTGTTTGCTATAAAAATTGCATAGCATAAATGGGAAGGTGTGTACAATGCAGAGGTGGTGTGCCTTGCGTGGCACCAGAGGAACACTAAGGGGTACTTTGCACGCTGCGACATCGCAAGCCGATGCTGCGATGCCGAGCGCGATAGTCCCCGCCCCCGTCGCAGCTGCGATATCCTTGTGATAGCTGCCATAGCGAACATTATCGCTACGGCAGCTTCACATGGACTCACCTGTCCTGGGACGTCGCTCTGGCCGGCGACCCGCCTCCTTATTAAGGGGGCGGGTCGTGCGGCGTCACAGCGACGTCACACGGCAGGCGGCCAATAGGAGCGGAGGGGCGGAGATGAGCGGGATGTAAACATCCCGCCCACCTCCTTCCTTCCGCATATACTACGGAAGCCGCGGTGACGCCGGTAGGAGATGTTCCTCGCTCTTGCGGCTTCACACACAGCGATGTGTGCTGCCGCAGTAGCGAGGAACAACATCGGACCGTTGCATCAGCGTAATTATGGATTACGCCGACGCTGCACCGATGATACGATTACGACACTTTTGCGCTCGTTAATCGTATCATCGAACCTTTACACACTACGATGTCGCATGCGATGCCGGAAGCACGTCATTTTCAATTTGACCCCACCGACATCGCACCTGCGATGTCGTATTGTGCAAAGCCCGCCTAAGTTAGTATCCCAGACACTTTTAGTATGCCACTAAGTGTCAGCACTGTTTGCTATAAAAATTGCGTAGTAAAAATGGGCAGGTGTGTAGAATGCAGAGGTGGTGTGCCTTGCATGGCACCAGAGGAGCACTAAGTTAGTATCCCAGACACTTTTAGTATGCCACTAAGTGTCAGCACTGTTTGCTATAAAAATTGCGTAGCAAAAATGGGCAGGTGTGTAGAATGCAGAGGTGGTGTACCTTATTTGGCACCAGAGGAACACTAAGTTAGATGTCAGTGGGGTCAAATCGAAAGTGACGCACATCCGGCGTCACTTTCGACATCGTACTGTGTAAATGCTAGATGATACGATGAACGAGCGCAAAAACGTCGTTATCGTATCATCGTTGCATTCACCGACATTTCCATAATGCCGGTGTGGTGACAGGTACGATGTTGTTCCTCGTTTCTGCGGCAGCACACATCGCTGTGTATAAAGCCGCAGGAGCGAGGAACATCTCCTCACCTGCCGCCGGCGGCTATGCGGAAGGACGGAGGTGGGCGGGATGTTTACATCCTGCTCATCTCCGCCCCTCCGCCGCTATTGGCCGCCTGCCGTGTGACGTCGCTATGACGCCGCACGACCCGCCAGCTTAGGAAGGAGGCGGGTCGCCGGCCAGAGCGACGGTCGCAGGGCAGGTGAGTTTATGTGAAGCTGGCGTAGCGATAATTTTCGCTACGCCAGCTATCACACGAAATCGTACCTGCGACGGGGGCGGGGACTATCGCGTGCGACATTGCAGCATCGGCTTGCGATGTCGCAACGTGCAAAGCCCGCCTTAGTATCCCAGACACTTTTAGTGTCACTAAGTGTCAGCACTGTTTGCTATAAAAATTGCATAGCAAAAATGGGAAGGTGTATAGATTGCAGAGGTGGTGTAGCTTGCGTGGCACCAGAGGAACACTAAGTTAGTATCCTAGACACTTTTAGTATGCCACTAAGTGTCAGCACTGTTTGCTATAAAAAAAGTAGCAAAAATGGGCAGGAGGGTAGAATGCAGAGGTGGTGTACCTTGCGTGGCATCAGAGGAACACTAAGTTAGTATTCCAGACACTTTTAGTATGCCACTAAGTGTCAGCACTGTTTGCTATTAAAATTGCGTAGCAAAAATGGACAGGTGTGTAGAATGCACACGTGCTGTAGGTAGCAGGACAGCAATGGAAGCCTCAGTTTCTATCCCTGCCAATGAAAAAATACAGCAAGGAATGGCCTGAGCTGAAGTAGCCAGACACTGTTATTTAAAGCCGTGCACAGCGTTGGCACGAACCTGCCTAGCAACAATGCCTATGAACGGCTGTAATGTAGCCCTGAAAAGGGCTGAAATTACAAGTAGTCCCTAATCCCTAAAGCGCTGTGTAGATTGCACTGTATGTCTATAGCGCACACAGCAGCAGTGGCAGCGGGAGCGGGAGAGGTGACTGTCACCCACCCACAGCAGAAAGATAATGGCGGCGACGGGGAAAATGGACGGGTCTTATAGGGCAAGGACATGTGACATGCACAGCCTATGACACATGCCCTTGCTTGTCTGGCAAAAATCCACTTTGCTGTGTGTGTGTCTGTGATTTGCTGACAGCCTGGCCCATCCCACTGTATGCGCGGTTAGAAAAAAAAAAATGGCGATCGGCATTCTTTCAGCACTTAGCTGCAGCACTGATCTAAACCCCGTCCCCACCGCACACTATACGCTGACTTTTGATATCATGATTCACAGTGACTCACACTATTACAGTGAGAAGCCAGCAAGTAACTAGCTACGCTTTTTGTTGATCGAATCGTTCTCGAACGTAACTCGAACTACCGAACTTTTACCAAATCGTTCGAGTTCGTTGAACGACTCGAACACCCCCCAAAATCACTCGAACATGAACTTGGCGAACCTCGAACATCGCTCATCTCTAGTGTTAACCCCCTACACAGGTAGGGTAAACCCCAGTGTCTTCTAGGTGCTGGATGAGGTGCAGGCTGAAAGGAATGCAAGCAGACAAAGTTCGGGTGAAACAGGGAGTCTTTACTGATGATTTACTCACAGGTTACACTCCTCTGGTGCTGAGGACAGATTCCTGGTTGCCTTTGTCCCGGCTCTGTCCGTGTAGCCTGGCTATGGCCCCCTCTGTGCACTTCTCTTGTGGCGTGGCTCCCTCCTGGCTTGGAACACTTGAAGGGCCACTAAAGGGTGGTGATGAGCTCTGGAAGTTTCCTCACCGTGCAGATTCTGGCAGAAGGCTTGAAGCTTTCCTACTTCTCCCCTCAGGCTCTGCACCTGGTTGTGTGCACAGCTCTGTCAGAGTCTCTTGCAGACCCCAGAGCCAGCTGCTTCTCCCCTGGGTATCGTGCAATCTATCCTCTGGCCTCGCACCCAGACCTGACACCCAGCCGGGTGTGCTCCTCCCTTCTCTCTCTCTCTTCATTTGGACTCCTCTCCTCCACCCATCAACTCCTCCCCTTCCCTCTAGGGACCTAACTACAGGAGGGTTGGATTTACACCTCCTAGGCAACCTCCACTTCCTGTCAGGCTTTACAACATAGGACGGCCAACCCTCTGATCATGCTCTCTTGTGGTCTAGGGTGGTGTTGTGTGAGTGTTTTAGGTGTGTGCGGGTTTAGCCAGAGCTAGGACTCCAGGAACCAGGTTGCTGATCTTAGTAGCATGACCGCAGGGGTGCTACATGTGCTCACTAGAAAATGGAATTTTCTTAAGAAAATTCCGCACCCTGTGAAAGATTACCACACCTGCAGTAGAAGACCACAGGGACCAACCCGTGGAAAATTTCCGCGAGTTGGTCCTTGCGGTTTTTTACCATTATCTATGCCAAAAACCGCAGGTACCTGCGGAAAAGAAGTGACATGCACATTCTTTTTGCTGCAGAAAACATGCAGCAAAAACTGTAGGTGAAAAAAAGCAGTGTGCGCACAGCATTTTTTTTTTACCATAGGTTTTGCTGGGGAAGGACTGCAGCAAGGTTACGAACATTTTATGCAGCGAAACATGCAGCAAAACCGCGGTAAAAAACGCAGTGTGCACACAGGGCCTTATGGATTTAGACTTGACAACCACTTTAAGGGTTTGCAGATCCCTTTCAGTGTTTTCCCCTGCATAGTGTCGCACCAGGCCACCCAATATGCAGTGGACTTTTAAGAATTGAACCATGTTCCAGTTCCTTTGGAAGTGCCACTGTGCAGAGAAAGCCTTGTAGAGGATGCAGCACCTAAATTAATGCTGTCGTCCTTCATTCTAAGGATAGAGGATCTCAGAGGTCGCCAATCAACCACACCAAAGACCAAAGGCATAACCTCTTAGAGGATTTCAGATATATATATGGTAACATACAGAAGAGACTATGTGTAAAGAGTTGCTTTCATTGTTATGTTGAAATGAAAATGAAACAAACCATAGAACTATATCTATAATTACTGCAACCGATTGGAATTCAGCCTCTCAAATTACAGAAACTTTCCATGATTTTGGTACATTATTGGGACATATCTAAAAGATAAAAAATATATGGGGAACTCCTAATCTTTTCTAAGGTCTTGATTTCCTGTTAATTTTGGAGACTATGAATAACGGCTATACGTAATGTTAAGATTGTCTCCTAAAAGTAAAGGCTACTTTACACGCTGCGATATCGGTACCGATATCGCTAGCGTGGGTACCCGCCCCCATCTGTTGTGCGACACGGGCAAATTGCTGCCCGTGCCGCACAACATCGCGCAGACCCACACATACTTACCTGCCCGGCGACGTCGCTGTGACCGGCGAACCGCCTCCTTTCTAAGGGGGCGGTCCGTGCGGCGTCACCGCAATGTCACTGAGCGGCCGCCCAATAGAAGTGGAGGGGCGGAGATGAGTGGCCGGAACATCCCGCCCACCTCCTTCCTTCCTCATAGCGGCCGGGAGGCAGGTAAGGAGAGGTTCCTCGTTCCTGCGGCGTCACACATAGCGATGTGTGCTGCCGCAGGAGCGACGAACTACATCGTTACTGCTGCAGTAACGATAATCGAGAATGGACCCCTATGTCACCGATGAGCGATTTTGCACGTTTTTGCAACGATGCAAAATCGCTCATCGGTGTCACACGCAGCAACATCGCTAATGCGGCCGGATGTGCGTCACAAATTCCGTGACCCCAACGACTCCGCATCAGCGATGTCGCAGCGTGTAAAGCCCCCTTAACACTAAAAATCACATACATTTAAAATAAAAAGCTTTTTAAATTCACCCGTCTCCAGCGACGATGTCTTCAACCACTGCTGTCTGCTGCTTCCAGGCCGGCTAATTATGCTCATACATATTCACTGCACAGCCGACCCAGAAGTAGCTGCAGAGGGCAGACAGTGCCAGCTGAACACAGCATCGCAGGAGACTTCAGCACCATGGCAGCAGCAGCATGGACAGGTGAGTATAAGTGCCTGATCTCTGTGTATTATCAGGGATTACACACAAAGATCACACGTGCCAAAATCACGACGCACGGAGGGCCATACACACCTTTATCACGTCAGTGAAAAATGTGTGTTTTTCACTGACATGTGAAGGGGGCCTTATAGTGATCAGAGTGAGGATCTGATAAATTATCTACAAGGATTTCTCCCTTAAATTACATAGTTACATAGTTACATAGGATGAAAAAAGACCTAGATCCATCTAGTTCATCCTTCTACCAGCAATTATATATTTTGTCACTAAATCATTTATAACTGACAATGTTGTGTGTGCTGAGGAAATAATCCAGCCCTTCTTTAAAAGCTGTTATAGTATCTGCCATTACTACCTCTTGCGGTAGAGTATTCCACAATCTGACTACTTTAACTGTATAGAACCATTTCCTATTTAGTTGCCGGAATCACCTTCCTTCCACTCGCAGTGAGTGACCCCTGCTCCTTAGTATTGTTTTTGGAAGAAATTTGTCATGTGGCAGTCCTTTATATTGACCACACATGTATTTACACATATAAATGAGATCTCCTCTGAAACGTCTTTTTTCTAAGCTAGACAAACCCAACTTTTCCAACCTCTCATTATATGGGAGGCCTTCCATTCCTTTCAATAATCTAGATATTCGCCTTTGAACTGACTCTAACTTCTGAATATTCTTTTTAAAATGTGGAGCCCAAAACTGGATCCCATATTCTAGATGTGGCCTTACCAGTGAGATAGGTAACAGGGAAAGAGACAGACAGGGTAAGAGACAAACAGGGAAGGAGACAGACAGGGAAAGGGACAGACAGGGAAAGGGACAGACAGGGAAAGGGACAGGCAGGGAAAGAGCTAGAGAATCAGAAAGGGAAAGGGAGAGAAACAGACAAAGAGATAGAGAGAGACAGGAAGATAGAGAGAGAGAGAGAGGCAGAGAGACAAAGAGATAGAGAGACAGACATGTAGAAAGAGACAGACATAGAGGGAGACAAACAGAGACTGGAAGAGAGGGAGAGTTGGAGAGAGACAGAGAGACATTTACTATCCTGGGCAACGCAAGTTACTACAGCTAGTTTTTTTTATATATATATATATATACACATATATATATATATATATATATATATATATATATATATATATATATATATATATATATATATATATATAGATAAATATAGATATATATATATATATATATATACACTATATATATATATATATATATATATATAAAATATATATATGTGTGTATATATATATATATATATATATATATACATAATTTATTTTCAGATCCTGTTTTCTCTGCCCTCCCTGAGACTGTAAATAGTTTCTCCCTTCTCCACTATTGAGATCTGTGTACAACCCCTCCTCTTCAACACTGCAATCTCGAGAACTAAGAGAAAAGAATAGAAGGAATGCAAACAGGTCTGTCAGAACCAGAGGTGTATCTGGGGGGTGGGGCAGGCAAGGCATTTGCCCCAATACAGCCGGAAAGGGGGGGTGCCATCTTGGAACCACTGTCCTGCACAGAATATGTGTGAATGTCAGTATGGTAAAAGCTCCATTGGAGCTGAAGAAGGGGGGGAATTGAGGAGACAGAATTGGGAGCAGAAAATATGTGGGGAGACAGTATGGCGAGTGGGTGGAATGTATTAAGAACAGTATAAGGAGCAGATGGTAATTTTTGAGGAAACAATATGGAGGGGGAATGTGCGGGGTGATAGTATGAGAAGGGAGGAAATGTGTGTGAAGACAGTATGGCGAGCAGCAGAGATTTATTGAGAAGACAGTATGGGGAGTGAACAGAGAATATGTGAGGTAACATTATGAGAAGTGGGGTGTAAGGAATATGGTAGGATGGAAATGTGTGAGGAGACAGTGTGATGAGGAGGTGGAGAAATTTGTGAGGAGACAGTGTGGAGAGGAGAGTTGAAAAAAGTAATAGAAATACAGTATGGGGATGATGGGAGTGAAGTGTGAGGGGACAACAGAGGAGAAATGTGCGAGTGGTCGGTGGGTGGAAGACTGACGGGACAGTACAGTGGAGAAATGTATGGTGGGAGAAATGTATGAAAAGATAGAAAAGTGTGAGGAGACAGAGTATGGAGATTGGGTAGTGTGTGGAGGGAGCATTATAGAGAGTGGGAAGCATGAGAGGACAGTGTAAGGGAATAGTATGGAGGGAACAGTATGCAGAGAGGGAAGTGTGAGGAGGGGGCACAGAGTAGAGAGACAGTATCAGGGGGAAAAATTGTGAGGGGAAAGTCTGAAAAGGGAGCACAGTATGGAATGGAGATAGGTCATTGTGGAGGCCATGTGCCATAAAAGGGACAGTCATATTTTGTGGAGGGAGGACAGTGAGGAGCAATCAATTATTAAGGGGCACAAGTTTAAAAACAGCCAAGTTATGGTGGATGATAAATTTAGTGCATCTTTAGACATTTTTGTCTAATGCCATGACTCCTTTTTGCTGGCAAACTCTTAAGCCATATACTGTATTTTTGCCACGATTTAATGCATGTTGTTGAATTAAAACCACGTATCTCTGTGGAGCTATAGCCCCTTTTTTTTAGTGAACCATCAACATATAAATAATAAAAAATAAATATATTATCATAATATTACTTATTATAATTCTAAATAGGTATATACTACATGTGCGAATTGGCATCAATCAATTACCGTGTGCAAATTTTTTGCCAAAGTCGAGGCACATGAAGAATAGTAAAGCTGCCCCATTGTTCTTATTTCCCAACTTATTAACTGACCGTGGAACTTTATTATAACACTTTTTGCTCAGTGTGCAATATTTTTCGTTTGTTTTTCCTGTTCATTTTTGGCATATTTGTCAAATTCTTTTCATCCCGGCAATGGTTATTCCTCTCTACTTATTGATGGCTCCGGTTTTCCTGTGCTGAAAGACTCCAGTTTTCATGATTCCACAAGGTAGTCATTTTTCCATTGTTTGTGGTTCTCATTATTGTATGCTGAGATGTACTTCTACTTTGTGTAACAAGATCCGTGTCAGCATTGTTTTTCTGGATCAAAAGTAAATACATAAAAGTTTTTCATGGGTTCACCTTAATCTTCTTTTGAATATGTTCTCTGACTCCCAACTAAGTGGGTATATTCATCAGTCACACTTCATAAAACATTGGAACAATCTATGAACAGCAATGCCAAATTGCATTCAAAACAATATCTGGTTATTTGCTATTAAACAGTGTTGTGAAATAGAAAATAAATTGAAAAAACAGTAGATAAATATAATAAAATGTAGCTGGCTCATGTAAATTGTAATTGATGCCTGAAAATTGCTATAAAATATTATTTCCAGGCAACAGGTCTTGGTACAAAATCATCAGGTTTATAAGAAAAACTTGAGAATTACCAGTTCTTGCTAAACATCTATTACTCCATGGCAGTGCACTAGAAACAAACCTCATGAAGGTGCACAAACAGACAAGGTTTACAATTTTGGGTAGAAATATGGGTTTTTATGAATCTTTTAATGTATGCAACACCAAAAAAAGATTTGTATGACATTATAGAGAGCAGGATGACATTTTCTACCAAGCTGCCACAATACAGTGGAACCTTGGTTTGAGAGCGTTTTGCAAGACAAGCAAAAGCATTTTAAAAATTTGTAACGGTGTAATTAGCAATATTTTGCAATAAGAGTAAATACTCACCGCGCACACTTCCGGTTCCGTCTTTTCACTGCGCTCTGACCCACTCTGGAGGTAACTTTCTGTACATATGTACTGTATATGTGATGCCCTGGACTAGCCAGGTAGTCACAGGTAGGCCCTTACACAAACACCTCCCCCCTTAATAAGGTGACAGCAGCCAACCTACAAAACCTTGTCACCTCCCTCAGGGTTTGATGTTCACACCAGGGGGCAGAGCCAGGTGGTTGGCCACGCCCACCGATGAGTTCACAGGCCCTGAGACAGGAAAAAACGTGTAGATTAGTTTTGACAGTGAAGTGGAGTGAAGTTCAAGTGCAGACCTGTGTCCAGGTCTGCCACAGTCTAACAACAGGTGTCTGGGTCGGAGCCCAGTCACCTCTGGCAAGGAGGCAGATGGTGGTGGCTGCCTGCAGGAGCTGGGATTACAGCCGGTGGAACCGTAAGGGACCGGGATCGGGTGGTGGCCCGCCAGTACCGAACCGGGGAACCGATTGGAAACCGAAGCACCAGGAGGGGTACTCAGACCCAGTACGAGGCCCAGAAACCACTGGACCGAGTCGAATCCACTGATTGAGGACTGGACTTTAGGTCCTTTCCCACCTAAGACCCGACTGAAGACAACAGCCCAACCATAGGGATAGAAAGCCACCGCCCAGGCATCAAGATCCCACGGGCCAGTGTCTGCAGGCAAACGGGCCCTACCGGCACACACACAAGGCTGGGGAGCGGACTACCATTGCTCAGGCATAGGAGTCATCATTTCTACCAAAAGTGAGGTGCAGGAGAAAAGCGTAAACCACCAACCATCAATGACCTCACTGCTTCACCACCGTGCGGAGCTGCCGCCCCACCACCGTGCGGAGCTGCCACCCCACCACCGTGCGGAGCTGCCGCCCCACCACCGTGCGGAGCTGCCGCCCCACCACCGTGCGGAGCTGCCGCCCCACCACCGTGCGGAGCTGCCGCCCCATCTACACCCCACCTACTGTCTCCTCCCCATAATCCTATAGAATGTAAGCCCGCAAGGGCAGGGCCCTCTTCCCTCTGTACTAGTCTGTCTACTGTAACTTGTATATGTAATTTGTATGTAACTCCCTTCTCATGTACAGCACCATGGAACTAATGGTGCTCTATAAATAAATAATAATAATAACCTGAAAAGGGGAAAAGCGCAGCCGGCTGCGGGCACCGTCCACCATCTTGTTTGGTTTACCAGAGACTCTAGTGTGTCTGTAATAGTGAGTACAACAGTGTCTTCGGGCCGCGCACCGCGCCGCACCGTACCGACACGCCGGCCCGCATCCATTCCCCCACCTCAGCATCTTCCTCGGGCCCCTGGGACCATCATCCCCCTACTCACGGAGGGGTCAACACCAAGCTTTGCAACACCGTCCCCGGGAGCCTAGTTAACGGCAGCGGTGGTGTCCATCCATTCACCACAACCCGTGGGTGGCGTCACAAACTTAATCCCCAAACAGCCGCGGCCCCGGCCGTGGACCTCTCCACTGAACACCACCCCTCACGTAGCGCCAAACCCCTTTCGGAGCAACGTGACTCCCCTGGGTTTGGGAGGAGCTCGAGCCACCCAACAGAAACGAGCCCGGATCCGAGCGGCTCGGCTGTGGCCGAGCGCGGGGCGGTACATATACAGTATACCATTGTACAGTACAGCATATACTATATAGCATGTCTAACAATTTGCATTTGTGGATACAGTATTGTACTATATGCTGCTAACCAGTACAGCACATTGCTTGTACTGTAATCCAACTGACTGTGCAGTATTCCTACCCCCAACTTGGCTTGGTTCTACCCTTATTTTGGGGAGATTAGATTTGGGGTGTGTTTTTTTGTGTACTGTACTAGAATAAAGGTTGTCATATGTATACAACATTTTTCTTTCTATAGTGTATGTAGCACCCCTGAGGCATCAGGTGCCACAAAATGTAAACGTTGAAACCCAAACCCCGGAATATCTGTGCCAGTTAACATACCAGCACCCTCAGGCCACATACATAACCCCAATTCCAGACTGGGAGACTGCCTAGCAACAGGTAAACGGGATGGGCACTTATTGGCTAATTGCTACCCAATCTGTAGGGAGAGACCCAGCAAGGGGAGGTGCCAGTGGTCAGTTGGGAAGTTGGCGGGAGGGAGTGAGAAGAAGAGAGGAGAGTGAGTAGAGAGAATGAAGTAGTTAGTAGTCGGAGAGGGTGAAGGAGAGAGGAGTGAGGAGTGAAGTAAAGAAAGGAAACGTGTAAAGACCTGAAGTAACAACGGAACGCTGTAACAGTTGTGGGGGACTGTGGAGAACCAGAACTCCAGAGATCGTGAGTTACCTGTGGAAGTGGAATACTCCAGAAACCGCAGAGAGCCTGTGGAAGTCTGGAACCGAGGCGGGGTGAAGACCCTAGGACAGCAGGATACTTTATGGTCAACTGTTAAATCTGCCAAGTGAGGGGATCTCCAGGGTCTCTCAACACCCAAAGAGTCTGAAGCATCAGCAGCAAAGAGGGGACCGGGGATTGAACCCCTTAAATAGTCCAGGCTGCCTGCAATAGGACCAAGATTGAAACAGAGGGGCTCCCCCATAAGCTCTAAGGCACGGGAGCCCAATACAAATGAGTGTGCATGAAGGATAGCTAATCCAGGTCACAGCTGGCACGAAGAACAAGGGGAGCGGATACACCTGAAACCGGCACCCGCGGGTCCAGGTACTGAGCCAAAAGTAAAAAAAGGCAAGTTGAAATTGCAATACCAGTGTGGACTGTTTCCTTCTCACCTCCGTACACATACACTGATTGTTTCTTATTATAACCCCCATCATCCACTGCTGGGACCTAGCCCTGCTTGCGAAGGTCCCAAAACACCTAAGCTGCATTATTCCACCAGCCCCAGCAGGACCCTGCAGCAGCGGTTTCAATAACCTGGCTTCACATCGCAAGTGGCGTAGTCGAAAAACTCTCTTATTTTATCTTCTTTTATTTTTCTCCCATTTTTCACCCCCTTTTTATCGGACCGACCCCCAGGATCACGGTACTGGGCATTGTCTGCGACCATGACTGTTCCCTACTGCGCTCCACGCGCCCAGGACCGAGTACCCCACAGCCCTGGGGCGCCCCATGTACCTCCCGCACACTAACAATTCTATTGTAAGCTAAAGTGCAGTTTACTGTAATTTATTTTATATGATTTTTATTGTACTGTACAGTATTTTGTATTAGTGTACTGTAATTTTATATGAATACAGGACATTATTTTGTATTACTATAAGTTTGTATAAATACAGTTAATATTTTTGGGTTGTGGAACGAATTGTCTGCGTTTCAATTATTTCTATAGGAAACTTTGCTTTGATATAAGAGTAACCTGGTTAAAGAGCACACTCCTGGAACCAATTATGCTCGGAATCCAAGGTTCCTCTGTATTCTATTTTATATCTAAACATACAGATCTCCTACAGAGCTACAAAGGGATTTTATAAAACCTAAAGCTGGCCACACACATTGCAGAAACTTTAGTGGATCAGTCAGATTTCGAGAGGGGGCCTCCCAATAATCCATGAAAGACAGTTGTCGAAGAAAAGAATGAAATTCAACATTCTTTGTTTCTTTGCTGCTATAGGGGTCTTTCAGCAGCTTAGTTCCCTTCCCCAATTTAAATAAACATGCAGAATCTAGATAAAACATTTTTATTGCAAATATTTGCATTTATCTGTCAACGTGGTTCTGTATTGTCACTTTAAACCACAATATGCTCACTGGTTTCTATAATCATATGACAGACAATTCTAAATGTTGCAGAATGAGTCAATCTTTCATGAAGAACAAAGTTGCAGAATAATTCTTAGAACAATTTGTCTAATTTTCTTGTTTGGTTATCCATGCACTTTACAGGAAGCAGACCCAGTACTCTGTTACACCATACAGTCACAATTTATCAGTCCACTCTGCACCATATATCTGGAGCCAATTTCTCCTCTTTCCTGTTTTTTGGGGGGGTTAATGCCACACATTTGTTTCCTCCAACCTATAGTCCAGTAGAGAGAGTCTCACTATTTGACAATTATGCCCCACCTCAGTAAAGCAACTTTCCTTCCAAACCCAGATTCCCAAAGGCTTTTTCTGCACATTTCCGTTCCTCCACAGTTCAGTCTCCTGCAAGTCCACACCTCAGGTACAGTATCATTAGGCCTCTCTATAGTTATTTTCTGACCCATATTGACAGGTATCATCTTCAGCCCTCAATAGATCCTAACTGCAGCCTGTCACAAACAGCCGGGTGGGAGTGTCACAAGATTCACCCGATGTTCACCAATTTGTCACGATTAGACTGCGCTCTAGCACCCCCCTTGTTGGCAGGTCACTTTTGGTACTGCCAGACAATAAGAAAATGAGGCTGCTGAGCTACTAATGCCAAATATTGAAGGTCTCCCAGAATGGGTAATGTATTCCCGCTAATGGAATGTATATATATACCACGGTACCCCTTACTGGTAGCACCCCAATAATTTTGCTGCGACCCCCAAACTTTCCAGATAGTCCGGACACCTGTTACATATAGCAAAAGGCTCTTCGGTTTCAGATTCGTATTAGGGAGCAGGAGGAACGAACTATTAAATTTTATATATTTAATCTGAAAATAGGCAGTGTTTATAAAAATATACAAGATGTTACAAAGGAGAACAATACAAATATAGTGTAGACAAGTACATAAAAATAAAAGGGATAAACATGAAACTTACTAAATTCATGCCATAGATGTGATGTCCGAATTTATGGAGAGAGGGTCTCTAGGTAATAAATGGGCAGCACCAGGCGCTAGGTATGCCCTCCAGTACTGACCCAGGCCAAAAATGGCCTTCTCACTTTTATGACCTACGTTTAATCTCCCATCTGTGACCTCATCTTACGATACCTTGTGGGCTGTGCTGAGGGGTCAGAAAAATTATGTAATTTTAGTTTTTCGCATATCTTTTATATCTCAGTTTTTCAAACAGTACACCTCTTGGAACAGTGTCTGGGAGGCTGTGGTGGCTGCTGCACGCAATATTGATCGTAAACAGATCAAGCAACTGACAGAATCTATGGATGGTCGGCTGTTGAGTGTCATCATAAAGAAAGGCTATATTGGTCACTAATTTTTTGGGGTTTTGTTTTTGCATGTCAGAAATGTTTATTTCTAAATTTTGTGCACTTATATTGGTTTACCTGGTGAAAATAAACAAGTGAGATGGGAATATATTTGGTTTTTATTAAGTTGCCTAATAATTCTGCACAGTAATAGTTACCTGCAAAAACAGATATCCTCCTAAGGCCCCCTTCACACGTCAGTGATTCTGGTACGTTTGTGCTTTTTTTTGTACGTACCAGAATCACTGACATACGCAGACACATTATAATCAATGGGTCTGCTCACAAATCAGTGATTTTTCACTGAATGTGTCTCCATGCACGCGTGTCCGTGATTCTGCACAGAGACAAGTCCGTTTTTTTCTGGCATCACTGATGACCCATGGACCACACTATGGTGTGATTCGTGTGTTATCCATGAAACACGTACTAGAAAAACACTGACATATTAAATAATAAACATTTTCAACTAACCTTTCCAGCGATTCGCTGTGCAGCCTCCACTCTCTGCAGCTCCTGCCCGGTTCATGAATATTCATGAAAGCAAGAATAGCCGACCCCGAAGTAGCTGCAGAGAGTGGTGGGCGGACGCTAGAGAGTCGAGGAGTTCAGCACCATGGACAGCAGGAACGAAGGCAGGTGAGTAATGTCCATTTGCAATCACGGATCATAGATCACGGATCACACATGGACAACCCACGTGTGCCGTGAATCACGGAACACGGAGGGACATGTGCGGGTTGTACACGTCAGTGAAGAATGTCAGTGTTTTTCAATGACGTGTGAAGGGGACCTAAGATAGCTAAATCTAAAAAAAAAACCACTCCAACTTCCAAAAATATTAAGCTTTGATATTTATGAGTCTTTTTCGTTGATTGAGAACATAGTTGTTGATCAATAATAAAAAATCCTCTAAAATACAACTTGCCTAATAATTCTGCACACGGTGTATAAACTATTTTTTTTTTTTTTTAAATTAACTTTTCTATATTGAATCAATTCGGTGAAAGAAATCTATCATTAAAGAACCCAGACTAAAAAAGTTTTTTAATGTGTTGGAAAGTTTCATTGCTATCCTGCCCTCTAACATCCAGAATAAAATCAAGACACATTTCTACCACAGCTGGTATGTAGAATGGGAGCTAGTTAAACACTCAGCCTGGGGCCACACAGGGGACCACTGCGATCCTTGCATGACACTTGGCTCACGCTGGCAGCACAGCAGGAGCCGAGTGTCATGTGAGTGTCACTGTGCCACCCCCGTGTCAGCAGCTGGGCTGCTCAGATCTGGATCCGCGGTGGCTCGAGGGTTGTCCGAACCCGGGTGTCGTGCGGCCACTCAAATAAAGGTGGTATTTACAGAGGATTGTGTTTCGAGTTTGTGAAGCCACCCCTGGTTTGTAGTAATGTGGAGTACCACCACTGCAATTGGCAGTACCCGGGGGTGATGGAGTGGGGCAGCCAGGTGTTAGAACCCTCCACGGGTAGGGGGGATGCCCTGGGGCTCAGTGATAGTGGCTGGGGAGTGCCGTTGGGTGCGAAGGGGTCACTTGCGTACTCACTCAGTCCAGTAAACTGACACCGACATCGGATAAACCAAAGTTCTGGATACCGCTGCTGCTGAGGGGAGTTACTTTGGGTACCGTCCCTAATCGTGCTGCCTGGTAATCCATGACCTTCCTCCTGCCACTAAGTTCACCTCTCTGTTGGTCCCGGTAACATAGAACTACTCGGGTCCCGCTCCCCAGTATGGCTAACTGTGGGAGCTTGCTCTCAGGGTTCACGCTTTAGATTTTCTGGACCGTTTTTGTGGAAAGTCCTATCCCCCTCGTTGCGGTACTACCCCGATTTTGGATCGGGTTGGGGAGCTGATTTTGAAGGCTCCGTTCTCGTCGGGTAAATTGTCAGGTTGCCTGATGCTACTCCCTGACCTGGGGTCCACATACCACGTCGTGCCCTGGTCCCAGCCAGGTGATGGTACAAGGCCTCCAGCTGTCCTCCTCAACAGTTCCATGCCCCTTGTCATGATCTCCTGCGACCGGGGGCCAGCTCTTACTAGGCCCAGACCACCGTCTGCTACCTAGATGCTTCCAAGGAGCCCGGCTCCTGACCTCATCTCTCCTTCACTTCCAAACTACTTCTCTCCTTGTGACACTTCTGACACTCCTGACCTCCCCTTAACCAACCCCCAAATGGGCGAACCTATTCCACTCAGGCCGTCCACTGGTGTGTCTGGTTCATCTGGTGCAAAGTGTACCTAGGACTTTAATCAGCTGATGTAGGCAACACCATGTAGTTGGCGACCCATAACCAAGGAGGAGGTGGATATTGCACAGAAGGGCAGATTGCACAATACTCTATGACGACTTGATAGTCCAGGTACGTCACATCACTGCGACTGAGGTCCAATCGTGCGATCGGACCACAGCTGCAGGGGGCGGGCCGGCTGTGAGGAGAGGCGGGCCAGCGTTCCACAGGACAGGGATTTATCTCCCTCTCTCCTCCGTTGCTGGCTATTGCCATTCTCGCCCTGCACTCGCAGTACACCGGTGTACTGTGAATGCAGTGTGATTTTTCTATCGCCCCATAGACTTGAATGGGTGCGAGAGAAACAAGGATCAAAACTACGGCTGTTTTCTCGGTCCATTTAGGGCTGAGAAAATAATCGCTCATGGGTGCTGGCACATAGGCTAATATTGGTCAGAGTGGAATGCGATGTTTTGACGCATTCCACTCGCTCTGATTTTCATGCCGTGTGTCTTAGGCCTCACCCATATAATCTATCTAGTGAGCCTTGAAACACTGGAGTTTAGAGAGCCACCGACCAACCCCACCCCCTCTTTCTCTTCCCTTCCGCCATTGTTGTTTTCCTTTTCCTTCTTTTTGTTGCTTGATTATTTATCTACTTATATTTTCAAAACAAACATTTACCAGAGTCTTATATTGTCAATGTACAAATAGTATTTACTGTACAAACATTTTATGTAGAAATTCCAATCCTGGGTTTGCAAGGTTGTTATTCTTTTGGTATTTATGACTTAAAACTTCAACAAAAACAAATTTTAAAAAATGTGACGCCCCAGTTCCTTCACTCTTTGACAGGTAACCTTCCTTCTGAGATTAATGCAGGACCTGTCCTGAGTCTAAACCTCTGGTACTTCACCTCTACAACAATAGCCAGCAGTCTCCCCTGCCGCTTTAAAGAGGCACAAGCTTGTACCTTGTGATGACTAGGTCCTGGTCCTTCAACTGCATAGAGTTTCAGTAATAAGGCCTCACACCTCATACATGACACTCTCACTAAATTGGTCTAAAACCTTCTCCTTTTATGGGCTCTGAATTTCCCTATTTAAATTGCTTTAAATCAATTTATAAAATTGTTTCCAAGAAATATATAACCTTTACAAGTCTTTAAATGACAAGTTGTAGACTATAGGGCATAAGCACTAGTACATAGGGCTGGACCAAATGTACAGATTGCCTTACCTGTATCCATAAAAAATATTAAAATATCATTCTAGGCAATATATGGAAGACCATCTTTCACTTGAAATACCCTTTCTGTGAAATCAAACATACCAGGCGATACCATGGGCAACATAGATTGTAGCTTGACTGCATGATGTAAGCTGGTATATTACTGCCCAAAACATTTCAGCGTTTCAGAGAAAATATACTTTGGATATCCAGTAGTTGGAGAGGAAACTAGTTTTCTGCCAACCCCAACCAGCTCTTCCCAACACTGCTGGAGGTGCTTGATTTGTTTTTTCCCCCTTGTGTACATATACTCCTTGACAGAAGTTCTGTCACTTATCCATGTTATGTAAATAAAAGCTTAAAATCTGACTTTAAATTCATCCATTGGTTTTATAAATTACTCTTTTGAAAGCTGAAACCCTCCCAAATTTGGTTTAAGTTATGAAAATAAGTTGCTGTAAAGCTGAAATATTGATCATTTAATGAACACAGAAAGGTCAGATTTTGGCAAGACAAAAGTTTTGTTGCTCACAGAAAGCAATGGGAAATTCAAACAAATAATTAACTTGTAATACAAAGATATGTTGTATAACATTGGTGAATGAAGTTGTGGTGCTATTAGAGCCATATTTAATATTTTGTGTGACTTCCATGAGCTTGAAGGACTGCATCCATGTGGTTCAACAATGATTCATACAATTTATTGATGAAGTCATCAGGAATAGCAAAGAATGCCGTCTTACATGTCTCCCAGAGTTCATCTAGAGTCTTTGGTTTTGTCTTCCAAGCTTCCTCTTTTATCCTACCCCAAACATGCTCAATGATGTTCATGTCTGGTGACTGGGCTGGCCAATTCTTGAGCACCTTGATCTTCTTTGCCAGGAGGAACTTTATTGTAAAGATGCATTTATGAGATGGAGCACCATCCTGCTGCAGAATTTGACCCCTTTTATGATTGGTAATGTAAGAGGTAGCTAATACGTCTTGATATTTTAGGCTATTGATATTGCCTTCTACCTTGCAAATGTTTTGCACACCCCCATACTGAATGTAACCCTAGACCACGATCTTTCCACCACCAAACTTAACTGTTTTCTGTGTGTATTTTGGATCCATATGGGCTCCAGTAGGTCCCCTGCAGTATTTGTAGCAGCTGTGGTGTAATTCAACTGAAGATTCATCAGAGAAATCCACCTGCTGCCTCTTTTCCAGCGTCCATCTGTTTAGCAGGCTGTGGGACTGTGGCACTGATTCGACCATGGAAGCCATTTCGAGACAGAATCCTACAAACTGTTCTAGTTGACACAGGGACTTGAGGTGACCAGGCCTTTTGGAGCTCTGCTGCAGTGGAAGAGGAGCTGGCATTGAATTTTCTAACTAACAAACGTTCCTCCTAAGCAGTTGTCTTGCGGGGTCTGCCGGACCAGGGCTTGTCAAAAACATCTCCAGCCTCTTCAAATCTTTTTTTTAATTCTTTGTACTTGACAGTGAGACACATTAAAGGTACCAGCCACCTCTGCAGTGGATCTGGTATTAAGCCTCTTGATAATCAAGGCTTTTGTTGCAGGGTGGATTTTTGGCATGTTGTCAGAGGTCAAGTTGCAGTTCAAGTGAAGGTCTGGGGTACTGGGTTTCTTTTTATACACACCCACTAATTAACCGATTATTTAGTGAGCACAGGTGACAATGTAAACAAGGATTGGGTGCATTATATGACAAGGCGACAAAACTTTTGTCTTGCCAAAATCTGACCTTTCTGTGTTCATTATATGATCAATATTTCAGCTACTTTATTTTCATAACCTAAACTAAATTTGGGAGGGTTTCAGCTTTCCAAAGAGTAATTTAAAAAACTAATGGATTAATTTAAAGTCAGGTTATAAGCTTTTATTTACATAACATGGATAAGCGACAGAACTTCTGTCAGGGAGTATATCGTAGTAGTGACAAACCTGTCAAACACCTCGAGCAGCGCTGGGATGAGCTGGCTGGGGCAAAGCCGGACTAGTCCCGTATCTGCCTATGGTCCACCACATCTTCTATGTATAGTTAAAGTATATGTCCTATGAAACCCCTGAGCATTTCAGAAAATAATATAATGGGCTGCAATTATGCAGCCAGTCTCTTGTCTATACTGCCTATGGTTTAAGCAGCAGAAGTAACCTGACACTTTCCCTTTAATAGTATTTGTGATTAATTTGAAATCTTGAATCTCCCATTATGTTTTCATGAAAGCACCATAATAACTGTTGTACATGTATTGTGTTCTACTTATTTCCATGGCGTCAGATATCCAAAGGTCTTTAGTAACAGAATACATTCTCAACCATTTTTCATCTAGCTCCCACTCATGTTCCCATTCTTTCAAATCCTTACAGATCTAAGAAAACAACAAAATGTAGTCAGGATGTTTTCAAATAAAATGTGTGTATTTCATCTCTAATTCCTTGACACTAATGCAGAATGTTACAAGACAATAATAATCATAATTTGAAAGAACAAATGTGTGACACAAAGGTACATATTTACTTTTATTTGCTGGGAGTCAATTTGTTGTGAGGGATATATGGAAAGTTCCAAAGATAAATGGACAATGAGAGCAGAGGACAAAGTCGTGATGATATTTAAAGGAGACCTGTCAGATTGTTCTGGAAAAGGAAAAATATTATAGAGCAGATTGATATATAAAATAACTGTCAGGCTGCCACTAGGGGGAGCTGGAATCCTGCAGGGAAATACACTACACGGAGCTGAATAAGCAAGGAGTGGAACTCAGTGTGTACTGGTGCAGTGCCTCGCAGCATCAGCTGGAAAGCAGAAGCGGGGGATGGTGGGGCAGGCCGGGTCACACACAGTATGGGGAGAAGGAAGACCGGAAGAACGAGCAGAGGCTGGGTCGAGGTCAGGCCGAGGTCAGTACCAGAGGAAGCAACCGAGTGGGGACGTAGGAGAGGGGGGGAACAACTGGGGCTATTGTGGGAAGGAAGGAGGTGGGAAAGAGGAATGGCAGAATGACTAGGGGACGAAACACAGATAGAGACCGAAAGCACAGACAGGGGACAGATCAGGATCACACTTACAGGAACCAGCAATCACAGGAAAAGCACCGCTAAGCTTATAACCGATGCTGGTTCACCAGAGATGACAGTATTTAAAGCATCCAAGCTCTGGAAGTGAGGCTCGGGAGAAGGCTCCGCCCCCTAGCCATATGGACGGGGAGGCAAAACCATGACAATAACATTTTATATTGATATATAAAATAACATAGTTACATAGGTTGAATAGACTTATGTCCATCAAGTTCAACCTTCCTCCACCAATTATACATTCTTAATGAATCAGGAGCGTCTGACATGTGTCTTGTGCGTCCATGGAAATCTCAATCCGGTCCCCAACTACAGTAAAATTTCTAGCTTAGGGAATGTCATAGCATGAATTAGACAAGCTGTGAGATCCCATCATCGAAGTACCCCCGCCCTAGTTGTGCCTCATTTTGGCGGAGGTGGGAGAAACTTACATTAAAATGCTAAAAGTTGCTTCTCGGAATTCTGCAAAAAACTTTTCAAACCAATTTTTCCAGAATTCTGAATCAGGGCCATTGTGTGCTGCTGCCATCAATTTCTAATTTAATTAATTTTCTCAATTGAAATGGAAAAACATTTAATATGTATTTTAATTCTGTGCCTTTGATAGATCCAAAAGCAACTGGCATATAGAGCGCTATGTCAATGGACTTATGTATATACATATGCAAACAATTCCTAAATTATGCAATACATAATACAGGATTAAAAACACATTCAAAATTAAATATAATCAGTAATGATTTTCATAAACTCTGCTGATATACTGTATAGTGGTGTATTGTACCTAACAGTATTAACAATTGCACAAAAAATGCATCTAATACAAGGAGCTTTATAGTTAAATTACATCTAACTGTTGTTAGGCCCTCACAATTTCACCAAAAATAATATGACTTGACAAATTTAGTTCTCTTAATATGAGATGGTCATATTATTAATATGGCTGTGTCTGACCATTCAGGAACATGGTTTGACCATACCACATCTCCTGGGCAGAGGAGGAAGTAAAAATGTATACAGACATTACAGCACGGGATCGTCTATAATTCTTTGAGGTAAAACATTTTTTAAAATAAGGCAGGGAAATGTTTTACCTCACAAAAAGAATAAGCTACGATCCCATGCTGTACTATCTATATATTCTCTTTTGCATCCTCCTCTGCCCAGGAGAAGTGGTATGATCAGACCATGTCCCTGTACAGTCAGACACGGCCATTACACAGTACATAGCAGGGACACATATATAAGATTATCTCACCACAGGAACATTATTTTTTAAACCCATCTAATTGTGGAAATTATTATTCCAAGATCTATTGATTAAAATCAACTTTAAATTAATTTTGTGGAAAAACGTCTTTAAGGCCAAATTAAGCCTGCTCTATAAGAGGTTAATGTTCTGTACAATCTGTGTATTATGTGTACTACTTATCCCTTTAGTATCTGCTCTCCTCCCACACTTTCCTTTTTTCTAAGGATTAATCTTTATGATGAGGAGTATGGTAACAGGCATTGTTGGCTTTGTGAAAAACGAACGAATGTTCAGTCATTATAAACCATGGAAATGCTTCTGAATAAGCTGTAATATGACAGTTACATTCTATGAAGTTTAATGTTTTCTGCAAACAATAACTGTAGCGTTTGTATGGGTACTTTCACTGACAAATAAGGGAAAGCAATAAAGCCACAATTTCCTTTCGAGTGTCTCTAGGAAGGAACATGGTACAATTATCGCCTTAATGACACAGATCTGCAAGGGTAAAATTGTTTGAAAAGTAAGAGGTGATTTTTATATATTTTTGGTCACTAAACTCAGTAAAAATATTTACAAAATTACAATTTTTTCATAAGCACTGACTCTATAGGCTTTTTCTTGCACTATACTTTGACCCCTTTGCGTGACCTTTGGTGGATGATTTTGGTGTCATTAGATTGCTTAGGATTTAATGGACGTTTTGCTGCGATTGACTGTGGTGTGCAAAGAAGATTTCTAAACCCGTCTTTCATAATGGTGGTGGTGTCCATAGCATCCAATCATAGCAGACAAGGGAATTCCTTCCAAACTTTTCTCAAGAAGGTGCCCATCTTGCAGTGATGTTTCTGGGCTGGTTGAAAAATGTAACATTGAGTGCAATATGAACGAGGGGAGACTATTGATTCATCCAAAAAAAGTCTGAAAGCTGCTACCGCACAATGGCAATAAGTCGGCTTCACTGCCTGTAGGGCATTCTGTGCACTTAAAGGAAAGCTATGAGAAATTAGACTTTATTCTCAAGAAACTTAACTATGAGGATCAAGCTTGATGAATATGTGGTGATCTGAAAATTCTCTCTTTGGTCCTTGGATAAGAAGGAGAAAACACAAAGTGCTCATGTGTTTTTTGGGAATGGGACAGCCAGGATAGGACTCATCACTAGAGCCAAAATAGTTGGCCAATGAGAACATGTTTGCAACCTGGACTCAGAAACTTTTGCTGATCCCACTAAAATTCTCCTTCCACCATTCTACATTAAGCTTGGACTAATCAAGCAGTTTGTGAAAGCTCTGCCAAAATAAGAAGATACTTTTAAGTATCTGTGCACCAATTTTCAGGGACTGTTCGAAGCAAAGCTGAAGGAAGCCATTTTTGTGTATCCAGATATTCAGAAACTCATGAAAGACGACATGTTCCAAACAATACTGAAAGCTGTTGAGAAAAGGGCTTGGGATTAGTTTAAAGAAATTTTGAAGATTTTGTGCAGTGACGTGCTGCATATATTTGTGTGTGTGTGTGTGTGTATGAGTGTTTGTGTATGAGTGTTTGTGTAGAAGTGTGTGTATATTGGTAGATAACAGTGAACAGCACGTGCACCCTTGTGGTTGGCGCAGTGATTTCAATAAATTTCAATAAACTGGCTGCATATATGTGTGTGTGTGTGTATGTTGGCAGATAACAGAGAGCAGCAGCGCACACCCTTGTGGTTGGCGCAGTGACATCAGTGAATTAGCCGCATATAGAGTGCGTGTGTATGAGTTTGTTTGTGTGTATTGGCAGATAACAGAGAGCAGCAGCATGCACTCTTGTGATTGGTGCAATGACGTCAATGACCTCGCACTGCTGTACCTGCTTCAGCATCTCCTCCACCTCCTGCTGCATGGGTGTCCTGCTCTGAGACTCCATTATTATTGATTATGCTTAATAAGGTTTATTTGTCCTCAGCAACCAATCAGAGCTCAGCTTTAACTTTATCTCAGCAGCTTAATGCTGCAAAAGTAAAGAGGTGTGGCCTGTGACTGAACGGGGCAGGTCTCTTATGCACTGCTGAAGCCAATCAGTAGCTGGGGTGTGTCCTCTTCAGCATTATGTAGTGAATGCCTCTTTTGTTCCTATATACAATAATAGACCTCCAGCTTTACCTTCTCATTCTGTGCCCCTATATAGTAATAGTGTCATTTCTGGGATTCTTCAAATTAGTAGTGACCCCACTGTGCCTCCATCTCTGAGAGGCTTCAAGCCTTAAAGCTTCCTTTGACTGATTAAAACAGGATCTGCGTCCTGAGATATTTGGATACTAATAAGAAAGACACAGAACCAAGAGGTCCATTGCTGGTACCAACTCATCTGGCATTTGACAGAACTTTCAGATAGGCAGTCTAGCCCTCCACAGAATTACTGTCCCCTCACAATTTAGCGTTTCAGTTACTCAATGTTAGGCAACACTAGCCAGTCTTTCCTGCCTCGGTGACAGATCAGTGGCATAGATCTAATGTTTCCTAATGCATGCATAAAAATGTGTTCTATCTATTGCAGCAGTACTTAGTGTAAAGTTCAATGATTAATATATAATGCATATTAAGCCTGTCTCCTGCTTGTGATGGGATGCTCTCTGTCAGCTCTGACAAGCAGGAGGCAAAGATGACAGATTGAAGGTGCACCTCATAGAATTCTCTGTAGATTCTGCACATATCATAAAGAATAGTATTTTTAATTTTATGAACTTATGCATTTTTGCACTTTTCTATAAGGCTGACAAAATATTTTAAACTGTATAGAAGGACACAAATAGGAGCAAGAGTCTGATGGGAAGGGTAAGTGTTTGAGAGATTCCTAGAGGGATTTCTTGGGTTATCATACCTGTAGGTCATATGATTTTTCTTCCTGGCTATAACAGGTGAGCATTAACTGGACAGGTAATCAGACTGACGTCAACACACGACAAATCTACCCACAATGAAAGAGCTTTATAATGTCTAAATTCAACTAATAGCTCAGTTATAGTTTTACTGGTAAATTAAGATTTTATGTGGAAAAAAATTCATAGTGTTCTATTTTAATGTACTTTGAATCAAATACAGCATGTATGTCATGATCCAGGACTGGTATTCCCTGCTCCAGAGTTTCCCAGACCCGGCCTGGTCATGTCAGGGGTTAACTCCCATCAGCCTCGTTCTGGTTTCAGGAGACACTATATCTGGTCACTGCACTTCCATTCCTGTGCTGGTTATAGTTTTTCTCTGCAGCCTGTGACTGGCTCTGGTGAGTTTTCCTGTTTGATCTGACTCATTGTTACCGTGCCCTGACCTGTAAACACCCCCATTCGTCTGTCTGTCCCAGTCCCAGTCCCTGACTTCCCGCTCCTGTCAGTTGTTTACTAGGGATGGGCGATCCCGATCTGTAAAGATTGGGGATCATACCGATCACATAGAGATCGTGTACACGATCCCGACCACGAGCTTTCCTGGGAAGCTCGTGTTACAGATCGGGTCGAGATTGGGTCCAGATCGCGTCCAGGGGCTGTAAACAAAAAGAAGAGCACATTATTAAAAAACATTGTCATTATACTTACAGGTCCTGCGACGCGTCCTGTCGCTCCTACTTCTGAGTCCGATCCAGCAGGGACTTACAGGACCTTCAATGATGTCATAGCATGTGACCGTCTGGTGTGAATGTTGATTGGCTTACAGACTAGTTACATGACTATGACATAATTGAAGGTCTTGGTAACTGAACTTTCTTTGTCACTGTGCGAATGTCGGATCACACCGCACAATCTCCCCACAGGAGCGGTCTGCTGCATGTATTTCCATACAGCTGATGTGCTCCTGTCCTGAGATTAGTCCGTGCGGAGTGATGCAATGCAAGACGCAAGTGCAATCATCCCCTCACTGTCAGCCTGCATATTGCTCTGTAGAGAGCGGTATAGCAGAGCTAACTTGGCTCTCTGTGCTTCTCACTGTGTATAGACTGTGTCTGCACCGAGTGATGAAGCTGACATGGCTCTACCTTTGGATTACATCGGACTAAGGATTTTTTTTATAATAAAGACGGAGTCTCTAAATGTTTTTATTGTTTTATTTCTAATAAAAAAAACATTCTGTGTGTTCTGTTTTTTTTTTTACTGTTTACTAGAAATTCATGGTGGCCATGTCTAATTTGGAGTGACACCATGAATTTCGGTCTTAGTACCATCTGACAATACAAAGCTGGTATTAACCCCTTTATTACCCAGCGAGCCACCGCTTTAGGGCCACTGGACAAGCCGGGTAAAGCTAAGAAGCAATGTGCCATTTCCAGAGTCGGCTGCAGGCTGCCGAGAATCCCAGCCCCCAGCTGCTTGGCTTTACCTGCCTGGCGATCAAAATGCAGCGGGACCCACGCATTGTTTTTTTTATTATTATTTTTTAAAAAAAATCAATGGGTTTCCCTGTATTTTGATCGCCAGGTAGGTAAAGCAAGGCAGATGGGGATGGCAGCCCATAGCCGTCCGCTTTATCTGCACTGAGAATAAAAAATACTGCGGAGCGCTACGTCATTTTTTTTAAATTATTTCTTTATTTTTATACAACTATATATTGTATACAAAATGTTCAGTTTTTCTCGTTCTCTTTATATTTTTGAGTAAAATGTAAATTGTTCTTTTATTCTATAAACTAGTATCTTCAGAAAATAAAAAAAAATTTAGAAATTCGGAGACATGTTGTCAGTAGTTTATAGAATAAAGTAACAATTAACATTGTACTCAAAAATATAAAGAGAATATATATATATATATATATATATATATATATATATATATATATATAATATGTTAATAATATATAGTTGTATAAAAAAAAATAAGTTATTTTAAAAAATGATGTGACGGTCCGCAGTATTTTTGAGTCTCAGCGCAGATAAAGTGGACGGCTATGGGTTGCCACCCCATCTGCCTAGCTTTACCTCGGCTGGCAATCAAAATACAGGGAAGCACATTTTTTTTTTTTTTAGTTATTTAAAAAGAATAATTTAAAAAAAATGCTTTCGCTCCCACTGCATTTTCTATTGCTAAGGCTAATCCAAGCAGTTACTGGCTGCTAACCCCCAGTGCTTTCTGTTACCTTCACTGGCAATGGAAAATCCAGGGAAGCCCTTTTTTTCATGTTTTTGCCCAAAAACAAAAAAAAAGGATGTGGGCTTCACCATATTTTTGTATGCTAGCCAGGTACAGCAGGCAGGTACGGGCTGCCCCCAAACCCTAGCTGCCTATTTGTACCCGTCTGGGAACCAAAAATATACGGAAACCCTTTTTTAAATTATTTCATTAATTTCATGAAATAATAAAAAAAAAAATTACATGGGGTTCGTTTAATTTTTGTGTCCAGCCCGGTACAACTAGGGATTGGAATCTGCAACCCAGGATGGCCCAAGCGTTCTGGACCCCCCGCTGCAAATTGCAGTCCGCAGCTGCCCCAGAAAATGGTGCTTTCATAGAAGCGCCATCTTCTGGCGCTGTATTCAACTCTTGCAGTGGCCCTAGTGGCGGGTGGCACGCTGGGTAATAAGGGGTTAATACCAGCTTTGTTTTACCAGCTGCTATTAAGCCAGAGATTCTTAATGTCAGGCCAAGTTTGACCTGGCCATTAAGAATCTCCAACAAAGGGTTAAAAAAAGACACCACACAGAAAAAAATACTTTATTAGAACTAAATACACAGACACACTTAGGGACTCCACCTTTATTACTCCATCTCACCCCTCCGATCCTGGTCTTTTGTCTTCTGTCTTCTTCAACCAATCTAGCTCTGCTATATCACAAAGCACAGGGGAGGAAGAACGCTGCTGCTCCCCGTGCAGCCTAATCACTCAATGAATGATCAGACGCTGCTGGTTGGTAAGCGTTGATGTCACCGCTGCCACCATTGCCATAGTAACCTGACGGATGGGATACTATAGCAACGGTAATCTCCGATCACCTGATTCCCGGCGTCACTATTCACCGGCTGTGACAGCTAATCCCTGCATGTGGGCTGACTCTGTAAAGAGCGCTGACATGCAGGGACAGGGACCCGAGCATGTGCCGGAGCATCTCGCCGGTACACAGTGCTCGCTCAGTATGTTGAGTATTGAGACGCTTGGGCGAGCACTGCGTCCTGGCGAGATACACTGACACGACATAGCATGACATCATAGCCATGTGACTGCCCTGTAACCAATGAGGTAATACAACATTCACACGTGACTGGTCACATGCTATGACGTCACGGAAGGTCCTTTGGTTACCAGCGATGATCGAGCTCAGAAGCAGAAGCGGCGGGAGTCTGCAGGATGCGTTGCGGGACCTGTAAGTATAATGACAATGTTTATTATTAACTATATTCTTTATTTTACAGCCCCCTGTCCCATCCCATAACTGTAAAGTCAAAGATCGGTATCGGGACGCAAGATCATGTTATCTCGATTCCGATCTTACAAAATGATCGGGTGAGTCTCCCTGATCCCGACCATCGAGGGGATCGCCTATCCCTATTAGTTACCCTTCCTGGTTCATCCTCCTTCCCATGTTTGTGTCTCCTCACCCTCCGGTCTTGTCTGGTACAGGTGTACTGCGAGTTCAGTGTGATTTTTCTCTCGCCCCATAGACTTGAATGGGTGCGAGAGAAACAAGGATCGCATTACACTCGCAGCATGCTGCGACTATTTTCTCGGTCCGATTAGGGCTGAGAAAATAATCACTCATGGGTGCTGGCATATAGAGTAATATTGGTCCGAGTGGAATGCGATGTTTTATCACATTCCACTCGCTCCGATTTTCATGCCGTGTGTCTTAGGCCTAAGGGTCATGAGCTGAAATACAGATACAGCTAGGATGACACTTGCTATACTCAGGCAATACATTTGGAGTAGCCTACCATACCAATTATATTGCTCACGTTGCAAAAAATGAATAAATATCTAAATAAATAATAATAATAATAATAATAAAAAAGTGTGCTGGTGAAGAGCTTTTTTAATTTGTCTGAAAATGTTGTGGCATGTATGCTGAATTTAATGTCAATTTAATGTCATTTTAGACTTATCCCATTAGTTATTAGCAGTTTTAGGCTGGGGGCACATGAGCATTAATGCGTTGCATCGCATGACACTCGGCTCCCTCTCTGCTGGAGTGTAAGCCGAGTGTCGTGCTATTGTGATGCGATCCTGCAATCACAGCACAGCCATGGAGGAGAGGGCAGGTGCTGTGGAGGAGAAGGAGGGAGTAATCTCCCCATCTTCTCCATTGTCCACTGTAATGCGAGTGCAGTGCGATGTTTCTCTCGCACCCATAGACTTGCATTCCGCAATTGCTTTCTTTGGTCCAATTAGGCCTGAGAAAAAAATCGCACATGGGAGTGATCCCATTGAGTAACATTGTTTTATTAACATTACAATTTTTTTTGGCATTCCACTCGGTCCGTTTTTCTTGCCGTGTGTCCTTAGCCAAATGTTATATTCACAAATATCACTGCTGCTATGGTCGGCAGTTTTAATTTTCAATTTCTGTTATTAAAACATTGGGACTGCTGAGTACAGGAATAATGACTAATGTCAGGAATTCCCATTACTGTTCAGTGGAGGTCATCAAGGATTCTACATTGTAATTTCTGTATAGTCCACTAGGGGGCAACAATATGACTTTATTTTTTGTTAGGTTTCAAATACAGCCTGTGGTTTCCCCACCAGAAACCCCCCTCCTCCCATCACCTTATAAAAAGGTCGATAGGGATGTCTTTTACACATCTCATACAAGGCAGGCACAAAGAGAGCACAGAACAGAAGAGCCTGTGCATGAACAGTATTGCACCATTGGAATTTATTAACTCCCAGAAAACCTGGAATTCTGCAACATCCCTGCTGGAGTTAGCTGTTCAGGTCTAGATACTTAAGACCATTAAGAGATTTTATAAAATACTACTTTTTTGTTGAAGCCTCACATACAAGAGGACCTCTGACATGGCCAAGATCGGACCTGTCACCTTATCATCACTGATGCTCTGCTACCAAATCATCTCTATGCACAGTAAGATTTGTTCTAATGAGTCTTAAATATCCATCTATCTATGTATCATCCATCCATGATAATATCTATCATTATTTTTATATATATATATATATATACATATATATATATATAGATATACATACATATGTAAACTGGACTCAAATTTGTCTATTTAACTACCTATTCATCTATTTCTCCATTTATCATTTATCTGTCTATCATCTTTCTTTCTATATCTATATATATATATATATATATATATATATATATACATATGTTTGTCTACGTTACTATCTATCTACTGTCTATCATCTGTGTATCATCGTTCTTTATATATACTATCAATACTATCAGCCTATCTGTATTATATATAATCCATCTTTCTACATGTCTATCTATCTATCTATCTGTCTGTCTGTCTGTATATCTTTCTATCTGTGTGTCTATCCATCCGTCCGTCTGTCTGTCTGTCTGTCTGTCTGTTTGTCTATCCATCCATTCATCCATCCGTCTCTGTCTGTCGGTCCGTCCTCCCATCTATTTGTCTGTCTATCTATCTATTTCTCCATCTCTTCTCAGTTGTAGTATATAGATTGTTTCTTATAATACAGTTAGGAATTGTCTCTTGCAATCAGTATCTGATATTTCTATTATCTGATACAATGAGTGTGGGTTTCATCTAGTATCTTATATTTTGTGCTTTCCTCAGCTTCTGCCTTAGATATCACTCTTTCATCACCACAAACTTCAATCAAGGCTGCGATTGGGGAAAAACTTCATATCACTTGTAAAGCATTGACATGTATTAATAAGGATCCCAGCTTCACCTGGTCTAGCCTCGTGGATAATTATATCGGTGGTAATGTAGTTACAGTGGAAAAAACGTCAATCCTAACTATAGAGGTCCGCGCGGAGACAGATGGCACATACCGGTGTACTGTGTCGTGTGATAATGCACCAGCGGAGAGGAGCTTCACCATCATGGTCTACTGTAAGTGCCTGATATTATTGGCCTGTGTTACATGCTTGTTGGATAAATAGCAGCAGTTACATGAACCCTTGTAAGTTTTTAGAGAAAGGTGTATAAAGGCATCGTGCTCAGTGTTCATGTGTTTATGGAGAACTATATGGATGTGCAGTGCTGGGAGAACAAAGACAAATACACAGAACAAAGAATTTAATGTTATGCGGGTGTCAAAGAGGAGATCAAACTCTTTATTAAGGATCTGAAATGGATCAGACTTATCCTCCACGATGTCGGCTTCATTTCAGCTGTTACTGATTTATTTAAAATAAACCGCCAGTAACGACATTGGGCAGTGATACTACACTCTGCTCATTGTGAAACTTCCCTTTATGAATGACTCCACTAACAGTCACCACATAATACCAGATCTACCGTATTATAAAACAAATTTCCTTTATTTTTAAAAGCACTGACTGCAAGATCCAATACTGTGGTCTTCGTGGCTCAGCATGTTACATCTATATGCTCACCTAGAGAAATAAATGCTTTCATTAAAACCTGTAACAGTGTAATATGGTATGCATTGCACGGACTGGCCCACAGGAGGGCAGGAGATTTCCCTGGTGGGCCCCCGTGCAGCAGAAAGCCACTTACCCCTCATCATGAGCAGGAATTCACCCCATATATTTGATTCTCTATGAACAGGCAAGAGTAAAATCACATCATTAATCCAACAAGCTACCATACTTATTATTATATGAGGGCAGAGGTGCATTTATGAAAGAGGGTTATGTAATATCTGCATGTAGCTGAACAGTGGGACCCCAGAGTCAATGTCACTGGTTGGCCTTGTTGCAGGCCATCAGTTTTCATTCTCACCTCTGTTTTCCTTCATATAAAAATAAGGGATATAATGAGGTTTACAATTGGCAGTATATTGAGTATCTGCATTAATTAGCCTGGACTTTTATGACCCCTGTGTCCATGATAAGAATAGTAAAGTGATTTTCTCTTGCAGCGTTTCCCAGTGATCCTGTCCTAGACGTCTCGTCTCTTGTGGTCGGGCAGCAGTCACGGATCACCTGCATCTTCCACAGTATCTATCCTGTTGAGATGCTGAGTGCCGATATCCTGCTGAATGAAGTTAACGTGGCTACATTTGAGCATGAAAAGTACAAAGCTGACAAAGAATATGAGGCTCCAAACATCAGCCTGACCCATGATTTAACCCTGGAGGAGGAGATGGACAAGTATGAGATTGAATGTGTGGCTAAATTGGATTTTCCGGATGAGCATACTGAGCCTATACAGAGGCGTACAGCCCAGACGCTCAATCTAATGTGTGAGTAATGGAAGCAAGCCATTTTTTTTATCCTCATAAACCTACTGTTATTATCAACTCATTGCTTGAACTGAATTTTTTATTACTCGAGGGCCTGACTATGACTTTCGTTCTATTTTCAGATCCTCCAGCTGAACCCCAAATCAATGTCAAACCATCCCCAATGGTAAAAGCTGGTGAAGACATGCAACTGTTATGTTCACCTGACAGCAAATCCCAAGCTGTTGTCCAATGGGTGAAACTAATAGGGAATGATGAGTATGGAATTAAGTCAGATGATCAGGGGTCTTTGATACTTCCAAATACAGATCCAGAAGACAGTGGGGTCTACATCTGTCATGCCCAAAACAGTGTTGGAAAAGCTTCCACACATGTGAGGATCAATGTGCAAGGTAAGACATTCATTTGCTTAACGCTTTGCATTTCATAGAAAATATACTTTGAAGTTTCAAAGCCACTCCCCTGTGATGCGGCAAGTGATTGACGGGTCTCTCGCTCGTGTGAACATGGGGAGAAACCTGTCTATCACCTAGATCAGCGCTGTTGATAACCGATGGGGGGAGGTACCGGACTAGTCTCATCTTTGGCTATGGTCCCTGGCCAGATCCGTACAGTATATATACTTGGCTGCAATCATGCAGCAAAGCATAGTTTGAGCAGAATGAATCAGGTAACAGGTTTCCTTCCTTGGAGTCTGTGAATACAAAAAGACTGCTCTAACCAAGCACATCTTCTCAGTGTACCCTTGTCATGGCCTAGCTTCTCTGTGCACCTTTTCTCCTCTGATTTCTGTAATGCAAGAGCTGTTAATTAAAGGAACTCTGTCAGCAGATTTTTGCTGTTTCATTTTACAGTAAACTAGTCTAAGGGCAGATAGCCTAATTACAGGGTTGAATCACTAATTAGTCTGTGTGCTATAGTTTCAATAAAATTAGTGTTTTATCAGCAGGAGATCATCACTAATCTGTGTAACCCCACCCCCACCACTGATTAGCAGCTTGCTGAAAATTCACAGTGTACACAGGAAACCGCCAATCAGTGGTGTGGGTGAGGTTAAATGCAAAGCAGAAGTCTTAGGTCTACTACAGCTACATCAAACAAAACAGGGATTCCATGAATACTACACCAAGCAGCCCAGTAAGTGAAACATCCCTGGAATTAGGCTTTCTTGCCTGATTATGCAGCTATCATATTACATATAAAAAAACCTGTTGACAGATTCCCTTTAATAAAGAGGGAAGCAGAGCAGGATGGAAATAAGTAATTGGAAAGGTTGACTGGGAGCCGGTGCTTGGTTTGAACAGTCATTAAAAGTATTTTTTTTTCTCTTGTATCTCCATTTAATAGTTCCTTATAAATGTATATAGTTGAAGTACTCTTGACCTTATAATATATGGTTTATTGTTAATCATTATCATATCAGTGTCAGTTTAAAGTCCAGTATTCTGAGCCAGTATTTAGATTTACGATATATCGTTATAGGGGTCAGAGTTCTGTTTTTTCGTATAGATATGTTATAAATAATAACTTTATCACGTAAGAATATGGCATGATAATTGTCCGTAATAGAACATAAGAAATGAAAAAAAATGCAGTAAATTGTTTTATCGTTTTAGGTCCGCCAGAAAATCCCACGCTGTCAATGAAGCCTGCAACAAGAGTTGTAGCGGGACAGGCTGTTACAATTGAATGCCGTGCCAGCAGCGACACCAGTGTTACATTGTGGAAGATTTCAGAAAATGGAGATATTTTATTAGACCCAGCAGGGAAAGTCATAATAGATGAAGCCGAACCGGTAGACACCGCCGTCTACAAATGCACCGCTGAAAATGAGTACGGTGTAAGCGAAACTTCAGAATCCCTCACAGTGGAGTGTAAGTGTCTATTCTGAAATATCCAATTATTTATTTATTTACATCGATACAGTAACTTTTTTTTTATTAAACCTCCAAAATGAAGCAAATTATTATTTTTTTACACAGATCCACCCAGGAATACGGTTCTTTCATCTTCATCCAGTGATGTGAACGAAGGAGATACAGTAACTCTGACTTGTACGTCTCAAGGAGTCCCCACACCAAATATCTCCATCTCGAAACTTTTAACGACGGGAGAAAGTGTTCTCCTTTCTGAAGATCCAATAATTACTTCATCTAAGATGACCAGTGGGATTTACCAGTGCCTAGCTAATAACGGACTGGGAAGTGAGAAACACAAGGTGGAACTTAATGTGCGAGGTGAGGAGCTGACGTCAACTTGTATGTTTCATTTCAGGATTTTCTTTTAGTATTATTTCATTATTAGTTATGGCAGGATTTTGCCCTAATTTCTCAATATATTGATGAAATATAAGCTTTTGTGGCAGCAATCTTAGATAACTCACTGAAATCACGGCGAGGTATAATATGATGCTCTTACGCCCCAATGCAACATCTACAGTAGAGACACCTAAAGATCACACATCTCTAGTCTCATATGGAAGAAGCGCCATAGCTCAGAGCTTGTAGGCAATTAGATCCTCAACACCCCTATAGTTAAAAAAAACTGTCCCTTGCCATATATATAGACTAAATGCCACTGATCCACTTCATCTGGTATAAGGAAAAAACTGGACAAAAAAAGGCACAAATAGGGTGTTATCTAAGATAAATGAGCAAATCCTAATGGAGTAAGAAAGCTTACCATTCATAATTGTGAAAGTCACAGCTACTGTAAAAGCGTGTAACACGGAAGCTGGTGAGACCCAGTGGGAGATAATCAGTGCAAGTAGATGAATGGGTTAAAGACCGCGCTGCCGTGGAAGTAATGCCAAGTCCAGGTAGAAAAGGATTGTGATCCTAATTTGTCAACGTGTTTCAGAAACAGTTCTGTTTCTTCTGGACAAAATCACATTTTTGTCCTGAAGAAGGAGAATTGTGTCTGAAACGCGTTGGAAAATAAAGATCACAATTATTACCTGCCTGGACTTGGCATTACTCTCATGGCAGCATGGTCTTTAACCCTTTCATCTACTTGCACTGATTACTGCATCTGGTGTATACACTCTTCCTAGTAGGTAAATCTGTTCATGTTAGCCAATGGGGCGTGAACCTCAAGAAGATGCCCAGAGAGAAGAGTCGCAGACCACATCCTTTTGGCTACCAAGACTATATTTATGAATAGTTAAAAGGGATAACAGATGGAGTTCCAATCAAATATGAACGGCCACTCAATATAGCATAACAGACAAAATAGAGAAAACTGAGTTTCATGAGGCCTTGCATAATCAAAGACAGACACGCACCCAATAGTTATATAATTATTTATTAGAAACAATAGATAGGTAGGGGCACTGTCATGTAAAGTAACGACATAAAATACTGACAATGGTTCGGGATACAGAAGAGTCAGAGATGTCCCATACTAGGACCTCAACAGCATCATATTGTGTAAGAAAGATAATTCCAACATTAAAAGGTGCAATGGATAGCCCAAACAGTCAATGAAATACGGCCCAACATGGCACATATAGTAAAAGGGGCATATATCATTATTCAACGCTGGAGCAGTTGCTTACCCATATATGGTGCCAATATGAACGCAACGGGGCGTTTCCCTCCACTACCTGGACCTTTGATACAGCGTTCATATTGGCACCATATATGGGTATATATGTATATATATATACATATCCCCTAGTATGGGACATCTCTGTCTCTTCTGTATCCCGAACCATTGTCAGTATTTTATGTCGTTACTTTACATGACAGTGCACCTACCTATCTATTGTTTCTAATAAATAATTATATAACTATTGGGTGCGTGTCTGTCTTTGATTATGCAAGGCCTCATGAAACTCAGTTTTCTCTATTTTGTCTGCAAGACTATATTTATGTACTAGGAAGAGGGGGCCAGATTTCAGGAACATGCAGGAACGAGAAGGAAAAAAAATCAACACAGATCCAGTTGAACAGTGGCAGTTAGACCAGGTATTGACAAATTTATGGCAATTGACAGCTCCAACCCATCTTTGCTACTCAAAATCAACATTAACATCTTTATTTTAGTTTGAACATATTTTTTTTCTTTTAACAGTTCCACCCAAAAACACATTTATAACTATCACACCATCACATACGGTGCAAAATGGGGACAGTGTCCATATCTGGTGCGTATCTGAGGCTTCCCCTGCTCCTAAATTGGTTTTGAAGATGAAAACTGAGCTGGGCATCATTGATCTGGGTTCAGAGCATGGACTTTACATGATACCGCATGCTGCAGGAGCGCATACAGGGACCTACCTGTGCGAAGCATCAAACGTAGTAGGACAGCAAATGGCTGAGGCAACGCTAACTGTGCAAGGTGAGACCCTACATAAAGTCTTTCATAATGTATTAACCCGGTAACAATGAAATAACAGTGTATATTAGATTTATTAATCCCATTTTCATTGTAGTCGGGAGACTGTAGGGTCAAAGTTGCTGATAAGTCATTTTTTTATATTGACTTATTTACTAAAGGCTCAGGCTGTAAAGTAGTCGCACTAGAGAAAGTTGCAAACAAGTTGTGCAAATGTTTTTAGTCTCGTTCCTCGTCAGATATTTGCTGTCACCTGACACAATAGAATACAATGGGAAAAGTGACTGGACTATTATTCTCCTAAATTTGCCAATAGAGAAACACTCATGCAGTGGCAGCCCCATGCAGTCAAATTCATGCACACATGGGGTGGCCAAAGGCGTCACTCATGACTCTATGGGTAAAACGGAAGAATCCATACCCAAATGTGTGTAGACAGTAGCCTAAACATACTGCTCCATCTTTGAAGCCCAACCTCATGACCTTAAGACATCTCTGTGCCACAATGACTCTACATGAGTAGTTCCTAATTTAACATGCCTAATCATGACAATGGAAGCTAAACTGAATATGATAAATTAAATCAAAATACCACCCCAAACGTTTACTCAAACTTTGTCAAATTATTATTTTCTATTCACTATTACATTGCTTATTTTATCCAACAGCTGCACCCCAGAATACACACATATCTATAACTCCATCCTCTGTCGTACGAGAAGGCGATAAAGTACATATAAGATGCACTTCAGAAGCATCTCCTGCTCCTACATTGGCCCTGATGATAAAAACGGAGCATGATGGGGTTGAGGTGTTGGCTGAAGATGGAGAATACATCATTTCACATGCTGAAGAGAAACATATAGGAATATATATCTGTGAATCCACCAATGTGGTTGGAAGTGAGATTGCAGACGCCATTCTTGATGTACAAGGTGAGACCTGTTTATAGTAGTACGCATATTCTAAAAGAGTTATCACCAAGAATTCAAGCTATCCTCTATTCATTGGATAGGGGAGGGTTAACTTGCTGATAAATAGGGGTCCAACTGCTGAGTTTCCCAATGATCTCGATACTTGGGCTCTGGAATCTGAGAATGGGGCTCTGCAGTACCATCTGAAATTGAGGAAAGTGCACATGCATGACTTCCACTTCAAATCATTGTTAATGGGAGTACTGCTTTGTCTGGCAGTCCCATAGAGACTGAATATAATGGAGGTTGAGCATGTGCACTTCCACTGCGTACACTATGAGACAGCAAATCCCCGATTTAAGAGCTCTAGACCCCCGATTTCAGGATTGCTGGAGACCTCAGAAGTTGAACCCCTACTGATAAGAAACTCATTCTATTCTTCAGATAACAGATAACTGATGACAGGTTGAAAAAGTTAGATATGTTTAGCTTAGAAAAAAGACGTCTCAGAGGAGATCTCATTTATATGTATAAATACATGTGCGGTCAATATAAAGGACTGGCACATGACTTATTTCTTCCGAAGACAATACTAAGGACCAGGGGGCATTCACTGCGAGTGGAAGAAAAGCGATTCCGACAGCTAAATAGGAAAGGGTTCTTTACAGTTAGAGCAGTCAGACTGTGGAATACCCTACCACAAGAGGTAGTAATGGCAGATACTATAACAGCTTTCAAAAAAGGGCTGGATGATTTCCTCAGTACACACAACATTGTTGGTTATAAATGACTTAGTGACCAAATGTAGAACTGGTGGAGGAAGGTTGAACTAGATGGACCTAGGTCTTTTTTCAACCTTAGTAATTATGTAACTATGTAACTATGTAACTTGTCTATTTGAAAAAAAACCTTTAGGGGTACTTTGCACGTTGCGACATCGCTACTGCGATATCGTTGGGGTCAAATCAAAAGTGATTCACATCCGGCGCCAGTAATGACGTCGCAACATGTAAAGCCTAGATGCACAGATAAACGATTGCAAAAGTGTCATGAATCGGTGATCTGTGTAGTGTCGGTCATTTCCATAATGTTGGACCGATAGGAGATACGATGTTGTTCCTCGTTCCTGCGGCAGCACACATCGCTGTGTATGAAGCCGCAGGAGCAAGGAACTTCTCCTTATCTGCCTCCACCGGCTATGCAGAAGGAAGGAGGTGGGGGGGGAAGTTTACGTCCCGCTCATCTCCGCTCCTCCTCTCTATTGGCCGCCTGACGTGTGATGTCGCTGTGACGCAGCATGACCCGCCCCCTTAGGAAGGAGGCGGGTCGCCAGCCAGAGCGACGTTGCAGGGCAGTGCGTGTGAAGCTGCCGTAGCGATAATGTTCGCTACGGCAGCTATCACAAGATATCGCATCTGCGACGGGGGCGGGGACTATCACGCTCGGCATCGCTAGCCGATGATAGTGATGTCGCAGCGTGGAAAGTACCCCTTAATATTTATTGGAAAGTTTACAGGTCTGTGTGGTATCAGAGATGTAACTATGAGCACAGAGATTGTAGTTGCATCTGAGTCTTTAAAGGTCTCTCTGTCTTCCACCAAGTGGTCAATCATGTACACATCTCAGAATCATTGAGGTCCAGGTGCCTCTGTTTCCACATACAAAACTCATCTCAGCAATGCTAAAAAAAAAACAAGAAACTAGAAGTCAAATTCCTATTGAGCTTAACATTTTCTATATTTTTATGGTTCTTTCACAGTTCCACCCAAAAACACCTATATTACCATCATTCCTTCAGAAATGGTGAGAGAGGGTGACATGGTACAGATTTGGTGTTCTTCTGAAGGCTTTCCAGACCCTGAGCTTGTCCTGAAGCTGAGAACAGAACATGAATTACTTAGCCTGGAATCAAGCGATGGATTCTACAATATAAGTCACGCAGAAATCAACAATGCAGGAACGTACATCTGTGAATCTACCAACATGGCGGGACTGCAAGTTGCTGTGAATACTCTGACTGTACAAAGTGAGTATATATGTGCAAGGCAACAACGTATTATATGTAAATCCTAACCGTAATGTCATAAGACAGGTAATCTGATCTATTCCGTCTTCCATAAAATAACCTCACCCATTTTCTTCCAGTTCCACCACGAAACACCACAGTGGTTGTGACTCCATCACAGAACATCACAGAAGGTGATACAGTCACTATCACTTGTGAGACCCACAGCATCCCATCTCCAACCATCATTCTTCAGAAAGTGTGTGACAAGAATACCACAGTGCTACAGGCCAGTAATGGCACCTTCACACTGCACAATGTCACCCGCAATGACACTGGAACATACACCCTCAAAATTTTTAATAGTGCTGGAAACGAAACAGAGGTCATCAATATCGTTGTGGCAGGTGAGAAGCATTTATAGTAGCTTAACTAATAATAATAATAATAATAATAATCTTTACTTCTATAGCGCCAACATATTCCGTAGCGCTTTACAATTCAGATGTTTATATACAAACAAACATTCATAAGTAACAGTTATACAAGATGCCATAATTAATGCAAAAATAAAGACAACCCTGCTCGTAAAAGCTTACAATCTACAATGGGTTGAGGTGGGGATGACACAAGGTAAAGGTGCTTATTAACAATGACGGTCCAGCCATCACGAAGAAATGGGGGATAGATAAGACTGCATGAACCGGTCACTAGCCAGTCTTTGTGATGTTTTTGGGAGTGGTAGAGTCTGATGTAGAATTATGTTCCTAGAAGTAGTGGAGGGGCTCTGTGTGAATTGACTTTGATTAGGGAAGGTGATAGGCCACCCTAACAAGAGGTGTTTTTAGGAAGCATCCGAAGTTGTGCAAATTGTGAATCTTCCTAGTTTCTTGGGGTAGAGCATTCCAGAGAATTTGTGCAGCTCTGGAGAAGTCTTGGATCCGGGAGTGGGAGGTTAGGATAAGTGTGGACGTTAGTTGAAAGTCGTTTGCAGAGCATAGAGAATGGGTAGGTTAATATACAGAAATAAAGGTGAAGATGTTAGGGGGGTGCCGCAGTGTGGAGAACTTTGTGGGTGAGAACAAGCAATTATCTGAAAGCTTTAGAGACTTTGGGTAGACAGACAGTAAACTGGATTTTCTTTTTCATTTCCATTTGAGTAAGGATACATTCACACTGGATAATTTTTGCTTCTCAAGTGTCATCCTCATTGCTTCCATTTTTTTCTTATCTGCTTTTTTTCCCTGAAGCAGGTAGACTTCTGACCTTTCTTATTTGGATTGATTCCTCATAGACTTTGCAAAACAGATGAGACTATTAGCTTAGAGTCTCATGGACCAGTTATATTTATCCGACCTAAAACTTGATGTGTATGTGGTTCAATAATACTCTATGGGTCAATGTATTGACTGAGAAAAAAATGGACCGCAATAGATGTCACACAATGTGTGAATGTGACCTTAGCAATGACAACCCACACACAAGAAACCAAACATTACCCTCTAGGAACTGAAAGTCAGAAACTGTTTGAAGAACATCTTCGTAACGTCTTTTCAGTTCACATCAGACATACATCTGGTACATGGTACGCATTGGGCACATTTACATATTACTGAGATATCCAGGGACGCAGCTGCTGAGCTGACACTTCTACCTCAATTACTAAACTAAAAAGCAGCGCTTCTATTAACCACATTTTTGTAACATATTCGCACGGTTAACAGCCTGAAGATATTGGACAATAAACAGAAAAATAAAAATGGCACCAAAAATTACATCAGAAAGCAAAAGGGTACATTTTAAAGTAAAAAATGTTTTCTGTGTTTTCATGTTTTATGATTCATTAATTCAGTAAAATACTTTATTCATGAACAATGTCCTACAATTAGTTTTGGTAGGGCCATGTTTGCTGTAGAGTCTCTGGGGATGTCTTAGTATCAGTGCAATCTAGCATATGGGTCACAATTAGAGATGAGCAGACCTGTCTGTGTAAGTTCAGTTCGGCGGGATCAACTAGTCTTTATAAAAAGTTTGGTTGGGAACCCGAAATTGACCTGATCCCCAAAAGAAGTCACTGATTGGGTCATCAGGTCTCCGCCCACATGCAGCCAGCCATAAACAGATCACTTCCGGAGGCGGGTGAGCGGGGTTTTTTCATTTTTTTGTGATTGGTGCTCACTACATCCGATCACGCTGTTGTTGCCCCCAGTGTGAGCCGTTCAAACAAGCGGTTCGCACTGGGCTGAGCACCGAGCGTACCCGAGCACAGCAATGCTCGTGTGAGAGGTTTACATAGCTAAGGCACCCAAGCTCCGAATCCAAACTCTGGTTTTTATTTTAAAAGTCTGTGTTTGGTATGAACACCAAACCTCGGGTTCACTCATCTCTGGTCACAATCATATCATTGAAAGTCAACACCACCTTTATCATCTTTTCCATATTGTTTTCCTTTTCATTTATCGCCTAATACCACATGTCACATTTGAAAGCATCTTATGAGCTCTAGGGTTTAAATGAAGTGGATGTATGTTTAGATCTTTTCCGGGGAGGAGAGGTGGGAGGGCATTTGTGAAAACTAGTGCAACTACCTGCCTTTTAATGAATTCACACAGTTGAACACTTTGACAATCAAAGGTTAATACTTTGCTTAATGTAAGGCTTCTATAAGTTTTAGCAGGAAAGAAATGAAATGCTAAGAAATTCACATCTTGTAAAATCGTCAATGCTACAATGATGATTTTGTAAGATGTAAGTTGTCAGTTCAGATATTCAGTTCTGTAGCATACGACTCCTTATAAAACATTGTCGCTGACTATTTAATAAGTAAATTTATGTTTTGACTTTTTCTATATGTATGATATTTGACATGTAAGCCCCTGACAGTGCATTAAGGTCAATATCTATTTTGGCATTGAGTATGGGCACCTGCTCATATTCCCATAAAGTACATTACTACTGAACCTGACCCTCCACACTGTCTATAGAAGCAGCATCTGTTGTGTCCTATCAATGTAACCAAACACTCATCCCATCGTGCTGCCCGCTCAGTCCTTTAACCATCCCCCATTCTTTGTCTTCCCAACAGGACGACAGCAGAGCCCAACATTCAACCCCACATCCACAATTATTTTTGGATCTGTGGCTCTGGTGACAGTCGGTGTTATTGGATCCATCATTTATCATCTCAAGAAAGCAAAGTTACAAGGATCATACAGTCTAGTAAAAGCTTTGAGAAGCAAAGTGTGACTTCACTCGAATTGGATTTGATTAATATTTCCATGTGCTGGTGTGGGACACAGCTCGTACATTTCTGTGGGCATTGAATGGCCCTCGTGGTAGCACATGCAATCTGAAAGATGTTCAGATGACTCCATAATAAGCTTGGGCTGTCGGAATCTGTATGTTGCGGTACTTGCAAGAGTCTGGATGAAAAACCATCTAAACCCAGTTCTGCTACAATAGAGAAAGACTGAAGTGAACTAAGACTATTATCAGAAAGAAGACATCTCGGACTCAGATGTCTGGAGCCCTGTGTGTGAAGGATCACTATTTGCACTTAGATTTTGGTGTTTTGTACCGTGTGATAATGACTATATTAATGTGTAGAAGCTGCTCAGATGTGAATGTCATGTTGTGTCGGCCATTATTTCTGTCTGTTCTGTCCTCGTTCCCATTTGTTTGTCTTATATGTGGTGGAGATGTGCATCGTGTGTTGAATTTTAATGTGGCCTTTCTCCTTAGGCAGAGCTGATCTCTACTCATCTTTTGTTGGTTAATGAAATGAAATGAGAAGTCTAGATGATTGGGAGGATCAAACCCAGAACCAAAAGAGTGGGAATTCTTCTAAAATGGAAACAAAGCAAACAATAGGGCATCTCATTGGTGTGAAGAATGTGGGTAACAATCAGGGAGCCCGGATAGTAAAACTGCATATTGGTACATAATGAGTAATTCTGTATACCATCTGCTTCACCATAGATTTTGAATACTAATTTACCATCAATTCAGCTTTTTTAAGTTTCAGTCAACCAATTATTACTTGTCAGAAACCGCACATGACTTGTCATTGTGGTTACTGAGGTTTAGCTGATAAGATTAAAGGTATCAAAACCAGACACCATATATACCTAATACCTAATTATAGCCAATAATGTAGGTACAATCCTAGGCAGCAGTAGGATATACAATAATCAATAAGAAAATAATTACCTACAAAAAATACTAATAATCAAAAACTGAATAAATAAACCCAGAAAATAACTTGACTACCAGAAACAAAATGTAATAGCAATAATCAATCTTTATTGTATTATTTACATCATTAAAAGCAAGTTAAAAAAAATACTGAGAATTGTCATGTTAATAAAAATCAAAAGTGGAAGTATACAAAATGTTTGTTCATACATGGTAATAAAGCTCATATATCAAGGGCTGCTCTAGTGATTATTATGCTGGGGATATTAATATAGTTAATAACTTTCTCAATGGTACATAAGTTACTTAAATAAAATATAGATGTAGGCATGTAACCAGGCACAGCAACATAGGAATCGTTCTCCTCCATGTATGCTCGGAGGCGTTTTTCGCCTTCGCTTCTTCTAAGGGCGAAACAAAGTGATTTGGCCTTTGAGGAAGCGACGGCGAAACACTCATTGGTCATATACATAGCAGTACGATTCATATGTTACTTAGGTGATTATTATATATTCTATCTACCTTGCCTGTGAGTCTTCTGTTGTCGGTTTGATGTGAAACATGATCTATATGTAGTGATTTACTAAGCTACCATTGTGGCACACATATCCTTGTACTCAATGCATGGAGGTCTGTAAATATAAACCTTAGGCACCTATAGTTCTCTGTATGTTTCATGGATTATATTATTTTTAATAATGCACATATATGAAACTATACTTTAAAAAATGTATATACCATTGAAACAGCTCTTAAATATATTAATATCCCCAGCATATTTATCAAAAATGGAGCTCTTGATATATGAGCTTTATTACCATGTACAATAAAAACAATATTCATGTGTACTACGCCTTTGATATCTGATAACACGTATTTTTAATTTATTTTAATTATTTAACCAATATTACAATAAAGATTAATTACTTGTATGTTTATTAATTAATACAATTATTATTTTTATTAATTATATTAATAAAATATATTAATATTATTACTATAATATTAATATATTTATTTTATATATTTGTTTGTAGTAGCTATTTTTATAGCTTTAAATAATCAATAAGACCTAAACGAGCCAAATTGATTATTGTACATTATACTGAATATTATTATCACACATATGCACAATGCTACCATTCATTGTCAGAGCATATGTAAAATATAGAATATCCATCAGATGATCGTGTCCTGTAGATGAGGGGTCTGCAACATGCAGCTCTCCAAGTCGCTGCATGCCAAGATGTGCTGTGACAATAGTCACCCAACACAGTAGAAGGATAAGCTTCTCATATCACTGGGTATTATACAGGGTGGCCCAAACGTAGGTCTACAGTTAAAGTAATGACATTTATCCCAACAGATTATTATATGGGTGCACATACAGACAAAAAAGAAGTCTGCTTGGATTTTATTGCATTATTACTTGTTTAACACTGTAATCTTGTAATGTTCGAAACATCTTCCATTGATGTCGCAACATTCCCTTTCCCTTTATTTTAGGCCACCCTGTCTAACTGTATATACACTCTACCGTCTATACGTATTTACTGTTGTTTCTATATGAGTTTTTATACTCAAGTTTCCTACACGTCAACATCCCCCTCCATATTTGTTCTTGGATCAATGGCACGCCAATGGGCCTTATGGCCGTTTCTGTTTTTAACCATTTAACAATGTTCTTTTTGTACCTCTAGTCACGATAGCTACCCCACTATAGTAAATGGTTAATATCCTGTAGTATGTCGGCCATTAGACACATCCCAGTTTCTGCCTAAATTAAAATGACTAATGTGTTTTTGAAGTGAAAGTTTTTATAAGGTTCATTTTATTATTTTATTCACATATTATATTTTCAAAGGAATATATTTAAATTAAAGATTTATAGTGTTTTCAACATCTTGTCTTCATTTATTTCCTTTTCAGTAAACTGTTTGCAATACAAATTTGTATAATACCACTATACGTTTTTAGCAATATTATGTTTGTGCTCAATAAAATCGTTATTGCAATGCCCTCCCATAAAAATATACTCATCAAATCCTCTAAACTGGTCCCATCTTTGTGAACTATCCTTTGTCACATATGTAAGGCTGGCACATCATCCCTACTGGACTGTTCACAAAGACTATTGGACCTCTGGAGCGGTGTACTGGAGAAGAAGAACATTTACCTGGGGGATTTAAGGTATTTTAGTGCACTCCTTGTTCTAGCTAACTTTTTCTAACAATCCTGGTCATCTCATTTAAAGGGGTTTTTAAGATGATTTAAATTTATGGCTATTTTTATAATATACCATGAATATTAGATTAGTGATACCCTGCAGAATAGTTGTGTGAAGGGGTACTCCATGGAGCTCAGAATCCACTTCATTATTTGCCAGTTATAACTTTTAGTAAAAAATGTTGAAAAAAAAAAGCTGGTATTGCATCTCCATCTCATTCACTTCAATGGGACTGAGATACTCTTAGTTATAAAACAAAGCACATCAGATGCTAAAACTATGGAGCCTCCACTGATGTAAAACTGATAGACTATTAATCAGTTGAGAAAAAAAGATGGCTCATTAGCAGTTCATCCAGGAGATATAGTTAAAATCTTTGCAGAGTTTTACTCTAAGCTCTATAATCTAAAAGAAGACCCGTCTATACCTCAACCCAATAATTCCTCTATTTCTAAGTTTTTAGACAAAATTAATCTTCCACAACTAACACAACAACAATTGGATATACTTAATTCACCCTTTACTATAGAGGAAGTGATTCGAACTATTTCCAGCCTAAAAATTAAAAAATCTCCAGGTCCAGATGGGTTTGGAAATGAGTATTTTAAAGCCTTTTCTGCAGTCCTGGCTCCCCATTTGGTCAGGGTCTACAACAAGGCAGCTGAGATAGGCTCCTTTCCAACGGAAATGCTGGAGGCCTTAATATCGATAATTCCAAAACCAAAAGGCGATTTGGAATATGTTAATAATTATAGGCCTATATCACTTATTAATACGGATATCAAGATATATTCAAAAATCATTGCCAATAGATTAAAGTCAATACTGCCAAAAATTGTTGGTCATGACCAGATGGGATTTGTTGAAGGTCGCCAAACCTCAGATGGGACTAGAAGATTATTAAATCTAATTTCTCATATTAACTATAGGAAAATACCTTCTTTGTTATTGGCTCTAGACGCAGAAAAGGCATTTGATAGAATAAACTGGAAATATTTAGAAGCTGCTCTTGCTAAATTTGGATTTAATCACCAAATTATAAAAACTATTATGGCCCTATATACATGTCCTTCTGCCAAAATATATACAAATAATAATTTATCTGACCCATTTAAAATAACAAACGGAACTAGACAAGGCTGCCCCCTATCTCCCTTACTATTCGTAATAGCCATTGAACCACTTGCGGAATTAATTAGAGCACATCAGCGAATAGAAGGAATTAAAACATGCAATTACCATCATAAGATAGGCTTGTTCGCGGATGATGTTATCCTTACATTGTCCGACCCAATAAACTCTGTTAGAGCAGTACAGGAAGTTCTTGATTCCTTTTCCAAAGCCTCGTATTATAAACTGAACATGGAGAAATCCAACATACTTCCCTTTTTCTTGGAAGATAAAACTATTAACTTAATAAAAAAGTTTTCAACATTTACATGGGAAGTTAAATCAATCTCTTATTTGGGTATCAAAATTACCGACAACCTACATTCCTTAATAACAATAAATATGGAGGATCTCATCGAAGCCACTCAAAAGGCCACTAACAATTTATATAAAGAAGAAATTACGTGGCTAGGCAGACTCATGTCCTACAAAATGATGATCTTACCCAAGATTCTTTACTACTTTATGGCTATTCCACTCACCATTCCAATAAAATTCATTGGTAAACTTCAATCAATTCTAAATGGGTTTATTTGGAATCATAAAAAACCAAGACTTTCTAAGTCCACTCTAATGAAACGTAAAATTAGAGGCGGATATGGTTTGCCAAACCTTGAAAGCTATCATAAAACTAATATAATAAAACAAAGTATTTGTTGGTTAAATAGTGATTTTTCTCCGACATGGTTGGACCTTGAGTCTGCTTTAAACAACTATTCTTCTCTCCGTTCTCTTCTTTTAACCCATATACTTAATCCCAAACTTTCCCTGCCTTACCACCCTACTCTTGCATCTACTATTCTTGTTTGGCAGAGTTTATGTAAGATTAAAACCAAGATGTCGAAATATGATCAAATTAAAAACTTCTCTCTAAATATCTTAACATTACTAACTGATGTACAGGTTCCTTCCTCATGGCAAAATCTTGGCCTAAAAACAATTAGTAACATACATGATGGAAAAGATTTTATTTCCTTTTTAGATCTAAAAATAAAATATAAGATCACAGACTTGGACTTCAAAACATTGATTTCTCTAAGGGAATCCCTTAATAAATTATTGGTTGGTAAACATCCCCTTCCAGAGATTATAAACCACCTCCTTTGTAATACGGAAAAGAAAACAATCTGGAATACCAAATATATCTATGACCTTGTAAATAATGACACTAAACCTATTCTTTTAAACTACATGGCTAAATGGGGGAAAACTTTAAACAAGGATTTTACAGAAGAAAACTGGCAATTTAGCCTAAAAGCGACTTTTTCCTCTAACATTTCGGCTATTCTACATGAGTCTTTCTATAAGGTCATAACAAATTGGTATTTCACTCCATCTAAGCTACATAACATAGACCCCAAAAATACTCCACTTTGTTGGAGAAATTGTAACGAAAAAGGAACGTTGGTCCACATCTTATGGAATTGCCCAAAGATAAGACATCTCTGGAGGGAAGTGTCAAATCTAATTAATCGAGTTACAAATTCCAACATCAAATTATCGCCCCAAATGGCGCTTCTTTCTATGGATATGGAAAAACTAGACCAAATGCAGATCCCGATTGTGATTCACATTTTTTTGATCACCAAACAACTTTTATTGGCCAAATGGAAAAGTGATACTGTTCCAAATATTTCTGAAGTAATCAAGATGTTATCCTTGCACCACGAATTTGAAAATAAACACGCGATATACAATAACCTGTTCCAACCCTATCAAAAGAGATGGGGTACCTGGCTATCCTACATCGAGCAATCCAAACCATAAGCTTATATAGTAGAAATTTTGAAGCTAAAAACACAAATAGTCCTCTGACAAATCCCAATCAATTTTCTCCTTTCTTTCTCCCTTCCTTCCTCTTTCTCTTCTTTCCTTTTCCTCTTTTTTCCTCTTTCTTGTACATATTTCTTAAAAGTAATGATTCTCAATATTTGCAAAGAAGATATAACTAAACTAAGCTATATATATGTTGTACAGAAGTCTTTGCAAATGATTATTATGCATGATAGTTCTCCTTCTAACCATTTTCCGAATGCCATTTCACCTTTCTTTTCCCGGTTTCCCCAATAAAGATCTCTCCTTCCACCTTCCTTCCCCGGCTTACCTCCCCTCAAACAAAAAACGCAAATGTTTGAACTGTTTACAAAGAAATTGTCTAATGTTTCTACTTTGTTCCACTAAACTAATGCAATATATAAATGTTCTAATATGTAATAATAAAAATATTGAAACCAAAAAAGTGTAACCCTGCTAAGGTGATAACTAGAGATGGGCGAACCCACAAATGGTCGGGTTTGACAGGTCCAGCTGGACTAAAGGGAACCAAACATCAGGTTTTTCGTGTATAAGGTGCAGCCAGTGCAGTACTGGCACTATCATGCACATTGTCTACAGACCATCAGCGAAATCCAACTTTATAAAGTTTGAAAATTCGTGCACTTTTTGATTGACGTGTGCACCTCTGCTGCTAATGTCCGGGCGTGTGATGCACGTGTTCCCCGCCCCCCCCCCCCACCAGCCTGTTCCTCCCTCTCTCCTGATGTCTGGGCGTGTTATGCACGTGTTCCCCGCCCCCCGCTGCCTGTTCCTCCCTCTCTCCTGATGTCCGGGCGTGTTATGCACGTGTTTCCCCGCCCCCCCACCAGCCTGTTCCTCCCTCTCTCCTGATGTCCGGGCGTGTTATTCACGTGTATCCCCGCCCCCCGCTGCCTGTTCCTCCCTCTCTCTGGCTGTATTTAAATTTCCCTCTTCAGTGACATGACGTCGGAGTTGGCGCCTGCGCATAGTGCTTATCTCCGGCGCCATGTTACTGAAGCCCGCTGTACTGTGCAGCCGCGTGCACGAGAAGGCGGCGCATGCGCCCTCGCTTCTTCAGATCCCGTTGTGATCGCGGGAGCGCGCGCGGTTACAACAGGACTGGAGATCAGCTGACAGGAGGACGCGATTGCTACGCTACCAGCACAGCAGCCGCCTAGGACACCGGGGCTCAGGTGAGGTGAGTTCACAATGCTGTGTGTGCGCCCCTGCGTTGACCTGAGTTCATCTTCTGAATGCCAGGTCACCGCAGGAAAGCACCCACAGCTGTGTGTGTGTGTGTGTGTGCTAGGTGTGTGATTCTGTGCAGTGTGTGTGCGTGCATGTGCAGTGTGTGTATGCACAGTGTATGTGTGTGTCTGTGCTATGTGTGTGTGCAGTGTGTGTGTGTGTGCAGTGTGTGTCTGTGCTATGTGTGTGATTCTGTGCAGTGTGTGTGCGCAGTGTGTGTGTGCGCAGTGTGTGTGTGCAGTTTGTGTGCAGTGTGTGTGTGTGCACGCTGTGTGTGGTGTGTGTGGGGTGTGCGCGCGCTGTGTGTGGTGTGTGTGCGCGTGCTGTGTGTGGTGTGTGCGCGCGCTGTGTGTGGTGTGTGTGTGGTGTGTGTGGTGTGTGTGCAGTGTGTGTGTCTGTGCTATGTGTGTGATTCTGTACAGTGTGTGCGTGCGCAGTGTGTGCAGTGTGTGTGCGTACGCACGCTGTGTGTGGTGTGTGTGTGTGTGCGCACGCTGTGTGTGTGTGTGCGCACGCTGTGTGTGTGCGCACGCTGTGTGTGTATGTGTGTGTGCACGCTGTGTGTGTGTGTGCGCGCCCACACTGTGTGTGTGCGCGCGCACGCTGTGTGTGTGCACACGCTGTGTGTGTGCGCACGCTGTGTGTGTGCGTGTGTGCGCACGCTGTGTGTGTGTGTGTGCGCGCACACGCTGTGTGTGTGTGCGCACGCTGTGTGTGGTGTGTGTGTGTGCGCACGCTGTGTGTGTGGTGTGTGTGTGTCCTGAATCCAGGCCTGGCATTACTGGAGTCTCCTCTGGTAGCCAGTCCGACGCTGCACTGAAGTGTGTAGGGGTTTTTTTTTCTTCTTCAGATGATATTGGATCCGGATTAGACGGCGCGGGACCCTTGACCCAGGATTACTGCGGAGAGGGGTTCTTTATTTCAATAAAGATGGAGTGACTAATTGTGTTGTGTTTTATTTCTAATAAAAATATTTTTCTGTGTATTGTGTTTTTTTTATGCTTACTAGAAATTCATGGTGGCCATGTCTAATATTGGCGTGACACCATGAATTTCGGGCTTAGGGCCAGTTGGTAAAATACACCTAGCCCTAACCCCATTATTACCCAGTGAGCCACCCGGCATCAGGGCAGCTGGAAGAGTTGGATACAGTGCCAGAAGATGGCGCTTCTATGAAAGCGCCATTTTCTGGGGTGGCTGTGGACTGCAATTCGCATCTGGGGTGCCCAGAAAGCTTGGGCACTCTCCATTGCGGATTCCAATCCCCAGTTGCCTAGTTGTACCTGGCTGGACTCAAAAATTGGGCGAAGCCCATGTCATTTTTTTTTATAATTATTTCATGAAATTCATGAAATAAAAAAAAAGGGCTTCCCTATATTTTTTAGTTCCCAGCTGGGTACAAATAGGCAGCTGGGGGTTGGGGGCAGCCGTACCTGCCTGCTGTACCTGGCTAGCATACAAAAATATGGTGAAGTCCACATCATTTTTTTTGGGAGGGGGAAGGGGGGGGGGGCAAAAAATCCTGCATACAGTCCTAGATGGAGGATGCTGAGCCTTGTAGTTTGGCAGCTGCTGTCTGCTCTCCTGCATCCACTAGTGGATGGAGTATGCTGAGCCTTGTAGTTCTGCTCCCCCTGCCTCTCCCTCCAGCATACAGTCCTCCATATAGTAATGTGCCCCATATAGTCGTCTGTATAATCTAATGCACGTCATAGTCCTACATATATTATAAAGCGCACCATAATACTAAGTGTCTGAAAACTACTACATGGGGGCAACAGAACCTATTCCCAAAAAACAAAACAATTAATTATTTTAAAATGTTTGTTTTTTAATTTAAACAAAGGTATTAAAATATTGAGAAAATGTACAAGAACTTGAGCAGCTTTGCAGACAAATAACTCAATGGCTATGACAGCACGCTGCATCTTTTTTACCTGTGGTCACAGAAACACAGCTTCTGACCAAAAAAAATATGAAAGATCAAGATTTTGGCCGCGTTTTTGTTAATGCATTTATCAACTCCTTAACAAATCCGTTTAAATATTTTCCGTCCCTGCACTCATTTTGGTAATCCACACTGGCAGATGCAAATAGCCAGCAGTGATCAGCGCAAATGTCAGCTGATTTGTGCAGCTGACGTGTGCCTTGCAGGCGCGAGTGGATTCGCTATCCACCTGTACCTGTCAACCCCTTAAATAGCACCGTAAAAATCTCACAGTGCCATTTTAATGGCGATCGCTTTATTCGCATAATCACCAGCCTCCACAGGAAGTCACGTGATGGGATCACATGGATCCGATGGTTGTTGTGTTAGCACTGGGTCTTGTGATTACTCCTGTAGCTCACGTGACGCAGGTCCTATAACCAGCAGCCGAGTACTGCAGGTTACAGGAGATGAGCATTTCTCCTGATCTGAGTGGTTCTGCTCTGATAGGGAGAAAAGAATGAGTGAGCAGACAAAAACACACCCGCGGGAAAAAACGCGGCAATAAAGCATGCATTTTTACCACATTTTGGTGCTTTTTTGCTCACTGCGTTTTTATGTGTTTTTTAACAGTGAACAATTCCATTAAAGATTGTTAAAAAAAAAAAAAGAAAAAAGGTCTGATGTCATTTCCTTCAATATGTTCTTCATTCTCCACTAGTCTATGCAGGAGAGCAGACAGCTGCAGAACTACAAGGCTCAGCATGCTCCATCCAGGACTGTATGCAGGAGGGAGAGGCAGGGGGAGCAGAACTATAAGGCTCAGCATACTTCATCCAATAGTGTATGTAGGAGAGCAGACAGCAGCTGCTAAACTACAAGGCTCAGCATCCTCCATCTAGGACTGTATGCAGGATTTTTTGCCCCGCCCCCCCAAAAAAAAATAATGACGTGGGCTTCACCATGTTTTTCTATGCTAGCCAGGTACAGCAGGCAGCTACAGGCTGCCCCCAACCCCCAGCTGCCTATTTGTACTCGGCTGGGAACCAAAAATATAGAGAAGCCCTTTTTTTTTTTTAATTTCATGAATTTCATGAAATAATTAAAAAAAAAAATGACATGGGCTTCGCCCAATTTTTGAGTCCAGCCAGGTACAACTAGGCAGCTGGGGATTGGAATCCGCAGTGCAGGGTGCCCATGCTTTCTGGGCACCCCCGCTGCGAATTGCAGTCCGCAGCCACCCCAGAAAATGGCGCTTTCATAGAAGCGCCATCTTCTGGCGCTGTATCCAACTCTTCCAGCTGCCCTGATGCCAGGTGTCTCACTGAGAAATAATGGGGTTAGGGCTAGGTGTGTATTATCAGCTAGCCCTAAGCCCGAAATTCATGGTGTCACGCCAATATTAGACATGGCCACCATGAATTTCTAGTAAAGATAAAAAAAAAAAAACAACACAGAAAAATATTTTTATTAGAAATAAAACACAATTAGTGACTCCATCTTTATTGAAATAAAGAACCCCTCTGCGCAGTAATCCTGGGTCAAGGGTCCCACGCCGTCCAATCCGGATCCAATATCATCTGGGGAAAAAAACCAACACACTTCAGTGCAGCGTCAGACTGGCTACCGGAGGAAACTCCAGTAATGCCAGGCCTGGATTCAAGACACACAAACACCACACACAGCGTGCGCGCACACACACACCACACACAGCGTGCGCACACACACACACCACACAGCGTGCACACACACACACCACACACAGCTTGCGCACACACACACACCACACACAGCGTGTGCACACACACACCACACACAGCGTGCGCACACACACACACACACACCACACACAGCGTGCGCACACCACACACACCACACACAGCGTGCGCACACACACAAACACCACACACAGCATGCGCGCACACACACCACACACAGCGTTCGCACACACATCACACACAGCGTGCGCGCGCACACACACCACACACAGCGTGCGCACACACACCACACAGCGTGCGCGCACACACACCACACTGCACACACACACACCACACACAGCGTGCGCACACACACCACACTGCACACACACTGCACACACACACACACACTGCGCACACACACACTGCACACACACACACACACTGCACGTACACACACTGCACATGTACGCACACACACACACACACTGCACAGAATCACACACATAGCACAGACACACACACTGCACACACACATAGCACAGACACACAGCTGTGAGTGCTTTCCTGCGGTGACCTGGCATTCAGAAGGTGAGCTCAGGTCAACGCAGGGGCGCACACATAGCATTGTGAACTCACCTCACCTGAGCCCCGGTGTCCTAGGCGGGTGCTGTGCTGGTAGCGTAGGAATCGCGTCCTCCTGTCAGCTGATCTCCAGTCCTGTTGTAACCGCGCGCGCTCCCGCGATCACAACGGGATTTGAAGAAGCGAGGGCGCATGCGCCGCCTTCTCATGCACGCGGCTGCACAGTACAGCGGGCTTCAGTAACATGGCGCCGGAGATAAGCACTATGCGCAGGCGCCAACTCCGACGTCATGTCACTGAAGAGGGAAATTTAAATACAGCCAGAGAGAGGGAGGAACAGGCAGCGGGGGGCGGGGATACACGTGCATAACACGCCCGGACATCAGAAGAGAGGGAGGAACAGGCTGGTGGGGGGGGGGCAGGGAACACGTGCATAACACGCCCGGACATTAGCAGCAGAGGTGCACACGTCAATCAAAAAGTGCACGAATTTTCAAACTTTATAAAGTTGGATTTCGCTGCCTAAACACCCGAGCTGCCCACTGATGGTATGTACACAATGTGCATGATAGTGCCAGTACTGCACTGGCTGCACCTTATACACAAAAAACCTGATGTTTGGTTCCCTTTAAGAAGAAGTCGGGTTTGGGACTGGACTTGACCCACACTTGACCCTGGACGCCGAATCCCATATAAGTCTAACGGACCCGAACTTAAGTGTTATAAAATAGTGTTAGTAAGGGCTAGAGGGCAGGAAAATAAAACAAAATGGGAAGTAAAGCAGGACAATTATACTTATCAAGATTCTGAGAGGCTGTCACACTGTTTCCGGCTCTGTTCATTAAATCTCATGAATATTCACTGCTTCACTCGCCTACTCTCTGTGCTTACATCTGTGATTGGTTGCTGTGATGCCCTGGACTAGCCAGGGGTCACAGGTAATAACACACACACACCCACCCCCAGCAGTTCACAGCAGTCATCCCCAGTGAGACCTGATTTCTTCCCTCGGCTTCAGACAGACACACCAGGTGGGCGGAGTCAGGCAGATGGACACGCCCACTGAGGAGTCTAGCTGGCCTGAGGCAGAAAACAAGTTCAGACAAGTCCAGGCAGAGGAAGAGAGAGGAGATGTGCAGAGAGGCAGATGCAGACTGGGGCCTAGGTTGGAGCCTAGGGCCCTCGTGTAGCCAGTCAGGCAGATGGTAGTGGCCGTCTGCAGGAGCCGGGAAGACAGTCTTGGTGGAACTGTAGGTAGCCGGGACAGGGTGGTGGCCCGTCCGGTACCGAACCGGGGAGCCAGCTGGAAACCGGAGCACAGGAGGAGCGTACAAGAAGGTGCAGGAAAGGACTCACAATACCAACCACAGGAGTCAGAACATTCTAACAGGTGCAGGGAAAGACAGCCACCATCAGCCGTCCGGGGAGAGCATAAAAACACTGCAGCCGGCTGCGGGACCTGTCCATCCAGCCATTTGGTTTACCAGAGACTTTGTGATTTTCTGTCTGAGTGAGTACAACAGTGCCATCCGGCACCGCGCCGCGCTGCCCCTGCAACCCTGCACTCCAGCCATTCAGCCTCCCCGAATCATCACCGGGCCCCAGGAACACCAACCCCTACCCATGGAGGGGACAACACCCCAGCTGCTCCCTACCATCGCTCCCGGGATCCCCGTCACCAGCAGCGGTGGTGCCATCATCACCACGTCCCGTGGGTGGCGTCACGAACTATTTCCCAAAACAAACCACCCCCTTTTCACTCGTGGATGAGGAGCGCTGCTCGAGTCCCTGGGTCCGGCCCACCGCTCGAGCCACCGAGCAGCAGCAGAAGCCCCGGACCCGAGCGTGGTGAGCGTGTCCCCTCCGCCCGCGACATTGCCCTCAAACTAGTTTTCTGGGTCAAGAAGTGGAGTGTAAAAATAAATAAATAATTGGAAAAAATGGTGTAGGGTCCCCCATATTTTGATACCTAGCACAGATAAGGCAGACAGTTGTCATAGCGGTCCTCAACCTACCCCAGCACAGAACAGACATGGGGGGCAGAGTGGTGTGGGTGGTAAGTGGGGTGGAGGTGTTACTTTTCAGCTGCTGTACATCTGAGTCCTGTTCACCTCCATGGGTCCTGTGTCCCGCTTGGTCAGGAATGAGACAGACACCCGGTAAGACTTGTGTGACGCCCTGGCAAAGCCAGGTTGTCACAGAAAGAGTTAATCCTCCTTGGTAATCTGATCCCACACCGCTGCAGCAAGACAAACCACAGCCCCCAGTGTAAGAGAAAAGCAGAGCAGAGGGGAGGGGCTGGAGCAGAGAGTGTTTGGAGAGGAGACAGAAGTGGAGCCTGGAGCTGTAGCTCCCAGGCTGAAAGCAAAGCGTGCTCCGAGAGGGCCGGGACAGGCCGTAGTGAGGAAGGGGCCAGAGGTAGCCGGAGCAGGGCGGTGGCCCCTCGGTACCTGGGTGACCCGGATCACTACAGGGGAGTGGACTCCCCGTTCCCGGCTGAGGAGAAAGAGGAAGAGAGTGGAGAGAAAGGCACCTGGCTGCAGGGAAAGAACAACAAGGGCTGCTGCACCGTGTGTGGGACACTAACACCCCCGTACCGAGGGCTGCGGACACCGGCAATTCCTAGTTTACCAGTGACTCCGTGTGACTTATTTGTGAGTACACCCGTGCCCTCGGGCACCGCACTGCAGCACTGCGCCCTGCTCCCTGCTTACCCCATCACCGGGCCCCGGGACAACCAACCCCCTACCCACGGAGGGGAGAACTAACATCTAGCTGCTCCATACCATCACTCCCAGGATCCCCGTCCAGAGCAGCGGTGGTGTCCCAATCACCACAACCGTGGGTGGCGTCACGGACAATATAAATCTCCCTTACCAAATCCCTTTATACTGTGGAGCCTGGGGTCACAGACCGGGTCACGCCACCGTGATACCCACAGAAGTGACTCTGTGGCCCGGATCTGAGTACCCCCTGGTCCCCGGGCGACACATTTGGCGTCACGAACAGGATCGAACCCATCCAGTTACCTGGAGGAAGTGCGCCTTATTCTGGACTGTCAGCGGTGATCCGCTGCAAAAATTTTGAAACTCGCCATCTTTGCCGCCATTTTGGCCGCGAAAATCTCCCACCCAGCGCCTTCTTCCCCAAGCGGTGGGCGCGAAAAAGAGGCTCCGCCCCATGAGAACGCGGGTAGAAGGACTGCTCCCGAGTACCAAGGGGGGAGCAGTAGGAAGGAACTGCAGTTCATGTGACCGGGACTGTAAAGGCAGGGACGCCAGGACTTTGCCTAATTCCGTTCCTGGACAAGCAGTAGCCGCGACCCCGATGACATCTTACCCGGCTCCGGCAGTCCGCCCAGCCGCCACGGTGATGACGTCGGCTCCGGCAGTCCGCCCGGCCGCAACGGAGGTGGAACCCGATTGGAAGTCTGCCCCAGATGTGGCGCCAGCTGCTCCCAGGTACCCCGTCACGGCTGTGGAGCAGCCGGAGTGCACCTGCAGAGAGTAGGAGCAGGCCAGTGAGAGATGGAGCCCTCGGCAGTTAGCGAGGCCGGTTGTAGCCGGGGGCATCCAAGTGGGCCTGGCTTCCGATCAGGAGGCAGAGCACGGAACCCGTGCCCCGTACTGGGAGTGGCGGCAGCGGCAGTGGTAGTGGAGCATGGACGGCTACCCACAAGTTAAAAAGTTGACTGTTTTATGGACTGTCACCCCTGTTAAGCGCCCTCAAGTTCAGGAGGAGGCCATCTGCACAGCAGGTGGGGGCGGCAGAACAGTTTAGAGTTAAGAAAACGTACCTCCCGATGTGGGAAGATGTATGATTGTAATGTGTTTATTTTTCCTTTTTCCAGTTTTAATAAATGTTGGTGCCTAGACGGCCCGAGGACGGGCCGTGTTTTACCAAGGGGGTGTGTGACGCCCTGGCAAAGCCAGGTTGTCACAGAAAGAGTTAATCCTCCTTGGTAATCTGATCCCACACCGGTGCAGCAAGACAAACCACAGCCCCCAGTGTAAGAGAAAAGCAGAGCAGAGGGGAGGGGCTGGAGCAGAGAGTGTTTGGAGAGGAGACAGAAGTGGAGCCTGGAGCTGTAGCTCCCAGGCTGAAAGCAAAGCGTGCTCCGAGAGGCCCGGGACAGGCCGTAGTGAGGAAGGGGCCAGAGGTAGCCGGAGCAGGGCGGTGGCCCCTCAGTACCTGGGTGACCCGGATCACTACAGGGGAGTGGACTCCCCGTTCCCGGCTGAGGAGAAAGAGGAAGAGAGTGGAGAGAAAGGCACCTGGCTGCAGGGAAAGAACAACAAGGGCTGCTGCACCGTGTGTGGGACACTAACACCCCCGTACCGAGGGCTGCGGACACCGGCAATTCCTAGTTTACCAGTGACTCCGTGTGACTTATTTGTGAGTACACCCGTGCCCTCGGGCACCGCACTGCAGCACTGCGCCCTGCTCCCTGCTTACCCCATCACCGGGCCCCGGGACAACCAACCCCCTACCCACGGAGGGGAGAACTAACATCTAGCTGCTCCATACCATCACTCCCGGGATCCCCGTCCAGAGCAGCGGTGGTGTCCCAATCACCACAACCGTGGGTGGCGTCACGGACAATATAAATCTCCCTTACAAATCCCTTTATACTGTGGAGCCTGGGATCACAGACCAGGTCACGCCACCGTGATACCCACAGAAGTGACTCTGTGGCCCGGATCTGAGTACCCCCTGGTCCCCGGGCGACACACTTGCATAACTTCACTTAACAACTGGTCGGCAGACAATTTCCATTTCTTTACAGAAAACTTGTCATCATCATCATCTCTCAAACACATCAATTTCTGTAACCGGCTTCGCTCTGCAGGGACGGCCGTAATGGGGCAACTTATCCTGCCATTTCGGACCCACTACTTCAACATGTGTGGCGGGTCATGCGGCCTGGAGAACTGGACGGACGGACTGTCTTGCCCACCCACCGCGACTGCCTTTCCTGACGTACTAGCAGGTGCCAGCCTATTGTAGGAGCACCCCAACTTCTCCTTTACGTCACCATGACACACTGGACTTACACTCCTCTGCAGTCAAGCCCCCTTGAGGTAGCTTTGCTTCCCTCTCGTCTTTCTCTTTCTATCTTGTCTCTGTTCTTCTGCTGTTGCCTCCACCCTATGCACTCTACTCTGCTTCTTCTGACCCTCCTTGACCTCTCTTTCTTGTTCTTCACACTACAACACCATCTCCCTATCTTCCCTGTAACAGGAAGTTCCTTCTCCTATATCTTTTCCTGTGCTGGGGACGCTCCTCCCCTCACTTATCTCCTGCCACTTCCTCAACATTCCCTCACACTAGGGGACCTAGTGACACCTAGTGGCAGAGCCGGATATGTCGCGGGCGGAGGCGGGGACGCTGCGCTCTCCCACTGCTCGGGTCCGACCGCTGCTGGTGCTGCGGCTGCCGCTGCTGCTCGGTGGTGGCTCGAGCGGTGGGCCGGATCCCGGAGACTCGAGCGGCGCTCCTCGCCCGTGAGTGAAAAGGGGATTGATTGTGGGGATTTATTGTTATTGTCCGTGACGCCACCCACGGTTGTGGTGATTTTGGTGACACCACCGCTGCTCTGGACGGGGATCCCGGGAGCGGTGACAGGGAGCAGCTTTGTTGTTAGTTCTCCCCTCCGTGGGTAGGGGGGTTGGTTGTCCTGGGGCCCGGTGATGGGGTAGGGATGAATGGCAGGCGGGTTACGGGGCCTGGTGAGGTGCAGGGTCACAGGGGCAGCGCTGTGCCGCACGGCACGGTGGTATTCACTCAGCCCAATGAAGAAGACACAGTTCTCGGTAAAACACTCGGCTGGATGGACGGGTCCCCCAGACGGCTGCGGTGTTGTTTCTCCCGGCAGGTTGGTGGTGACTGCCTTTCCCTGCACCTGTGTACGGTTGTTGGTTCCGATGGGTTCCCACCGGTAACCCGCTCCCCAGCTTGGATATGGGCTGGAGGAGCCCCTCTTTGCCCGCAGGCTCTGGCCCTGAGAAACGGTTGCCTTGGCGGTGGCGGTGTCTCCCTCTGTAGGTTGGACTGTTGCCTTCTGTCGGGACTTGACTGTTTGGAAACCCAGGAGGTCCCCTTCACTAACGGATTCGGCAAATTCACGGCGACTCCTAGCCTTGCCGGAGTCCGAAAGGCCCCTGCCAGATGGTGCTGGCTTCTCTTTGTGTACCGGTCCGGTACCGCCGGGCCACCGCCCGTCCACTGTCCTTACGGTAACTCCGATAGGCCACTCCTGCAGACGGTCACCACCGTCTGCCAACCTTGCTGTCTCACCCGGGCCACACACCCGGACGCTGTCAGTCTGTTGCTCCTCTACCACACTTTCCTCCTTCCACTTTCACTTCCCTAGCTTATCTGACCTCTTTTCCCGCCTCCAGGACTGTGAACTCCTCGGTGGGTGGGACCAACCGCCTGTCGCACCCCCTGGTGTGATCATCAGCCCCTGGAGGAAGGCAACAAGGGTTTTGTGTCTGACTTCGGTGTGCCTGCTGGGAGTGTGGGGTGTGTAGGTGTTGTGCTCTGTGGCTCCTGGCTTGTCCAGGGCGCCACAGATACGTTACACAGGAGAACTCATGCATCAAAATATAATGCAGCAAAACACATCAGAAAAATGCAGTACATTAATCACAAACATTAACAGTTGCAGTACTCTTGGTCACCACATCAGCCTGAGGGCGGTAGGGTACTGGATACCCTATTACATGACCACGGCAGATAATCATGTTGCGCCCAATAAACCCATCAGGGTGCTACAAGGTTCTGCATCCTCACCAGGATGCAGGGCCTACCCACTTAGGGACCCAGAACCCCAGTGCCAGTAACATCAAAACCCCAGGTAATCCCAGTTTTCCCCAACAATCCCCCATATAATGGTACCTAGCTAGGGTGGACCATGGATGGCCGCCTAGAGGTGGAGCCAATCCAGTCCACTAGTTGACCAGGTGCGAGGGGCAGACTGTGGAGAATAGTCAGTTGAGTAGTGACTGCAGACGTGAAAAGGTGGAAGTGAAGTGACTCCCTGACTCGGGTTGACGGTGACCTGGTACCCAGGAGAGTTAGTTGCCAGTGGAGTACGGTGGAGTACTCCCGGAACTACACACCGATGGGGTACAGGACAGGAAAGACTTCAAGCTGACCTGTTAACACCTTCACAGCAAAGGGGACCATCAAGGACCTCGCTGACCCTAAAGAATCCGAAGACTCAGTAGCAAAGGGAGAACTGGGGACAGGACAAGAGGCTCCAACCCCACACGGTTTATGCTACCGTCATTCGGACAGAAGTGGACAAACCACAGACCGGGGACCCACAGTGTTCGATACCAGGGGACCCACTTACCAGATACAGGTGCAGGGAAGAAGGTACCAGAGAACCAGACTGGCACTGGGATGAAGGGAACCTGGAGGTGAAACCAGCCGGCCTTGGGCAACCAGGTAATATATAAAGTGAGTAAACCAGTTACACTGAATACCTGTCTGGACTCCTTCTTACGACGCCCACCGCACCATACACCCGCTGGGGCAATACCCTACTTGCAGAGGGATTACTATACTAGCTGCTAATACCATCAGACCCAGTAGAGACATTTTGCAGCGGCGGCTCCCTACACTTAGCTGCAACACCGCAAGTGGCGCCATGAATAAACTTTTTTCACCAATCCCCTGTAAATATCCCCATTATAAAAATGGCCCTGCCACCATTGTGACATTAACAATAGAGACACCGCCCGAAACCGAGTACCCCATATCCCTGGGTTCTACAATCACTGGCTGCAAATAGAAGAGAAACAGCAGGTGATAGGGGTATATACTGTAGCTTATTTTCTTTTTTTAAACCAGTCTGAGCATTTTATCAAACAAAATATTTTTAGACAACACTTGTAATTCTAGTTCAACCATTCTTTTTATCTGAAAGAACTGGAAAATGGATTTTCATACAGAGGTCAGTGATTATATACTATATCTCCTCCTCTGCACATTCCTTGCACACAAGCCGAAGAATGAAAACAGTAGATTTAATGCTTCACTCCTCTTTGACTTTTCTTTTATTGTCATACCACATAAATCATTAATCGTTAAGTAGTAATATCCATCATTTATTAATTGTCTTTTCCAAAAAACCATTGCAGGATGAACCTGTCTATAAACTGTTAGAACCTCTGTTACCAAGTACAGTGGCATGCAAACGTTCGGGGCACCCCTGGTCAAAATTACTGTTATTGTGAACAGCTAAGCAAGTTGAAGATTAAATGATTTCTAAAAAGCCTAATGTTAAAGCACATTTCCTTTGTATTTTAGGCAAAAAAAAATTGTATCCTTTACATTTTTAAACTAACAAAAAAGGAAAATGGGCCTATGGTAAAATTTGGGCACCCTGCATGGCTAGTGCCTAGTAGCTACCCCTTTCGGGGCCGCCATCAGGGCATTAAAGCCATTACTGGTCTATGGAGCCTGGTGAGCAGAAGCAAAGAGGGGGGCGCGGACTGGGTGAGACACTTTGGCAGCGTGTCTCACCCAGTCCGGGCCCCCCCGACCTTTGCCTTTGCTCACCGGGCCCCAGGGGCAGGATTGGGCTGTTTCAGTATGCAACTGAATGTGTGTCATTGGACACACATTCAATTGAAATATATTCCTGCACGGCAATTATTAACAGATGCCAGCCAATCAGCCGGCAGCTGATGTTGACGCGTACGTCACCGGCGTATGATGTAACTGCCATGCGTCAACGCATTCTCACTGCATAGATCAAGTAGTAAGAGGATGCTGCTGGACTGAAGCCAGGTAAAAAGAAACGTTTTTTTTTAATCGGCTTCTACTGAAAAGCAGCAATATGGGGAACAGATATATATTCAGTATATATAGAAGCCAGAATGGAGAGACATGGGGCCAGGATGGAGACACATGGGGCTAGAATGGAGAAACATGGAGCCAGGAAGGAGAGACATGGGGCCAGGATGGAGAGACATGGGGCAAGGTTGGACAGACATGTGGCCCAGATGGACAGACATGGAGCCAGGATGGAGACACATGGGGCCAGGATGGAGACACATGGGGTCAGGATGGAGACACATGGGGCCAGGAAGAAGAGACATGGGGCCAGGATGAAAAGATATGGGGCCAGGATGGAAAGACATGGGGCCAGGATGGAAAGACATGGGGCTAGGATGGACAGACATGGGGTCAGGATGCTGGACATTATTACAGGAAGGGGTCATGATGTGGGACGTTATTACTGTAGGGGTTAATTAAGGAATATTATTACTGCTGTGATGTATTTTGTTTTTGAGCATACTGTATTTTTCGCGGGCGGAGGAGGGGACGCTGCGCTCTCCCACTGCTCGGGTCCGGCCGCTGCTGCTGCTGCTCGGTGGTGGCTCGAGCGGTGGGCCGGATCCCGGGGACTCGAGCGGCGCTCCTCGCCCGTGAGTGAAAAGGGGATTTGATTGGGGGGGTTAATTGTTATTGTCTGTGATGCCACCCACGGTTGTGGTGATTTTGGTGACACCACCGCTGCTCTGAACGGGGATCCCGGGAGCGGTGACTGGGAGCAGCTTTGTTGTTAGTTCTCCCCTCCGTGGGTAGGGGGGTTGGTTGTCCCGGGGCCTGGTGATCGGTTAGGGATGGATGGCAGGCGGGTTACGGGGCCTGGTGAGGTGCAGGGTCGCAGGGGCAGCGCTGTGCCGCACGGCACGGTGGTACTCACTCAGCCCAATGAAGAAGACACAGTTCTCGGTAAAACACTCGGCTGGATGGACGGGTCCCCCAGACGGCTGCGGTGTTGTTTCTCCCGGCAGGTTGATGGTGACTGCCTTTCCCTGCACCTGTGTACGGTTGTTGGTTCCGATGGATATGGGCTGGAGGAGCCCCTCTTTGCCCGCAGGCTCTGGCCCTGAGAAACGGTTGCCTTGGCGGTGGCGGTGTCTCCCTCTGTACGTTGGACTGTTGCCTTCTGTCGGCACTTGACTGTTTGGAAACCCAGGAGGTCCCCTTCACTAACGTATTCGGCAAATTCACGGCGACTCCTAGCCTTGCCGGGGTCCGAAAAGCCCCTGCCAGATGGTGCTGGCTTCTCTTTGTGTACCAGTCCGGTACCGCTGGGCCACCGCCCGTCCACTGTCCTTACGGTAACTCGGATAGGCCACTCCTGCAGATGGTCACCACCGTCTGCCAACCTTGCTGTCTCGCCCAGGCCACACACCCGGACGCCGTCAGTTAGTTGCTCCACTACTACTTCTCCTTCCTCTCACTTTCACCTCCAAAACTAATCTGCACCTTTTCCCGCCTCCAGGACTGTGAACTCCTCGGTGGGCGGGACCAACCACCTGGCCCACCCCCTGGTGTGATCATCAGCCCCTGGAGGAAGGCAACAAGGGTTTTGTGTCTGACTTCGGTGTGCCTGCTGGGAGTGTGGGGTGTGTGGGTGTTGTGCTCTGTGGCCCCTGGCTTGTCCAGGGCGCCACATTCCTCCTTAGTTAAATGCAGACCGTCCGCGGGCTGCCCGTCCATCACCGGTTTTATTTTCACCAACTGAAAAATATTAAAACGGTTAAACGGTAAACATATTTACAAGTATAATAACATCTTCCCACATCGGGAGGTACTCTTACTTAAAACGTTGCGTAACGGTTACGGCTTCCACTCTCTCCCACCCAAGCAACTTGGCCCTGATGCTGCCCCTAAGCAACAGGCAGCACCCCTTGACCCCAGTCCTGCACAAGTTGCCCGAGCGGGTTCTGTCCTTTTCAGGGGACCCACGTCCATGGGGAACCCCTGAAACCCCCAGAGGATTGCCACCGGTTGCGGTGGTGGCTGGGCCCCAGCCTACTCCACTGCGGGCCCTTCCTCCAATCTGCCTCTCCGGAGGCGGTAACGGTGGAAGCCAGAACAACATTATTTACATGCCACTGAGTTTGCGGTTGCCCTGCAAGTTCTTGGGCTTGTCCATAAGGAGTTCCTTATGCAACTTTTTGAACGGTCCCCACGGGGACAACGGTGCCGGCAACAACCGGTTTCAATCAGCAGTAAATCAGATGGCAATCAGGTGACTTCATCGGTTGATCATTCTTATCATTTTCAAACTTTCAAACTTTCTTAACACACACACTTTTCCCCACCCCTTTTAAAGAACAGTTTCCCTATACTTAAGTGGGGGTCTACCTAGGTTGGGACGAGTGGACCTCCGGGGTCCAGTGTCAGTGGGGACAGGCAGTGGGGCAAGGGGAACAATCAGTCCCTCTTCCCTGCTATCGTGTGGGGCAGGCGGAGGCATAGGGGAGCTGGGCACAGGTTCATCCCTGGGCACTGGCTCATGGTCGACCACTTCCATCACTTCTTCATCCACGGGTTGTGGGAACAGTATCACTGGAAGACTCACTGCGCCATTCTGTGTGGGCCAGTCCGCTGGGAAGTCACCCATCACGGTGTGGATTACCTCTTTTGCCTTTTCCGCCGGTTTAGGAACCGGAACTTCAGCCGCTGCCCTCAACGTTGGTGGGCACCTCTTTAGATGGTCCCGGGAAACCGTGGCTAGAGTGCCCCCTTGGTCACGACTGATCTGGTAAGCCTTCCCATCTTCCCATCCGGTGGGCTGTAGGACATATGGGGTTTGCTCCCATTGATCATCCAGCTTGTGGGTCCTTCTTTTTCGCTTGAGCACCACATCTCCAGGCTGGAAAGGGCAAGCAGACGCCTTCTGGTTGAAGCGCTGCTCCTGCTGCTCCCGACTTCAACTCAAGTTTTCTCAACATATTCCTGAATCTGTCGGTACTGTACCCTCCGCCGAGCGTCCCATTCAGCTGTCGAAGGGAGTGCTTCGGGGGCTTCCAGCCCCATGTCCAGATCCACCGGTAGCTTGCTAGGGCGAGCCCTCATCAGGTAGGCTGGGGTGCATTTCGTTGAGCTGGAAGGGATATTGTTGTACATATCAACCAAGTCAGGTAGCTTCTCCGGCCACAGGTTCCGCTCTTCCAGCGGCAACGTCTTGAGGAGACCCAGGACCAGGTGCTTCATCTTTTCACACATGCCGTTAGTTTGGGCATGGTAAGGCATGGTCCGGATCTTCTTGCAGCCGTACAACTGACAGAATTCATGGAACACCTCCGCTTCAAAGGCTGGGCCTTGGTCAGTAAGCACCTTCTCAGGGTATCCGTGTGGTCGGCAGAAATAAGCCTGAAACTCTCTAGTGGTGGTACGGCCAGTTAGGTCTTTGACTGGGACAACCACCATGAACCTTGAGTAATGGTCTACGATGGTTAGAGCGTAGGTGTACCCACTTCGGCTGGGGGTGAGCTTTACATGGTCCAGGGCGACCAGCTCCAGCGGTTGATGTGTAACGATCAGGTGTAGGGGCGCCTTCTGGCTGGCCTCGTCCTTCCTTCTCAGCGTGCAAGGACCACACTCTCGGCACCAGGCCTCTACAGATTCCCGCATTCCACTCCAATAGAACCGCTCTCTCAACAGCATTTCCAGCTTCTTCCATCCGACGTGCCCAGCACCATCATGGTATGCTTGTAGGACGGTGGGCACGTTAGCCTGTGGAATCACCAACTGGCGGATTTTCTCATGAGTCTTTGGGTTAATCAGTTCACGGTACAACTTCCCCTGGTGTAGATACAGCCGGGTCCGCTCTCGCCACAGGCGTTGGGCTTCAGCAGGGGCGGCAGGGTCTATTCCAGCAGTGCCCTGTTCCACCAATATCTTGACTAAGCGAACAGCGGGTGCCTGGTCCTGAGCTTCTTGCCACTCCTGGCTGGGCAGCGGGTCCAGGTTTACCCGTTGTTGATAGACATGGACCTTCTCAGTTGGTGGCTGATGAAATGCAGGCAGCTCAATCTCTTCGAGGACGTCATCCTCAGGCCCTTCATCCAACAAATGGGGCATCCGAGAGAGTGCATCGGCATTAACATTGGCACGGCCGGCCCTGTACTTGATGGTGAAATCATAGTTGGCTAGCCTAGCCACCCACCACTGTTCCAACGCGCCCAGCTTGGCGGTGTCCAGGTGTGTCAGCGGGTTGTTATCCGTGAAGGCGGTGAACTTAGCCGCTGCCAGGTAATGGCGGAACCGCTCGGTGATAGCCCACACTAGTGCCAGGAGTTCAAGCTTGAAAGAGCTGTAGTTCTCGGGGTTCCTCTCAGTCGGTCGAAGCCTTCGGCTAGCATAAGCAATCACTTTTTCTTTTCCGTCTTGGACCTGGGATAGGACTGCCCCTAAGCCTACATTGCTGGCATCGGTGTAAAGGATGAAGGGGTGGTTGTAATCAGGGTATGCCAGGATTTCTTCTCCGGTCAGGGCCGCTCTCAGCTGGCAGAAGGATTCCTCGTGCCTTCCTTCCCACACCAATGGGGCTCCTAGGGGCCTACCACCTTTGGTATGTCCCACAAGGAGGTCTTGCATGGGGGCAGCCATCTTCGTGTACCCCTTGATGAAGCGCCGGTAATACCCTACCAGGCCCAGGAACTGCCTCACCTCCTTCACCGTGGTTGGCCTCGGCCAGTCCTGAATGGCGGTGATTTTCTCAGGGTCAGGGACGACACCCTCTGCACCGACCACGTGCCCGAGGTACTACACTTTGGGTTTCAGCAGATGACACTTCATCCCATATTTGGCAAGAGACGCGAACACCTCAGCTAGGTGCTCCAGGTGGGCTTCATATGTTTGGAAGTACACGATCACATCATCCAAGTACAGCAGGACGGTCTCAAAGTTTAGATGCCCCAGACAGCATTCCATCAGCCGTTGGAAGGTTCCAGGGGCATTGCACAGCCCAAACGGCATGCTATTAAATTCACAGAGTCCCATAGGGGTAGCAAATGCAGTCTTCTCCCGGTCTTCTGGTGCTACAGCTACCTGTCAGTATCCACTGGTGAGTTCGAGGGTGGAAAAGTAATTAGCGGTTCTCAGCGCAGCTAGAGATTCTTCAATGCGGGGCAGAGGGTAAGCGTCCTTATGTGTTATCTGGTTAATTTTCCGGTAATCCACACACACATCCGCATGGTGCCGTCCTTCTTCTTAACCAGCACCAACGGGGCGGCCCAGTGACTACAGCTGTCCCTAATAACCCCTGCCTCCTTCATGTTCCTCAACATGTCCTTGGCACATTGGTAGTGTGCAGGAGGAATAGGCCTGTACCTCTCTTTGATAGGGGGATGCTCACCAGTGGGGATATGGTGTTGGACCCCTTTAATCTGCCCGAAGTCTAGGGGATGTTTGCTAAAAACCTGTTCATACTCCCGTACCACCCGGTATACCCCTTCTTTGTGATGTGTGGGGGTATCGTCAGTACCTATGTGTAGTTGTCGACACCACTCGTCTAACTCCCCTTGGGATGGGTGAGTGCTGGCAGCAGGTGGTGAGGTTGGGGGAATGGCCTCGTGGATGGTGTGGGGGTCCAAGGTGAACAACTTGGCAAGGGTAGCGTACCGGGGAAGCCTGACTTCTTCCTCCCCGCAATTCAGCACCCTCACGGGCACTCTCCCCTTCTTTACATCCACCACCCCTAGGGCGGCCATTACTGTGGGCCAGTGTTCAGAGGGCATGGGCTCTATCATGGCAGGGTAGTCACGCCCCTAGGGCCCTACCGCTGCCCTACACCAAATCATCATCTCACTTCTGGGAGGCACAATCAAAGGGGCAACATCCATCACTCTCACCCCACCAATCTCTCCTCCTGTCGAGTTCACATGTTGGCGGTACATTAAAGCTCGGATCTCACGCTGCACAGCTCTCTGTCGACTCCCCGCCGCCGTGGCGGCCAGCTGCTGCAGCAGGGTCAGCACGTCACTCATACAGTGCTCCATCACGTTGGTCCCTAGCACTACCTTCGGGTTATGATCACTGGGTTCATTCATTATCACAATCATACCCTGGTGTTGCAGTTCAGCTCGCCCCACATTCATGGCCATTTGTTTGTATCCCACCTGGGTCAATGGGAGTCCATCAGCAGCAATCAATGTCATACTGGCATCCGGGGGAGCCAGCTCGTCTGTTCCCCAATACCGTTGATACAGTGTGTATGGTATGGTGGTTACCTGTGATCCAGTGTCCAGAAGAGCCATCACTGGTATGCCGTCCACAGCCACGGGGATGATGGGCCGGGCCCCGATATACCGGTCCCGCCAGTCGGGGGGGGGCCATGGGGTTCTACTCCTGAGGATTGGCCCGTGGCCCCAGGGGTTGCTCGTTTAACGGACACTGTCGGAAGTAATGGCCGGGTTTGCTGCACCTGTAACAGATCGGGGGCCTATTCCGCGAATCATTAGCCCTTCTCCGCTGCATCCAGGGGACGTCCTCAGGGCTGTCAGCGAGCTGCATTTTCACCGGGGCCTGGAATCTGGTCGGAGGCTGGAGTGCGGCGAGGATCTTAGCGAGGTCCCCATCCATGCGGCGAACTTGAGCAGCAAGCTCTTTCATTGTTCCGCTTGGGGTGGCAGGCATTGGAGGTGCTGATGGGGTAGGGGCCACCATGACGGGAGCAGTCTCCACCGGCCACGGGGCTGGCTCAGGAGCTTCAAATGTGGGAGGTTGCAAAGCTTTGATGGCCCGTTCCTTTAATACGGCAAAGTCCACATCAGGGTGTTCTAGGGCCCACAGCCGAAGCTGTTTGCGGTCCTCGGAGGACCTCATCCCCTGCACAAACTGCTCGCTTAACATTTTGTTACTGTCCACACTGTTGATGGTGTCTACCCGCTTCAGTGTGCGGAGTGCGGTTTGCAGGCGCAGGGCATAGTCCCGAATGCTATCGGCGGGCCATTGCCGGCATTGATAGAACTGCATCCGCAACTCCGCCTCGGTACGGGTCTCAAACACAGTCTGCAGCTTCTCAAAGATGGTGGCTACAGAGGACCGGTCCCCCTCGGCCCAGGTCTTCGCCTCCTGCTCAGCCGCGCCGGTTAGCTGCCCCAGCACTAGCGCTGCTTGTTGCTTATCAGTCAGGGGATACAATTCCAGTAGCGGACTAAGCTTCTTCCGGAAAACCTGCAAGGCATCAGGTTTCCCATCGTACTGCGGTAGCCAGGCAGCTCCGGGCACATAGGGCAAGGAGAACGGCATCACCTGAGCGAGAGCTGGGGCCGCGGCGCCCCCCGCCAGCGCGGCCGGGACTTGGGCAGGCCCATTTCCATCTACGGGTGCCCCCGCGACTGCGACCGCCGCGTCTCCAGCGGCTCTATCGGGCGCAGACATGTTGTTTCCGTCCCCCTTAGTCTCTTCCTGGCTCCTCCTCTATAGGGGCGAGGTTTTGGCCTTCACGCCTCCACTACTCGAGGAGACGCTCGAGCGGGAATTCTTCGCGCCCAAGATGGCGGCTTCGGCAAATTTTCAGCCGGACACCTCCGGCAATAACAAGGCGCACATCTACCCAACGGCAGAGCGGTAGGATCCTGTTCGTGACGCCAAGTTGTCGCGGGCGGAGGAGGGGACGCTGCGCTCTCCCACTGCTCGGGTCCGGCCGCTGCTGCTGCTGCTGCTCGGTGGTGGCTCGAGCGGTGGGCCGGATCCCGGGGACTCGAGCGGCGCTCCTCGCCCGTGAGTGAAAAGGGGATTTGATTGGGGGGGTTAATTGTTATTGTCCGTGACGCCACCCACGGTCGTGGTGATTTTGGTGACACCACCGCTGCTCTGAACAGGGATCCCGGGAGCGGTGACTGGGAGCAGCTTTTTTGTTAGTTCTCCCCTCCGTGGGTAGGGGGGTTGGTTGTCCCGGGGCCCGGTGATCGGGTAGGGATGGATGGCAGACGGGTTACGGGGCCTGGTGAGGTGCAGGGTCGCAGGGGCAGCGCTGTGCCGCACGGCACGGTGGTACTCACTCAGCCCAATGAAGAAGACACAGTTCTCGGTAAAACACTCGGCTGGATGGACGGGTCCCCCAGACAGCTGCGGTGTTGTTTCTCCCGGCAGGTTGATGGTGACTGCCTTTCCCTGCACCTGTGTACGGTTGTTGGTTCCGATGGGTTCCCACCGGTAACCCGCTCCCCAGCTTAGATATGGGCTGGAGGAGCCCATCTTTGCCCGCAGGATCTGGCCCTGAGAAACGGTTGCCTTGGCGGTGGCGGTGTCTCCCTCTGTAGGTTGGACTGTTGCCTTCTGTCGGGACTTGACTGTTTGGAAACACAGGAGGTCCCCTTCACTAACGGATTCGGCAAATTCACGGCGACTCCTAGCCTTGCCGGGGTCCGAAAAGCCCCTGCCAGATGGTGCTGGCTTCTCTTTGTGTACCGGCCCGGTACCGCTGGGCCACCGCCCGTCCACGGTCCTTACGGTAACTCGGAGAGGCCACTCCTGCAGATGGTCACCGCCATCTGCCAACCTTGCTGTCTCGCCCGGGCCACACACCCGGACGCCGTCAGTTAGTTGCTCCACTACTACTTCTCCTTCCTCTCACTTTCGCCTCCAAAACTAATCTGCACCTTTTCCCGCCTCCAGAACTGTGAACTTCTCGGTGGGCGGGACCAACCGCCTGGCCCACCCCCTGGTGTGATCATCAGCCCCTGGAGGAAGGCAACAAGGGTTTTGTGTCTGACTTCGGTGTGCCTGCTGGGAGTGTGGGGTGTGTGGGTGTTGTGCTCTGTGGCCCCTGGCTTGTCCAGGGCGCCACATATTCAATGGGGGGGAGGTCCTGTAACTGTGCAGGGCAACACTATATTGCTTTTTTACTCAGTAGTGGAGATGTTAGGCAAAAAGTGGAGAATATGCTCTGGAATCGATCAGCTATAGATAATTGTGTATTATTTTCTGCAGTGACATGTCCTGGCCAGAAGAAGCTATGGCAGTCTGCACTGGATGACAAAGGAAAGTGAGATGAATCACTTCAACTAGAGACGTCACTGGTAAGTAATTTTATTACACTATACACTGTGTATAATATCACTGGTGATCACTGTATTGCCTGTACACTATACAGTATATACAGAGCTCCAGTGTATAATTTCACTGGGGAGTCACTGTACTACCTGCATACTTACAATATACATTGTACACTAGAAACAGAGCTCCTGTGTAAAATGGCACTTATGGTAATATTAGTATTGTGGGTTTTTTTTTTATTAATAATTATTATTGTAGTATTCAGTCAGTATATGATGATAATTTGTGGTCTGGTCATGGTGTGGTGGTATTTGTCCCTTTTATGTGATATTATTTGGTCACTATGTAGTGATAATATGTAGTGCGGCGATTGTGTGATGGTATTTGTCTCTTTTATATGGTATTATTGGTCATTTAAAAAGAAAAAATGTACGTGACACATTCCCTTAAAGAAAAATAGGTAATAATGTACATAAAAAAGCATTGATATGGTAGAGAAATTTTTAATAGATTAGAGTAGATAGGGCCTTACTTTGTTGTGGTGGCAGGCTTAAAAAAATTGTTTGGCCAAAACAAAAGCTAATGACTATGTATGTGATATAGTACTCAATGGGAACTGTTAATGTGTGATTGGTGAGGCCATAGTGCAGAAGTGGAATTATTCCAAAAGTGGGCTATGAGACTTTGGCAGGTTTGAGGGATGGAGGTGGAGCTGGGGAGGAGCCTATGTGGAGTCTTTAGGCGGCCCGAAAAATTTGTCAGTTTGGGCTTATGAAATTCTTCGTGGCAGCCCTACCCGTTTTGGCAGGTATTCCAGATTGTAAACGCTTTTTATAGCCAGCCAAGAGTCTATCCATTCATGTTTGAGGGATTTTCATCTATTTTTCCTTGGAAACGTCTTCCAGTTCTGTGAGATTCCTGGGTCGTATTGCATGCACTGCTCTTTTGAGGTCTAGCCACAGATATTCAGTAATATTTAGATCAGGGGACTGTGAGGGCCATTGTAAATTCTTCAGCTTGTACCTTTTGAGGTTGTCTATTTTGAACTTTGACATGTGTTTAGGATCATTATTCATTAACCATTTGTAGAAGCCTTCCTCTTTCCAACTTCAGCTTTTTCACAGATGAGGTTATGTCTGCATCATGAATTTGTTAAAATTTCATTGAATCTGTTCTTCCCTCTACCTGGGAAATGTTTCTTATGCCACTGACTGCAACACAACCCCAAAGCATGATTGATCCACCCCATGCATAATGGTTGACGGATGTTCTTTTCTTGAAATTATGTGCCCATTTTTCTCCACATTCTGCTAACTGCAAACCTGTCTCTAATCTCTCCTTCATCTCTAAACATCTGGAACACTTGGTCCAGTCTTGTCTAATCTGCTATCTTTCAGATAACTCTCTTCTTGCTCCTTCACAATCCGGTTTTCGCTACTTAGACTTTACTGAAACTGCTCTTACTAAAATTTCTCATGATCTACAAGTATGTTTAATTCTAAAACACTGCACTATTGCAAAGTACATACATTCAAAAGTTGGCCGGTGACAATCCCTCCAGGCGCCTTCTCCCCAGCCTGCTGCCCTTGAGTGACAGATCTCTCACTATATATGTGTATAGGAAGAGACTTGTTAATTAGGGGTGGCACGGTGGCTCAGCAGTTAGCACTGCAGCTTTGCAGCACCGGGGTCCTAGGTTAAAATCCCACCAAGGACAACATCTGTAAGGCTAGGTTCACATTTCCATTGTTTTAAATCCGTCAGGTCCGTTAGCGACGGACCCGTCGTTTTTTAGATGTCAACTGACGCAACGGATGCGTTTTTCACAAGATTCCGTTCACAGTAATCCTGTGAAAAAACTGATCCGTTGCGTCCGTTACATCCGCTGTGCATCCGTTTTTTGACAGATCTGTCATGATCCATTTGTGTTTGGGACAGCCCAGTAGGTGTGCCAAACATGCTGGGCATGCTCAGTAGAGCATGATGGAATCCAGCTCTGAATTCCATGGTAAGATGGATTATGACGGAATCCAGCACCATAGACATCCATTACAAGCTTGACGGATTGCGACGGATTTCTGCGAGGTGCATTAATTTTGACGGCCCAAAAATCATTACATTTTGCGTTGTTTCTGCCCGGCAGTCAGTCCAAAGACGACTGATGCTCCACACAGCGGATGCAACGCAAGGTCATCAGTTGCAATCCGCCAGTCATACAAGTCTATGGGAAACAACAGAATCCGCCAAACGGATTCCATTGTTTACCAGAGCCAAGGATTGTGACTGATACAAATTGACAGAAATGTGAACCTAGCCTAAGGAGTTTGTATGTTCTCCCCGTGTTTGTATGGATTTCCTCCCACACTCTAAAAAAATAGTGATAGGAAATTTAGATTGTGAGCCCCAATGGGGACAGTGTTGTCTATGTATGTAAAGCGCTGTGGAATTAATAGCGCTAAGTGAATAAATATTACAATTAAGAGGAGCAAGTGGGGAGAAACCGCCGAGGGCTGACCTTTTGTACTAGCCAGCTGAGTGGAATGGTGCCCAGCCGGGTTTTAGATATGTTTTCAGAATGAAGCACATCTGGCTGTAAAAGCCGAAAAAAGTCAGAATTCATAGAATGACTTCGCAAATCCATTATAAGCAATTCATACTAATTCCCTCTATTCCGTAAAACATTACACAGAGCAGTTAGCTTTATTATCTCTTTATACAATACGCTGTTTTTATAGTCAGGAGGCTTATCAGAGACCAGAATCTGTACAGTAGGTGTAAGCATGTTTGTAGGAAAAAATTCAGTTGCAGACCTGAAATAACATTTTTGCCTACTTAACCTAGTAGTTCGACACAAGAAAAATATAACTTTACATGTATATGGAGATTAGTTGGGAGAAAACCGGAAGGACAAACATGCGCAATAGTGTGTTTCGGCAACGCGGCACTACTCAGCTGCTTAAAGGTTAAATGTGTTCAACCAGCTGCTACTGCTCCACAGGTTGGGGACTCCAATATAGAGAATAGATGAAGGGAGATGCGGGTATGCTACACTGCTGGTATTATTCAATTCCAGATATCCAGAAAATGCAGAGTAGAAATGCAGTTGATTCTCCACATGATTCAAAGTCTTATATGACGTCTTCATCAGGACAGAAGTTCAGTATTTTCTTGATAAAGAAGACTTTGAAATGCGTTGAGAATAAACCTGGATGTCTTGAATTAAATAATACTTGCAGTGCAACATACCGTACCTGCATTTCCCTTCATCTAATCTTTACATGGAGAATAGTTGACATATGGATCATGGAAAAGGAAAAATGATGTGCGACCCTTCAACTTTACAATAATGATATTTAATGCTGATAAGATCCTGTTCCAAATAGAGAACAGGTGCCAAATGACAGTGAATTATCTGTTTTAAGTGAATTGTTCAAGCAGTTTGGAGAAAGTGGTGAAAATAACATTGGGTAACAAGGAATTATCTCTGTGTAAGAAATGAAGGGATACTGACGAGTTATTATAGAGATATATACTTGAAATTCATATGGTAATAATGACTAATGTTTGAGCAAGCAGATATTTTTCCCCATCAAAACCATGGACAACTCAATGGAAACCAATGGAACCTTTAATACATGCCTGTATACAGAATACATTGAAGTCGGCTAAACTTGCCAATTTTGGCAGGACTGATCAACCAACCACACTGTCGGGTCTCCCAACTTTCCACTGACAGAATATAGTTGTTTGCTTGACAGCTATCTAATTTGTATTGGGACCTTAAATTGGTTGTCTAGGACTGATCTATTGATAATATGTGGAATAGGTAATCAATATCAGACGATTCAAACAGGAGAGAAAAAGACTGGGCACCACTGGTGTGTAAAAAACAGCTTTACATTGGCCTGAAAAAAAACGACTGCACTTGTGGACAAGGGACACCTGCCCCAGAGTTGCACATTCTAAACAAAAACACAATACGGAATCCAGATCCAAAAAAGGAACAAGGAAAAAGCAGCAACTCACCGGGAGATGAAATAAAGTCTTCTTTATTCGGACAATGGTAAACTGTTTTGCGCTGGTGTGGCGCTTCTACAGGACTCATAGAACTACCTAGGAGACGATAGTCTAAAGGAGAAACTATTTTCCTTATGGAGACTGACACACCATACCAGAAAGCCAGTGAGAAGACTTTCAAGCCGCAATGCTCCTTTGGGAAATGTTCAAATTGTCTCTTCAGGGAGGAAGAAGTTGAACTCTGGTGTCACCTATTGGAGGTAGCAATCTTAAAAGTCAAAACTGACCTGTTGGAGAGCCACTTTTGACTTCTAGAATTGCTACCTCCAATAGGTGACACCAGAGTTCGTTTTCTTCCTCCCTGAAGAGACAATTTCAATAGGAGACCATAAGCAGTCACTTGTAGATTCCACAATAGTACCGGGTAGAAATGAAGGTTTTACAATGACCCTCACAGTCCCTTTTTTGGACTCTTCTCCATTGGGTGATTTTGGTGGGTAAACGGCCATATTCCTGTTCATTTTCCCTGCGTCATAAACCGGATGCTATCTTTCCATTATTTTATCTCTAGTACAGTTTGCGATCTATTATCTAACTAACTATAGATGACAGTATATTTTATAGTTGGAGAGCTTTAGCTGTTTAATAAGATTTTTTTTTAATGAAATCTACTATATTGATCGTTGCAATGTACATAACATTTAGGGCCATGTCTGCAATGGAAGAATGAACATGAAATAACACGCACTCGGTTGCCGATTCTATGTGCGTTTCAATCTTATTTGATCATATCGCCTGTCACCGAACGTATGGGATACAGATCCTACCCAGAGCACATTCCTACATGCTCTCTATATATCTAGAGGATTTCTATATTGTTGACAGGGCAGAGTGTCTCCCGACTGCTTCATCTTTACATTGTAATCTCCAGTACTTGCAGGTCAATGTGACCCTTTAACCCTCACCTTCAACCTAGAAAGAGCTATCACTGCAAATACATTGCCTTGACTATGATTTAGTCTGTACTTCAGATCTTTAAGGGGACCTGTCACCACATTCTGGAATCGCTGTTTACACTTCTGTAAAGAATATTTTGAAAGTCACATCATCATAACTAATGCCCTACAGTCCATTAACAGAATTCTCCAAAATGTTCAATAGATCTTTATGCTTTAAAACAATAATTAGCAGTTTAGAAAAGGAAAGAATCACCATAGAAAAGATCACAAGCTAATATCAAGAACTGTAAAAAGTGAAATGAGGTATTCAGAGTCATAAGTGGATTATAATGAGGGCACTCTGGGCTACTGCCCAGGGCCCGGAGCTCTGGGGGACCATGGGCAGATTACGCTCATTATAATGTTTTGTGCGACAGCACATACTCACCTCCCTCCCGTTCCCCCAGCACACATCTCTGAGCAGGGAGCTTTCCTGGAACTATGTTACCGGCAATGCAGAACAGCATCACCAGCACGATGACGTTATCAGCCAGTGAGAGCATCTACACACCAATATTAAGAAGAAGTAGAGCCTCGGGGGAATGGACGCGGGGTGAGTATGTGTTTTGTTGGGTTTTTTTATCTGTATGGGATGTTGGATGGCTTTTATTTTATATAGAGGCCATGAGGGGCTCATGCTGTATATAGAAGGCTATATGGGGGCTCTTACTGTATATAGGGGGCCATGTGATGTCATGTGATTGTTCCTGAGGAAGGAGAGGGGTTTCTCTCCATAACACGTTGAAATTAAAATCACTGCTTTACGCACTTAGCTTTTTTTCATCTTCACAGCAGCGCGGCATCTTCCTGTCTATCCAATGGTTATCCAAGTCTCCCAAGAACATTAGACACTCATGACACCCCCCCCTTGTAAATAGCTGGCTGTAGTTTTTGCACATTAAGTACCCTGCCTTCTGTAATGTGTAAACTTTGCATCCAGCTATTTAGCTGACCCCCATCACCATCACCTTGTACAGTGGCATGAAAAAGTTCGGGCACCCCTGGTTAAAATTACTATTATTGTGAACAGTTAAGCAAGTTGAAGATAAAATTATTTCCAAATGGTATGAAGTTAAAGATGACACATTTCCTTTGTATGTTAAGCACAAAAAATGTTTTCATTTTTTACATTTAAAAAATTATAAATAGGAAAATGGGCAGATGCAAAAGTTTGAGCACCTTTGGATATTTGTATGCTCAGATACCCTTGACCAAGGTTTCAGACCTTAATTAGCCTGTTAAGGTTATTATGGCTTGCTCACTATCATTGTTAGTAAAAACTAGATGATGCAAATTTCACACCTTTATAAATATCCAGCCTCCTCTAACCTTGTGCCAAAAAACAGCAGCCATGGGTTCTTCTAAGCAGCTGCCTAGCACTCTGAAAATTAAATGGTGGAGGCCCACAAAGCAGGAGAAGGCTATAAGAGGATAGTACAACCTTTTCAAGTTGCCCTTTCCTCATTTTGAAATGTTAAGAAATGGCAGTTAACAGGAACATTTGAGATCAAGATAAAGTCTGGAAGACCAAGCAACATTTCTGTGACAGCTTCTCAGAGGATTGCTAAAGAAACAAATCAGAACCCCGCATAACTGCAAAAGACCTTCAGGAAGATTTAGCAGAATCTGGAGTTGTGGTACATTTTTCTACTGTTCAGAGACAGCAGCACAAATATGGCCAACATGGAAGAGTCATCAGAAGAAAACCTCTCCTGCATCCTCACCATAAAATTCAACCGATGAGGTTAACATAGAACTCATGATCAAAGGGATGTGTGGAGAAAAAAGGGCACAGAATTTCTGGCAAAGAATATCTTGCCAACCATTAAGCATGGGTGTGGATCAATCATGTTTTGGAGTTTTGTTGCAGCCAATGGCACAGGGAATATTCCACGGTTAGAGGGAAGGATGGATTCAATGAAATGTCAACAAATTCTTGATGCAAACATAACCCTAGCTGTAAAAAAGGTGAAATTGAGCAGAGGATGGCTTATACAAATGGATAATGATCCTAAACACAAGTCAAAATCCACAATAAACTACCTCAAAAAGACCAAGCTTTAGGATTTCCAATGGCCCACACATTATATTGGTCTGAACATCATTGAAAATCTGTGGTTAGTCCTCAAAAGAGCAGTGCATGCAAGACGAGCCAGGAATCTAACAGAACTGGAAGACTTTTCAAGGAAGAAAGGATGAAAATCCCTCAATCAAAAAATGAAAGACTCTAGGCTCCAAAAAGTGTTTACAAGCTGTGATACTTGCCATAGAAGAAGGTGCTACTAGGGACTAACCATGCGGGATGCTCAAACGTTTTCATCAGCCCATATGCCTTTTTTATTAATTTTAAAATCTAAAAGATGAATATATACAGTATATTATTTTTTTTGGCCCAAAATACAAAATAAATGTGTAATCTTTAACTTTATGCCTTTTAGGGATCATTTCATCTTCAACTTGCTTAACTGTTCACGATAACAGTAATTTTGACCAGGATTGACAAAACGTATACATGCAACTGTATTATTCTCTGAATCGCTCCAACATTTCAGAGATAGTGTACTTTGGAGTCAGAGCCAGAGACTATAGCTGGAGGTGACATTGCATTGTCTGGCATAGCATCTAACTGTCTCTTTTCAGCACTACAGGAAGTGATTAACAGGTCTCTTCTTATGTATGTGGGAGAGACCTGTCATTCACTAGGTGCAGAGGTGGAAGAAGAGGGCCAGGTGCAGTGCAGGACAAGTCTTGTCTCCTGCTATGCTATCTCTAAAATTCTGAAGTGTTTCAGAGAATAATATACCTTGCTGCAATTGTGCTGCCAGACTGTAATTCATGCTGCCTGTGGCTTAGGCAGCATAAATAAGGTAACAGATTTTCCTTTACAAATAAATAATGGTAATAAAAATGGTCAGCCAGCTATCTAGTTTGTATAAGGGCATGGGAACCTAGGCATTCAGACATTTGCTATTGGCTTCCATGATTTCCATGAGGCTCATGCTACATATAGGAGGCTATGTGGGGGCTTATCCTGTATGTAGAAGGCTATGTGGAGGCTCATGCTACATATAGGAGGCTATGTGGGGGCTCATCCTGTATGTAGAAGGCTATGTGGGGGCTCATGTTGCATATATGAGATTGTGCGGGGGCTCATACTTTATATAGGAGGATGTGTGGGGGCTCATGCTGTACATAGGAAGCTATGTGGGGGCTCATACTGTATATAGGAGGATGTTGGGCTCAAACTTTATATAGGAAACTATGTGGAGGCTCATGCTGTATATAGGAGGCTATGTGGGCACTCATAATGTATATAGGAGGCCATGTGGGGGCTACTGCTGTATATTGGAACCTAGGTGGGGGCTCATGCACAGAAGCTTTGTGGGAGCTCCTGCTGTATATAGGAGTCTGTGTATGGGCCCATACTGTAATTAGATACTATGTGGGGGCATATGCTGTATATAGGGGGCTCTGTGAGGGCTCATACTGTATATAAGAGTCTACGTGAAGGCTCATACTGAATATAGGGGTGCTGTGCTTAGGCTTATACTGTATATAGAAGGAGTGTCTGCATACTTAATTATGCTCAATATTAAGTGATATAATTCATATTTATATAAATTAATAATTAGAATTAATAAATTAATATTGAGCAGAATTAATTTAAGCCTTTTGGTTCATCCCTCCCTAACAGTCACGCGAACCTCTCAGGAAATCTAATTTTCCACCCCTACTCTATTTATGTATATCATTATATTATGTATAGCACTGTACATAAGGGAAAATATTTTTAAGGGTACTTTACAGACTGCGACATCGCTAACGATCTCATCAGCGATGTGAAATTCTAGATCGCAAGTGTGATCTTTCAAGATCGCACATAGGTCATTTTACACATGTGCGATCTCGAAAGATTGCACTTGCGATCTAGAATTTCACATCGCTAACGGGATTGCTAGCGATATCGCAGCATTTAAAGTACCCTTTAGTCAAGAATGAAAACCCTCAAATTGTTAAGAAGTGGCATAAGATCCCTATATTCATTGATACACATATCTTAGCACTATAGAGCGCAACTGTCTCCTTTTTATTATGTTTCATATTGAGTTTGTACCTGTTCACATTAGAAAGATAGGATGTGCCATCAGTTTTTTTCTTAACTGGGGGAAGTGGCTGTCAATGAGCATGAAGTCAGCTGTCCAGCCCCATCTACAGAGCATAGAGGAAAAAAGCCTCCGCTCTCTTGATGAAGCCATCGTATCGCCGGCAGGAGTGGTCTGTGGCTGCTTTGTTTCAGGAAAAAATGGCACTGGTCACAACAGACAGGTAGGTAGCAACTACCTGCCTGTCAGTGTTAGGCACTTCTTTTTTTTTTTTTAAGATTCTGGATATAGCCTTTAAGTATATCATAGGGCAACTATAGTTCTCCCTTTTTGTCTCAACAGCCTTATAACATCTTGCATGTAATGCTTATACAAACTATTACCTTTTAGACTTCTATGTTATTATATTCTCCTTAAAATTTGTTCTTTCACTGAAATTTATAGTTTTTTTTATACTTTTTGGGCTGATTTACTCTTCTTTATTGCTCTTTACTGGGCCATTGTTGTAGTGGAAAAACACTATAGGAATAGATTATGGATTTAGTTATTTTTTTCACCATATCATGTCCAAAAATAATTGGTGACTATCACCAGATTATACATTCCTTATTGTTTCTGACATAACCTCATGATCTGAAATGGAAAGTATGTTCTAGTGCAGGGGTCAGGAACCTTTTTGGCTAAGAGAGCCGTAAACGCCACATATTTTGAAATATAATTCCGCGAGAGCCGTACAATATGTTTAAAGGGCCATTGACAGATCAATCGCTCCAATGTTCACTTAGTACAGCAAGGAATGCTCCTCCCTGCTGTATAAAGCCACAACTGGACTGAAACAATGGTAATTAGCAGTAAAAAAATCAATAACTTACATTGTGAACTTGCGATGCATGACATCAGTCCAGCAGTCTGGCTTCTTCTTTTTCCTGCGCATGACTGGAAGCTGGCATTCTTCCCACCTGATGTTGAGAGAATGCCAGCTTTGAGGCATTCGCAGAAGAAAGAAGCTGGAATATTGGACATGTCACACAACGCATTTTCAGTTATGTCAATTATCTATTTTATTATTTTACAGCGAATTATTGTTTAGGTCCAGCGGTGGCTTAGTGCAGCAGAGAGGAACACTCCTTTGTGTACTAAGTGACCGCTGGAGCAATTGTATCTGTCAGTGGCCCAGACACCCTGCTTCCCATACAGCCTGCACCCCCCATATCACACACACACACTGCTCCCCATACAGCCTGCACCCCCCATATCCCACACACACACACTGCTTCCCATACAGCCTGCACCCCCCAGATCTCACACACACACACTGCTATCCATACAGCCTGCACCCCCCATATCCCACACACACACACTGCTCCCCATACAGCCTGCACCCCCCATATCCCACACACACACACTGCTTCCCATACAGCCTGCACCCCCCAGATCTCTCACACACACACTGCTCCCCATACAGCCTGCACCCCCCATATCACACACACACACTGCTCCCCATACAGCCTGCACCCCCCATATCCCACACACACACACTGCTTCCCATACAGCCTGCACCCCCCAGATCTCACACACACACACTGCTCCCCATACAGCCTGCACACCCCATATCCCACACACACACACTGCTCCCCATACAGCCTGCACCCCCCATATCCCACACACACACACTGCTTCCCATACAGCCTGCACCCCCCAGATCTCACACACTACACCCCCATATGTCACATACCCTGCTTCCCATACAGCCTGCACCCCCCCATATCACACACACACACTGCTCCCCATACAGCCTGCACCCCCCATATCACACACACACACTGCTCCCCATACAGCCTGCACCCCCCCATATCCCACACACACACACTGCTTCCCATACAGCCTGCACCCCCCAGATCTCTCACACACACACTGCTCCCCATACAGCCTGCACCCCCCATATCACACACACACACTGCTCCCCATACAGCCTGCACCCCCCATATCCCACACACACACACTGCTTCCCATACAGCCTGCACCCCCCAGATCTCACACACACACACTGCTCCCCATACAGCCTGCACACCCCATATCCCACACACACACACTGCTCCCCATACAGCCTGCACCCCCCATATCCCACACACACACACTGCTTCCCATACAGCCTGCACCCCCCAGATCTCACACACTACACCCCCATATGTCACATACCCTGCTTCCCATACAGCCTGCACCCCCCCATATCACACACACACACTGCTCCCCATACAGCCTGCACCCCCCATATCACACACACACACTGCTCCCCATACAGCCTGCACCCCCCATATCCCACACACTACACCCCCATATGTCGCATACCCTGCTCCCCATACAGCCTGCACCCCCATATCACACACACTACACCCCCATATCTCACACACCCTGCTTCCCATACAGCCTACACCCCCATATCTCTCACACCCTGCTTCCCATACAGCCTGCACCCCCCATATCACACAAACACACACACTGCTCCCCATACGGCCTGCACCCCCCATATCCCACACACACACACACTGCTTCCCATACAGCCTGCACCCCCCAGATCTCACACACTACACCCCCATATGTCACATACCCTGCTTCCCATACAGCCTGCACCCCCCATATCACACACAATACACCCCCATATCTCACCCTGCTCACATATCTCACCCTGCCTGTACCCCAACTTACCCCTCTAAAACACTCTGCACCCCTTCACATGCTTCTGTCACAGTCTGCAGCCCTCATATGCCCCTCACCCTGCAGCCCCCCTCACCCTCATGTCCCCTCTTTTCTTATTACCAGTCATGTGTCCAAATCTCCTTCAGGATTCAGTTCTCTTGCTTTCTGCCCGGCATCCTGTGTCTCCTCACACACAGTCACATGGGTGTGACATCATCGCAGGTCCTGCAGGATGGAGATTCCGTCTGCTGTGCAGGTCAGGACTAGCACTCCTGCAGCTCAGACACGGCTGGTGGCCTCTCCAGGTCAGGGGCCCCTCTACTGACACTGGGCTCCCCTGACTCACAGTTCGGCCACTACACAGCAGCACTACACATAGACGCAGAGCGGCTGCCGGGCCCCTATGTGTACTAGTGCCGCTGTGTAGTGGCCGGCCTGTGAGTCAGGGGAGCCCAGTGTCAGTAGAGGGGCGGCTCACTTCTCGTTCCCCCGCTGATCCGGTCTCCTCGGCGCATCGTCCATTGCTGTCGCTCGCTGACCTCTCAGCAGGCGCGCAGTGATGACGTCACCGCGCTCGCTGCAGAGCTGTCAGAAGAACGCCGACAGTCACAGCGGGGAAAATGATAAGAGAGAGAGCGCGCCGCTCACTCTCTCATCATTGCTCTCAATTGTATCGGCACCTGCGATGCCGATGCAATTGAAAGCTCGATCCTCGGCGGGGGGCGGTGACAGCGCGGCCACCGGGCCCCCCTGAGTAGCGGTGCGCCACTCCTGCCACCGCGAGTGGGCCCCCCCCGGCAGCTGACCGGGTTTGCCGGGTGCTGGCGCCGGCCCTGATCCTTCCCATAGACAGGTAGGAGCCCTGTCTGCGAGCCAGATACGGCCATCAAAAGAGCCATATCTGGCTCGCGAGCCATAGGTTCCCGACCCCTGTTCTAGTGTATTAGACTCTGGGTCAATTGTGGACAGATATGAGAAACACTGGCCAAGAGAGAGGGACACAAATAACAAACCCTATTGAGACGTCACTTAACACTAGGTTAATAAACAGTGTATACTTTACTCTATGACTGTTGCTGTTATCACATATATAGTTGTGAAGTTGTTCTAAGAACAGTTGACAACTGAAACTTTCAAATACAATATTTTATATCCAAACTAAAAGGGCTGAAGTAAGGGAAGTTTTAATAATTTTTAATAAATCCTTTTGTTATGTGTGATACATCAGATAAGTGCTATACAGTATATATTAGTCCCCTGTGCTTCGACTAAAGGGTGCTTTAAAACACGCTGCGACATCGCTAACGATATATCGTCGGGGTCACGGTGTTTGTGACGCATATCCGGCGTCATTAGCGACGTCGCAGCGTGTGACAGCCTGGAGCGACCTAAAACGATCGCAAAAAACAAAAATCGTTTGTTTTGGAGAGGTCATTTAATTACAAAAAAATCATTGTCAGGTAAGTAGCGATGTTGTTCCTCGTTCCTGCGGCAGCACACATCGCTATGTGTGACACCGCAGGAGCGACGAACATCTCCTTACCTGCGTCCACCAGCAATGAGGAAGGAAGGAGGTGGGCGGGATGTTACGTCCCGCTCTTCTCCGCCCCTCCGCTTCTATTGGCCGGCCGCTTAGTGATGCAGCAGTGACATCGTTATGACGCCGAACGCACCTCCCCCTTCAGGGATGGATTATTGGGCAGTCACAGCGATGTCGCAGACTAGGTAAGTGCGTGTGACGCTGCCGTAGCGATAATGTTTGCTACGGCAGCGATCACCAAATATTGCACGGACGACGGGGGTGGGGGCTATTACGCTCGACATTGCTAGCAATCGCTAGCGATGTCGGAGCGTGTAAAGCGGCCTTAAGAGTTTCTAGATATTTTAAACATATAGATCATGTGTTTCTATATTACCACTTTTGTTACATTTTAAAGATTCTCAATATATGATAAATTTTAAACTTTTTGTACTTCTTACAAATGCTGAACTATTGAATTGTGACTGTATTATACACCCAGGACCCTGACTGGCACTTATCCTTACATTGCTCCTCCACAAGTGTTTGGATCACCAGTGAGCTGTTCATATAGCTCATCTATACTAGAGTGGTTAGGAAATAGGGTACTATCATTGTAACAAGTCAGTTAGTGAAATTTCTTTCTTCCAAATATTCAATACTTAACTTGAGTGGTATTATTGATAAGTGAAAGTGTCAAGGAACAACAGTAAGGGGTACTTTGCACGCTGCGACATCGCAAGCCCATGGTGCGATGCCGAGCGCAATAGTCCCCGACCCCGTCGCAGCTGCGATATCATTGTGATAGCTGCCGTAGCGAATATTATCACTACGGCAGCTTCACGTGCACTCACCCGCCCTGCGACCGTCGCTCTGGCCAGCGAACCGCCTCCTTATTAAGGGGGTGGGTTGTGCGGCGTCACTGTGACATCACACGGCAGGCGGCCAATAGGAGCGGAGGGGCGGAGATGAGCAGGATGTAAACATCCCGCCCACCTCCTTCCTTCCGCATATCCGACGGGAGCCGCGGTGACACCGGTAGGAGATGTTCCTCGCTCCTGCGACTTCACACACAGCGATGTGTGCTACCGCAGGAGCGAGGAACAACATCGGACCGTCGCGTCAGCGTAATTATGGAATTCGCCGACGCTACACCGATGATACGATTACAACGCTTTTGCGCTCGTTAATCATATCATCTAGGATTTACACACTACGATGTCGAGAGCGACACAGGAAGTGCGTGACGTTCGACATGACCCCACCGACATCGCACCTGCGATGTCGTAGTGTGCAAAGTACCCCTAACACAACCACTTTCTAGAGCCCTTGTGTGAGAAAATACAAGCCATTTTGTATTGTATAGAAACCATCTTGTCTTATAACTGAATGATGTCATAGGGCTCAGCTAACACTGATGGGTGGGGAAGTATCACATTTCTACACACACCCCTGCGGCTCTTATTGATGCATAGTTATTTCTTTGTTTGGGATACTATATAAACTGGTCACATGATGTAATAAAGCAGAAACTTTCAGTACACCACAGAGCATGTGTGCTGTATTGATTTCCCAAGCGTTTGTAAAACAAAACTTGTTAATTTGGAGTTTCAATGGCATAGAAGGAGTGTATTTCGCTCACACTTATAAAGATACAGAGCAAAGACACCGATTGCTGACGCACATAGTGTATAAGTCACTAATACTCAGACTAAATAACCGCAGAGGTACGACCCTACTCTGAAATTAACATCAGTGCTAACTTGTGCACTGAGAGCTTCATGACTTGGGTTTCCATGCTTGAGCAGCTGCATGCAAGCGATCAACATGCACAATGCCAAGATTTGGCCAAAGTGGTGCAAACACCCGTTACTAGACTCTGAAGATGTAGAAACGTTCTTTTGAGTGATGACTCATGCTGCTCTGTCTGGCAGTCTGATTTGACAGTCTGGATTTAGTGAATGGGTGGAGAACGTTATCTGCCTCGTATCAAACTGTAAAATTTGGTAGAAGAGGGATAATCCTATGGGCTTGATTTTCAGGGATTGGCTTGGGCCCCATAGTTTCAGTGAAGGGAAATCTTTATGGGGTTCTCTGGGCAAATTATATTGATGACCTAATCTTAGCATAGGTGATCAATACATCAATATCCAATTAGTTTGGGTCTGACACAATATCCGAATAATGTCCAATGTCCACAATGTCCGAATATAAAAAACAGGTGGTGGAGCTGCATCGCAGAGCTCAATTCACTCAATGTGTAGCAGTGACTGCCAGGTGCTGCAGATCAGATCACATTCTTTTGAATAGAAGATGTGCTGCAGTAACCGGCCGCTATACTTTGATTGGAATGGAGCTAAACTGTGCTGTTGAAAGTGTTTACAAATTAAAACTTATTGGTCAAAGTGCGGAGTGTTAGACCAACCTGTTTGGTTCACAATTCTACTGTAAAACTTTCACAATATTCTTTCTCAATGGTTGGCAAGTATTGACATAACTATGCCCTATCCATAATGTGCAAACTTCTTAAGAAGGACTGAGATCATACAACAGTTTCCTGATAATCATGGAAGTAACTACCAGGGTAGCAGGCATATTGGCCCAACAACTTTGGGGGACCTATTTCTTAATAGTGCAGTTTGTAAGGAAAAGTATGTAAGGTGGGATAGAAAATTGCATGTGGTCACATTTTAAGTTATTCTGTGGAGTCAAGCAGTTACCTCATTATTCCAGTCCTATAACACCTTGAGTGCATTATACCTGGATAAAAAATCATTGCTTATTTTATGCTGTAAAGGCGCAGGTAAATGGTAATATTTTTGTGAGGTTTTCCTGAGCAATATTATCACGGTCTGCATTATTTATGTACTGTGATCAGTAGCATAGCTACTGCCACTCTAAACTACATCGGTGTGCGCAGACATGATCTCCCTGCACTACCACTCTCCATTCTGTAGACCGCAGATCAATTTAGGCCTGCGGTCTACAGAAAAGCAGGGAGACACACAGATGAGACTGGGGGCGGCTTAATGATATCATCATATTGGGACTCTGAGTGCCCCGGCAAGATAACATAACCCATGTATTATAATGCACCCCCCATAGTCCTCCATATACTGTATTATAATGCAGCCCCCAAAGACCGCCATATAGTATAATGCACCCTCCACAGTACTCCATATATTATAATACACTCCCCATATTCCTCCATATATTATAATACACTCCCCATAGTCCTCCATGCATTATAATACACTCACCATAGTCATCCATATATTACAATACACTCCCCATAGTTCTTCATTTAATATATGCACCTCCATAGTCCTCCATATATTATAATGCACTCCCCATAGTTCTGCATATAATATAATGCACCCCAATAGTCCTCCATGTATTATACTACACTACCCATAGTCCTCCAAATATTATAATATACTTCCCATAGTTCTCCATATAATATAATGCAGCCCCTTAGTGCTCCATATAGTACTATGCAGCCCCCATTTATATTATATAGCCCTCATATAGTAGCATACAGTCCCCATATAATGCACCCCATAGTCGTCTGGCCATCGTGATTAAATACATACTCACTTCTCCTCTTTCTGCTACTCCGGTCTCCTCAGTGTTTCCAATGTTCTGCCACTCTGCTCAGGACAGCAGACGCACAGTAGTAACATCATTGCGCTCTACTGTGCTGAGCTGACAGTGCACCGCAGACAAAGAGGGAGAATGATAAGAGAGAAAGCACTCTGCAATTAACCCCCCTGACTCAAGGGCCCCATAGCGGTTTGTGTGGCCTGCTGCCATTGGTGGTGCGCCAATGGGCCCACTGAACCTCTGGGCCCGGTTGCGATGGCGACCACTGTGACTGCAATCTTTCTGCCCTTGATTATTCCAATATTGGGACATCACTGTTCACACTAACCTTGTACTGTGACATTACCATGGACATTCCTAGTATTATTATGTCACTGTCTGCATTATCTCGATAATTTGACATCACTGTGTGCATTATTCTTGTGCATAAGGAAGGCAAAGCTATTCAGAAGTAGTGATAAGTGATCATGCTCAGTGCTGCCCGATACTCAATAGAGCATCAGGGTGCTCAGACACGCTTGTTGCTCAGCTGAGTAGCTCAAGTGTTCGGTTGCCATGCTCGAGTCCCCACCTCGCATGTATTGCATATTTTTTGCAGCCACTAAACTTGCGGGGATTGCCTGCCAATCACGGTAATGCCATACCCATATTGGCTGCTGGCATTACTATGATTGGCCAGCTGCATGACATCATTGAGTCTTATATGAGACCCGAAAATGTGATGCTTGGCACACTCATGTATGGAAGCAGTTCAGGGAGAGTTGATGTAAGAGGGAGGGTTTAGGTTACAGCAGGCATATAGCCAGGGTTTTACACTTGCACCCTTTAAGGCCTTTCATGTGACACTAAAGGGTACTTTTAGCCTGGTTTAATTTATATAATAATGTAATAATTAAAAAAGGCCTGAATCTGCATAACTAATCCTATGCTAAATATTTGCAAGTCAAATTTATGTATGAGATAGTCAAGATGATGGTCTATAAAATGATGATAGTATCACATTTGAAGTTGTAGTGGATGGTGAGATAGGAGCCACAAAGTCAAAAGTTCAAAACATTGTTACGCTTTTGCTCTTCAGTGTATTATTATGCACACCAGGTCCCCATAGACCTTCATATATTATAAGTCACCCCACATAGTCTTTCATATATTTTAATGCACCCCATTGTCTTCCATATATGATAATGCACATCCAATAGTCCTCCATATATTTTAATGCACCCCCATAGTCCTCCATATATGATAATGGACATCCAATAGCCCTCCATATATTATAATGCGCCCCCATAGTCCTTCATATATTATAATGCACACCCATACTCCTCCAAATAATATAATGCATACCCTATAGACCTCCATATATTTTAATGCACCCCCATAGTCCTCCATATATTATAATGCACACGCAATAGTCCTCCATATATTATAATGGGCACCCCATAGTCCTTCATATATTATAATACACCCCCCCATAGTTCTCAACATAGTACAATACACCCCCATAGTCCTCCATATAGTATATTGTGCCCCTCATAGTCCTCCATATTTTATAATGCACCCCCATAGTTCTCCAAATATTATAATGCACAAACTATTGACCTCCATATAGTATTATGGCAATTGTCCACCAGTGTATTCAATGATTTAAAACAATAAATATATAAATATTCACCTTTCCTCTTTCAACCGCTTGCTCCCTTGTTGAGAGGTCTGCAGCGCAGCACATCTTAGCACAAAGGGTGCGCAATAGTGACACCATTACACAGTGCCGACACAGCAGGACAATGATGGAGGGAGTGGGGCAGAGTGCTCCCTCTTTGATCAGTGCTTTCAACTGTATTAGCATCCATGAATCCCATACTATTGAATGTTCGATGACGAACTGAGTGGGCCCGGTGTCGGCTCTGGCAAGGCAACCTGGCCCCCCACCGACCCACAGACCCCATAGCGGCCACGTGTTCTCCTGCCATTGACGGTACGCCACTGAGAAGTCATAAGGAATCTTAGGACACATACTGTCAGGGGTGATGACTGTCTCTGCAACCAGAACTGGCATGAGTTTACCACTTAACATAAGGCTGCCTTTGTTTCGGTTTATTTTTTAACCAAGGCCACAAGGCACAGGACCAAAGAGTGATCAAAGCAAATTATCTGAATAAGTTCTTTGTTAAAACATTTAAAAATTCTGAAATGTAGGACAGTAATACCAATTACTGTCATGGATCATTAAGTCATACGATATAGCTCAAGTGTAGAACTACTGTATTGTATTATAGAAGTAGGCTATAGCCAATCCATTGGTAGACTCCTAAAATTTGAATTATTATTTTATTACTTTATTTGCAAATATATTTATTATATTAATTAGTTTTATATGTATAATACTTTTATATTATGTTGCAGTTATCTCCATAACAGGTTTTGATTGACTTAATTATTTCTAGTTTGGAATTACAATTGTATTCAGGAATCTATGACAACTAATAAACTATAATAGTTTCAATTATTATTAATAACTCTGGAATGCTTCAACATATCCCATACAGGTAAAATATATCTTTGTACCGTGTTAGCCAGTAGAGATAAAAAGTTGTTTAAAAGAACTGAAGTCCTCAATGGTTGATACCTTTTAATGGCTAACTGAAAAGATGGTATAATAGCAAGCTTTCAACAGTACTCAGGTCTCTTCTTCAGGCTCAATATAAGACTCAATATAACATAATATTGAGCCTGAAGAAGAGACCTGCGTAGTCTCGAAAGCTTGCTATTAGTACCATCTTTTCAGTTAGCCATTAAAAGGTATCAACCACTGAGGACGTCAGTTCTTTTAAACAACTTTTTATCAACGTATCCCAGTAATTCTGAGACTGTTTTTTTCCTGAGATTTTATACTTCATATTAGCAGTAAACGTAGGTAGATAAGATTTGTGTTTATTTATGAAAAGAAACATTTTATGAAAATTTGCAATTTTCAAACTTTAATTTTTATACCCTTATATCAGATAGTTATGCCACACATTAATTAATAAATAATATTTTACACATTTCTACTTTAGCTTAATATTTATTTTGTTAGGAAGTTTTGAGTTAAAATTGTATTAGTAATTTTTTCATTTCTCCAACAAAATCTACAGAGCTAAATTTATTAGGGACCACATCACATTTAAAGTGATTTTGAGGGGCCTAAGTGACACAAAATACCTAAAAGAAACACCATTCTAAAAACTGCAGCCCTCAAAGTGCTCAAAACCACATTCAATAGGTATATTAACCCTTTAGGTGCTTTCCAGCAATTAAAGCAATATGAAAAAAAAATACATTTTTTTCCACAAAAATGTTACTTTAGCCCCACATTTTTCATTTTAACAAGGGCAAGGTTGGGGTCACACGGCCCTAGATTCTATCATGTGAGGGAATCAGGCAGATTATGCACTTGGCTCAAACTCTAAACAAAATTTGAGCCGCGTATCATATAGGGTGCGTGCCCGCGATCAGTGTTTGCAGCATTTTGGATGTAGCGCATTTTCGCTGCGTCCAAAACGCTGCTTTGTACAGTAAAAGTGTGGCGCCCCTGAGGCGTCAGGTGCCACAGCGTATTTCATCCAGTAACAGGTGTGGTACTAATCCTGGGTTCCTGGAAGACCAGTAAATACCATTCAAACACACACACATCCATGCCCTTTTTCCCAGACTGGGTAATAGGCTAGAGACGGATTTGATGGATGGCCACCTATTGGTCGGGACTTATCCAATCCGCTAGTCAGAAACCTGGGAGAGGGAGGGGCTAGTCAGTGCAGTTGACAGTAGACAGAGATCTTATCGATGTGACAGACAGTCAGGATAACAGCCAGGACTAAAACTTAACTTTTAATAATTCAGATAAAATTGTCAATATTACATAGTGCAGTAAAAATTGCCAAATGGCTATAAGTTGAAATGGTCTCACCCAGATGTTCTCCAGGGACAGATGGACACACCGATCAGGGTTGGTCATAGGCGGAAAAAGCCGGGGCGGAAGCATTTGCACGGGGCACGACAGGGTTTATATCTTACCATCTCCCAATGCTTTACCCCGGCTTTTTCCGCCTATGACCAACCCTGATCGGTGTGTCCATCTGTCCCTGGAGAACATCTGGGTGAGACCATTTCAACTTATAGCCATTTGGCAATTTTTACTGCACTATGTAATATTGACAATTTTATCTGAATTATTAAAAGTTAAGTTTTAGTCCTGGCTGTTATCCTGTGTGAATTGGACTATTGGGCATTATCTACCTGTTTGCAGGTTTTTGCTGTTATTATCGACAGACAGTCAGCCCGAAGTTGGTCAGAAGTTGACGATCAGACAGAGAGGGAAAAGAGACTTGTTGGGCTTAAGGCGTAGGTCCACCAGGGAGAGTTCGGTGTATGTACTCATGGGACTGAGCACCGGCAGGGTGCAGAGCCCTAGTTCAGGAAGACACTTCAAGCTCACCTGATAAATCTGCCGGTGAGGGAATCAGCAAGGTTCCTCACCAACATTAGTGTCCAAGGCACAGCAGCAAAGAGGGAACCCGGGAACTGGGACAGAGGTCCAACCCAAGAGAGGTTCGAGCTGCCTGCCATACGGGCCAGGACTGTGACAACAGGAGGGGACCCAAGAACGCGTCAGGCCACAGGGACCCACCAACTACAGACGGTTGCATGGAAGTAATGCTCACCAGGTCACTACACTGGCACTGGAATCAAGGGAATACCGGATTACCTGTGGCCCAGATTGGTAGAGACCAGCACCAGCCGGGTTGCAACTTCACAGAACCAGTGAGTAAAGAACAAGTTAAATCGCAGCCCCTGTGTTGTCTGAATTCTTCCTGCACCTCTGCATCACCAAACTACAACCACCATCATTCTCCCCTGGGGCTTAGCTCTACTTGCGGAGGGCCATAACATCCAAGCTGCACAATACCAGCAGACCCAGCAGTAAGAGACTTTGCAGCGGCGGCTTTTCCCACATAGCCGCATACCGCAAGTGGCGTCACAAAAAACACTTTATTTTTATTTTATCCTTTTATTTAAACCCTCTGTTTTAAGCAACCCTAGAGTCATGGAACTGAGCACAGGCCACTCACGACATGTCCCCGTGATTCAAGGCTCAGGACCGAGTACCCCAAGGCCCTGGGGTGTGTCACAAGCAGAGTAGATGGGATTTCTATTAATCCCGTGCCCATTGTGCTTGTTTTTTCTGCAGCAAACACTGACCTGAGGAGCGTCTTTCCAGACCGCAGCATGTCATTTATTTACTGAGGATTTTCATGCGTCCTCCATAGGGAGAACACAAGCGAGAGACCGCAGTGCCCCGAACCCTGATTGTGGGTGCAAACAGCTGCGTTCTCCTGCGGAGGAGAGTTGCGGCCCTGCAGGTCAGGACCCACTGTGTCTAGGATGCAGTGAGTTCTAATCATGGGCATATACCCTTACTGTGACCTGATTCTCTCACATGTGAGAATTGAAGCACATCTGTGAGGAGACAATTAAGTAATTTCTCCATCTTCTCCATTGTTTGTCTCTCTATAAATCAGACTGCACTTGGATGACATTCGAGTGCAGTCCGATGTTTTGCATGCTGCTGTGCCGCTCCCGGTAGCCCTCTGACGTCACGGTGGTGGGTCCGAGTGGTGATGTGGCCATACTAAGTGCGTGCGACAGGCTTTTGTGATGGGGTTCAAAATAATATTGGAAAGGGGAGAGAAAAATAATAAAATAAATAAGTAAATAAATAAAAAGTTTGTGGTGCCAGTTGGGATGTTCGGCTTTGGTATGGCCGGGCACTGCTGGAGGTCCCCAGGAGTTAGGTGATGATGCGTAGTGCCAGTGGGTTGTCCTCTGGCTGGTTCCTGGAGATGTTGAGGTAGGGATGGTGCAGCAGAGAATAATAGAATCATTCAACCAGAGACAGGACAGGGAGCTTTTACCTTTTACTGAAGCTCTGCAGAACAGTCCGGAACATTCCTTACAGCATTCACAATGATGGTAGTCTGACCTGCCCCAATGAGAGTTTGGCTTCTCTGCTGTGTGGTGGTAGTATATTCCTCCTGCTACTACTTGCCTACCTAAGAATAGGTGTCTTGAAATACTGGGATTTTCAAGAAAAGAAAACTCTGGATCTTTTATCTCTTCCAGCGAGCAGGCGACTTGAATCCAGAAGGGAAACTCACAGTTTCTTCTAGAAGTTTCTAGACTCAATCATGTCGCTGAGCTCCAGGGTGATTTCACTTCTCCTTATAAAAAGGCTAATAGCAGTCTCTCAGTTTGCCACTGACCTTGAAAGTCCAGGTGGCCTAGAGGCTGATATCCTGCCAACTTGTAGCTGACCCCTCCAGAGGTGTCAATTACCTCAGTACAGGACCGTCTCCATGTTACACTCCTCACTTCACCTCACACCGACTTCAACTGACACTTTCTGAGTTTACTTCACACCTAAGCTCCTCCCTTTTCTCCTTCTAGGGCTCACACACAAGCTTTATTATCAGGTCAAGTGAAAAGGGTTTAATGGTCATAGCTCTAACCATAGATCTTGACCTATACATGAGTATATGAGTAAGGGAGTGTGGGCAAATGTTTCTATGTAGTGAACAGAAGTGAATACCAAATCTCATTAAAGCTGACAATACATGTTATACATAATAAAATACACATGTAGCTATTATTTGTGGCCACTCAGGCACAAGGTGCCACATTCACATAGAATTGAATGGGTGCGTGCCATCCGATATTTGCTACTAATCTTTTTCTCATGCCAAATCGGCATAAGAAAAAAGTACTGGTTGGCACTGTCCAATAGCCTAACACTGGATCGAGTGCTATCTGATAAAATATCAAATTGCACTTGTCTAACGTATACGCTTCAGCCCCAACAGGAGAAAATTGACATTACAATTTGTTGTGCAATTTCTCATGACTATGATGATACCCCATATGTGGTGGGAAACTACTGTTTGGGCACACGAAAGGGCTCTGAAGGGAAGGATCACCATTTGACTTCTAAAGCGCAAAATTGTCTAGAAAATATAGCACTACGAAGGACGCCACATCCTATGATATTGTTAAGGGGGCACCTAAGTTATATAACTAATATCATAGCAATAAAACCGATTTTTAATGTTTTTGTAATCTGATCTGATTGAATATGTAACCTCAAAAAGAAAAAATCATATACTTTATCTACTTTTTTATTTTAAATGGAACTATACTGAGCAATATTATAAAAAAAGAAAATTGTAGATAGCAAAAATGGAACATATTTCATATTACTGTATATGTAAAATCTATTCTATGCAATACAATCCTCATGTTCATTTTATATAATATGGCACATTGAAAAAGTGTACTGTTCATATGCATTAAATGTCTAGTTAGTGTTATAAGTATTTTTCTTAAATATCCAGATCTTTAGCGATCGGGCATTACATGAAATGTGGTGTCCACTCTGCAGCTCTCCAACACTAGAAGAACAGTATGTCCTGCAATTTCACCAGAACAGAAGAACCTCACATTGGAGACCACGCATAAAGAAATGAAAGGTCAGAATTCAGCATTTTGCTCATTGCCAGGGGTGCTACGCAAGGAAATTTACAGCACAATGCAGACTAATGTAAATTAAAACATGCCGAGGATAATAGAGCCAACATTAAATGTTCTCATACATAACACAATATATATGTGATTGACAGCAGGAAAATCACAGGTTATCATTCTCTGCTGTCACTAGAAATCACAGCCTCCCCCTCAGTGTCTGTATTATCAACACCATTAGAAGCTCAACCATGCAGAAAAGTTTGCTATTGTTATTTAAACATTCAAAAAGAGGAAGAAATGTAGATGTCTGCGTTCCTGTTTTCACACTGTGCCGCTCCCACGTCAGCAGCCGGGCTGCTTGGATCCAGATCAGCGGTGGCTCGAAGGGTCTCCGGACCCGGGGGGTCGTGCGGCTCCTCAAACGAAGGGGGTTATTTACAGGGGATGTGTTAGAGTTCGTGACGCCAACCGTGGTTTGTGGTAATTTGGGGAGTACCACAGCTGCAGATGGGAGTACCTGGGGGCGATGGAATCCGGCAGCCAGATGTTAGGACCCTACACAGGTAGGGGGGATGCCCCAGGACTCGTTGATGGCGTTGGGGGGTGCCGTGGGGAGCGCAGGGGCCACTTGCGTACTCACTCAGTCCATAAAGCTGACACCGACAACTGGATAAACCAAAGTTCTGGACACCGCTGCCGCTGAAGGGAGCTAGTTTGGGTCCCATCCCCAATGGTGTTGCCTGGTGATCCGTGACCTGCCTCCTGGCACTAAGTTACTTCTCTGTTGGTCCTGGTAGTTTGGAACTAGCCGGGTCCCACTCCCCAGTATGGCTAACTGTGGGAGCTTGCTCTCAGGGTTCACGCTTGGGATTTTCTGGACCGTTTCTGTGGAAAGTTCTATCCCCCTCGTTGCGCTAGTACCCCGATTTTGGAGCGGGTGGAGAACGAATCTTGAAGGCTCCGTTCTCGTCGGGTTAATTGTCAGGTTGCCTGAAGCTACTCCCTGACCTAGGGTCCATATACCCCGTCGTGCCCTGGTCCCAGCTCAGTGATGATACAAGGCCGCCAGCTGTCCTCCTCGACAGTTCCGTGCCCGTTGTCATAATCCCCTGCGACCGGAGGTCCAGCTCCTACTAGGTCCAGACCACCGTCTGTCACCTAGTTGCTTCCAAGGAGCCCGGCTCCTGTCCTCCTCTCTCCAACTCCAAACTCCAACTGAACCCTACTCCTCCTGACACTCCTGACCCCCCCTTAACTAACCATGCAAGTGGGCGACCCTATTCCACTCAGGCCGTCCACTGGTGTGCGTAGTGGGTGTGGTGCAGACTGTATCTAAGACTTTGATTGACTGCTATTGGCAACACCGTTAGTTGGGGACCCATAACCAAGGAGGAGGTGGATATTGCACAGAAGGGCAGATTGCACAATACCCTGTGACGACCTCATAGGCCAGGGCGTCACATTCCCCATTGGTTAAATGTAGCTCGTCCTCGAGCTACAGGACATCAGAGGGTTTATTTATTTTTTTAACTTTAAAAAAGGAAAAAGAAAACATTTTTATTTTACACAATACTTCCCTCATTAGGGAGGCTGGCACTTAAACGCTACTAAATTTTATGAGTTCATCATTTCAACGATGGAACGCTACCAGTTTGGTAGTTGGGGACCCATAACCAAGGAGGAGGTGGATATTGCACAGAAGTGCAGATTGCACAATACCCTGTGACGACCTCATAGACCAGGGCGTCACAACACCATCACATCACATGTATGTATTTGAAAATTGTGGCAAAATACATTTTCTAATTGGTTCAAGAATGTTCTCTTCTTCATAGAATTGTGCAAGGTAGGTAGAAAGGGGTTAAATTGCGCTGCCGAATACAGAAAGATCACTGAGGATCAATGTAAGACAATTCATACTATTTTATTGTTCAACGCATTTCGGGTGCATTTGGGGGAAATGCACCCGAAATGCGTTGAACAATAAAATCGTATTAACTATCACACATTGATCCTCAGTAATTGTTCTGTATGTGGCAGCGCGGTTTAACCCTATTCTACCTACTTTGCACAATAGTGTTAATCTCAGGGTCTGCAGCAGCTGATAATTGAAGGCTCATCATACTGGTTGTGTCCCACACAACCACATCAAGTTAGTGAATCCTTAAAAATCTTTCCACCCTGGTAACACCAGGTAAGACACTATTTGCACCTTCTTTTCTTTCCAGTCCTTTCACTATTCTCTTTCATAGAGGAGGGAACATCAGACTAACCTGAGCAGTGGATTCACACAATGCAGATTTAGTGCAGAAATTGCTTGCCACTTAAAGGGAACCTATAAGGTCCAATATGCACCCAGAACCACAAGCAGTTCTGTGTGCATATTGCTAATCCATGCCTAACTGTCCCTGTATCTAGTAGCATAGATAAAGACAAGAGATCTTTAGAAAAAGTATTTCGAAAGATCTTTTATCGTATGATAATGAGAGCGGGGACTAGTCCCAAGGGAGTTGCTTCCCTTGCTAGTCAACCCCATTAGCATGTTAGTAAGCCCCTGTGGGTCCCTGTGGGCATGCTAACATGCTCATGAATGAGCAGTGTTAAAGGATAATCTCACTCACCTCTCCACTGCCATCAACCCCCGATGCCGGATTTCGGCTCAGTTCGCATGACCCCGGAGTTTCAATCATCCCTATAAAACTGATAGGGAAGGCATTTTGCGCAATCTCCCCTCTCCTGCCACAAACAGAGAGCACATGACATGCTGGGTTTGTGATGAGCTGTGAAACTCCGCTAACAGCCCGGTCACTCAGGATTCAAGACTGGGGCCTGCCTCGGTGATGTCAGGTCAAGTGGAAGTTGACGTGACATCACCAGATCTCAGTGATCACGGAGCCCGGGGGCCACTTCATGGGGATGAGTGGACCAAAATAACGCCGCTCACAGGCAGAATTGGCTGAACAAGGTGTTTAGAAAAAGCCTTCCCTATCAATTTTACAGGGATGCGGCCACTACTGCAGAGTAGTGAAACACCTCTTTAAAATGTAAGTCACAGGTCATTAAGGGTTGAAACAACCTGATACAGATGAATGGAACTGATCTTTATAAATTTTTGCACCAAAATCTTCTGAATGTGTACACACCCCTATATATCTTAGGCCTCCTTCCCACATCTGTGTCTCCAGTACGTGTTTGGTCCGTTTCCTCATGTGCCGAAGACACGGGCACACGTAGAACCATTAAAATCAATGGGTCTGCGCTTACATGCGTGTTTTGCCATGGACTGTGTGTCCGTGTGAAGCAAACGTGTGCCCCACACGTAGACATGTCCGTTTTCTCCGGCATCACGGGTGCCATACGGACCGCACATGGACCGCATGGATGCAATCCGTGTGACACACACCGGAGAAAACACACGTGCCTGTGAAATAAAAAAATTCTGTACTCACCTTCTCCAGAGCTGCTGTCTCTGCCGCTGCTGTCACTTGCTTCCGACCCCCGCTCATTATGCTCATTGCATATTCACTCCACTGCAGGCCGGAAGCAGCAGCAGCGGTGAGTCGGCAGGCTGGAGACCGAAGATAAGCACAACGGACAGCAACGCCAGGGACAGGTGAGCAGAAAGTTCCTGTTCTCCGTGTGTTATCACAGATAAAACACAGAGAACACACATGTGCTATAAACACGGCACACGGAGGGCAATACGCACCTTTGACACGTCAGTGAAAAATGTGCGTGATTTTCACGGACGTGTGAAGGAGGCCTTAGAGTAATTTTTCTCTTATTAACAATTTTTTTTCATCAGATAAATAGCATACTTTAAAATAGTATGTAGGTGATTTTTTTGGGCCACTCATGGTTAACCAAGGTTTATTATTGAGCTTTGGAGTCCATTAAGATATATTTTTTAAAGGGTGAAAGTTAAAGTAAATGGATACTTTATTATAATCTACTTAATGTGCAACTTTTTTTAAAAAAAATAATATCCTTCTGGTCTTAAAAAATGTGCTTCATTGACACCTATAGCAGTCTGCTGGTAATCTATTGAGCAGCTCCTCCTCCCAAACAGGCTTATAGTCAATAATTAGGCAATGAGTGTTTCTAGGAATGCTCATTCCAGGCTATTGGTGGCTTTAAACCAGCCGGTGTTCACGTGATGAAGTAGCAAAACAGTTGTTCATTGGGTGTAATGCAAATCATCATTATTGTTATCTCAAAACGATTGTAATAAGGATTGTTCCATTGTATTAGGGCTTTGCTTATATGTTATGGCCACAGTGCGTTGTTTTGCCACAACTGCAGTAACACTACCATGTTTTTAACACTATTTTTGAAAAATTGGGGCAAATAGTGTGTTTTTGCTTCTTTTACAGCAAAAAAAAAGTATTGCAACCGCAATGTGAGTGTCACTTAAACAAACTAGTAAATGAATGCCAGTCAGTGGTCATTCAATGGCTGGGGTTGGTTCAGCCAAATTATTAATTTTTTCTCTGTATCTCAGCATACACTGTCAGTGTTTGCCACAGCCCTGATTAGATCATATGTCTTGGCAGCAAGGCTCTGAATAAACTTGCTTAGAAATATGCACATCCTTTTGGATTATTGTTCTCCCTCAACTGGAGACAAACTCAAGATAGAGCTTTATACCTGTGGCTGTCATGCCTTGGATGGTGAGTTTCCCTCTCCACTGAGCCACAGTTAGGTTCTGTCACTGTCCTGGTTCTGAACACTTTGTCTCTGTGTGGACACTTTGTGTGTTCATTGCCTTTCAGCCAACAAGTGTTTCCTGTGATGTTAATTGGTTTGCCCTATCACCAGGCAGGTGTAACTATTTAAATCTTCCCGGGCTTCCATTTCCCGTTGGTGAGCTATCTGAAGGGGACCCTGCTTGAAACTACAGCCTGTTTGTATTGTGTTCCAACTGGCAGATTATAACTTTTGCTTTGCCTTATTTTACCTTGCACCTTCCCTCTGTTTCTTTAGGAGGTTTGGGTTTTATCTATGCCCAGATGACAACCCAAAACATAAGAATGGTCCATGTCTAAGTTCCTTCACCAATATGGCAACAGTAACAATAGTTGTTCTACTATCTCACCCCTCAGCTGGGTAACCAGAAATAGCAAGTCCCCATTCACTGTAAAGTATGGGAACCTGGTGTCAGCCCCCAGCTCCTAAGCAACCCTCTTTAGAACAGTAACATTGTCAAATGCCCCTGCAGTGTAAGGTCCCTCATTTGAACAGTCCCAAAATTCCCCTCAGAGACCCCCAACTTGAGCATGTCTACATATAGATGGCCTAGGCTATAAGAAGATTGCCAACACCCTGAAAATGAGCTGCAGCACAATAGTCAAGACTATACACTTCTTTATCAAGACAGGTTGCACTCAGAACAGGACTTTCCATGGTCGACCAAAGAGGTTGAGTGCCCATCTTCAGCGTCAAATTCAGAAGTTGTGTTTTCAAAAATAGACATACAAGTGCTGCCAGCATTGCTGCAGAGGTTAAAGGGGTGAAGGGTCAGCCTGTAAGTGCTCAGACCATACACCACACACTGCAGCAAATTGGTCTGTATGGCTGTCATCCAAAAATAAAGCCTCTTCTAAAGATGATGCACATAAAAATAAAGCCCGCAGTTAGTTTGCTGAAGACAAGCAGACTAAGGACATGGGTTACTGGAACTATTTCCTGTGGTCTCATGAGACCAAGATAAACTTATTTGGTTCAGATAGTGTCAAGTGGGTGTGACAGGAACAAGGTGAGGAGTACAAAGGTAAGTGTGTCTTGCCTACAGTCAAGCATGGTGGTGGGAGTGCCATGGTTTGGGGCTGGATGAGTGCTGCCGGCTGTGGAGAGAGCAACAGTTCATTGAGGGAACCATGAATCCCAACATGTACTGTGATATACTGAAGCAGAGCATGATCCCGTTCCCTCGGAAACTGGGCTCCAGGGCAATATTCCAACATGATAACGACCCCAAACACACCTCCAAGACATTCACTGCCTTGCTAAAGAAAGTGAGGGTAAAGGTGCTGGACTGGCCAAGCATGTCTCCAGACCTAAACACTATTGAGCATCCGTGGGGCCTTCTCAGACAGCAGGTGGAGGTGCGCAAGGTCTGTAACATCCACCAGCTCCATGATAGCATCATGGAGGACGGAAGAGGATTCCAGTGCCTCCTGTGAAGCTCTAGTGAACTCCATACGCAAAAGAGTTAAGGTAGTGCTTGAGAATAATGGTGGCCAAACAAAATATTGATACTTTGGGCATTATTTGGCCATTTTCACTTAGGGGTTAGGGGTTCACTTTTGTTGCCAGTGATTTTGACAATAATGGCTGTGTGTTCAGTTATTTAGAAGGCTACACACCAAGTTTACACTGTTATACAAGCTGTACACTGACTACTTTACATTGTATCAAAGAGTCATCTTCAGTGATGTCCCATGAAAAGCTATAATAAAATATTTACAAAAATGTTAGGGGTATACTTGTGACGCCCCTGGACTATTAGGTCGTCACAGGGTATTGCACAATCTGCCCTCCCGTGCAGTATCCACCTCCTTCTTGGTTACGGGTCCCTAACTATATGGTGTTGCCTATATCAATCAGCTAATCAAATCCTAGGCACGCTCTGCACCACACCCACCAGACACACTAGTGGATGGCCTGAGTGGAATAGGGTCACCCACTTGGGGGGTTGGATAGGGGAGGTCAGGAGTATCAGGAGTGTCAGTAGAGAGTTGTGTGTTAGAAGTGAAGGAGAGAGGAGGTCAGGAGCAGGACTCCTAGGAAGCTATCTAGGTGGCAGACGCTGGGCCTAGAGGAGCTGGACCTCCAGTCGCAGGGGATCATGGCAAGGGGCACGGAACTGTCGAGGAGGACCGCCAGCGGCCTTGCACCATCACCGGGCTGGGACCAAGGCACGACTGGATACGTGGACCTTAGGTCGGGGAGTAGCTTCAGGCAACCTGACAATTTACCCGACGAGAACGGAGCCTTCAAGATCCACTCTCCACCCGCTCCAAACTCGGGGTACTAGCGCAACGAGGGAGATAGGACTTTCCACTCAAACGGTCCAGAAAATCCCAAGCGTGAACCCTGAGAGCAAGCTCCCACACTTAGCCATAGTGGGGAGAAGGACCCGGCAAGTTCCATACTACCGGGACTAACAGAGAAATAAACTTAGTGCCAGGAGGCAGGTCACGGATCACCAGGCAGCACCATTGGGGACGGGACCCGAACTAAGCTCCCCTCAGTGGCAGCGGTATTCAGAACTTTGGTTTATCCAGTTGTCGGTGTCAGCTTAATGGACTGAGAGAGTACCAGAGAGATTCCCCCTTCACATTCTATGGCACTCCCCTCTCACCATCACCGAGTCCCGGGGTATTCCCCCTACCCGTGGAGGGTCACAACATCTGGCTGCCCCATTCCATCACCCCCGGGTACTCCTAACTGCAGCGATGGTACTCCAAATTACCACACACCACGGGTGGCGTCACAAACTCTATAATCCCCTGTAAATATCCGCCTTCATTTGAGTGGACGCACGACCCCTGGGTCCGTAGACCCTCGAGCCACCGCGGATCTGGATCCGAGCAGCCCGGATCACGTTTTGTGATATACTGTAATTTGCAATGTGGGTTGAATAACCTTTGACTGCAACTATAAATTTGGGGATTTTTATCATAGTATATCAATCAAGGGCAAAGGGACAAGGGACAGGCACGTCATAGTTGTAGCTGGGTTTTTTTTGGAAGTAATATGGAATACGTTTTTTGGAATAATAATATGGAAGAAGTTTTTCATGTTATCAGGAGCTGTAAATACTTTATTCTCAGGAACAGACTTCATTGGGCCACCTAAATTAGGTGGTAGTGCTAAGTGTCTCCCAGGCAGTATCTTGCCACACCCAAGGGACTATGATTCGGCCATTGTCTGATCAAAGCCCTTACTGCCTACACTTCAGGGGTCAAGGCGACATCAGCAACGTGATCAGGTCTCCAGCACTGCAGAAAAGGAGGACGGTGATAAGGTAAGATCTCCATTGGAGCCAAAAATACAGAGTTTTATTGGGGGGATTGATCATGGGACAGTATGAGGTGGGATGCATGAAGTAACAAAATTATAGGAGTGAGCAGTGTGGGGGACATTTTTTGTGCAATTATGTATTCAAGGGCACAGCATAGGGCTTATATGTTATTTAGAAGTAATATAATATCACCTTTATTTTTGAAGGAGTTATCTGGGACTTTGTAAAGAAAATAAAAGGGGCTGACCTGACTTTACTATTTTTCACTGTAATAACCTTGGTGATGCATTTATATATTTATGGTAGTTCTGGTGATTCATTATGTACTGATGGTGGTTATAATGCCCTATTTCTGTACTAGGCATGGTTTTGGTGATGTATTTCTTTATTGATGGTGGTTGTGATGCCCTATTTCTGTACTGTATATGATTTTGGTTATGTATTTCTGTACTGTTGGTGTTTTTGGTGATATATTCATGTACTATTATTGGTTCTGATTCTGTGTACATGTTGATAGAGTACTGTGCCATCTGACAAGTAAAGGATTACTACATTTGTATTTCTGTTAGGGGCATTAACTATAAAACTAAGCACTACAGCATGCCCAATCCAAAAAATGTGTAATACACTCACTGTAAGGATTCAGCTCTGCTAGTTGGTTCCAGCGATCATCACATGACCATTTATATGCAATTCTCATACTAACAGGCATGTGTCTAATAGCTTCTCTGCCTGTTTCTCGCAATGAAGCAGGGGCTGTAGTTTTTCATAGAACATTTAACAAATTAAAAAGAGCAGCTAGTTGGCATGTGACTGAAAGCGTACAAATGTCATATAAACAATCACACGATGACTAGTCCAACCAGTTACGCTGTGTATAGGAGGGATTGCCAAACTGAATTTTTGCCCTGAGTACTGAAAAACCTAGATTTGCTATATTAAATCACTGCAGTTAATTGAGCATTATGTTGAAAATTGCACGTTCTTGAATAGTTCCTGTCCTCTTTCTGCAGTGACCATAGAAATTTATAAAAGCCACATAAATGTTTAAAGGAAACTGTCAGAAAATTTAATCCACCTCCTATATCAGTTATGACTGTGCCTTTTAAAATATAAGACAGTCGATCCCTCCATGATCCCAAAGCGAAAAATCTTGAATTTTCTAAGGAGCTGCACAATCATATTAATGACTTAGGGGGTAAAAGTTTCTGACAGGTTCCCTTAAATGAAAACAATTGTATCAGCATGGCAACAAAACATAAACTTGTGTATATTTCTTAATACAAATACGTACAGGAACATTTTGTAACTGATAGGTGTGAGTATTTTTTAAACACTGTTATGACCGCGACCGCATGATACCAACTTCCTTTTTATGTCTAAAGTTTGTTCACATTTTAACAGATTTTGGAACCGAGCCAAAGAAACAGAAAGTCAAAATAGGTATATAAGTATCAGGCTTTTCTAGGATAGGTGGTAGAGAAAATGTGAAGTCTGGCAGGACATACTGTAGGACCTGCATGACAGTGGTTACTGATGAAAAACTAATTATAAGGTCTCCAGGTTAGTTATAGGCTGGTATGGCAGGAATGAACAAAAATAAATGGTAATGATGACCTGTGTAGGGATAATTTAAGGCAGAGGTGCAGAACTTTTTCGTGTCAGGGTTACATTATTTGATTTGACCATTGAAAAAGGACATAGGAGACATTTATGCCTGGTTTATTAACTTGTCCCCTCTTCACTCTAGAGCTAAAAAGGGATTGATAATTCTCCATATAACTTATAACTTATTTTTATTCCGAGAACAAAAGGAACCTCCAAGTATCAGACATTTCTGTGATATTCTGTAGATAAACGAAGATTGATAGAATATGAAAGTGGGAATAACAGTCATGATCTGTACTACGCATGCACCGAATGTTATTGACACAGGCTGGACACCCCTGACTTACAGAAACTTGTCATTCTCTGACATGACCATTGTTATGCCATTATTAGCATCCCTGCATTGTCACGTGACTTTGTAGTCCTGTAATGATAAGGGTCATGTTGCTTAAACAAACATAGCAAATAAAAGACCGCACTGTGACAATACAGGCATTCCTGAACTTTGTGTTAACCCTTGCAGCATGGTTACTTCAGCTTACATAGCAAAAACCTGCTGACAGATTCCTTTTAACGAAACATATGTAGAATCTTTTGTTACTGACAAATATTTGGTAACAAATGCAATCTTAATAACTCATTATACTATGTTCCTTTGGGTGCATTTAGTATTTGTTCTGTTTGCTTTTACTTCTTGAGTCAAATACATTACAAACCTGGGTTGAGATATTCCAATTATGTCAAGATGCTGGAGCTGATATCTGTAGAACTATGTGTTGACGTATGGCTGTTTTAAATACATTTAATCAGGAAAGACTGTAGCCTTTATTTCACCCCCCACAAGAATTTCTGGCCATTGGCCAGGCTTCTGAACTATACCGTGTGTGGATGAACCATATGTTGTTCATTGGCATGTGAAGAAAGAAGAAGCCTGCATTGAAGATGGCATATGTAACAATTTTCATTTCTTTTACATTTTTTCATTTAAAAGGTTTGTCGTCTTTTCAAGAGGACAGTGATCCCCAGCCCCCCGCCTAACAGCATGGTGGGGGCAGGCGCTCCTGTTTGATTGACAATTAAGACCAACAGCATTGTTGTGCCGCAAATCTGAACTGTGCGCTCCTTATACTGCTACTACATGACACAGCTTTGCCTCCGCAGCATCAACAGACCACAGCATCACTGAGGCTGACGGGATCAGGAGCTAAGAGAGCGTGCCAGTGATTCTGGCTAGCGTCATTGCAGTGTTTACAAGCTCAATAGAAAAGAGCTTGTTAGCACGGTGCATGTTCGACTACCATGGCTAGATCGCATTGTGATACTGTATATACTCCACATGACATTATAGTTAATATACTAGTAGAGTTTCATAATAAATTGTATAACTTATATGATTTCTATAAATAATGCTGTTTTAAGCTGTCACATTCTCTTTTATAGATTTTTATATTATTCTCACAGTATCACAATTTTAGAGGCATATCCTGTACAAGAATTTATGGTGATTGTAAATTCAGAGTGATCACGATTTCTGTATTATCAAGTAAATAAGATTGGATATGATATTCATATGATGTTATGAGTCTTATTCTTTTGTTACAGTTTAGCTTTGGTCACACCTATATGTTTTATTTTCTTTTTTTCTGTATTTGCCTAATTTTAGTGTCTGATGAAGGCCCAAATATATGGGTCGAAACATTATAATTTTTCTGAACTGCCTGTAATAAATTCCTTATATTCATTTTGGAGTGCCAAGTGCTTTTTCTATTTATTAATTGGTTTGAAATCTTTTTGATCACCCATTTTTTTCAAGTGTGTCATAAACCTCATTCTACTAGATCACAGTGATGGCTGCAATTAGCTGTAAATATTAAAAAATACAATTGAAATTAGGGAAACAATGCAGAATTTTAGTAAGAAGTAAATTGGAAAGTTGGTTGTTTTTCAATGCACTGTCCAAATATACCCATTCTTTAAAGTAGGAATACCCCCTTCAAGTGATATTCTCTAGAGGGGCTGGAATACTGAGAAATCTTGTTCCACTTTGGTCATAACTGAGGGTCAGGTTGCTAGCTTTTGCTTACAGTGCTGAAGTGGGAGTATGAGAGGCGACTAACTACTAACACCTGTATGTAAGCTGAAGCCAGCATGCTGCAAGGGTTAACACAATGTTCAGGGATGCCTGTCTTGTCACAATCCAATCTTTTTTTGCTATGTTTGTTTAAGTAGCAGGACCCTTATCATTGCAAAACCTAGGCATTGCTCATGGGGTCCCATGAACAACCTCATATAGATTTCCTCAGTGCCTACGTGTTCTGCGTAAACACTACTTTGCTACCTGTAACAAAATTCAGTCCCCACTATCCACGGCTGAGGTTTTGCAGATATGGTCACAATCTGCTCAGTAATAAACATTTAATCCAAGGTCCTGATAGCATAGGATGGAGAACCTTCTCTTTAAGATCTACTCACCTTTCGTATGCAACAGCCACACAGTCATAGGCTATGTGCACACGGTGCATTTTTCTCGGCGTTTTTGCGCGTTTTTCGGGTGCGTTTTTGGCCTCAAAACTGCATGACTTTGCTTCCCCAGCAAAGTCTATGAGTTTTCATTTTTGCTGTCCCCACACAGCGTTTTTTTTCAGCTGCGTTTTTGTGGTGACCACAAAAACGCAGCATGTCAATTATTCCCGCGTTTTTCACTGCGCTTTTCATCCATTGAGTTCAATGGGATGTTGAAAGACGCAATGAGAAACGCAAATAGCTGCGTTTTGGTGCGTTTTGGTGCGTTTCTAAGACCAAAAACGCAGCTATAAACGCAGGAGGTGGGTAGTAAAGTGACATGTACAGGAAGAGGATTCCTTCTGTCAGTATATACAGAAGCGTGAATCCTCCCGGTACAGTCACCGCCGCGTCCACCTCCCGTCCTGTGCATGTATGCTGCCGTGCGGCGCCATGTACGGGCAGGAGATGGAAGCGGCTGCGAAAACAAAAGTTAACAGTAGAAAAAAAAAAAAAAGTTATACTCACCTGTCTGCAGCCTCGCGGTGCCATGCCCGCTCCCAGATTCTCTCACGGTATTGCCACCCCCGCTCCGGCTGTGTACAGACGGCCGGGAAAGCTCCGATGGATGCAGGACCTGGCAATGGATCACATGATGCAGTCACCTGACGCATCAGGTGATCGTAAGTATCGCGGTGACGCGAGCGCCCGGCCGGTATCAGCGGATTCGTCAGGAGACTTCATCCCTGATTACCGTCAGCTCCTGCAGCGATCGGACAGGATCAGACTCCCGCCCCATCGCTCCAGGAGCTTCCGGTAATCAGCACATAAGTGAGTATTATTATTTTTTTTTTTTTTGCACCGATGCATCAGCTGATTGTATAATCGGCTTTTATACAATCAGCTGATGTATGATGTGATTCAGGCACTTGATCCTGACACATCATCTGATCGCTTTGCCTTCCAGCAAACCGATCAGATGATATTGGATCCGGATTGGACGGCGCGGGACCCTTGACCCAGGATTACTGCGGAGGGGGGTTTATTTCAATAAAGATGGAGTCACTAATTGTGTTGTGTTTTATTTCTAATAAAAATATTTTTCTGTGTTGTGTTTTTTTTTTATCTTTACTAGAAATTCATGGTGGCCATGTCTAATATTGGCGTGACACCATGAATTTCGGGCTTAGGGCCAGCTGATAATATACAGCTAGCCCTAACCCCATTATTACCCGGCGAGCCACCCGTCACCAGGGCAGCCGGAAGAGTTGGATACAGCGCCAGAAGATGGTGCTTCTATGAAAGCGCCATTTTCTGGGGTGGCTGCGGGACTGCAATTCACAGCGGGGGTGCCCAGAAAGCATGGGCACCCTGCACTGTGGATTCCAATCCCCAGCTGCCTAGTTGTACCCGGCTGGACTCAAAAATTGGGCGAAGCCCACGTCATTTTTTTTTTAAATTATTTCATGAAATTCATGAAATAATTTAAAAAAAAGGGCTTCCCTATATTTTTGGTTCCCAGCCGGGTACAAATAGGCAGCTGGGGGTTGGGGGCAGCCCGTACCTGCCTGCTGTACCCGGCTAGCATACAAAAATATGGCGAAGCCCACGTCATTTTTTTTTTTTGGGGGGGCAAAGAAATCCTGCATACAGTCCTGGAAGGAGGATGCTGAGCCTTGTAGTTCGACAGCTGCTGTCTGCTCTCCTGCATACACTATTGGATGGAGGATGCTGAGCCGTGTAGTTCGACAGCTGCTGTCTGCTCTCCTGCATACACTATTGGATCGAGGATGCTGAGCCTTGTAGTTCTGCAGCTGTCTGCTCTTCTGCATACACTAGTGGAGAATGAAGAACACATTGAAGAAGGAAATGACATCAGACCTTTTTTTGTTCACTGATACAAAACGCATAAGGACGCAGTGAGCAAAAACGCAGCAAAACGCAGCAAAAAACCGCACCAAATCGCGGCAAAACGCGTGCGTTTATTGCCGCGTTTTTTCGACGCAGGTGCGTTTTTGTGCGTTTTTAGCGGCCAAAAACGCACAAAAACGCAGCGTCAAAAAAACGCAGCGTGTGCACAATGCCATACAGTACTTAACAAGGATTAACTTTTTAAGGCAGAGCAACTTTAACTTGTCACAAAGTATATCAAGCAACACTTGACTCATTCATTATACATATTCTCTGATGATTGTATTAATAGGAAGGTGTCAATAAGTGAAAAAATATGAAGTATTAATGTTTTAATGTTATGTTTAGATAATATTATTTGTTTTTAATTCAGAAAAATTTTAATTTTTTTTTTAAAAGTATCATATTTTCCACTCTTAAACACTAAGGGAAGCAGTTGCTGAAATCCTACTGCAGAGATACTGTAGAACTAGCTCACATTACAGCTGCAGTAAAAGTGGGCAGAATCTGCTCTCCTGTGTGTGATGTCACAGCTCCCCCTCCCAATCTGGGTGTTTGCAACAGGATGAGAAAATAAATTTTAGGATCACAGTGCGGAGCCATTTTGTTGTTGGCCGCAAAGTGATTATAATTTATCTAAAGTGTCACTGAGGGAAGCTGCATTGTGCTCCACTGTATCCCTATGCCCCGCTTGTGGCTGTCTCCCTATGCCCTGCTGCTGGCTGTCTCCCTAATATGCCCCGCTGCTGGCTGTCTCCCTCCCTATGCCCTGCTGCTGGCCGTCTCCATATGCCCTGCTGCTGGCTGTCTCCCTCTCTATGCCCCGCTGCTGGCTGTCTCTCTTCCTATGTCCCGCTGCTGGCTGTCTCCCTCCCTATGCCCCACTGCTGGCTGTCTCCCATCTTATGCCCCACTGCTGGTTGTCTCCCTCCCTATGCTTCGCTGCTGGCTGTCTCCCTCCCTATTCCTTGCTGCTGGCTGTCTTCCTCCCTATGCCCCGCTGTTGGCTGTCTTTCTTCCTGTGCCCCGCTGCTCTCCGTCTACCTCCCTATGCCTTGCTGCTAGCTATCTCCCTCCCTGTGCCCCGCTGCTGGCTGTCTCCCTCCCTATGCCCCACTGCTGGCTGTCTCCCCCCTTATGCCCCGCTGCTGGCTGTTTCCCTACCTATGCCCCTCTGCTGGCTGTCTCCCTCCCTATGCCCCGCTGCTGTCTGTCTCCTTCCCTATGCCCCGCTGCTGTCCGTCTACCTCCCTATGCCCTCCTGCTGGCTGTCTCCCTCCCTATGCCTTGCTGCTGGCTGTCTTCCTCCCTATGCCCCGCTGTTGGCTGTCTTTCTCCCTATGCCCCGCTGCTCTCTGTCTACCTCCCTATGCCCTGCTGCTAGCTATCTCCCCCCCTGTGCCCTGCTGCTGGCTGTCTCCCTACCTATGCCCCGCTGCTGGCTGTCTCCCTCCCTATGCCTTGCTGCTGGCTGTCCCCCTCCCTATGCCCCGCTGCTGGCTGTATCCCTCCCTATGCCTTGCTGCTGGCTGTCCCCCTCCCTATGCCCCGCTGCTGGCTGTCTCCCTCCCTATGCCCGCTGCTGTCCGTCTCCCACCCTATGCCCTGCTTCTGGCTGTCTCCATATGCCCCGCTGTTGGCTGTCTCCCTCCCTATGCCTCGTTGCTGGCTGTCTCCCTCCCTATGCCCCGCTGCTGGCTATCTCCCTCCCTATGCCCCGCTGCTGGCTGTCTCCCTATGCCCTGCTGCTGGCTGTCTCCCTATGCCCCGCTGCTGGCTGTCTCCCTATGCCTCACTGTATCCGGCGCCCCCATATACTGTGCTGTTGACCGGGATCGGAGGTCCGAGGTAACATGTGGTGAGGAGGGGTGATCCGTAGTGCAGTGCCACTCAGGCTGCAGATCACCGCTCCCAGCCGCATGCACTCACCTCAGACCTGCGCCCCCAGCAGACTGTCCTGTCAGCGATCACAGTACAAGCAGCAGACGGAGGCCTGAGGTGAGTACACATGGGGAGGAGGGCTGAGCAACGATGGTGGTGTAAGAGGCGAAGGGGGAGGGTGGCTGAACGGCAGAGTGGGGGAGGGGTGCGTGGCAGAGTGCAGGGGGTCGTGGCAGAGTGCAGGGGGGTAGGTGGCAGAGGGTGCGTGGCAGAGTGCGGGAGAAGGAGCACGTCGCCAGGATCAGAACCTTCTCTTTAAGATCTACTCACCTTTCGTATGCAACAGCCACACAGTCATACAGTACTTAACAAGGATTAACTTTTTAAGGCAGAGCAACTTTAACTTGTCACAAAGTATATCAAGCAACACTTGCCTCATTCATTATACATATTCTCTGATGATTGTATTAAAAGGAAGGTGTCAATAACTGAAAAAATATGAAGTATTAATGTTTTAATGTTATGTTTAGATAATATTATTTGTTTTTAATTCAGAAAAATTTTAAATTTTTTTTTAAAAGTATCATATTTTCCACTCTTAAACACTAAGGGAAGCAGTTGCTGAACTCCTACTGCAGAGATACTGTAGAACTAGCTCACATTACAGCTGCAGTAAAAGTGGGCAAAATCTGCTCTCCTGTGTGTGATGTCACAGCTCCCCCTCCCAATCTGGGTGTTTGCAACAGGATGAGAAAATGAAGTTTAGGATCACAGTGCGGAGCCATTTTGTTGTTGGCCACAAAGTGATTATAATTTATCTAAAGTGTCACTGAGGGAAGCTGCATGGTGCTCCACTGTATCCCTATGCCCCGCTGGTGGCTGTCTCCCTATGCCCCGCTGATGGCTGTCTCCCTAACTATGCCCCGCTGCTGGCTGTCTCTCTCCCTATGCCCTGCTGCTGGCCATCTCCATATGCCCTGCTGCTGGCTGTCTCCCTCCCTATGCCTCGCTGCTCGCTGTCTCTCTTCCTATGTCCCGCTGCTGGCTGTCTCCCTCCCTATGTCCCACTGCTGGCTGTCTCCCTCCTTATGCCCCGCTGCTGGCTGTCTCCCTACCTATGCCCCGCTGCTGGCTGTCTCCCTCCCTATGCCCCGCTGCTGGCTGTCTCCTTCCCTATGCCCCTCTGCTGTCCGTCTACCTCCCTATGCCCTGCTGCTGGCCGTCTCCCTCCCTATACTTCGCTGCTGGCTGTCTCCCTTCCTATGCCTTGCTGCTGGCTGTCTTCCTCCCTATGCCCCGCTGTTGGCTGTCTTTCTCCCTATGCCCCGCTGCTCTCCATCTCCCTCCCTATGCCCTGCTGCTAGCTGTCTCCCTCCCTGTGCCTTGCTGCTGGCTGTCCTCCTCCCTATACCCCGCTGCTGGCTGTCTCCCTGCCTATGCCCCGCTGCCGGCTGACTCCCTCCCTATGCCCGTCTGCTGTCCGTCTCCCACCCTATGCCCTGCTGCTGGCTGTCTCCATATGCCCCGCTGTTGGCTGTCTCCCTCCCTATGCCTCATTGCTGGCTGTCTCCCTCCCTATGCCCCAGTGTTGGCTATTTCCCTCCCTATGCCCCGCTGCTGGCTGTCTCTCTCCCTATGCCTCACTGCTGGCTGTCTCCCTCCCTATGCCCCACTGCTGGCTATCTCCCTCCCTTTACCCCGCTGCTGGCTGTCTCCCTATGCCGCGCTGCTGGCTGTCTCCCTATGCCTCACTGTATCCGGCGCCCCCATATACTGTACTGTTGGCCGGGATCGGAGGTCTGAGGTAACATGTGGCGAGGAGGAGTGATCCGTAGTGCAGTGCCGCTCAGGTTGCAGATCATCGCTCCCAGCCGCATGCACTCACCTCAGACCTGTGCCCCCAGCAGCCTGTCCTGTCAGCGATCACAGTACAAGCAGCAGACAGAGGCCTGAGGTGAGTACACATGGGGAGGAGGGCTGAGCAGCGGCGGTGGTGTAAGAGGCGAAGGGGGAGGGTGGCTGAATGGCAGAGTGGGGGAGGGGTGCGTGGCAGAGTGCAGGGGGGTAGGCGGCAGAGGGTGCGTGGCAGAGTGCGGGGGAAGGAGCACGCCAGGATCAGTAATGGTGCAATCAATGTTACCTGGCGTCGGTACTCATCCCATCCATCCCAGCGGGTGAAAGGGGGAAAGTGAAGCACACAGCATACGCTGTGTGTGAGCTCCACAAAGACGGCGCTGATCTCCTCTCTCTGCTGTGATCTGGACAGCCCAGGGGGCGCGTCCATTTCACAGCAAATGCCTTCTCTAATGTTACTAAATGGAGTCGGAATCCGACCACTGTCTTCTATGCCCAGGGGGCATGCTATAAAGAAGGTGAGTAACTGTCGTTACAAACACCAAATCCAAGATGGCAGCCCCCAGTGCTTCAGTAAGCTAGAATTAAATAAAAACTAAATAAAGTGATTTTAATTTTGTATTAAAAATACTTGATTTCATAATCACTATTATTAATACAAAAATAAAAAACCGCGACACCTTCCCTTTAACTTCCAAAAGCTTTTGGGCTAACACTCTCCCTCTACATTTCTTCATAAGACTGGGACTTACAGACCCCCTCCCACTCTCAGCTGGTCTGCTGTCCCCCACTCTGAAGCCTAACACAGTCCGCACAGTTCCAAGGTCTCTCTCTATCCATCAGCCCACCAACTGATCTACCCTTCCATATCAACAGTTTAGCTTTCATGCATGTTACAGCTCTGGACCTCTCTGTCTTTTCTTCTGGGATCCACTGTTCAGCTTCTTTTGAGGCTCATAGTCACATGCTCCCGCTGAACTCTATCAGCCAACCTGCAACACCAATCAATGGACAAACGCAGGCCTAATATACAGACTATTCTTCCCTGCCTCCTCTTGTAGTCTATCTACCCACACCTTACCTGACAAACATTGCTGTTATGTAGACCCCCTTATGCCCTTTCACGCAGAATTTTGGTTCAGATACATCAGCATTGGGTTCTACTTCGGCCGACACACATGTTTGTAATAGTTTCTCCAAGTTTTTCAGGCTAAAAGTTGGACAACTAGCAATATTTTACCGACTAGCACAGCAAATATACACTGACAAACAAAATAGTAACAATGTTTTGAAGTTTTAACTTTCAGGCTCCATATCTTACCATCCACTGCAGCTTTGAGCGTGAAATCACCTTCACTTTATAGACAATCGTCTTGGCTATCTCATACATAAATTTGACTTTAAACTATTTAGAATATGATTAGTTATGCAGATTCTTGTCATGTGATTGCATTGTTAGTGTTTTGCTACTAAAAAACTAAATTTAAATTTTTATTATTTTGAAAGTATTTTGTAATTTCACCTTTGAAACCTTCTAGGCATGCAAGAAAAAGAAAAATCATCTTTAATTTTTCATTTTTCTTTTCCCTGAAGAAGGAGACGGTCCTTATCTCTGAAACGCGTTAGAATGCTGAAATAAAGGAGATTTTAATTAATATCCTGACAACAGTGGTTTTTTAGCGCGGCAAAAACCCGTTCTCTATATATATATTTTTGCCAAGTTTATGTATAAGACAGACAAGATGATTGTCTACAATATGAAGGTAGTCTTAGGGGTACTTTGCACACTACGACATCGCAAGCCGATGGTAGCGATGCTGAGCACGATTGTCCCCGCCCACGTCGCAGCCGCGATATCTTGTGATAGCTGCCGTAGCGTAGTGAACATTATCGCTACGGCAGCTTCACATGCACTTACCTGCCCTGCGACGTCGCTCTGGCTGGCGAACCGCCTCCTTCCTAAGGGAGGGGGCGTGCGGCGTCACAGCGACGTCACACGGCAGGCGGCCAATAGAAGCGGAGGGGCGGAGATGAGCAGGATGTAAACATCCGCCCACCTCCGTCCTTCCGCATAGCCGGCGTGAGCTTCTCACACAGCGTTGTGTGCTGCCGCAGGAACGAGGAACAACATCATACCCGTCGCTGCCGCGACATTATGGAAGTGACCGACACTACACCGATGATACGATTTCGACGCTTTTGCGCTCGTTAATCGTATCAAAAACGATTTACACACTCCGATGTCGACAGCGATGCCGGATGTGCGTCACTTTCGAATTAACCCCACGGACATCGCAGCTGCGATGTCGTAGTGTGGAAAGTACCCCTTACTCTGAAAGCTGTAGTGGATGGTGAGATATGGAGCCTGAAAGTCAAAAGTTCAAAACATTATTACCCTTTTGCTTGTCACTGTATAACTTTCATTATTAAGCAATTAAAATAAAAATTAAATTGCTACACCATTTTTATTTTGGGGTGAAATGTGTCGAACATTAACCATTTTCTGGTCCAGTTGGATCATTACCACAAATTTCAGGAATTGCAGACATTGATTTTCTACAGACAATTACGGTACCATTTCAGAAAATATCAGTGTGTTAGAACATGCAATAGATATAAAAGAATTGTGTGTTACTTAAAAGTTTAAAGGTCAATTATGATTAGTCTGCACTTCTTCTAGACACTTTTTATTAAAATATGCTTCAGCGGTGTTGCCAGTATCATCTTTGTGTGGGGCTTGGAGTTTGTTGACTACAGTAATAACAGCAATCATTAATAGTTGCCTTCTTCTCCCCCTTCATCAGTGCTACAGCAACCTGCAGATTCCCAGTGGCCATCACAGCTAAAAAGACTTTCTGTAATATTTTATGCCCAATATTGTGATACATACATACCTTTTGTATAAATATGATCATTACTTGTATAGCTATCTTCACAGAAATAGCATAAGCCATTAAAGCTGGACACAGATTTAAATGAACATAACTCTTATTAGAAAATGATGCCTCATATACTGTATAATACCCGATAGCCCACTGTAACCTTGCAGTTCTTCAAAAGACAAATGTTCCAGATTAACTCCGCTTTTATACAAGTGTTTCTGAAGCTAAAAATATATCTGTCTCCTGGGAGAACTCGAGAAACGGTTATTAGTGCAGGTGTTTAATAGATAGCAGAAGTGACTTTGAACCATGTAACAGTCTGATAGACATATATTTAAAGAGGTATTCTCATGTCAGACATATAAATGTCTGATAGATCTTGGTTCTAAATGTGCGACGTCCATCTATTTCCAGAGAGCGGATTTTCTATTTCCATCCCATGGATGCCTGCTTAGCTATTTTTTCAAATCCTAACGAATTAGATTGGAAGAAACGTGCATGAGCAAGGCTATGACACCGGCTATGAGGTGGTGTCCTTCTTTTGATGTAGCTGTTGGTCCCAGAATCTGAGAATCTCAGACATTTATGGTGTATCCTTTGGATTTTTTCATAATTGTCTACATGACCGCCCCTTCTAAAGGGGTTATCCAGGCTAAAATTAAAAGTCGGTCTTCAATATTTGTATATAAGATATTCAGCTCACCGTGTGTGCACCCACTCCTTTTAGTGTATTTCCTGGAGCACGGACAATATAGCTAGAAAACAGAAGCGCTGATAGGGTCTTACCAGATAAACAACGAGGTAGTATATAATATAATACATTCACCAATTGTGGATGTGAAGGGTCACAACCACCATCGATAGCATGAGATAATGGCGACTGCCGCGGCCCCACGTGGAAATGTCTTCAAAGTAGGAGGAGAAAAAAGGGTTAATCCCCCGCAATCCGCCAGAATGAGATGTAGAAATGTTGATAAATTAATAACTCTTTTATTCCATAGGTCTACGTGTTTCGAGGTGTAAAAACCTCTTCCTCAGGACCAGAATATCAACAATCATAGACCTATGGAATAAAAGAGTTATTAACTTATCAACATTTCTACATCTCATTCTGGTGGATTGCGCGGGATTAACCCCTTTTTCTTCTCCCACTTTGGAGCATAGACAGGCACTGCCATGACCCAAAATAATCCAAAAAAGGGAGAAGGAATACAGCTCATCAGGTGAAAAAGACTTCAAGTTTATTTCAACATGCAGGCAAAACAGATAGCATGACCAGCGCTATGCGTTTCAGGTGAAAAAAAATCAACCTTAATCATGAATCATGATTAAGGGTGATTTTGTTTCACCTGAAACGTGTAGTGAAGATCATGCTATCTGTTTTGCTTGCATGTTGAAATAAACTTGAAGTCTTTTTCATTTGAAGAGCTGGATTCCTTCCCCTTTTATGGACTTCAATATTTGGTCCACCAAACTGCCGGATTGTGACAATGTGCCATGCACACACTATTACGATTCCCCTGTAGGGGGTTAGGTATTTGCATACTTGCAGTCACATGCCAACTAGACTCATCTAGCTTATGTCAATTCTGTTCTATTAAGAGAATCCGGAAAGTCTAGTTAGCATATGACCGGTCAAGTGATCATCCATCCTAATAGGAAACACATCTGAATCGTAGAGTGCACATTGCAAAATGTTATAATTTGGTGGTCTATGCTCACATAGAATGATTACAGACTCTTAATTTCAGCCTGGATAACCCATTTAAAGAAGATGTGTCAAAAGATTTTACAACACAAAATGCTTGTGACTAAATAGGGGGGCAAGACATAATAAGGCTTGTATGATTATTTTGAAAATCCATGTCAGAATGTCCCTATAAGGTTGAGTTCACATGTCCTGTAATCATCCGGGTTTTTTTTAATATGGGAGTCTATGGAGGACGGATCCGTTAACGGATTGCTATTTATCTGCCATTTGAAATGGATCCTGTAAGAAAAAAAAACGATCTTTTACAAATGCAAGTAAAAAGAATGACTAAATAGCAATCCATTAACGGACCCGTTCTCCATAGACTCCAATGTTAAAAAAAATTGATTCAGCAGACATCAGATATTTAACAACAGACAAAAAAGTTGTGTTTGCAAAACTTTTTCCCCAACAGATCTGCGCAGGATCCATTCTAACAGATGATTATAGGAAATGCAAACTCAGACAAATCCTTTTTAAACATTTTTTGTCAGATATGAAAATGAACAATTCAATATGAGGTGGTGAAAATTGTAAATATAAGGCAGTATTATGGTTGTGTTTGATTGCTTTAATCAATATATCTGGAAACTGCCTCAAATTTGAAGCTTCACTTGTTTTTCTTTTAAGATAAAACAGTTTCGATAGAACATTTAACAAACTTATTAATTGTTGAACTGTAACTACTTAATAAAAGTCTCCAAGACTTCCTGTGAGCTGCACCAATTCTCTAGGATGCATTACCCAGGACAATTCAATTATACCCACAATTTTAAGCGGGCCCTAAAATCTTTTTTCTTTAGACTGGCCTATCACCTCACATCACTTATCTAACTATTCCCTTTTCTGCCCTTACAAATTCTTCCTCAAAATCTGGTCCCTTGTATCATCTTACACCCTCTATGTACTTAATAGGACCCTGTACCTGCACTCGTACATATACCGGCTGGTGACCTGTTCATGCAGAGATATGTGAAACCCCTATTTATTATATTGATGGCTGGCTCATACATGACAAGCATTTTTTACCATTCACCTTTTGTGCCTCCCCTATTTCCCCATAGATTGTAATCTTGTGAACAAAAACCTCACTCCTTTTGGTATCTGTTGTATGTGTTATTCTATAATATATTTATTGTATTTACATGTCCCCTCTGAATTGTAAAATGCTGCAGAATATGTTGGTGCTGTAAAAATTAAAATTATATTATATTATTAAAAAAGTAAAACATATTCTTGAAATTACATTTATACTAATACGTATTTTTACCTTTTAAAGTAATTTCCTATGTGTATGTGTGGTGCCCCTGAGGCTTCAGTCGCCACAGAGTATTGCACCTAATTTAAGGTGTAATGATGCACCCGGATCCTGAGGAGGTCGGTACCGGTTTCACCACTTACATACTCAAATACACCACCAGGTTGCCTTCCCCATTGGGGACCGGGCTAGGGTAGGGTCTTAAGGTAGCCTCCAAACATGGGGGCACCACCCACTACTGTAGTAACAGGGACCCGGGGGTGGAGCAGCCACCAGGGGGCAGTGAGGAACTAAAGCAACAGTTAGAGAGTTATCCAGCAGGAGAGGAAAGGAGCAGACGTGTCTTACCGTTGCTCCGGTGGGACAGCGAAGTTGTTCTTGCGGTTGCCGAGGTGCGAGCTTAAACGCTCCCTTGGAACTGGCGCCACACTCAGGGTGCAGGACCCTAGGGAAGATCATTCTCCAAGTTGGTTTTCCAGAATCTGCAGGACAGTGAGGTTTCAAGCTTCCCTAGCCACAAAGAACCCAAAAGTACAGTACGAGATAGGATCCGATGCCTTGTACTGGACTAGGTCCCATTGTGGAGCCATGGTACCTGCAAATAGGGACAAGAGTACAACTCGTGACGAACTGGGATCCCCAAGTAGCTTTAAGCAACGGGGATCCAACACACAAGGTGCTAGGAGGAAGGAACTCACCGAGCACCAAATCGGACTGACCTCTGAAGGGATTCGGGTTTGACGGAGCCCATCACAGCGGGTGACCAGTACTATCCTAGTGAGCAGGAAAGCACAAAGAGTGAGTAAAGACACCTGGAATCGCAGTCACAGACTCTGACTCTTGATTACCAGCACCGCCGCCCCATTCCTCGGCACTCAAGCGCCATCACTACTCCCTTCATCATCCTCCCTGGGGCCCACTCCACCTGTGGGGAGCGATACCATCTCTGGCTGCTATAACCATCTGCCCCGAAGGACAGCCACAGCATCAGCGGCTAAATCCCTGGCTGCATACTACAGGTGGCGTCACGACATTCAACCTACTACTACCCCAATCATCTCCCCTCTTTATTGGTGTACATATCGGGGCACGAAGCCGGGCAGGCCACCACGACATCCTGGATCATCACACCAGCCCGGTGATGAGTAACTCAGGTAGAGACAACCTGTGCCTGACAACCCCTGTTCCTTGGGTGCTACATATGCATTATTAGTTACGGGCAAACATACCATACCATTCGTGCCCAAGAAATAAGAGAACCCCTCTAACACCTCTAAAGCAGCTGGGAATTTTTTTATTATGAGGAGCTATTGGACTGCAAAGGGCCCATATATTATTCTTGCACAGGGGCCTCTTCTGTCTGTTTCCGCTCCTCTGTAGCATCACGTCATACAGAGTGTAACCTTGCAGGTGCACATAGCGAACACCATGTCTCTCTACATCTCACCACAGACTTGTTGCTTTTTAAGTTATCAAGTCAAAAATCAAATAGAGGAAGATAGAAGACATTCTTGGTTAACCAAGTTGAACACAGACAAGGGGTTCACGTTTTTTTTCTCATCTGTCGTTACAATGTGACGTAAGAAGTGGTGTTTACAAACAAGGAGAGTGAACACGGTGTGCCATTCCCACGCTGCTCGCCAGCTGCAGTTTCACTTCTATCTGTACTATAGATGAGTTTTGCAATGGAAATTAACAACCTAAACTAAAAAATACATACAAAAATCTCTGCTATGCCTCTGAGTGCTAAAAAACTGTAACATATATATATATATATATATATATATATATATATATATATATATATATAAAAATACAGTGCCTACAAGTAGTATTCAACCCCCTGCAGCTTTAGCAGGTTTACACATTCGAAATTAACTTGGCATTGTGACATTTGGACTGTAGATCAGCCTGGAAGTGTGAAATGCACTGCAGCAAAAACGAATGTTATTTCTTTTTTTTTTTTTTTTTTTTTAAGTTGTGAAAAGTTTATTCAGAGGGTCATTTATTATTCAACCCCTCAAACCACCAGAATTCTGTTTGGTTCCCCTAAAGTATTAAGAAGTATTTCAGGCACAAAGAACAATGAGCTTCACATGTTTGGATTAATTATCTCTTTTTCCAGCCTTTTCTGACTAATTAAGACCCTCCCCAAACTTGTGAACAGCACTCATACTTGGTCAACATGGGAAAGACAAAGGAGCATTCCATGGATATCAGAGACAAGATCGTGGAGGGTCACAAGGCTGGCAAGGGGTACAAAACCCTTTCCAAGGAGTTGGGCCTACCTGTCTCCACTGTTGGGAGCATCATCCGGAAGTGGAAGGCTTATGGAACTACTGTTAGCCTTCCACGGCCTGGACAGCCTTTGAAAGTTTCCACCCGTGCCGAGGCCAGGCTTGCCCGAAAAGTCAAGGCTAACCCAAGGACAACAAGGAAGGAGCTCCGGGAAGATCTCATGGCAGTGGGGACATTGGTTTCAGTCAATACCATAAGTAACGTACTCCACCGCAATGGTCTCCGTTCCAGACGAGCCCGTAAGGTACCTTTACTTTCAAAGCGTCATGTCAAGGCTCGTCTACAGTTTGCTCATGATCACGTGGAGGACTCTGAGACAGAGTGGTTCAAGGTTCTCTGGTCTGATGAGACCAAGATTGAGATCTTTGGTGCCAACCACACACGTGACGTTTGGAGACTGGATGGCACTGCATACGACCCCAAGAATACCATCCCTACAGTCAAGCATGGTGGTGGCAGCATCATGCTGTGGGGCTGTTTCTCAGCCAAGGGGCCTGGCCATCTGGTCCACATCCATGGGAAGATGGATAGCACGGCCTACCTGGAGATTTTGGCCAAGAACCTCCGCTCCTCCATCAAGGATCTTAAGATGGGTCGTCATTTCATCTTCCAACAAGACAACGACCCAAAGCACACAGCCAAGAAAACCTAGGCCTGGTTCAAGAGGGAAAAAATATCAAGGTGTTGCAGTGGCCTAGTCAGTCTCCTGACCTTAACCCAATTGAAAACTTGTGGAAGGAGCTCAAGATTAAAGTCCACATGAGACACCCAAAGAACCTAGATAACTTGGAGAAGATCTGCATGGAGGAGTGGGCCAAGATAACTCCAGAGACCTGTGCCGGCCTGATCAGGTCTTATAAAAGACGATTATTAGCTGTAATTGCAAACAAGGGTTATTCCACAAAATATTAAACCTAGGGGTTGAATAATAATTGACCCACACTTTTATGTTGAAAATTTATTAAAATTTAACTGAGCAACATAACTTGTTGGTTTGTAAGATTTATGCATCTGTTAATAAATCCTGCTCTTGTTTGAAGTTTGCAGGCTCTAACTTATTTGCATCTTATCAAACCTGCTAATTCTGCAGGGGGTTGAAGACTACTTGTAGGCACTGTATATATATACACTGTGTTTTTCCAAAAATAAGACACTGCCTTATACTTTTTTTTGTCCCCCGAAAAAGAACTAGGGCTTATTTTTGGAGGAGGTCTTATTTTTGGAGAAACATGGTTGGGTGTAAGTTTACACCCCCCAAAAAAAAGCAGATCCCCCACTTCCCAGGAGATTCATAGTTACCAGACTTGGACGTCTGCGTGGCTCCCAGGTCCACCCTGTGATCTCCGATGGGTGCTGCATGCCATCCTCCCCTGCTTCTGGCTGGTTGGCTAACTGACTGAGGCTGACACTGACATTGAAGCTGACAAACACAGTGACTGACGCTGACACACACTGACTGACACTGACACACACACTGACTGACGCTGACACACACACTGGCTGACGCTGACACACACCCTGACACACAAACACACTAACTTCATCCAGCATTACAGAATACTTCTGGCTGCAGGGAATGATGGGAGGAAGTCACGTTTCTGGCCCACAGGTCCTGTAAGTGTACCGCCCCGCGGCCTCGGCTGCGACCGCCGAGCCACTCGGGTCCGGGCTCGGGTGTTGGTGGCTCGAGCGCCTCCGGACCCGGGGGTCACGTCGCTCTGTAAGGGTGTAGTGGCGGTGCACGCAGGGGGTTGGTGGGGTAGCTGTGTTGTGAAGTTCAGGACGCCACCCACGGGTTGTGGTGATGGTGGACACCACCGCTGCGGTGAAGGTACGGGGACTCCCGGGAGGGGTGTGGTGGCGCAGCTAGGTGTTGACCCCTCCATGGGAAGGGGGAAGTTGGTCCCGGGGCCCGCTTGACGATGGGCCGGGGTGCAGGGTGTAGAGTGGCGGTGCAGAGTGGTGCGGTGCCTGAGGGCACTGGTGTACTCACGATTAAACCACACAGAGTCACTGGTAAACCAAACGGGGTAACGAACGGGGCCCGCAGCCAGCTGCAGTTTCTCCAGATAGGTTGGTAATGATCGCCTTTCTCCTGCACCTGTATGTGATCTTGGCTACTGTGCCTGGGCACAGGTAGCCCACTCCCTGGCGTATATATGTCGTAGGAGCCCGGTTGCCCGCAGACGCTGGCCCCTTGGATCTCTGGCCTCTGGCGGTGGCTCCTATCCGGACAGGTTGGGCTGTTGCCTTCAATCGGGACTTAGGTGGGAATGAACCCCTGAGGTCCAGACCGCAATCAGTTGATTTGACTATGGTAGTGGCTTATAGCCTAGTTCGTGCGGGGTCTGAGTACCCTGCCTGGTGCTCCATTATCCAGTTGGCTCCCCGGTTCGGTTCCGGTGGGCCACTACCCTGTCTCGGTCCCTTACGGCTCCACCGGTCGTATTCCCGGTTTCCTGCAGGCGGCCACTACCGTCTGCCTGCCTGACTGATCGGGGGTCCTAGGCTGCAACCCAGGCCCCACACAGAACTGCACTCCTCTCTCTTCCAAACCTAATCTTCAACTCTTGTGTTTTCCTGCCTCAGGTCAGCAGACTCCTTGGATGGCGTGTCTATCCGCCTGACTGCGCCCACCTGGTGTGCCTGTCTGACTCTGAGGGAGGCAATCAGGTCTTTTGGTTGACTGATGGTAACTTACTGGGGTGGGGGTGTATCTGGTGCGTGTAATGACCTGTGACCCCTGGGGTGTCCAGGGCGTTACATAAGCAAGCATTCTCTGATTGTGTGTGTGTGAGATCAGATGTGTGTGTGTGAGATCAGATATGTGTGTGAGATCTGATGTGTGTGGGTGTGTGATCACTGCAGGTCCTTAAGCTCTTGAAAGGCCTTAATAGCGTCTGGAGTCCAATTTTCTTTTTTTAAATTCTTTATTTAACCATAAACATAGAATCATTCCAAACTGAATCAATTACAATACTTTTCACATCCATTGTATGACATTTTATAACAGACTGTGACACATGAAAATTTCAACACTTTGACCCCCTCCATGTTTACCAGAAAATTTTTGTAATAGGGGAATACCAGGGTAAATTGAGAGTAAGAGAATAAAGAAAGGAGTAAGACAAGAAAGATTTGACAAGTGACGAGTGGGGGGGGGGGAGACACATAAGGAGAAAGGGGGAGGGAAGAGGGAGACACTGGGACACGAACGGACACAAAGCAGGAATCCACCTTCTCAGAACACCTCCGTCCCACAGCAACAGTAGGCCCCCCTCAATCAGGGGGTATCCATGTACCGTAGTCATTAGAGTATTTAAACTCGATCCAGGAGAACCATGTCCTGTGAAAGGCCTCATATCTGTCGTAGAGAGATGTCGTCAGGTCCTCCATGTACAACAGTTCATTCACCCTGTTTGCCCACGTTGATAACGTCGGCGGGGAAGAGGATCTCCACCTTAGAGGGATGCACGTCCTGGCGGCCATCACCAGAAAGCTTTAAAGAGACCCTTTGTATGCACGAACAGAGGACTCAGATAATTGGAGCAGGAAGAGTTCCGGGCCCAGGGTCTGCGTGTATCCAGTCACATGCCTGATCACTCCCCATACCCCCTCCCAAAACTGCTGTAACACTGGGCACTCCCAAAATATATGTAAGAAGTCTCCCTCCCCTGCACCGCATCTCCAACAACCAGAGTCTGGGAACATCCTGTGGAGTTTTGTTGGGACCCTATACCACCGGGAAATGCATTTGTAGTTGGCTTCTTGAAGTTTCAAACTAATAGATGCTTTGTGAGCAAGTGACAGCACCTTGTTTCTCTATGTGGCCAAAAGAGCGAGGCCCAAGTCCGACTCCCACTGCAAGAGGAACCTAGGAGGAGGCAGATCCATTGAGTTGTTTAGCATGGTGTGTGAGATGGCTAACGGAGTCCAATTTTCAACATCTGTCCCCTTTTTAGTCAAATCAGTCAAAGGTTTAACAATACTAGAAAATTTCTGCGATAGAAATTAGCAAAGCCCAACATTTTTTGATGGGACTTCAAAGATGTGGGCTGAACCCAGTCATGAATGGCCCGAACCTTGACCGGATCAATTCCAATAGAAGACGGTGACAAAGAAAACATCAAAAATGAAGTATTTTGTATGCCAGAGAGACATTTAGACCCCTTAACATACAATGAATTTTCCCTGAGTACCTGAAAAACAGTTCAAACCTGTTTAACATGAGACTCCCAATCATCAGAGAAAATCAAAATATCATCCAAATATACAACCAGAAATTTACCAATAAACTCCTGCAAAATATCATTCAGAAATGACTGGAAGACGGAGGGGGCATTAGTGAGTCCAAAAGCCATAACTAGGTACTCAAAATGCCCCTCAGGAGTGTTAAAAGCCATCTTCCATTCATCACCCTCCTTAATTCGAATAAGATTATCACTAGAGCTTCAGGAACCAGGCATCTTTTGAGGCAATTCTACCCCCAATGAAGCACATCTCTGAATTTCCTGTCCATTGCAGGATCATGGGCACGAAGCCAAGGCAGACCCAGGACAAGTGGACAGGACAAGTTCAGAAGCACCAGGAAAGATATCTTCTCCATATGTGAAGCTTCCTTTTGAAGTTCCACCTGCTGGGAAATGAAGCATATAGGTTCTGTCCGTCCACCGAAGTCTCTGTCAAGGGACTTCGAAGGCATCGGACAGGGAATTGGCAATGAACCACCACTGTCTGTTGAATAATGTTCCCAGCAGATCTGGTATCCAGGTGTGCCATCTCAGAGAACCAAAAACCCTCATACAATATGAACACAGTACATATAATAAGGAATTGTTTTCATCAAGGGTGACCACCTCCTACTGGCCCTAGTCAATACTTTCCTGGCCACACAGGGCACACACAGATGAAGTGTTCAGCACATCTGCAGTAGAAAAACAGTCCCATGGCTCGACAATGGTCTTGACGTTGCTAAAACATCTTGACATGGTTGACCTGGGTTTTGGGTTCAACTGGAAACTGGGACAACAGCAGCCTCTGGAGGGCTGGAGTCAGATGTGTCAGTCCCCTATCACGTCTCACCTCCATGGATCGTTCCTGTAACCTTAGGTCAACCCCGGGTAGCCAAGGAAATCAGGCCATCCAAGACAGCGGGAATATCATGGCCAGACAGTTCATCCTTAATTTTTCCAGATAAGCATTCATCAAAAGACAGCCAGCAGCATCTGATCATTCCAGCCTAAATCCAAGGAGAGGGTGCCAAACTGATCCGCATATTGGTCAACAGTCTGTATACCTTGACATAATTGCAAGAGTGAGGATGCAGCTTTGGCGACACAACAAGTTTGTCGAAAACATTCTGGAAGGCTTCCAGAAAGTCTATGATGTCGGAGGTGACTAGGTCTCTTCTCTCCCATAGGGAATTGATCCAAGTGAGAGCCTCCCTGCCTAGGTGTCAAATCAGGAAAGCCACTTTGGCTCACTCTGAAGTGAACCGATGTGGCAAAAGTTCAAAGTGCAAGAAGCACTGATTAATGAACCCTCGGCATTGCTTGGGATCGCCATCAACACGTGGTGACAAACATTGCCAGAATTCTGTCAGTGCCGGAGCTGCGAGCTGGACAGATACTGATGAAACAGACAGACCCAGGTCGTTCAGATGAGTGTTGATGGTCTGCAGAAAGGACATTATCTGCTCTTGCTGTTCCTGCATCTGCGACATATTCTGGTACAGCACCGGCAGCGAAAGGGTGTCAGAGTCAGCGGAGTCCATGGCCTGCGCAAACTGTAATGCTCACCGCCAGTGTTGTAGAGACAGCAAGCGGGCGTGGACCCATTATACCACAGAGGGGACCTGGGCTTACCCTTTAGTGGGAAGAGCTTAACTAAGTGCCTGCCACAAGGCAAATGCCAGGTACCACTCCCTGGTCAGTGATTTAGGCATTAAATAAAATTACAAGGTGCAGTACACCATTAACAAGTTTGCACAGTGTGGCAAGTCATTCACTTTTCATTGGCACAGCCACAGCAGTGTGATGCCCTGGACTAGCCAGGTAGTCACAGGTAGACCCCCAGCACAAACACCAGCCCCTAATAAGGTGACAGCAGCCAACCTACAAAACCCTTGTCACCTCTCTTAGTGTTCAATGGTCACACCAGGGGGCGGAGCCAGGCAGTTGGCCACACCCACTGAGGAGTCCAAAGGGCCTGAGACAGGAAACAGTCAGTTCCCGGTGGGGAGCACAGTGTTTAGCAGCCAGTTGAGTGGAGTTCAACTGCAGCAGGCCTGTGGCGTCAGGTCTGCAGCAACAACACTGACTGGTGCCGGGCTCGTAGCCCTGGTACCGTGGCAAGGAGGCAGATGGTGGTTGCCGCCTGCAGGAGCCGGGATGACGGCTGGTGGAACCGTAAGGGACCGGGACAGGTTAGTGGCCGGAACTGAACTGGGGAGCCAACTGGAAACTGGAGCACCAGGAGGGGTACTCAGACCCAGAACGAGATCCAGAAGCCACTGGACCACGTCGAATTCCCTGATTGAGGTCTGGACCTTAGGTCCTTTCCCGTCCCAAGACCCGAAAGACGGCAACAGCACACCGAGGGGGATAGAAAGCCACCGCACAGGCAGAGAGATCCCACGGGCCAGCGCCTGCGGGCAAACGAGTTCCCTGACACATATCAAGCCGTTGCTGAAGCATAGGCAGTCAAGTTCTACAAAGAGGTGCAGGAGAAAGGCGGGAACCACCAACCTGAGAAAGGGGCAAAGCGCAGCCGGCTGCGGGCACCGACCGCCATCCTTTTTGGTTTACCAGAGACTCCGGTGTATCTGTCATAGTGAGTACAACAGTGCCCTCGGGCCGTGCACCGCACCAAACCATCTTGCCCGCACCTCACAACCACCGGGCCCCGGGACCATCACCCCCTGCCTACAGAGGGGTCGACACCAGGCTGCATAACACTGTACCCGGGAGCCTAGTTAACGGCAGCAGTGGTGCCCACATTCACCACAACCCATGGGTGGCGTCACGAACTTACACCTTTAAACTCCACCTTGCTATGCACCCCAATTTGGGATGTATTCCATCTGTCTAGATTTTGGCGGTTGGTGACTGTTCACATTAAGTCATCAGGCTTTGTCCACAGGCTGTTTACTTCATGCAGCATTTGCTTGGACCTGTCCCGCCCACAGCCATGACTCAGTCATGGGTACGGGATTGAAATAGACCAGGTGAGTGCTGCTAAGAGCAGTTCTACTATTCATATGTGAGGTCGTATGGCACATTTTATAAAAATATTTTAGTGTAGGACTGCCTCAGGTGAGATTTGCCGTGACGTGGCGAGGCAGCTCAAGAAATTGCAATTTTTTGCCAAAAATCTCAAAATTTTTTATAATAAGTACAGTTTGGAATGTTTGGTGCTGAGGTGCACATTTGGTGCTGGCTTTTTGTTTTTTCTTCATTGAATTGGTCGGTGGTTGACCTCCACCTTGCTATGCACCTACAAGTGTAACAAGACCGGCCATTACGCCCGACGGTGTCCGTTAAACGAGCAACCCCTGAGGCCAAGGGCGAATCCTCAGGAGTAGACCCCCAAGGCCCAGCTGATTGGCGGGATCGGTACGTTGGAGGCCGCCCCATCATCTCCCTGGTGATGGATGGTGTCCCGACCATGGCCCTGCTTGACACTGGATCACAGGTAACGACTATGCCTTATTCATTGTACCAGCGATATTGGGATGATAGTGAACTTACCCCTCCAGATGATGGGCTAACCATCATTGCAGCCAATGAGCTCCCTATGATCCAGGTGGAATTCAAGGAGGTTACCATGACTGTGGGACAAACAGAGCTGAGACGTCAAGGGATGATTGTGGTGTTGAATGACTCTAGTGACCGTAACCCAAAGGTGGTCCTCGGGACCAATGTGATTGAGCACTGCATGGGGGAGGTGTTGAGTCTGTTGCAGCAGATGTCTGCCACTGCGGCAGGGGGCCGACAGAGGGCTTTGCAGTGTGAGATCTGGGCCCTCCTGCAGCGACAGCAGGTGAACATGACAGGTGGAGAGATTGGTGGTGTGTGGGTGATGGATGCCGCACCCGTAGTGGTGCCGCAACGGAGTGAAATGATGATCTGGTGCAAGGCAGCAGTAGGATCCCGAGGGCAGGATTACCCGGCAATGGTAGAGCCTTTGCCTTCGCAGCATTGGCCCACGGTAATGGCAGCCAGGGGGGTGATTGATGTCAAAAAGGGGAGAGTGCCTGTGAGAGTGCTGAACTGTGGAGAGAAAGAGGTCAGGCTCCCCCGCTATGCCACCATAGCCAAGTTGTTCACCATAGATGCACATGCTATCAACGCCATGACCCCCGCGGCTACTACACCATACTCAGGCAGTGACCACCCACCTGGCAGCTAGAAGAATGGTGCCAAGAATTGCATGTTGGCACCGAGGCTACCCCCATGCACCATAAGGAGGGGGTATACAGGGTAGTGCAGGAGTACGAGCAGGTCTTCAGTAAGCACCCGCTAGTTTTTGTGAGAATTACGGGGGTCCAACACCATATCCCCACGGGTATGCATCGTCCCATTAAGGAAAGGTACAGGCCAATCCCACCTGCACACTACCAGTGCGCCAAAGACATGTTGAGGAACATGAAGGAGGCAGGGGTCATCTGGGATAGTTGTAGTCCATTGGTGCTGGTGAGGAAGAAGGATGGTACCATGAGAATGTGTGTGGACTACCGGAAGATCAACCAGATAACGCATAAAGATGCATACCCTCTGCCCCGTATTGAAGAATCGCTCGCTGCACTAAAGACTGCTAATTATTTCTCTACCCTAGACCTCACTAGTGGCTACTGGCAGGTGGCGGTTGCTCAGGAAGACCGCGAGAAGACTGCGTTTGCTACCCCCATGGGACTCTGTGAGTTTAACAGTATGCCATTCGGGCTATGCAATGCCCCGGGAACCTTCCAGAGGCTTATGGAGTGCTGCTTGGGACATCTCAACTTCGAGACGGTGCTGCTGTATTTAGACGACGTGATTGTGTACTCCAAGACGTATGAAGCTCAGCTGGAGCACCTGACGGAAGTGTTTGCAGCCCTCGCCAAGTACGGGATGAAGCTGAAACCAAGTGTCATCTGCTGAAACCCAAGGTGCAGTACCTTGGGCATCTGGTGAGCGCAGAAGGTGTAGCCCCAGATCCTGAGAAGATTACTGCCATCCAGGGCTGGCCGCGACCTACCACGGTGAAAGAGGTGAGGCAGTTTTTGGGCCTGGTGGGCTACTACTGCCGTTTCATGAAAGGGTACACGAAGATGGCCGCGCCCATGCAAGACCTCCTCGTGGGACAGACCAAGAATGGTAGATCCTCCGGACCCCGTTTGTCTGGGGTGAGGGGCATGAAGAATCTTTTCAGCAGTTGAAGTCGGCCCTGACAGGAGAAGAAATCTTGGCCTATCCTGACTACAGCCTACCGTTGTCCTCTATACCGACGCCAGCAATGTGGGCCTGGGTGCGGTCCTGTCTCAAATACAGGATGGAAAAGAGAAGGTGATCGCCTATGCCAGTTGGAAGCTCCGGCCAACGGAGAGGAACCCCAAAAATTACAGTTCCTTCAAGCTCGAGTTCCTGGCCCTTGTGTGGGCCATAACGGAGAGGTTTACACACTACCTTGCAGCGGCGAAGTTTACGGCCTATACGGACAACAACCCGTTGACTCACCTGGATACGGCCAAGCTGGGCGCCTTGGAACAGCGGTGGATGGTGCGGCTGTCCAATTACGACTTCACCATCAAATACCGTCCTGGCCGCAAGAACACCAACGCGGATGTGCTGTCCCGGATGCCCCACCTACCTGATGAAGGGATAGAGGAAGATACCTTGGAGGAAATCGAGCTGCCCGCATTCCATCGGCCCCGAGGTGAGAAGTCCTGCGTTCACCAGCAGCAGGCGAACTTCGACCCGCTGCCCAGCCAGGGGTGGCAGGAAGCCCAGGATCAGGAGCCTGCAGTTCAACTGTTTAAGACAATGATTGCCCAGGGTTCTTCCCGGATGAACCCCGCAGCTCCCTCTGAAGCCCAGCGGTTGTGGAAAGAGAGAGACCAGCTGTACCTGTATCAAGTGAAGCTTTATAGGGGATCAATCAACCCGAAGACCCACGAGAAGGTTCGCCAGCTGGTGGTGCCCCAGGCGTGCGTACCCAAGGTCCTGCAGGCCTACCATGATGGCGCAGGACACTTCGGCTCGAAGAAGCTGGAAATGCTGTTGAGGGAGCGGTTTTACTGGAGCGGGATGCGAGAGTCCGTGGAAGCCTGGTGCCGAGAGTATGGCCCCTGTACACTGAGGAGGCGGAACGAAACCAGTCAGAAGGCGCTGCTACAACCGATTGTCACCCACCAGCCGCTGGAATTGGTCGCCTTGGACCACGTCAAGCTCACGCCCAGCCGAAGCGGGTACATTTATGCCCTGACCATTGTCGACCACTACTCCAGATTTATGGTGGTTGTCCCCGTTAAGGACTTGACAGGCCGCACTGCAGCTAGAGCTTTCCAGTCCTACTTCTGCCGGCCACATGGCTATCCCGAAAAGGTGCTCACGGATCAGGGACCAGCCTTTGAAGCGGAGGTGTTCCAGGAGTTCTGCCACTTGTACGGGTGCAAGAAGTTCCGGACCACGCCTTACCATGTCCAAACCAATGGGATGTGTGAGAAGATGAACCATCTGGTCCTAAACCTTCTTAAGACATTACCGCTGGAAGAACGGAATCTGTGGCCGGAGAAGCTTCCTGATCTAGTGAACATGTACAATAACATACCCTGCAGCTCCACCAAGTGCACCCCCGCGTACCTGATGAGGGCCCGGGAAAAGAAAAAGGCAGAGGTACTGGCCCTGAACAGTGAGAAAAAGACAATCTCCGGAGTGCCACCTATCGGGTGAGGGGCCCGACCTACGAGTGCCAGGTCCGGCGGTTTGACCCCCAGCACGGATGGGGGTTCATCTTTGAACCGGGCCTGGAGGCTGAAATATTCGCTTCTCGGTGGGACGTCTACCCCCGCCTCCCGATGGGTCACCCGGACCGTGACCTGGAGCCCGGGGAACTTGTCAGCTACACTCAGCACTGCGGGGAGAGGGGCTGGTTTGCCCTTGATGTCAAAAGACGGGTGAGCAGCAGTGCCAACAGGCACACCCAGTCCCCTCCCCCGCCATACAGTCCTGATGCCGTGCTGGAGGAGGAATACGAGGAGCACCAGGAGTAAAAGGTAGCGGATCCCGACTACCCCAGTGTTTGTCCCCATTGGGACTATGCTGCCCGTCCCCATTGTGACTATTTTCCCCCATTCCAAAATAGACAAGGCCTGAACTTGCAGGCCACCCAATAACTTTTGGGCTTGTAAATAAATTCCTGACCACCCTTCAGATCCCACAGCCTTCGGAGAGGCAGACTAGAGGAAGGGCCTGCGGCAGAGGAGGCCGAGGTCCCGTCACCAATGCAACCGGTGACAACCCTGCGGGTCAGGGGTCTTCTGGACGTGGGGCCTCTGAGAGACTGCCGGGTAAGGAATTTTTTACCCGGCCCGTTTGAGCAACACCTGGGCCCGTTCCTGTTCCTGGACTGGGGAAAAGGGGTGCTGCCTGTTTCCTAGAGGCAGCATCAAGGCTAGGTTTGTTTGGGTGGGTGACTGAAGGACCTGGTCCCGTTCCCGTTAAATAAAAAATGTTTTAATATACAACGTTTAAAAATGTGCCTCCCGCAAACGATGATTAACCAATTTGCTTGAATGTAAAAAGTTTAGTATAATTGTACAAGTTTACCTGTTTTTTATCTTTCAGCAAACAAAAATAAACCGGTGGTGGTCAGGCAGCCCCCAGAGGGTCTGCATTAAACCAAGGGGGAATGTGACACCCTGGACTAGCCAGGTAGTCACAGGTAGACCCCCTGCACAAACACCAGCCCTAATAAGGTGACAGCAGCCAACCTACAAAACCCTTGTCACCTCTCTCAGTGTTCAATGGTCACACCAGGGGGCGGAGCCAAGTGGTTGGCCACACCCACCAAGGAGTCCAGAGGGCCTGAGACAGGAAACAGTCAGTTCCCGGTGGGGAGCACAGTGTTTAGCAGCCAGTTGAGTGGAGTTCAAGTGCTGCAGGCCTGTGGCGTCAGGTCTGCAGCAACAACACTGACCGGTGCCGGGGTCGTAGCCCTGGTACCGTGGAAAGGAGGCAGACGGTGGTTACCGCCTGCAGGAGCCGGGAAGACGGCTGGTGGAACCGTAAGGGAACGGGACAGGGTAGTGGCCCGCTGGAACCGAACTGGGGAGCCAACTAGAAACTGGAGCACCAGGAGGGGTACTCAGACCCAGAACGAGGTCCAGAAGCCACTGGACCTTGTCGAATTCACTGATTGAGGTCTGGACCTTAGGTCCTTTCCCGTCCCAAGACCCGAAAGACGGCAACAGCACACCAAGGGGGATAGAAAGCCACTGCAAAGGCAGAGAGATCCCACGGGCAAGCGCCTGTGGGCAAACGGGTTCCCCGACACACATCAAGCCGGGGAGCGGACTACCGTTGCTGAAGCATAGGCAGTCAAGTTCTACAAAGAGGTGTAGAAGAAAGGTGGGAACCACCAACCTGAGAAAGGGGCAAAGCGTAGCCGGCTGCGGGCACCGACCACCATCCTTTTTGGTTTACCAGAGACTCTGGTATATCTGTCATAGTGAGCACAACAGTGCCCTCGGGCCGCGCACCGCACCACACCATCTTACCCGCACCTCCCAACCACCGGGCCCTGGGACCATCACCCCCTGCCCACGGAGGGGTCAACACCAGGCTGCATAACACCGTCCCCGGGAGCCTAGTTAACGGCAGGGTGGTGCCCACATTCACCACAACCCGTGGGTGGCGTCACGAACTTACACCTTTAAACTCCACGGCCTCGGCCGTGAACCTTCCCCACCGAAATCCCTACACGTAGCACCAACTCCCTTTCAGAGTGACGTAACCCCGGGTCCGGGAGGAGCCCGAGCCACCCACCGACGAGCATGGACCCAAGCGGCTCAGCAGCCGGCCGAGCCCCAGGGCGGTACAGTAGCACAGTAGTCATCTTTTCTTTTGAACCTTTTTCATGCAAATGAATATTTGTATCTGTGAAGCCCCACAGGTGTTGTATCGGTGCATACCTTCAGGGACTCCACGTAGCTGGTGCTGGTCACAGGTAGGGAATCTTCAGTTTTGATCGTGACGCCACTCTCAGTATTGCGGTCAGTGGGGACCGCCACTGCAGGTTAGGGGACGCCTGGGGCTGATGGTGGGTGCAGTCGGATATAGTAGCCTCCTGAGAGTGAGGCAAGCCCCAGGGCCCGGTGTGAGTTTGTAGTACCACAAGTCGCAGAATGACTCAAACACAGTCCAAGAAGTCTTTTAACGTGTTTACTCACTGTTTGGAGGTCACGGTGAGACGCCCGGGCGACACTGTGATAACCAGGTGGAACCAGGAATTCCAGGAGGCCGTTCTGAGGGTAGCTGTCCACTCGCCTTCCTTGCACTCTTTCTGTTTTAGGAGGATCCTTTGCTTGAAGCGTGGTAGGACCCCTCCAGGGAAGCTGTTACCACCCTGCTCCCCTCTCTCTGGCTCGCCTGCCGGCAGCGTGGCCTTGGTGGGATGGCTTCTGGCCCTGTCCCCTTATGGGCCTGGTGTGCTGCTTGGCTCAAGCTCTGTGTAGTCGTGGTGAGGGCATGAAGTACCCCCCCCACCTGTAGGTTAAGCAGCTCTGGATGATCTGCTGCCTGTACTGGGGACCTAGTTCCCCTTGTGTGCTCGGATACCGGGATCTCCGTACTCAGCCACCCCTCTTTCTCTGGATGCTCTTCAGGCCGACCCACAGTACTCCGTTCTCCTCCGCTTTCAGCTACAGCACTCCTCAGGACCTGTCTGCACGGGAGCTTCTCTGCTCCCCCTCCATACACTTCAACTTCTTCCTCTCGACTCCTCACTTCCTCTCTCTCTCTGCCCTGCTTCCTAGCAACCAGCCCCTGAACACACCCCTAGCTGGGAATTGAAAGTTAACCCCTTCTGGCTACCCAAGGGTCCCCTCTGGTGATGTGGGAGGCCTGGTCACTATATGTTTGTCTGTGCACCTCATCCTGGCCTTTGGAGATTACCTGGAAGCATTGCTCCCGCATGGGTGCAATACTCTGTGGCGCCTGACCAGGTCAGGGGCGCCACATTCCCCCTTAGTTATCATCAGCACGTCCTCGGGCTGCAAAGACAAGAGAAAGAAAAAAGGTAATTACAAACTTTTCCCACACAGGGGCAATTATTTACATTTCAACATGCCAGGTACCATTCCACCACCAACCACCCACATGTCCGAAACCCACCCAAAAACCTTCAGGAGGTAGGTCACCGGTCCTTTTGGTAACCAGGTCTGGGCCATCACATTCCCCAGACCTTTCCTCCAATCTTCCTCTCCTGAGGGGAGTGGTGTAAGGTAGGCCCCATAAACAGGCGTACCCGCTTCCGAGTGTTGGAGGGCAGGCCCCATAAACAGGCGTGCCCCCTTGTTGGTGCAGAGCCATGCCCCTCAACAGGCAGACCCTGTGGTTGGTACCAAGAAGGCAACTTTTTACAATGCAAAGTTTGTGGTTAAAGCCAGTTCATAACCAGTGGTCTAACATTTTAAGGAAGTCTCACAATAGTCCTTGTGGGCACATTTCGCTTAAACGTTGCTTAACTATAACAGGTTAAACATTACACTTCATACCGTCACTTTCAACTAAACTGTACTTTGTCTATAGCGTAATGGGAGCTGACCAAAGTTGCTGCGGGTTGATCTACGCAGTACTATACTGTCATCTGTCTGAGGTTGTGTCCTCCCACCCGATGTATGTGTCTCTATGTGAGTTCTGGGTGTACTGGGTACTGATACCAATGCGTGGTTTTCTGCTTCAGCTACATTTGGCACTTCTAGGTTCTGAACAGGTGCTTCTAGGTCTCCTACTTCTCTAGATTGAGTGAATGTAATGACTGGAATAACAACTGCTCCATTGTATTGAGGCCAACTTGCTGGAAAATCTCCAAGCGCAGTATGGATCATCCTTTCTTTTGGTTCTTGAACTGGCACAGGGTTGGGAATTTCTTCAGGGATTCTTAGTTGTTCAGGACATTTCTTTAGGCGATCTCTAGAAACGACAGCTGTTGTTTTTCCTCCATCTTTGCTGATAAGGCATGTCTTTTCATTGCTAAGCGTTGATGGTAACACAGTATAGGGTTCTTCTTCCCAGTGATTGTCAAGTTTATGACGCCTTCTCTTTCCCTTGAGAACTATATCTCCTGGCATCAAGGGAACAGCAGGTGCTTTTCGATTGTAGGCCTTTTCTTGTTTCTCACGCTGCTGAGTCAGGCTTCGCTCCACACACTCTTGTACTTTCTTGTATTGGGCTTGGCGGTAGGAATCCCAATCAGCACCTTGTTGATGGTCTTCAGGGGTCTCAACTCCCATTTCCAGATCTACTGGCAATCTCCCTGGTCTGGCCCTCATCAGGTATGCCGGTGTGCAGTTCGTGGAACTCACAGGGATGTTGTTATACATGTCCACTAGATCGGGTAGTTTTTCTGGCCACTGACTTCGTTCCTCCAATGGGAGCGTCTTCAGAAGATCGAGAATGATGTGGTTCATCTTCTCACACATGCCATTGGTCTGAGGATGGTAAGGCGTAGTACGGATCTTCTGGCAGCCGTATAGGTTACAAAACTCCTTAAACACTTCAGCTTCAAAGGCTGGTCCTTGGTCAGTGAGCACTTGATCTGGATAGCCATGTGGTCGACAGAAGTGTGTCTGGAAAGCTTTGGCTGCAGTTTGACCTGTCAAGTCCTTGACTGGTACTACCACCAGGAATCTGGAGTAGTGGTCAACCATAGTGAGAGCGTAGTTGTAGCCTTGTCTGCTGGGTGCCAACTTTACATGGTCCAGGGCCACGATCTCCAGGGGCCGTTTAGTTTGGATGGGCTGGAGTGGTGCTCTCTGGCGGTGCTGGTCTTTTCTTCTAAGATTGCAAGGCCCGCAGTTTCGACACCACTTCTCTAGGGCAGATCTCATGCCCACCCAGTAGAATCTTACTTTAAGTAGGGCCTCCAGTTTCTTCCAACCAAAGTGGCCTGCACCATTGTGATAGGCTTCTAGCACCATCCTCGTATCCTTCTGTGGTACAATCACTTGCCACACCTTCTCATGCGTCCTCGGGTCAATGATGCTCCTGTAAAGTTTGTCTTGATAGATGAATAATCGACCCCTCTCCTTCCATAGGTACTGTGCCTCAGGTGGGGCTCCTTTGTCAAGGCTGGCGCCAGGCTGGCTGATCAGTTTCTTTACCAAGCCTACCGCTGGATCATTTTCCTGGGTCTCCTTCCAGTTGTAATGAGGTAGTGGGTTCAGGGTCACCTCTTGGCGGTTGGCACGCGACTGCCGACACTGTTTTGCTCCATGGCGATGGAACGCTGGCAGCTCAATCTCTTCCAGATCATCTTCATCTTCACCCTCGTCTGCTAGGTGAGGCATCCTGGACAGAGCATCTGCGTTGCCGTTCTTGCGGCCAGCTCGATACTTGACAGTAAAGTCATAATTCGCCAGTCGGGCTACCCAACGCTGCTCCATGGCACCCAATTTAGCAGTATTCAAGTGGGTCAGGGGGTTGTTGTCCGTGAAGACAGTGAATTTGGTGGCTGCCAAGTAGTGCTTGAACCGCTCTGTGATAGCCCATACCATGGCCAGGAACTCTAGCTTGAATGAGCTATAATTCTCTGGGTTTCTTTCGGTAGGCCTGAGCTTCCTGCTGGCGTAAGCAATCACACGCTCTTTGCCTCCCTGCACCTGTGAAAGCACTGCTCCCAGTCCCACATTACTGGCATCTGTGTACAGTACAAATGGCAGACCGTAGTCAGGATAGGCTAGGATCTCTTCACCCGTCAAGGCCCCTTTCATTTGTCTGAAGGAGTGTTCTTCTGCTTCTCCCCAGTGAAATGGCGGGCCGGAGATCTTTCCTCTCTTCTTTGGGTGGCCTACCAGGAGCTCTTGCAAAGGCGCCGCCATTTTCGTGTAGCCCTTGATGAACCTTCTGTAGTAGCCCACCAAGCCAAGGAACTGACGTACCTCCCGGACGGTAGTAGGTGTGGGCCATTCCTGGATGACTGTGACCTTCTCTGGGTCCGGTGCTACTCCTTCTGCACTGACCACGTGACCTAGGTACTGGACCCTTGGCTTCAGTAGATGGCACTTGGATGGTTTCAGCTTCATTCCATATCGGGATAGTGCTTCAAAGACTTCAGCCAGGTGTTTCAGGTGGTCCTCATAGGTCTTGGAGTACACGATGACATCATCCAGGTAGAGCAGGACGGTTTCAAAGTTGAGGTGCCCTAGGCAGCATTCCATAAGCCTCTGGAAGGTCCCGGGGGCATTGCAGAGTCCAAATGGCATGCTGTTGAACTCACAGAGGCCCATTGGGGTGGTGAAGGCCGTCTTCTCTAGATCTTCTTCTGCTACAGATACTTGCCAGTAGCCACTAGTAAGATCTAGGGTAGAAAAGTAGTTAGAGGCTTTCAAGGCAGCGAGGGATTCCTCTATCCTTGGCAAAGGGTAGGCATCCTTGTGTGTTATCTGATTTATCCGTCTGTAATCCACACACATCCTCATCGTGCCATCCTTCTTTCTTACCAGGACCAGGGGAGCTGCCCAGGGGCTGCAACTGTCCCTTATGACTCCTGCCTCCTTCATGTCCTTCAGCATGTCCTTTGTGCGCTGGTAATGGGCTGGTGGAATAGGCCTATGTCTTTCCTTAATGGGAGGATGACTGCCTGTGGGTATGTGATGTTGCACCCCTTTGATCCTACCAAAGTCTAGTGGGTTCTTACTAAAGACCTGCTCGTATTCCTGCACGACCCTGTAAACCCCATGTTTCTGGTAGTCGGGTGTAGAGTCAGTCCCCACGTGTAGTTTCTGGCACCAGTCCTCTAACTGCTTTTGGGAGGTCTCGCCCTCTTTTGAGTCAGCTTGTGTCAGGGGACCTACAGGTGTTATGGCGTCATCTGAGCATGTAAACAGTTTGGCTATGGTAGCGTACCTTGGGAGTCTGGCTTCCTCCTCCCCACAGTTCAACACTCGTACAGGCACTCGTCCCTTGTGTACGTCAACTACCCCCCTGGCTGTCAGAATCGTGGGCCAGTGGTCTGAATGAGTGGGCTCTAGTACAGCCTGGTAATCTTGTCCTCTGAGACCTACCGCTGCTCTACACCACATCATCATTTCACTCCGTGGGGGTATCACAATGGGGTTTGCATCCATCACCCGTACACTACCAATCTCACCGCCAGTCTGTTTTACCTGTTGCTTCCTCAGAATGATTCGGATCTCCTTTTGCAAGGCTCTTTGCGACCTGCCGTCAGCACCTTCAACAATCTGGTGAAGCAACAACAACACTTCCTCTAGGCAATTTTCTATGACATTAGTGCCTAAAATCATTTGCGGGTTCCTTTCTCTAATATCAGTGTCCACAACAATCAGTCCTTGTCCCTTCATTTCCTGCCTTCCCACCTTTATGGTTACCTCTTTGACCCCGATCTGGTCTATAGGTTGTCCGTTGGCAGCATAGATGGTGAGGGAGGGGTCCGGTGGTCGGAGATCGTCGTCCGACCAAAACCTCCGATAAAGGACATACGGGATCGTGGTGACCTGAGAGCCGGTGTCCAATAACGCCGGGGTAGGGATCCCGTCCAGGACGATGGACAGGACAGGACGTCCACCCACGTACTGATCACAGCAGCGACTTGGGCCTGATCTTCTTAATCCTGAGGACTGGCCCTCGGCCCCAGGTTTGACTCGTTTAAAGGACAGGCCCTTGCATAGTGACCTGCCTTCTGGCAGCGACGACAGATGGGTTGTCCAGCTGAGTCATAGCGATCACTGCTCCTGCCTCGAGTTGGGGGACCCCTTCTCCTCCGCATCCAAGGGACGTCCTCTGGGTTGTCGGCTAGCAGGATCTGATGAGGGACTTTGGTCTCTGAGGGCAACTGCATTGCTTTCAGGATTTGTGCGACGTCCTTAGTGAGCTGCTGCACTTGGGAGGATAGCGTACTTATGGTCTCTGCTGGCGCGTTGAGTCCTTTTGCAGTCATCAGGGCCTGCGTGGAGGATTCCGCTCCTGCAGCCGTGGAACTGGCAGGGTCTGTGTCCACAGGGGGTTGGAGTGCTTTCACTGCCCGGTCTTTCAGAATGGCAAAGTCCACGTCGGGGTGTTCTAGGGACCACAGCTTCATCTGCTTCCCATCCTCAGGAGAGCGCAGGCCCCGCAGGAATTGTTCCTTCATCATCCGGTTTCCTTCCTGGTCACTGACAGGGTCCACCAGCTTGAGAGCCCGTAGTGCCGCCTGCAGCCTGAGGGCATAGTCTCTTATACTATCTTGGGGCTTCTGACGGCAGTGATAGAAGTCCGTTCTCAGCTCTCCCTCCGTGCGGTGTTCAAAAGCAGCTGCTAGTTTGGCAAAGATGGTCTCAACAGAGCTCCGGTCATCATTGGCCCAGGACTCAGCTTCCAATTCTGCTGCTCCAGTCAATTGTCCCAGCACCACAGCGGCCCTCTGTTTACCAGTCATCGCGTGCATGTCTAGCAGGGTGTTGATCTTTTTCTTAAACCCGGTCAGCGTGTCTATTTTACCGGCGTATTGAGGCAGCCATTGCGCCCCTGGGGCATACAACAAGGACACTGGCATTATGGGGGCGACCTCGGCCGGCGCAGCTGCGACCGCGGCACCGGCACCAGGCGCTGCGGCGTCCAGCGCGACAGGGGCTGGCATCGCTTGGGCTGCGTCGCCCTGACCAGGGGCATTACCTCCTGCAGCGTCCATTTTTCTTCAGAAATCTGCGCGCTCCCTTTCCACTTCCTGGGTCAGAACGCTCTCTGAATTGTGGGGATTCTGGGGCGGCCACACCTCTTCGTGGGCGGTGCTCTTCTCCCTCGCACGGGCTGCAGCGCGCGCTTTTGAAGATGGCAATATGGCGGCGGTTCAATTTTTGCGGTCGGACCTCTGAGGCACACGGTCACCTGTCTGAACAGGTCTAGTCCTTATCCTGTTCGTGACGCCAGAAGATGTGAAGCCCCACAGGTGTTGTATCGGTGCATACCTTCAGGGACTCCACGTAGCTGGTGCTGGTCACAGGTAGGGAATCTTCAGTTTTGATCGTGACGCCACTCTCAGTATTGCGGTCAGTGGGGACCGCCACTGCAGGTTAGGGGACGCCTGGGGCTGATGGTGGGTGCAGTCGGATATAGTAGCCTCCTGAGAGTGAGGCAAGCCCCAGGGCCCGGTGTGAGTTTGTAGTACCACAAGTCGCAGAATGACTCAAACACAGTCCAAGAAGTCTTTTAACGTGTTTACTCACTGTTTGGAGGTCACGGTGAGACGCCCGGGCGACACTGTGATAACCAGGTGGAACCAGGAATTCCAGGAGGCCGTTCTGAGGGTAGCTGTCCACTCGCCTTCCTTGCACTCTTTCTGTTTTAGGAGGATCCTTTGCTTGAAGCGTGGTAGGACCCCTCCAGGGAAGCTGTTACCACCCTGCTCCCCTCTCTCTGGCTCGCCTGCCGGCAGCGTGGCCTTGGTGGGATGGCTTCTGGCCCTGTCCCCTTATGGGCCTGGTGTGCTGCTTGGCTCAAGCTCTGTGTAGTCGTGGTGAGGGCATGAAGTACCCCCCCCACCTGTAGGTTAAGCAGCTCTGGATGATCTGCTGCCTGTACTGGGGACCTAGTTCCCCTTGTGTGCTCGGATACCGGGATCTCCGTACTCAGCAACCCCTCTTTCTCTGGATGCTCTTCAGGCCGACCCACAGTACTCCGTTCTCCTCCGCTTTCAGCTACAGCACTCCTCAGGACCTGTCTGCACGGGAGCTTCTCTGCTCCCCCTCCATACACTTCAACTTCTTCCTCTCGACTCCTCACTTCCTCTCTCTCTCTGCCCTGCTTCCTAGCAACCAGCCCCTGAACACACCCCTAGCTGGGAATTGAAAGTTAACCCCTTCTGGCTACCCAAGGGTCCCCTCTGGTGATGTGGGAGGCCTGGTCACTATATGTTTGTCTGTGCACCTCATCCTGGCCTTTGGAGATTACCTGGAAGCATTGCTCCCGCATGGGTGCAATACTCTGTGGCGCCTGACCAGGTCAGGGGCGCCACATATCACAACAAATGTTCGTTAGGAGAATGCTAGATCTGTATGTTAGAGCGGAATGGGCACGGCTTTAGAGTCTTACTATTGTGAGATGGACAGTTATCCTCAACTCAGATTTCTGTCTTGCACCTGAACTGAAGCACAGTTGTCTGGAGCTGTAAGTTAGACATGTCTGTATTTCTATTTATACCCTTCTATTCACTGTGGTGGAATGTCCAAACATAGGTCAAAGAATTCAATGTACTGACATATAGCTGTGCTGCGATAGCACAACCATCTTGTGTGGATAAGAATAATAGATTTGTACTGTATGTATGTGTACTAACGTTTTGTGTTTAGCATCACTGGGTATAATTTCCTAAAAATATAACAGAACTTTTAAAATTTAAAAAGTGACTATATTTTCTTTGTATTTTGTCTTGTTTAGCAAGAAAATTGACTGCAGATCGATGGAGTCCGCACCCCAGAGAACTGCACATCTCAGCAGACAGGAGCACATCTCAGCAGACAGGAGCACATCTTCTGTCTGAGCACATACACAGGTTCAATTGAATCCGTACTTTGGTCTGCGTGTGCGCTCAAACAGCAGCTGTGAGCTCCTATCTGCTGAGATACATACTTCTAAGGGGTCTATTAAACAATTGGTGGGGTCTTAGGAGTGGACCCAGGTCACTACCAATCTGCAGGCAATTCAAGTGCTTGTTAAATATGCTTGATAAAAATGCCAATAGGCATACCAAAAGTGCCTATCACAGAACTAATAGAAGATCTCCAAGCTTGATAAAAGTAAAGGGGGCTTTACACGCTACGATATCAGTGCCCATATCGCTAGCGAGCGTACCCGCCCCATCGTTTGTGCGACACGGGCATATCGCTGCCCGTCGCGCACAAAATCGCTCACCCCGTCACACGGACTTACCTTCCCTGCAACGTCGCTCTGGCCGGCGATCCGCCTCCTTTCTAAGGGGGCGGGTCATGCGGCGTCACAGCGACGTCACACGGCAGGCGTCCAATAGAAGCGGAGGGGCGGAGATGAGTGGGACGTAAACATCCCGCCCACCTCCTTCCTTCCGCATAGCTGGTGGAGGCAGGTAAGGAGATGTTCCTTGCTCCTGCGGTGTCACACACAGCGATGTGTGCTGCCGCAGAAACGAGGAACAATATCGCTAATGAGCGTTAAACGATTTTTGGTTTTAGGACGACTTCTCCGCGGCAAACGATTTTGCCCGCTTTTACGATCGTTTTAGGTCGCACAAAAGTGTCACACACTGCGATACTGTTAATGACGCCGGATGTGCGTCACTAACGGCGTGACCCCGACGATAAAACATTAACAATATTGTAGCGTGTAAAGCCCCCTTAAGGCAAGCTCCAATATTGCACCATTTGTGGTGTATTAGGCAAAACGGTGCTTCAAAGAATTTTGCTGCAGAAAAGGCATTCTTTATCAGCAAGGCTTGGTCTTGCTTGGAACCCTATTAACCCATTAACGACCGCTGATTCACATAAAACGGCGATCATTAAGGGGCCTTATTCCTGATCAATATTTTTAAAATGGCAAATGGGAATAAGTGTATTGTACCCCATTGAAGCCAAAAATCCTGCTCGTGTCAACTGTCCATGACAGCTGTTTTGGAACCGATCAGGGCTAATTAACCCCTTAAATATCAATGTCAATCACAACAGTGGTATGTAAAAGATAAAATGGGGTAAAAGAACCCCTTTGACAGAATCAACCCCACACGATCACAATCGCGGATGTTGATCGTTGTAATGGTATCCTGAGGTCTTCTGATAACCCCCAGGGTATGTTGGCCTGTTAGAGCCTGCTATAAGCATGATCTAACAGGCTCAGTCAGTGAACAACTGACAGGTCTCACGCACTGCAGTACACAAGTGCAGCAGTGTATGAGACTAGTAAATAAAGGAGAAAATATTCATGTCCTACATTGGGACTGAGGAAAGGGATATGTAGGATAGGAGTGTGAAATATTAAAATTTTACTTTAATTAGTTAGGTTAATAAAAAAAAGTTTTCATTTCTTTATTATATTTCATAGTATCATAGTATCATAGTTTTTAAGGTTGAAGGGAGACTCTAAGTTCATCTAGTTCAACCCGTAGCCTAACATGTTGATCCAGAGGAAGGCAAAAAAAAACCCAATGTGGCAAACAAGTTCCAATGGGGAAAAATTTTCCTTCCTGACTCCACATACGACAATCAGACTAGTTCCCTGGATCAATACCCTGTCATAAAATCTAATATACATGACTGGTAATATTAAATTTTTCAAGAAAGGCATCCAGGCTCTGCTTAAATGTTAGTAGTGAATCACTCATTACAACATCATGCGGCAGAGAGTTCCATAGTCTCACTGCTCGTACAGTAAAGAATCCTCGTCTGTGATTATGATTAAACCTTCTTTCCTCAAGACGTAGCGGATGACCCCGTGTTCCAGTCGCAGGCCTAGGTGTAAAGAGATCTTTGGAAAGGTCTCTGTACTGTCCCCTCATATATTTATACATTGTGATTAGATCCCCCCTAAGCCTTCGTTTTTCCAAACTAAATAACCCCAAGTTTAATAACCTGTCTTGGTATTGCAGCCCACCCATTCCTCTAATAATCTTGGTCGCTCTTCTCTGCACCCTCTCCAGTTCAGCTATGTCCTTCTTATATATCGGTGACCAGAATTGTACACAGTATTCTAAGTGCGGTCGCACTAGTGACTTGTACAGAGGTAGAACTATATTTTTTTCATGAACACTTATACCTCTTTTAATACATCCCATTATTTTATTAGCCCTGGCAGCAGTTGCCTGACACTGTCCACTAAAGTGAAGTTTACCATCCACCCATACACCCAAGTCTTTTTCTGTGTCTGTTTTACCCAGTGTTCTACAATTAAGTACATAATCATAAATGTTATTTCCTCTACCCAAGTGCATGACCTTACATTTATCTACATTAAACTTCAATTGCCACTTCTCAGCCCAATCCTCCAATTTACATAAATCTCCCTGTAATATAAAATTATCCTCCTCTGTATTGATTACCCTGCAGAGTTTAGTATCATCTGCAAATATTGAAATTCTACTCCGCATGCCCCCAACAAGGTCATTTATAAATATGTTGAAAAGAAGCGGGCCCAATACTGACCCCTGTGGTACCCCACTATGAACTGAGACCCAGTCCGAGTACGTACCATTAATAACCACCCTTTGTTTCCTATCACTGAGCCAGTTTTTAACCCAGTTACACATATTTTCCCCTATCCCCATTATTCTCATTTTATGTACCAACCTTTTGTGTGGCACCATATCAAAAGCTTTTGAAAAGTCCATATACACAACATCCACTGCATTTCCCTGGTCCAGGCTTGAACTTACCTCTTCATAGAAGCTGATCAAATTAGTTTGACAGGATCGATCCCTCATAAACCCATGTTGATACTCTGTCATAAGGTTATTTTTCTTGAGATACTCCAGTATAGCATCTCTCAAGAAACCCTCAAGGATTTTACCAACCGTAGAGGTTAAACTTACCGGCCTATAATTTCCCGGCTCAGTTTTTGTCCCCTTTTTGAATATTGGCACCACATTTGCTATGCGCCAGTCCTGCGGTACCGACCCTGTTATTAAGGAATCTGAGAAGATTAAAAATAATGGTCTATCTATCACAGAACTCAATTCCTGTAGTACTCTGGGGTGTATGCCATCCGGGCCCGGAGATTTCTCAACCTTAGTGATTTTGAGGCGGCGGCGTACTTCCTGCTGGGTTAAGCAGGTAATATTCAAGGGTGAATTATGGTATCACTGGTCATGTCATCTGCCATGGCATTTTCTTGTATAAAAACCGTAGAAAAAAAGTCATTCAGCAGGTTGGCTTTACCCTCATCCCCCTCCACCATTTCACCAAGACTATTTTTAAGGGGGCCAACACTATCGCTTTTCAGTTTTTTACTGTTTATGTAGTTAAAGAATATTTTAGGATTATTTTTACTTTCTCTTGCAATGAGTCTCTCTGTCTCAAACTTAGCTAACTTAATTTGCTTTTTACATATTTTATTTAATTTTCTATAATTATATAATGCCTCATCACTACCTACCCTCTTTAATTCTTTTAAGGCTTTCTGTTTTTCTTTTATTGCTTCCCTTACAGCTCTATTTAGCCATAGGGGTTTCCTCCTATTTCTAGCATGTTTGTTCCCATAGGGTATATTTTCTGCACAAGCCCTATTCAGGATGCTCATAAAAGTCTCCCATTTGCTTTGTGTACTTTTATTACTTAGTACATCATCCCAGTTTATTGCACTAAGATCATCTCTCAACCATTTTAAATTTGCTTTCCTGAAGTTTATTGTCCTTGTAGCCCCTCTACTAGACATCTTACTAAAGAATACATGAAAACTTATTATTTTGTGATTACTATTCCCCAAGTAACCCCCAACTTGTATATTTGATATGCGGTCTGGCCTATTGGTTAGTACAAGGTCTAGTAGTGCTCCCTCTCTTGTGGGCTCCTGTACCATTTGTGAAAGGTAATTATCTTTCATTGTTATCAAAAATCTATTTCCTTTGCTGGAACTGCAAGTTTCTGTTCCCCAATTTATATCAGGATAGTTAAAGTCCCCCAAAATAATTACCTCTCCGAGACTCGCTGCTTTATCAATTTGCTTTATGAGGAGATTCTCTACCTCTTCCATAATATTCGGCGTCTTATAACACACCCCTATCAGTATTTTATTATTCATTCTCCCCCTCCTTATCTCCACCCATAGGGACTCTACCTTCTCAGTACCCTCACATATGTTGTCACGCAGGATGGGTTTTAAGGATGATTTTACATATAAACACACACCTCCCCCTCGTTTATTTGTACGGTCATTCCTGAATAGGCTATAACCCTGTAAATTAACAGCCCAGTCATAGCTCTCATCCAGCCATGTCTCTGATATCCCCACTATAATCATAATTTTCTTCCAACAATATTAATTCTAATTTCTCCACCTTATTTGTGAGGCTTCGGGCATTAGTGTACATGCACGTTACGTATGACTCTGTACCTGTATTTCTGCTTACTGTATTAACTGTCCTAACCCTTCCCCCCGTACCACCCCCAATTTCATTACTTGTGCCCTGGTCACTATCTGCACTACATTCCCCTTCTATAAAGTGAATACCCTCGCCCCCCATTCCTAGTTTAAACACTCCTCCAACCTTCTAGCCATTTTCTGCCCCAGCAGAGCTGCACCCTCCCCATTAAGATGCAGCCCATACCTAGCATAGAATCTGTAGCCAACTGAAAAGTCGGCCCAATTCTCCAGGAACCCAAAACCCTCTTTCCTACACCAATTCCTGCGCCACCTGTTAACCTCCCTGATCTCTCTTTGCCTCTCTGGCGTGGCTCGTGGCACAGGTAGTATTTCCGAAAATACCACCTTTGAGGTCCATGCTTTAAGCTTACAACCTAATTCCCTGAAATCATCTTTAAGGACCTTCCACCTACCTCTAACTTTGTCATTTGTGCCAATGTGTACAATGACCGCTGGGTCCTCCCCAGCCCCTCCCAGTAATCTGTCAACCCGATCAGCGATGTGCCAAACTCGAGCGCCAGGAAGACAACACACTGTTCGGCGATCCCTGTCTTTGTGACAGATTGCCCTATCTGTCCCCCTAATAATTGAGTCCCCCACTACCAGTACCTGTCTTGCCTGCCCTGCACTCCTATTCCCCCCCTTACTGGAGCAGACACTCCTCTGGCGTTCAGAGGTCATGCCTTGCTGCAGCAATGCTACCCCTGTAGTGACATCCCCCTCATCTGCCAAGTTTGCAAACCTATTGGGGTGTGTCAGTTCAGGACTAGCCTTCCTAGCACTTTTCCCTTTACCCCCCTTTCTAACTGTCACCCAGCTACCTACCTCACCGTCCTGCCGCTCCCTACTACGATCCTCCCCCACATCTGACCCAGCAAGCTGCTGCTCAGTGAGCAGCAAACTCCTTTCCATATTGCTAATGCATCTCAGAGTTGCCAGCTGCTCATTTAGATCCAGTATCTGAGCTTCCAAATGTGCAACTTGCGCACATCTCGAACAACAGTATGCACCCTCGAACGGCTTTTCAAGGACTGCATACATGAGACAAGATGTACACTGGATCGCATTAGCAATAGTGGAGCACATTTTCTAATGGGGATAGCACTAAACAAATGTTAAGTAATTAAACAACTAAATACAAACAATTCTACTCACACTTACTTTTGCTCACACTTTGCTCACTCACGCTCACAATGAAGAAGACAGGCGCGCGGTTTTCAGAAGTCTTCCTTCCGGCTGTAACGGCCAAAACCCGGTTCTCCTTGAGCTCGCGGTGACTCTTCACTTATCCCAGAAGGCACTGGGAATATGCAAATTATCCTCGCAAGACTCCTTCCTTGGCTTTCAGAAGTCTTCCTTCCGGCTGTAACGGCCAAAACCCGGTTCTCCTTGAGCTCGCGGTGACTCTTCACTTATCCCAGAAGGCACTGGGAATATGCAAATTATCCTCGCAAGACTCCTTCCTTGGCTTTCAGAAGTCTTCCTTCCGGCTGTAACGGCCAAAACCCGGTTCTCCTTGAGCTCGCGGTGACTCTTCACTTATCCCAGAAGGCACTGGGAATATGCAAATTATCCTCGCAAGACTCCTTCCTTGGCTTTCAGAAGTCTTCCTTCCGGCTGTAACGGCCAAAACCCGGTTCTCCTTGAGCTCGCGGTGACTCTTCACTTATCCCAGAAGGCACTGGGAATATGCAAATTATCCTCGCAAGACTCCTTCCTTGGCTTTCAGAAGTCTTCCTTCCGGCTGTAACGGCCAAAACCCGGTTCTCCTTGAGCTCGCGGTGACTCTTCACTTATCCCAGAAGGCACTGGGAATATGCAAATTATCCTCGCAAGACTCCTTCCTTGGCTTTCAGAAGTCTTCCTTCCGGCTGTAACGGCCAAAACCCGGTTCTCCTTGAGCTCGCGGTGACTCTTCACTTATCCCAGAAGGCACTGGGAATATGCAAATTATCCTCGCAAGACTCCTTCCCTGGCATTCAGAAGTCTTCCTTCCGGCTGTAACGGCCAAAACCCGGTTCTCCTTGAGCTCGCGGTGACTCTTCACTTATCCCAGAAGGCACTGGCAATATGCAAATTATCCTCGCAAGACTCCTTCCCTGGCTTTCAGAAGTCTTCCTTCCGGCTGTAACGGCCAAAACCCGGTTTTCCTTGAGCTCGCGGTGACTCTGCACTTATCCCAGAAGGCACTGGGAATATGCAAATTATCCTCGCAAGACTCCTTCCCTGGCTATTTGATTTAATTATTTTTAATATGGTTAGTTTTATCTGACGTTATGAGAAAATACATTTTTTGGAGACGCTTATTATAAAATGAGAGCACATAGAGCATTAATGGTAGGATAAATGTGTATAAGCCCCAACCAAGGAGCACATATCAATCAATATGAATATGCCACATGCAGAGTTTTCTACCAGTGCTCAAATGTGCTTTAATAAATTAAGCACACTCATATATTGGAAATGTAGAGTGCTATTAGAGGCACATATCACATAGTATAGTGCACTACAATTGCAGTGTGCTATTGTATGCCACTTGGGGTTGTCAGCCACTGTCTTTTAATATGTGTTCAAGCACCAACCAAGAAGCGCTTATCAATCAATACTAAAGTGCCACATGCAGAGTTATCACTGCTGAAATGAGCATTTAACTAATTAAGGACACTCATACTGTATGTTGGAAATGTAGGATGCTATTGAAGTCACATATCACATAATATAGTGCACTCTATCCCACAGGGGGTTGTCAGACGCTGCCTTAGGCCTCTTTTCCACTTGCGATTTTCATGTGCGAGTGCGATCCGATAAAACATCAGATTGCACTCTCACCAGTGTTAATCAATGAGGCAATGACCTCTTTCCTTTTATTTCTTGACTTGAATCGTGCTCTCAGTGCAATCGCAGCATGCGGCGTTTGGCAGCGAGTCTCAGCTCACGCACCCCCATACAAGTCTATGGGAGTGTGTGAAACATCGCACTGCACTCATGTTATGCGACTGCAGTGCGGTGCACGCAGAGACAGACAGCAGAGGAGATGGGGAGAAATTGCTCCCTCCATCTTCTCCGCTCCTGTGATATGATCGCGAGATAGCATCAGAGTCTCATGACCCTCGGCTGACACTCGCAGCAGAGGGTCATTAGCATATCTCTTCCGATGCTCTCACATGGGAAGCGATAAGCAAGTGGAAAGAGCCCTTCATAGTATATCAGCCGCTCTAGAACTTAAAATTGTAATTATTACAGCACTAGTCTGTTCGATCGGCAAGTGGTGTACAGGGGCAAACTCCCTGTGCACTCAGGCTTATCAGTCGATGCCTTAAGTTTAATGTACAGTATGCACTGATCAAAGTGCTGTTCTCGGCAGTATGTGCCACAGACAGTATATGGCACAGATTCCCCTGTACTCTAAATCATGAGCCGCTATGTAGGTATGCAGCCATTACAGGCAATTGGTAAAGAGAATAGACTCTCCCTGCACTGATCGCACTGATAAGTATGGTAAACTATCCCTAAGTCAGACAGGACAACGTCCCAAGGCTATGTCCGCACTTTTTGTCGTAGTTGGAGTTCTAAACGCATCCTCTGGCAGAAATTGCTTTTGCCAAAATGGCTTTTGGCCACAAAATCGTGGTAAATACGTGTGCGTTTTTACCACGTTTTAGCCACGTTTTTAGCGCTTTTTACCTGCGTTTCCATTGCTTAAAGTCAGATATGCTTTGATTATAAAGACACTACTAAATAAAGTTTTGACATACAAACACTATGAAAAAAGGAGAAAAAAAATGAAAAAAATATAATTATTTAAATCATTACGAAAATAGTTATATTTAATATAATTATAGCCGTTTTATACTATTTATCGCTATAATTCCAATAACTTAATATTTTTCATTAATTTAATTGTCGGACTATATTTGTGTGTAAAGGGACATATCATTCCATCATTTTGATGTCAGAAACGCATGCGTTTTTATAGTCCAAAACGCATGTTTTCTGCAGCCAAAAAGCATGTAAAACGCTGGAATTTGGATGTTGCTTGCTTTTTACAACGTCTCATTGACTTCAATGTTAGCAAAACGCAGCCCAAATGGCAAAAACAATTGACATTCTGCTTCTTTGAATGCAAAGTTTTTGCCCAAAATTAAGCAAATTAAACGCAGCGTTTTGAACTGCAAAGTGCGGACAAGAATCCAGTTTTCCCATAGACTTTGCTGGAAAATCAAAACGCATGCATTTTGGCATGAAAACACTACAGTTCAAAACGCTGCAGAAAAGCAGGTGAAAAGCAGGTGGAAACGCAAAGTGCGGACACAGCCTAACGCGGGTTTTGACAGCTGATCTATTTTCTTCTAGGGGCGGCAGCCGCAGGAATAATGAGTCCTTTGCAGTTGCCATTAAGATTGACAGGATAGACTGCCAATCATAGCTGTCCTATTCACCACATAGCATAGGGACATTATACCAGGATTAAAATAATAAACCATAAACATTACAGACAAAATAATAAAGTTATATGATATTAATTCTTGCCCCAGTATAAAATGACATGTGGGAGAAATCGTCATAAGACTGTATCCAATTATGGAACAATATTTTCTATTTTAGGTACAAAGGATTCAATGCAATCTAATATATAAAGCTGAATGTGTGTATATATGTATGTATGTGTGAATGTATGTATGTCCGGGATTGGCATCTGCACCGTCGCAGCTACAGCCACAAAATTTTGCACACTCACATGTCTGGACCTCGAGAGCGTCATAGGCTATGTTGTGAGGCGAAATTTTAACCCCGCGTGTTCCAATTTACCAATCAATTTTGCCCCTATCTACATAATGGGGAAAAAGTGAAACGAAAAGTGTATCTGCACCGTCGCATTACAATCATGAAATTTTGCACAGACACCTCCTGTGACCCAGGGAACGTCGTAGACTATGTTGTGACAGGAAAATTTAACCCAACGCTTTACAGTTACTCTCCAAAAAACATGCCTTCATTAAAGTAAATGGAGCCTGGAACTACAGGCTATTAGTAGGAGCTGTGATTGGTTGCTATAGGAACAAAAGACATACTATAAGAAGCTTATATGTGAGGTAATAAGATGTCAGTGGGGAGACGAATAGAGAGAGACAGACAGAGAGACAGACAGAGAGACAGACAGGGAAAGAGACAGAGACAGACAGGGACAGAGACAGACAGAGACAAACGGTGAAAGAGACAGACAGAGACAGACCTGGAAAGAGACAGATGGCGAAAGAGACAGATGGGGAAAGAGACAGATGGGGAAAGAGACAGACAGACATGCAGACATAGACAGAAACAGGCAGACATGGAAGAAGGAGACAGCCAGAGAGACAGACAAAGATAGATGGGGAAAGACACAGACCTTGATAGAGACAGATGGGGAAAGAGACAGAGAGATAGAGACAGACAAGGAAAGAGACAGACAGAGACAGGCAGACAGAGAAAGAGACAGACAGGAAGAGACACAGACAAAGAGACGGGGAGACAGATGGGGAAAGAGACAGACCTAGGAAAGAGACAGATCTAGAAAGAAACAGATGGGGAAAGAAACAGAGAGCTAGAGACAGACAAAAAAAAGAGAGACAGAGACAGGCAGACGGGGAAAGAGACATACAGAGAAAGAGACAGACGGGGAAAGAGACAGACCTGAAAAGAGACAGATGGAGCACATTACTTGGCTAATTTAGTTAAATCTGTGTGGAATATCTGTGGTGTTGAAATATGTTGTGAAATTCTTCTATTAGCTTAGTTTTTGCCTTTTAATAATTACATTCTATTTTGTTAACAACAGTTATTAACCCGAGCGAAGCCGGGTAGTACAGCTATTAATAATATATAGTTTAATAACATAATAAAGTCAAAAGTTGCAATTAATCACACAAATGAGACAGTAGAACACATTTAGTGTCCTATTAACCACATCATAACTGTGACTCCAGCACTCCATGCCCATAACCACAATCAATTCTAAAACACAGATTGAAAATTATACACAATGATATTCGATTGTAATCCATATCAGAACAAGGAGAATTTGTATTCTACTCTATTAGAGATTATATGCAAGGATAATGGACTATAAAAAATGATTTGCTATAACATAACATATGATTATTTATTTATATGTGGGTATGTGTATGGTATTTTTTTGTGAATGTAAACATTGTTTTTACACAAGATATATAAGGAAATATCTAAAAATTGTAGCTTTAAGGAAGTGTAAATTCAGAACTATCACAACTCAAATCAAGTGAGTAAAATAGAAAAAAACATTAACATTACATGAGAAAAATGTATCCCTGGGAAGAAGTGCTGTTTCACAAATAATAGAGGTCCCATTGGCAAATAAAATGCATTGATCTAGAGGTGACCGCGCTCTCCTGTGTGCTGAATGGAGAGTGGTGTTCTGTGCATACAGAGAGACCAAGTATTGTATATCCCGCATCTATCGCTATTCATATGTATATCAGCTTCTGCCATCGCTTTTCTAATCCTTTCTCTGTCTTCCCCGCACCCCTGGGTTCATAGAGTAGATTAAGTTGATTCATTAGATGCCAGCCAAAGATTACAAAATGTTTAATTTTCCCTTTTTTTTCCTCACAGTGGTCAAAGGGTTTGAGTCCAATGTGGCTGATTTTTTTTCCATTACTTTAATGATTAAAAGAAAACCCACTTCAACTGCAGTTGTTTATCAGTCATTACAGAAGCTGAGAGGATGCCATTAAGTGATACCAGCGGGTATATTATGGCACAATCGAAATATTATATTGAAGGGAACCTGTGTCCAGATTTTTGAGGCACAAATCAAAACCAGAACCATAAGCCTCGCCGTCTTTTTGACGCTGCGTTTTTGTGCGTTTTTGGCCGCTAAAAACGCACAAAAACGCACCTGCGTCGAAAAAACGCTTTTGCCGCGATTTGGTGCGTTTTTTTGCTGCGTTTTGCTGCTTTTTTGCTCACTGCGTCTTTATGCGTTTTTTATCAGTGAACAAAAAAAAAAGGTCTGATGTCATTTCCATCTTCAATGTGTTCTTCATTCTCCACTAGTGTATACAGAAGAGCAGACAGCGGCAGAACTACAAGGCTCAGCATCCTCCATCCAATAGTGTATGCAGGAGAGCAGACAGCAGCTGTCGAACTACAAGGCTCAGCATCCTCCTTCCAGGACTGTATGCAGGATTTCTTTGCCCCCCCAAACAAAAAAAATGACGTGGGCTTCGCCATATTTTTGTATGCTAGCCGGGTACAGCAGGCAGGTACGGGCTGCCCCCAACCCCCAGCTGCCTATTTGTACCCGGCTGGGAACCAAAAATATAGAGAAGCCCTTTTTTTTTAAATTATTTCATGAATTTCATGAAATAATTTTAAAAAAAAATGACGTGGGCTTCGCCCAATTTTTGAGTCCAGCCGGGTACAACTAGGCAGCTGGGGATTGGAATCCACAGTGCAGGGTGCCCATGCTTTCTGGGCACCCCCGCTGTGAATTGCAGTCCCGCAGCCACCCCAGAAAATGGCGCTTTCATAGAAGCGCCATCTTCTGGCGCTGTATCCAACTCTTCCAGCTGCCCTGAAGCCGGGTGGCTAGCTAGGTAATAATAATGGAGTTAGGGCTAGCTGTATATTATCAGCTAGCCCTAAGCCCGAAATTCATGGTGTCACGCCAATATTAGACATGGCCACCATGAATTTCTAGTAAAGATAAAAAAAAACCACAACACACAGAAAAATATTTTTATTAGAAATAAAACACAACACAATTAGTGAGTCCATCTTTATTGAAATAAACCCCCCTTCGCAGTAATCCTGGGTCAGGGTCCCGCGCCGTCCAATCCGGATCCAATATCATCTGATCGGTTTGCTGGAAGGCAAAGCGATCAGATGATGTGTCAGGATCAAGTGCCTGAATCCCATCACACATCAGCTGATTGTATAAAAGCCGATTATACAATCAGCTGATGCATCGGTGCAAAAAAAAAAAAAAAAAATACTCACTTATGTGCTGATTACCGGCAGCTCCTGGAGCGATGGGGCGGGAGTCTGATCCCGTCCGATCGCTGCAGCAGCTGCCGGTAATCAGGGATGAAGTCTCCTGACGCATCCGCTGATACCGGCCGGGCGCCCGCGTCACCGCGATACTTACGATCAGCTGATGCGTCAGGTGACTGCATCAGGTGATCCATCGCCAGGTCCTGCATCCTGCAGGCATACGCACCCGGGGAGACTGCACACAGCCGGAGCAGCGGGACCGGGAGGAGATGGGAGCGGGCATAGCACCGGGAGGCTGCAGACAGGTGAGTATTGACTTTTTTTTTTTTCTACTGTTCACTTTTGATTTCGCAGCCGCTTCCACCTCCTGCCTGTACATGGCGCCGCACGGCAGCATACATGCACCGGACGGGAGATGGAAGCGGCGGTGACGGTACCGGGAGGATTCACGCTTCTGTATATACTGACAGAAGGAATCCTCTTCCTGTACACGTCACTTTACTACCCACCTCCTGCGTTTATAGCTGCGTTTTTGGTCTTAGAAACGCACCAAAACGCACCAAAACGCAGCTATTTGCATTTCTCATTGCGTCTTTCAACATCCTATTGAACTCAATGGATGAAAAGCGCAGTGAAAAACGCGGGAATAATTGACATGCTGCGTTTTTGTGGTCACCACAAAAACGCAGCTGAAAAAAAACGCTGTGTGGGGACAGCAAAAATGAAAACTCATAGACTTTGCTGGGGAAGCAAAGTCATGCAGTTTTGAGGCCAAAAACGCACCCGAAAAACGCGCAAAAACGCCGAGAAAAACGCACTGTGTGCACATAGCCTAAAGTTGCATGTTATCCCCTGACTCACTCTGTACACCCCACCAGAATCGGACTAGCTACCGACAGTAATACCAGGCCTGACTGCGGTTACCTGCATTGAACTCTGGAGCTCTCACCTGACCTCCGGAGTGCAACCTGGATTGAACTCAGGGTTGGCAGCAGGACTAAACCGCTAGCGCCGACGATTTCCCCGGCGTTTGCTGTTCAGTTCATGTTACAGCTGCGGACAGGTCGGGCTGAACTCCGGAGCTCAGGTGAGAGCTCCAGAGTTTAACCCAGGTGACCACAGCGAGAACTGGTATTGCTGGCGGTTCCTCCGGTAGCCAGTCCGATACTGCACCCCACATATACATTTTTATATTCTCCCGTGCTCTATGTAAATCATTGGGTTCGGTCGGATGGACGTCCTTGGTTGTGGCAAAATTTCGCAACTGCACAGAGACCTCTCCAGACCTCTCTGAGCGAGCCGGCAATGTCACTGTGCAGGCGCGAGATTTTGCCTGGCGACATGGGTGGCGCAGGAGGCATCATCCACATCAATCATCACAAGAGGACGACGATCAGCATGGAAAGGAGGGACAGGAGCCACAACCAAGGATGCCCATCTGACCGGACGCCTCCATTATATTTGGAGACTTGTAAAAACCCCTATCAGTATTTTATTATTCTTTCTCCCTCCCCTTATTTTCACTCTACATTTTCATTAGCCTCACATATATGATCAAGTAGGATGGGTTTTAGGGACAATATTACTTATAAATAAATGAGAACGCTACGGGTCTCGGAAAATAGCGACAAAAGCCCAATTCTTTTTTTGTGACAAATTTCTGAATTTTTTTAGATAAAGTTAGTTAATTAGATAAAAGTAAAACTATACATGTTTGGTAGCTACAAACTCGTACTAACATGAGGAATCATATTGCCAGGTCAGTTTTACCATATAGTCAACATGGTAAATTAAAAAAAACAATTGCGCAATTGAACTGTTTTTGCAATTTCACCGCACTTGGAATTTCTTCCTGTTTTCCAGTACAATATGGGTTAGAATAAATTGTGTTATTCAAAAGTACAACTCGTTCTGCAACAGACAAGCCCTCATATGGCTATATTCATGGAAAAATAAAAAAAAGTTATGTTTCTTGGAAGAAGGGGAGGAAAAAACAAAAATGGTTTTCACTGAAATTACGGTATCTGTGAATTGAGAATTTTGATAATCACTGATCAATTCTGGCAAAGAAAGAAGCAGATTACCCTGATAAGATTATTACAAAGATGCTTATTTTCATGTAAACTGATAATTTATGAAATAAAAATTAAAACGACGATTACACTTTACGCCAAATCATACTTAGAAATAAATCCCACTTGCCAACTCTTTCCCAGTCGCAATGCACAATTATTGAAATAGTTATTTTTTTCCCTTAGATGCAATACAATCTGTATCTCATTACAATGTTTGTAAAGGACTGCGAGCACCCAAACAAAAATACTTAAAAAATAATACTTAAATAATACTAAATAATAATAATTAACAAAAATACTAAAAAAAAAAATAGTCTCGCGAAAAACACTATTCAATTAAAACTATTTTTAAGGAGGACCACTGCCCCTGATGAAGCTAACATAGCGACACGCGTTGGGCTAGGTTCTCCACTTCCATTTTTAGATAGGGAATCACCATGATAGGAACTCTTTGCCCATGAGGCATTGCAGCTGCTGTTCTGACCATTTGGTCATAATGCTGCTTGAAAGATAGAATGTCTGTCTCAGTATATACCTATTTATAAGATGGTTATTTCTCTGACTCTTTATCTGTATTGTCTTGCATTTTGAACTAACTATGGTGATTCTGGTACAATATATATTTCTTGGAGAGGATTTTTTTGATTGGGTTTCATTATCATTGTCCTTGGTGTTTTTTAATATGTCTGCACTGTGTTGTATTTTGTATGTGTGGTTTTAAACTTTTTGATACATAAATAAAGAATCGTATTATATTACTTTAAATTTGGAGTGAGTGCCTTTGGTCAAGCGCTTTTCTTGTGATTATTAAAACTATTTTTAGACCGTGCACACAGCACTTTTATACTTAGGCCTCTGCCACACTCACGTGGAAATCACGCACGTGCCGCGAGACACGTATTTTTCCTGCGTGTTGCATGTGGTAAGTACGTGTCTCCGGTACGTGCGGTCCACGTGTGTTCTCTGTGTGCTATCCGCGATAACACACGGAAAACTGGTAATTTACATACTCACATGGTCCTTGCTGCTGTCCAGGGTTCTGATCTTCGGCTCCAGCCCTGCCCACTCCCCGCTGATGCTGCTTCCGGCCGAGTGGAGGGGCGGAGATTAGAGCCCATGACAGCACGCCCACCTCCTTTACACGCTCATAACGAGTGGCGGTCGGCAGCAACTGTTTGGAGCGGCAGAGACTGCAGGGCTGGTGGAGGTGAGTATGTTTTTTTATTTTAAAATAATGACACGTGTTTCTCCGGCGTGTGTCACATGGGACCGCATCCACACTACATCCGTGTGGTACGGGTGCGGGCCATGTGACACCCGTGCTGCCGGAGAAAACGTGGACATGTCGGCGTGAGGAACACACGGACACACGTAAGTACGGAATGGACACACGTTCCATTCCAAAATACTTACGTGTGTGTGTGTCAAAACCATTATGAAATCATATGTCCATGTGTGTACGTGCCTCCGGTACGTGAAAAAACTGCCAAACACGTACCAGAGGCATGAACATGTGACAGAGGCCTTAGGCAAACACATTGAGTTTTTCACACAGGAGACACTTCAGGGAACTCTGGCGGTTTTTTTTCCTGAAGCATCTTTTATTTCACTTTTTAGGTCATCTCCTGAGCAACTTTCCAACAGTTTTGGCCATTGGTGTTTTTTGTATGGTTTTCCCACAGTTATTGTTATTGTTATATTCCCAGTTGTTTTTTTACTTTATTAAATAATGAAGACAACGCTGGCAGTTTTTAAGCACAAACGGTGGCAAAACACTCAGAAAGATGTCCGAGCTTCTTTAAGGCATCTTATCAGCCTTAGGTCCCCTTCACACGTCAGTGATTCTGGTACGTATGTTGCAGTTTTTATACCTACCAGAATTATGGACGTACGCAGACCCATTAAAATCCCTGACCATTTCTCCCTGCAGCGTACACACATTTCCGTGATTGCCACACGGAGACATGCCCATTTTTTTCTGGCATCAGTGATGTCCCATGGAGTGGTCCATGAAACCACGGACATTGAAAATAAAAAACATTTTCAACTCACCCGTCTCCAGTGACGCTGTGTTCAGCCTCATCTCTCTGCTGCTTCAGAGCCGGTTCATTACTGGCATGCATATTCATGAATGCAGCCAGAGCCTACCCGGAAGTAGCTGCAGTGGGGTCACAGCGTGGAAACACAGCAGAGCCAAAGAGTTCAGCACCACAGACAGCAAGAATGGGACAGGTGAGTTGATCGCCATGTGCAATCACGGATGACGGAACACGTATCACGGATTGCACATGGATAACCCACGTGTGCCGTGAATCACGGCACACAGAGGGACATATGCGTGTTTAACACGTCAGTGAAGAATGTCTCTGTTTTTCACTGACGTGTGAAACAGGCATTAGGCCCCCTTCACACGTAAGTGATTCTGGTACGTATGTTGCAGTTTTTATACGTACCAGATCACGGACATACGCAGATCCATTAACATCGATGGGTCTGTGCACATATCAGTGATTTCTCACTGACGTGTTTCCATGCAACGCCTGTGTGTTCATGTGTTCCACATTGCGACAAGTCAGTTTTTCTCTGGCATCACTGATGTCCAAGGGACAACACAGTGTTGTGATCCATGTAACATGTACCAGAAAAACATGTACATTAAAAATAAAAAGCTTTTTAAACTCACCCATCTCCAGTGATGCAGTCTTCAGCCGCTGCTGTCTCTTGCTTCCAGCCCGGCTAATTATGCTCATGGATATTCACTGTACCGTGACCCGGAAGTAGCAGCAGTGAGACAGCGGCGGCTGCACACAGAATCGCAGGAGACTTCAGCACCACGGACAGCAGGAGCGTGGACAGGTGAGTATAAGTGCCTGATCTCTGTGTGCTATCACGGATAACACACAGAGAACACACGTGCCAAAATCAAGGGAAACGGAGGGACACACACACCTTTAACATGTCAGTGAAAAATGTACGTGTTTTTCACTGACATGTGAAGGGGACCTTACCACAGGCATCTATTATAGATACAGAGTGCCATCAAAGCTGAAATCATCAGAAAAAAAGAGCATGTGATTTTTTTCAACTGAACCTCTTTCCAAAAAGAGCATGGACAAAACGTTTGATGTTAATACTTTTGAAGCATTGGCCATAAAGGCGACACTTAACTGTTGGTTTTTCCTTTTTTCCTTTATGTCTATTCCTTTTTCCCTTCCCTAATTCCTCCCTTATTCCTTCTATTTCTTGTATTAAAATTTGTAAAATGTTAATAAAAAGATGCAAACCAAAAAGAGCATGGAAAGGCCTAAACATATAAACAGCCAGTATTTTATATAGCAAACCATATGTTCATTAATTTCAGCATTTTCCGATGTTTTCTGGCAGTTTCCAAGTTGGAGTTCACTTGAAAAAACCCATGAGCGCACATACCCTTCATCCAGTTTTACATGTCTGGGTTTTGCTGTCCGTGATGTACAGATTGGCCATGAGTCTCCTGACCCGGACTTCGCTGCTTACTATTTCACAAAGGGGCTGCCGATTTCAGGTCATGAGACATGTGGCCGAGCGTGCATCATGGACGTGTGAAACTGGCCTTGGTTTTTTTCTCATATGTGAAAACCAGTCCATGTGTGCTGGATCCATTTTTGATCCCTGTGTCAGTTTTTACAATCCTTGTTGCATCTGTTCTTCTCATAAGAAAAAAAGTAAAAATAAAAAATATGGTTAATTGTTAATGGAATTTTCAGGGGTTTCCCTGTGTTCTCATTCTTACCGCAAAAACAGATTATATATTGGAGTGAAAGTAGAAGTGGTCAGGTCGTGGTGGCACTTCCCTCTTTATAAATATTGACCTACGTAAATAGTGAAGTGGTGAACCTGAAGACCTTTGGTATTTTCTCGATTAAGTAACATACTGTACTTAAGATAGTGTAAAGCTTATGGCCAACAGTAAAGGGGTTTTCCAAACTGTAACCCCTTAGTGACCATCAATACACATTTATACAGCAACTACTAAGCTTTAGAACACAGCTCCACCTTTTTACCCTGGTCTAGACTAAGAACAGATTCAGAAGGTCATATTTCACAGTCTATACAAGGACCGCAATGACTGAACTGACCATGAATTTCCTGACTCTAATGGAGGTGTGAAGGCTGTAGGAGATCAAATGCTGCTGATTGCCTGCAGCGGTCTTTTGACAATGTTTTGAAGGCAAAAATTCAACTTAGTAATAATATGGTACCTGAACAACAATATGTCAAGAAACCGGCAGATGACCAAACATTTCACAATAGTTAAGAGGCCTAATGGCCGTCTATTTAGTGTTGCTTGTATGTAATTTGGAATAAGGTGCAGTCGAACTTTCTTCACATAATGAGCTCATTGTCTCAGACTATTGCTGAGCACCGTTAAGGTCTGCGCATATGACCCCAAAAGTGAGTGTGGTCCTAGATACATCATACTAAGGCTGGGAAGTCACAAGACAGTATAAAAAATCAGTCTGATTTTAATCCAGTAAAGTGGAACGATTTGTTTCTCCCTTGTCATCCGTGTGGAATCCATTTTATTTACTCAGCAGCTATTAAATCATTTTCAGGACAATTTACAGATTCTTATGTTACAGAATAGTAATGTATCTGTAAATATCGGATGCTATACTGTGGCATCACATTTTATTCTGGCTCAGTCATTAGCACTGCGTCATTGAATAGGATGAGCCAGTGTGCTTTCCGATAAAAAATCTAACAACACACATCCGATTTGTACGGTTGTCTAAACATGCCCTAAGAATGATTTAATGGACTTCATTGCTGGATCCAATTGTAGTTTTAAGATACACTATTCACTTTATCATGTAATGTACCAAGAAAAGAAAAAGAAAAAAATCAAAATGTGATGAAAAAAAACACAATTTCTCCATTGTTTGGGGGGGGGCTTTATTTTTATACAGTTAATTGTGTAGTAATAACGACTTAATTGCATGATTCTATAGTATAATTACGATAATACCAAACATTCATTTTTTTTTTTACTATTTTAGGCCTCTTTCACATGTCAGTGATTCTGGTATGTATGTGACAGTTTTTATACGTACCAGAATCACTGACATACGCAGACCCATTAAAATCAATGGGTCTGCTCACACATCAGTGATTTTCCACTGACCGTGTCTCCGTGCGGCGTACACGCGTATCCGTGATTTCCGCACGGAGACATGTCTGATTTTTTTCTGGCATCAATGATGTCCAACGGACCACACTATGGTGTGATCCAAGAAACATGTACCAGAAAAAAATGTATCTTTGAAATAAAAAGCTTTTTATACTCACCTTCTCCAGTGACACTGTTTTCAGCCGCTGCTCTCTCCTGCTTCCAGGCTGGCTAATTACTGTCATACATATGCATTTATGCACTGCACAGCCGACCTGAAAGTGGATGCAGCGGAGAGAGACACAGCAGCCGAACACAGCATCCAGAAGACTTCAGCACCACGGACAGCAGGAGTGGGGACAGGTGAGTTTACCTTCATGTGCTATCACGGATCACTGATCACGGATAGCAGATGTAGAACCCACATGTAGGTAGATGTAGAATACCGGCACATGGAGGGACATATCCGTTTTTAACACATCAGTGAAAAACCTCTGTGTTTTTCACTGACGTGTGAAACAAGCCTTAGTGGCTTAAAAAAATTAGAACTCTCTAAATTAACTTAATCAACTTAAATTGTGCAACCGTACAAAACGTACAACTTTTAATTTTTCTATGAATGGATCTGTAAGAGGGTTTGTTTTTTGCAGGTTGAGCTGGCATTCTTACTGATGCCATTTTAGGTTACATACTACGTTTTGATTTCTTTTCTTGCGAGAGGTGTGGTGACCAAAAAACTCAATTCTGGTATTTCGATTTTCTTTTTATGTTTAGTGTGAATTCATGTTTTTTTTATATAGCGAGTGAAAAACGTTTAAAACACATTAAACATCTATGGTTTGATTTCTTTGAATGTATGGATTGGATAGGTTGTAACTTGTGATGGGCGGACCCAGACTGTAAAAGTCCAGATCTGCGCAGCTTCAAACTTACCCGAGTGTGGATCCGGGCTCAAGATGCTGGATGTTGATACAGATCTGGCAACTCAGGAAATAAAAAAAAAAAAATAAAGGAAAAATAGAGCAAGCGCTTCATAGTTACCGAGGCTCCGGCGCAGCTGTAGCTGCTCCCACGGCCGCCCATTCACTTTGACGGCCGCTCATTATCTCCATTGCATGTGCACTGCTTTCCCCGCACCCCAACCATCCTGGCATCTGTGATTGGTTGCAGTCAGATGCGCCCCCAACCTGTGTGACAGCGTCTGCCTGCAACCAATCACAGATGCTGTCTGTGGGTGTATATCGTGCAGTAAAAATAAATAAATAAAATATATTTCGTAGGGTCCCTCAATATTATGATATCCAGCACAGATAAAGCATACGGCTACAGGCTGCAAACCCGTGAGCTTATATTGGCTCTGTATCAAAATAGGACGAACCACATGCGATTTTTTTTATTTATTTATTTATTTTAATTATTTAAATAAATAATTAAGAAAAAACAGGGTGTAGTCCCGTCCAATTTTATTACCTAGCCAAGATAAAGACCCACTTTCACTCATGAGAGCCTAGTCTATTGACCTTTGTCTCATTTCTACAAATCACCCGTTTCCAATCTTCTACAGCCCACTTTTCGTACTTGTTTGCAAATTCGAGCCGATGCTTCTTATGACGATATTGAAGTTGAGGCGTCTTCACCTTTTTTCCGGCCACCACTCCAGATGGTGCTTGCATGAGCATCTGTGATCTCACTCTTTCTAAGCATTCAAGCCACCTCCACTGTTGTGTTTATCATGCCAGAATTGATAAACCTTGAGAGGAGCCATCTTATTGACTCCGATATTTTGCCTGGATGTCCACCTCTTGGCTTTTGAATGTTTCCTGTTGAGGCTGTACATCCATAAAAGTCCTCTTCCCATGGCCTAGTTGGTGAGGTTGGACATGGTGGAGTCCAAAATCTGTATGCCTCCCCTATAGCCTGCTGGGTATGCCTATATGCTTCCCTGGTTGTTGAGCCCTTGACCGGTGTCTACAAATACCTGTCCTCTGCCAATGCCCCGAATCAGTCAGGCTGATCAGCCTCACCACTGCCACCAGTTGTGGAGACAAGAGGGTCAGTGGGTACTTTCGTCTGCTGGCCTGACTGTCTTTAGAAAGACTGCACGGAGCCGGGCTCATCCAACAGAAGGCCCGCACTCCTTCTCCGTGCGTAGAACACTACTCAGACACAGCACAGGGTGAGGGAAACCATACATTGGTAAGACTTTATTGGTTCACCAACAGGCATAAACATATTGTTCATACCCAACAAGAGCACAAGATGACAGTCTCACTTTCCACTGGCTCACCAGGGATTATAATCTTCATGACTTTGTTTCTTCCAGGGCCAACTTCCCTGCCAGCAGCATCCCGCTTTTGGCTGGCACCCACTGAGAGGAGGTAGCAGCAAGCTAACCGAGCACATCAAGACATGTAGCCAGGCTCCAGAGTTGTCCCAACCTTGGTTCTCCAAGCAAACGTATGCGCTCAGCATTGAGCAGTGAAGCGGTTCTGTGATCCTCCATCTGGAACTGGGGATCCTCGTCTGAATTCCTGTAGAATTAATAATGATGAACACAGGAGCAAGGCCCTTATTATACCCCTAAGTTCTCAGTTCATCGTACTGTGTCTTACAAGATTGGTGGAGATAACTGTTCTCTCATTGATCAATAGTTCAATCCGACTGCATAATTTTTCTTGGAATTATGTAGTCACAGGGGCCAAGGCAATCCAAACTTAACAGACAATAGGGCTCTGGTCAGTTTGACATGAAACAATTGCTAATGTAGCACCCAGGGATATCGGGTACTCAGTTCCGGTCAGTGTCTCCATTGGGAATGTCACGAGGGTGGCCGTCACCCGGTTGCGTGCCATAGGCCCTTTTTGAAATGGGGATATTTACAGGGGATTTGTGAATAGAGTTTATTCGTGATGCCACTTGCAGTGTTGCGGCTATATATAGGGAGCCGCCACTGCTGAATGTCTCTACTTGGGCTGATGGTATTGTAGCTAGTATGGTAGTCCCTCCGCAAGTAGGCTATTGCCCCAGCGGGGGTATGGCTCACTGGGCGTCGGAAGAAGCAGTCCAGACAGGTATTTAGTGCAACTGGTTTACTCACTTTTCTTAAGTTGGTAACTGGATGCCCGAGGCCGGCTGGTTTCGCCTCCAGGTCCCCTTCGTCCCAGTGCCAGTCTCGTGCTCTGGTACCTTCTTCCCCTGCACCTGTCTCTGGTAAGTGGTATGGAACACTGGGGGTCCCCGTTTGTGGTTTGTCCACCTTTGTCCGCCTGATGGTAGCGTGAACCCTGTGGAGTTGGAGTCTCTGGTCCTGTCCCCGGCTCTCTCTTTGTTACTGAGTCTTTGGATTCTTTTTAGTCAGCAAGGTCTTTGATGGTCCCCTTTGCTGTGAAGGTGTTAACAGGTCGGCTTGAAGCTCTTTCCTGTCCTGGGGTCCTGTACCCCGTGGGTGTGTAATTCCAGGAGCACTCCACCGTACTCTACCGGCAACCACTTCTCCTGGGTACCAGGTCACCGCTAACCTGAGTCAGGGAGTCGCTTCACTTTACCTTCACGCTTCCACAGTCAACTCTGAACTTAACTACTCTCCACCATCTGCCCCTCCCACCTGGTCAACTAGTGGACTGAAGTGGCTCCACCTCTAGGTGGCCATCCATGGTCCCACCTTAGCTTAGTACCATTATATGGGGGATTGTTGGGGGAAAACTGGGATTACCTGGGTATTTGTTGGTTCCGGCACTGGGGTTCTGGGTAACTAAGGGGGTAGGCCCTGCATCCTGGTGGGGATGCAGAACCTTGTAGCACCCTGATGGTGTCAGGGGCAATACACTAATTTCTCTTGATTTACCGAACAAAGTAACAGTATACGTCTGGCCTACATAGTTACATAGTTACTTAGGTTGAAAAAAGACCTAGGTCCATCTAGTTCAACCTAATAAAAAACAGTTTACCCTACACACAAGTGGTCAGACAGTGAGTCGTCACAACCCCATATTGGAAACTACACACCTCAAGAAATCAACATAGAGGGGTGGCAAGAACCTTGAACCCACACAAATGTTGCTTTAGTCCCAATATTTTTCATTTTAACAAGGGTAACAGGACAAAATTGACCATACAATTTATTGTGCAATTTCTCCTGAGTATAGGGATACCCCATATGTGGTGGAAAACTACTGTTTGGGAACACGGCAGAACTCGGAAGGGAAGGCAAAATATTATTGCTGGAACAGGTTGAGGAAGCCATGTCCCATTTGAAGATCTCCTAAAATGCCAAAACAGTAGAAACCAGAGCTGTGGAGTCGGTAAGTCAAACCTCCATCTCCGATTCCTCAAGTTCCCTGGCTCCGACTTTATGACTCCAACTTCCTCATACATGGCTCATGTTTAAGTGAAACATTTGCTTTAGTAAAATGGTAACATCAGGCTTTTAATTGTTATTATGATACAATAATCAAGCTATTTAGATAGACCATAAAATATAGATATTGGAATACTTTAGAACATAAAAATCTTTAATAAATTGTAAATATGCAATACACTATGAAGTGGGAAAAAAACATTTTTCAACAAAAAACATACTGACTAACATCTGTGCAGTCTATGAATTTGTTCTGAGAAATAGTATGGCTTCCATCAGATCCTCCTTCATAAATGACCTCATATCTGACCTAATTATTTTAAGGCTAGAGAGCAAGCTCTTTACTCTAACTTGGGTTGGTGGCAAAGTGGTAACCACATGGGCAACATCTCTATCAATTTCAGGGCATAAAGGAATTGCCTCATGCAGTCAGTTTTGATGAATGGTTGGATTCTTCTACTTCTTTGAGAGCAAGTGAAAAATTTTGCTGAAATGTGGTCAATCTTTTTGCTAAGGGAGTGGAATATTTGTCCCTGTGGCAATGCTTTGCTGCTCCATGTCATCCAAATATTTTTCAAAATTAAACTCCTCATCTGATAAGCCTGAAGATACGGCAGCAGTAGCCCTGGCAGAACTCAAGTCCTCTTGCTCTTGAACATCCTGGAGCTTCTCATCCTATCTGCTACCAGTCAGAGCTTATTTTCCTTTAGTAAGCTGTTGATCATCCAGCAATATAAGATGACTTGGGTCCACATACACAGCTGCCAGAAGAATATTTTCAAATAGCAGTGTTTCTCTCTGTTTCAGTGAAGCAGCAATGCCCTCTGCAAATAAACTTCCTCTTTGGGACAGGCAAAACAGCAAGTTATTTTTCTCTTTTATGAAAATTCCGGGAGGTAAATCCTCAACTTGTAATTTTTTAGTCACTGTAAATGGGTGATGAAGCAATTCCTTCAGTTCATCATCTGTATCCATTGACCTTCATATAGTGTTACCTGAGGGTTGGCCATATCTACAAGAAAGCGTTTCAGCTCCAGCAATCGCTCAGTCATTAAATAAGTGCAGCCCCAACGAGTGGCTTAATCGACAATTGCCCCCTTTTCCAGCAGGTCTCTTCAAGATTAAATCAATTTTAGGGGTTCTGGCAGCAATAACCAATTTCCTCACTTTGACAATCAGAGTTCCAGCAGATCCCTCTTGCAGACTATTTCTTATTGATAGTGCATGTGATGAATAGGAGAGAGATTTGAAGCAGCATTCCTTCATTCCCAGTGTATTTTTACTCTTATCTGTAGAGGAGGAGCTTCACTACTTATCATATACATAAAGTGCAGCACAGATTCATCTGAAATAAAAGCCTAGATCCTTTGATCAGGAATAGAACAGACATGTATAGGACATTTCATAACTTTCCCAAATTCTTAAATTCTTATGAAACAAAATTCAGCACATACTGCATTGAACTACTGTACCCATTTATTAAATATTTTAGGAGTCGGAGTTAGTCCATTTTATGAATACCAACTCTAAGGGGGGCTTTGCACACTACGACATCGCAGGTGCGATGTCGGTGGGGTCAAATCGAAAGTGACGCACCTCCGGCGTCGCAGTCGATATCGTAGTGTGCAAATCCTTTTTGATACGATTAACGAGCGCAAAAGCGTCGTTATTGTATCATTGGTGTAGGGTCCGACATTTCCATAATGCCGGTGCAGCGACAGGTACGATGTTGTTTCTCGTTCCTGCGGCCGCACACATTGCTGTGTATAAAGCTGCAGGAGCGAGGAACATCTCCTACCTGCGTCCCGGCTGCAATGCGGAAGGACGGAGGTGGGCGGGATGTTTACATCCTGCTCATCTCCGCCCCTCCACTTCTATTGGCTGCCTGCTGTGTGACGTCGCTATGACGCCGCACGACCCGCCCCCTTAATAAGGAGGCGGGTCGCCGGCCAGAGCGACGTTGCAGGGCAGGTGAGTGCATGTGAAGCTGCCGTAGCGATAATATTCGCTACGGCAGCAATCACAAGATATCGCAGCTGCAACGGGGGCGGGGACTATCGCGCTCGATATCGCAGCATCGGCTTGCGATGTCGCAGCGTGCAAAGTACCCCTTACTCCGACTCCACAGCCCTGGGATAAACCACCCTCAACTGAACCCATTCTGGAAACTACATGTCTTGAGGAATTCATCTAGGGGTGTAATGCAGAATTTTAACCCTTAGGTGATTCATGAAATTGTATAACATTGGGATGGAAATATAAAAAAATAACTATTTTTCCAGATTTTGCTGGATTTCGTTTTGAGAATGGAGGTGCATTGCATTATATTATACCTGTCAATGCTGCACTGATACAAGATCATGCTCCTGGGATGATGTCAGAGGTTTGCCGTAGCTGGCTGAGCCGGAGATCATCATGATGACCTAGGGTTGCCACAGCAATGATAGGGCCCAGGTGCTGACATTGCAGGGCTCCCTTTTCCAACCCCTAAATGTTGCGATAGTTATTGATCACAGCATTTAGGGGTTTAATAGCCCAGCATGGTGCGAGCATTGCTCCTGACTGTGAGAGCCGGGGCTCGGCGATCAGGTAAGGCGAGCTCCTGGCAGCGATCGCCACAGGCACTGCCCCTGTGCCCAATGCAATTGCCATAAGTCATGGGTTGGGAAGGGGTTAAAGGGACTTTGTCAAAACAGAATAACTATTCAAACCAATTATTGGCAGTCGGTGCATAATGGTGGTTCAAACATTTAAATGCACCCTCATAGCTACTTGTTTTCCATCTATCTCCTCCCATCTATGAAGCCACAACGGTCAATCGAAGAAGAAGAGAAGGTGGAAATAGAGGGAAAAACAAGCAGGTGAGACGGTGCACTTAAATATTTCACCATGGAGTACTACAAGTGTGAAAGTACCATATCTGCCAGCTCTGGAGAAAGACTCAAAGAAGGGCTTGGCTAGTTAAACATCTGCAAGCTTATCTTAGCATTACACGGCAGACATTTAGGAGTAGGTAGGGCGGCTTCAGTTGGATATCTATTAAAATGTAAAACGTCAATGGAAACATACAATAAGGGCTTGAAAGAAGATAAAATTGTATTCTTCAGAAATTATGAATAAAAGAGCAATATTTATTATAAGTAGTAGAACATTATATACAAAATTATTTCAGAAACATTACTGACATCGGATCTCTGAGACGTGTAAGAAGGCAAATGTCTGAGCATTAGGAAGCTACAAGTGAATTTAGTAAAGCAAAACAAATGAGCTGGAATACATTAATAGACAGAACCTAGGATAAAACAAATGAGCAAATAGTAATAGTACATGTAAATAACATAAGGTACTTAGTGGACACTATGTGGATCAAAAGAACGTAAAACTCAACCCACCTCGACAAGGTGTACCTAATCAGGATTATTGCACAGGTGTACCTTAAGCCTCCTTTACACGTTACAATTAATCGTGCGATCGCATTTGCGATCGCACCCGCCCCCATTGTTTGTGCAGCACGGGCAATTTCTTGCCCGTGTCACACAATGTTGTAACCCACCATCACACATACTTACCTTCCAAACGACCTCATTATGGGCGGCGAACATCCACTTCCTGAAGGGGGAGGGACGGTCGGCGTCACAGCGACGTCACACAGCGGCCGGCCAATAGAAGCGGAGGGGCGGAGATGAGCGAGACGTAAACATCCCGCCCACCTCCTTCCTTCCGCACAGGTAAGCTGCAGTTCATCGTACCCGGGGTGTCACACGGAGCGATGTGTGCTGCCTCGGGAACAATGAACAACAGGACGTTCGATTTTTTGAAAATGAGCGACGTGTCAACGATGAACGAGAAGGTGAGTATTTCTGCTTGTTCATAGCTGTCACACGCTACGATATCACTAACGATGCTGGATGTGCGTCACTTACGATGAGACCCCGACGACATCTCGTTAGATATATCGTAGCGTGTAAAACCCGCTTAAGGCTGGCCACAATAAAAGGCCACACATGTGCTGGTGTGGTTATACAAGATCTGTGTTTGGGAAGCCGGTTGTATATACTGCCAAATTCTCTGAAACACCTTTGGAAACGGATTATGGTAGAAAAATGAGCATTCTATTCACAGCCAAGAGCTCTGGTGGACATTCCTGCAGTCAGCATGCCTAGTGCACGCTCCCTCAAAACTGCACATTTTAGAATGGCCTTTTATTGTGGCCAGCCTAAGGCACACCTGCGCAATAATCATTTTGTGTTATTAGCATCTTGATATGCCGCACCTGTGAGGTGGATGGATTATCTCAGCAAAGAAGAAGAGCTCACAAATGCCGCGCTCACATCAGCAGTATTTTGCCGCAGAGCCGGATCCGGTACAAATGCAATTCAGCTCCATTAATTTCCTGTGGAATCGCGGCAACATGCGGTCACATGCGGTCATATGTGGTGCTTGTGACCGCATCCCGCCGCGATTCCATTGGAGGTGAATTGAGCTGTAACGCATTTGTACTGCATCCGGCCCTGCGGCATAATACCGCTGATGTGGAAGGTTGAACTAGATGGACCTAGCTTTTTTCAACCTAAGTAATTATGTAATGAGCGGCACCTAACACAGATTTAGACACGTTTTTGAACAATATTTGACAGAAAGAGACCTTTTGTGTACATAGAAAAAGTCTTAGATCTTTGAGTTCAGTTCATGAAAAAGGGGAGCAAAAACATAAATGCTGCGTTTATATTTTTGTTCAGTATATATGCAAAAAGATTTAATCATTTTTCCTAGGACGTTTCATCCCATAGCCAGGTTCTTATTCAAAGATTAATAAGGACCTGGGTATAGTCTGAAATGTCATAGGAAAAAGGATTAAATCTTTTTAGATACACTTTAGAATGTCACGATTTTAAGATGTTGGAATAAAACTTACTATTTTATTTGAAAAATGGCTGGAGCATCACTTCTTCCTTGAATTTTCACCTTTCTATGTGCAAGAAGGCCTCAAAATACAAGAGGACAGAGCAGGACCTAAAACTGACATTTTAAATACCTGTCTGTAGAAAACTATATAGACAAAATATGCAGCTCAAAAAGGGGAACCTCTTTTTCTGTTTTTTCTTTGTACTTTGTATATGTGCCGCCCCGGCAGCGGATCGAACCGCTTGCATCCGTGGAGGGTTGGTTACTCATGGCTCGAGGGCAGGGCCGGCTCCAGGTTTTTGTGGGCCCCGGGCGGAAGAGTCCCAGTGGGCCCCATCCACACACAGACACCGATACGAACACGTACATATACATATTTAAAGACAAACTCACAAAAATACATATAAACAGACAAATCTATACAGTCATATACACTTACAGACAGACAGACAGACACACACACACACACATACATACACACACAAGTCTGCTGCATACAGACACACACAAGTCTGCTGCATACAGACAGACACACACACACACACACAAGTCTGCTGCATACAGACAGACAAACACACACAACTCTGCTACATACAGACAGACAAACACAACTCTGCTACATACAAACACACAACTCTGCTACATACAAACACACACAACTCTGCTACATACAGACAGACAAACACACACAACTCTGCTACACAGACAAACACACACAACTCTGCGACAAACAGACAAACACACACAACTCTGCTACATACAGACAAACACACACAACTCTGCTACATACAGACAAACACACACAACTCTGCTACATACAGACAAACACACACAACTCTGCTACATACAGACAAACACTCACAACTCTGCTACATACAGACAGACAAACACACACAACTCTGCTACACAGACAAACACACACAACTCTGCTACACAGACAAACACACACAACTCTGCTACAAACAGACAAACACACACAACTCTGCTACATACAAACACACACACCTCTGCTACATACAGACAAACACACACAACTCTGCTACATACAGACAAACACACACAACTCTGCTACATACAGACAAACACACACAACTCTGCAACATACAGACAGACAAACACACACAACTCTGCTACATACAGACAGACAAACACACACAACTCTGCTACATACAGACAAACACACACAACTCTGCTACATACAGACAGACAAACACAACTCTGCTACATACAGACAAACACACAACTCTGCTACATACAAAACACATACAACTCTGCTACATACAGACAAACACACACAACTCTGCTACATACAGACAAACACACACAATTCTGCTACATACAGACAAACACACACAACTCTGCTACATACAGACAAACACACACAACTCTGCTACATACAAACACACACAAGTCTGCTACATACAGACAAACACACACAACTCTGCTACATACAGACAGACAAACACAACTCTGCTACATACAGACAAACACACAACTCTGCTACATACAAACACATACAACTCTGCTACATACAGACAAACACACACAACTCTGCTACATACAGACAAACACACACAACTCTGCTACATACAGACAAACACACACAACTCTGCTACATACAGACAAACACACACAACTCTGCTACATACAGACAAACACACACAACTCTGCTACATACAGACAAACACACACAACTCTGCTACATACAGACAAACACACACAACTCTGCTACATACAGACAGACAAACACAACTCTGCTACATACAGACAAACACACAACTCTGCTACATACAAACACATACAACTCTGCTACATACAGACAAACACAAACAACTCTGCTGCTCTGTGGGGCCCGCACCCGCGGCTCGGCGGGGACAGCACCCGCGGCTCGGCGGGGACAGCACCCGCGGCTCGGCGGGGCCCGCACCCGCGGCTCGGCGGGGACAGCACCCGCGGCTCGGCGGGGACAGCACCCGCGGCAGCACCCGCGGCATCGGCAGGGACGGGGGGGATTGGCAGGGCATACATCTGGGGGGTTAGAAGCAGCTCACCAGGGCCCATAATGGGGAGGCGGGGAGGGCACTTACCCGATTAGGTCACGGTGGAGAGGGGGCCCACACAGCGCCGGACAGAAGCTCGCCTCCTTCATCTGTGGGACTGAGAAGGCGGTAGCTCCGCCCACAGATGAAATTCAAACCAGGATGTCTGCGCGCCTTAAAGTGACGGCGCGCAGATTGCTGCCGAGGACTGCGGTCCCCGGAACTCGGCCGGGGGCAGCAGAACTGTAAAGGCGAGTGGGCCCTGGCCAAGAGACAGGAGAACTGACGAGGCCGAGTGGTCCCCCCCGGCTCTCCAGGGCCCCGGCATTTGCCCGGGTTTGCCGGGTGCTGACGCCGGCCCTGCTCGAGGGTCTCCTGATCCGGGGGCTAGGGGCCACACTCAAATGTGAAGGGGGGTATTTACAGGGGAGTTATAGTTCGTGACGCCACCCGTGGTATACGGTAATTAAGGTATACCCCCTCTGCCGTTGGGAGTACCGTTGGGGGTGATGGAGTGGGGCAGCAAGGTGTCGTGGCCCTCCACGGGTAGGGGTAGGCCCCGGGACTCTGTGGGATGCAGGGGTCACTCAGGTACTCACTCAGTCATTAAGCAGATGCTGACCGCTCGTCCAGGTCCCGTCCCCTGCAGTACTGCCTGGTGATCCGTGATCTGCCTCCTGTCACAAAGTGTAGATTCTTCGTAGTGGCATAGCAGTTTGGAACTTGCCGGGTCCCGCTCCCCACTGTGGCTAAGTGAGGGATCCTGCTCTCAGGGCTGACACTCGGGATTTCAGTGGGCCGCTTATGGAAAGCCTTATCCCCCTCGTTGCACTAGTGCCCTGATTCTGGAGCTTGTGGGAACAGTCCATAAAGGCCCTATTCTCCGCACGTTAATTGCCGGGTTGCCTGAAGCTTCCCCCCGACCTAGGGTCCGTGTACCCCGCCGTACCTTCGGAAACCAGACCGGTGATAGTGCCAGGCTGCTGACCGTCCTCCTTGACAGGTCCCAGGCACCTAGCCTCAATTACCTGCGACCGGGGGTATGACTCCTCTAAGCCCAGACCATCGTCTGCAACCTAGTCAGCTTCACCTTGGGAGTCACTACCACCCAGCTCCTCACTCACTGGGAGCTACTTCTCTTCTTTCTAACACCTTCCACCTTCCCTGCCTGACCGGTAGGTGGGTGGCCCTATTCCACTTAAGCCGACCACTTGGTGTGTCTGGAAGGTGTGGTGCAGGGTGTAGCTAGGATTTGATTTGCTGTTGGAGGCAGTACTGCAAGATGAGGACCCAGAACCATGAGGGATTTGGAATACTGCACGGGGAGGGCAGTTTGTGTAGTACCCTGTGACGATCTGAATAGTCCAGGGGCGTCACATTCCCCCTTGGTTAAATGTAGCTCGTCCCCGAGCTACAGGACATCCAGAGGTTTATTTTGTAACTGGAAAAAGCAAAAAGAAATAACATTTTTATTAAGAGGTTCACATCCCTCACAGAGGAGGCACATTACTTAAACGTTGCATCAACTCTTAGGGGTACTTTGCACATTGCGACATCGCTACTGCGATATCGTCGGGGTCAAATCGAAAGTGATGCACATCCGGCGCCGGTAACGACGTCGCAACATGTAAAGCCTAGGAGAGAAGATGATCGAGCGTGAAACAGTCAAAAATCGGTGATCTGTGTCACTTCGTTCATTTTCATAATGTCGGTGCGTCCGCAGGTACGATGTTGTTTGTCGCTCCTGCGGCAACACACATCGCTGTGTGTGAAGCCTCAGGACCGACAAACATCTCCTTACCTGCGCCTGCCGTCCACTGGCAATGCGGAAGGGAGAAGGTGGGCGGGATGTTTACATCCCGCTCATCTCCGCATCTCCGCTTCTATTGGCCGGCCGCTTAGTGACGTTGCGGTGACGTTGCTGTGACGCCGAACGCACTGCCTCCTTGAAGGAGGGATTCTTCGGCAGTCACAGCGACGTCGCCCAGCAGGTATGTGCGTGTGAAGCTGCCGTAGCGATAATGTTCGCTGCAGCAGCTTGCACTACATATCGCATGTGCAACGGGGGCGGGGGCTATCGCGCTCGGCATCGCTATCATTGGCTAGTGATGTCACAGTGTGCAAAGTACCCCTTAGAGATCATCTTTAATAAATAACAGTGGAATGCTACCAGTTTCATTGGTAGTGGAGGCTCAACCTCCTCCGTTGCAGCCTCTTCCTGTGACAGTCCAGTCCCATGTCCCGGATCCCATTAACCTGCCACCTAAACAACCTGAACCCCACTGGTTCCTACTTAGTTCCGTGACAGGTTAAAGTCCCGGATTTAAAAAGGATGACTCTGGTAACAGTCCTGAGCAACCTAGTAGCCGTTGCCCATTTGCGCCAACCCCCACCAGGGGCCTACTGGTGCCGTCTACCAGCACCGCACCTTCCAAGGCTCTGATGGTCTTTTTCCTATAACATAGGGTGGAAAAAGGTTCAACAAGGATGGCACAGTCTATTTGTAGCACAACTTTCCTGTCGCCTTCCATCAGGGACCCTTCAGCCGATCCCCAACAGCCTCCTCCATTTGGAACACTGGAAAACGTTTAACAAAGGTGACAGTTCACACAAAACATTTTAGAAACTTGCAGGTTCCGGTCCCTTTAACGTCGGGCACCTCCTGGACACACTCTAGCAAAGTGCCCTGGTAAACCACAACGACGGCATATGGGCACCATCACATCCATGGTAGTGACTGGGATTTCATCATCTGAGGTGGACTCCTCTTCCACTTCCATCATCTCTAATTCATGTACTGCCCGTGACAACAGGGACATCCGATAGCCGTTTCCTCCAAAGCGTGGCACCTAGGCAGCCTCCAGGGTGCTGTAACCTGAATCTTCTTCTTCCATTTCTGAGTCTACGATCACCGGGACAATTTGATCAGGAGTTACGGTCTGGTGGTCTTCATCAGGGGTTGAGGAATCTGCTGCCAGTGTTGCGGGCAGCACCTTGGGGTCAGCTGTGGTCAGGGGTGAAGGCGACAGGGCGATGGCGGTGGCCAAGGGCAGACCGGACTCCGCTGCCGGGTTGGCCGTGTCAACCGGAGCTGGGTTTCTGCTTACCTGCTCATCACATGCATGGCTTCTCTCTCTTGGGACCGCACCGCCGCGGCCGCCCTCCGCATCTCGATCCAGGCAGTTGTACTGGGAGCAGCATCCTCAGCTGAACAGTCGTGCTTCTCTGACATCTTGCCTTTGTGGTGCCCAGGAACGTTATGGCAGAGTCCTGGTGTTCCTGCTTCTCTTCCACGGTTACATGCCATCACGCCCCCTCGGTTTTCGCCAGCCACTCACTGCTGCGCTGGGGCCTTCTGGGAACTTCCGGTTCCGGGCATATTCCAGGACAAAGGGCGGGGCTTCGGCTTCGCGCGCTTTTGGTCGAGAAGACGGCGTTTTGGTGCCAAGGATGGCGGAAAATGGCGGAAACGGGACTTTGACACGCAGTTTTCGGATTCTAAGGCGCACGTCAGGTAAGTGGGTCCTGTTCGTATCCTGTTCATGACGCCAGAAATTTGAGGTGTGCCGCCCCGGCAGCAGATCAAACCGCTCGGATCCGTGGGGGGTTGGTTACTCGTGGCTCAAGCGTCTCCAGATCCCCGGGGGCTAGGGGCCACACTCAAATGTGAAGGGGGGTATTTACAGGAGACTTATAGTTTGTGATGCCACCCGTGATGTACGGTAATTAAGGGATACCGCTGCTGCCGGTACCCAGGGTGATGGAGTGTGGCAGCAAGGTGTCGTGGCCCTCCATGGGTAGGAGTAGGCCCTGGGACTCTGTGGGATGCCATGGGATTGAGGGGTCACTCAGGTACTCACTCAGTCATTAAGCAGACGCTGACAACCGGGTAAACCAAGTCTCTGACTGCCACAGCCGCTTGAGAGGAGCTCGTCCAGGTCCCGTCCCCTGCAGTACTGGCTGGTGATCCGTGACCTGCCTCCTGGCACAAAGTGTAGATTCTTCGTAGTGGCCCAGCAGTTTGGAACTTGCCGAGCCCTGCTCCCCACTGTGGCTAAGTGAGGGAGCCTGCTCTCAGGGCTCACGCTTGGGATTTCAGTGGGCTGCTTGTGGAAATCCTTATCCCCTCATTGCGCTAGTGCCCCAATTCTGGAGCTGGTGGGAACAGTCCATAAAGGCCCTATTCTCCGCACGTTAATTGCCGGGTTGCCTGAAGCTTCTCCCCGACCTAGGGTCCGTGTAGCCCGCCGTACCTTAGGTCCCGGACCGGTGATAGTGCCAAGCTGCTGACCCTCCTCCTTGACAGGTCCCAGGCACCTAGCCTCCATCCCCTGTGACCGGGGGTCTTACTCCTCTAGGCCCAGACCACTGTCTGCAACCTAGTCAGCTTCCCCTTGGGAGCCACTACTCCCAGCTCCTCACTCACTGGGAGCTACTTCTCTTCTTTATAACACCTTCCACCTCCCCTGCCTGACCCCTAGGTGGGTGGCCCTATTCCTCTTAAGCCAACCACTGGTGTGTCTGGTGGGTGTGGTGCAGGGTGTAGCTAGGATTTGATTTGCTGTTGGAGGCAGTACTGCAAGATGAGGACCCAGAACCATGAGGGATTTGGAATACTGCACGGGGAGGGCAGTTTGCACAGTACCCTGTGACGACCTGAATAGACCAGGGGCGTCTCATATATAGAGGGGCATGGCTCACCCTTTTTCAGTGGTGCATTTTGTCTAATGCCCTGCCTTCGCTATGAGTAGCTCGGTTGTGTCTGACAGCTGAATCCCTGTTTCCACAGCTGCATGATGTAGTGAAATTTTAGACCGTCATTGCATAGTAGAAAACGGACTGTCTGGAGATTTATTGTCTATGGGCGGTCCATCACATCAAAACAAAACAGTCCATAACATTTCCCCATCATTTTCTTGACTCCCACAGCCCTTGGCACGGCCTTCCCTAGAATGGGAGCATTGTCTGAAAACAAACCTTATTTCAAAGGCATTCTCTCCGGTGTTGCACAATCAGACTTTTCAGTCAGCCCCTACCATGGACGGTTTTTATGAAGTGAAGGCTTCTTTTTCCATTCTAGCACCTGCTCCCTTTTCCAGGTTCTTCACACATCATGATAAAGGAAAGACATTTTTTCCCAAAAAAACTGTAATGTCACTCACGGAGTAGAGTGAGAAACTAGTCACTATGCGTGTGGGGCAGAGTAGCAACCTAGACGGCTCGGTGAGCAAGCATGCTGCAATAGCAGAGGGGAAGTCAGACAAGCCGAGGTCAGTGCCGAGAGAACGCAACTATACACAGGGAGAAGACAAAAGTGGGGTCAGAAGTCAGGCCAAGGTCTGGTAACCAGAAGAGCACATAAGGGACAAAAGGGACAGGCAAGGAGGTAGTCAGGAGGAGGTCAGAGGTCAGGAGCCAGATGGTAGGCAGGGTCAGAGAATGAGACAAAGCAGAGTCAGAAAACTTTCCAGGGTCAAGTACCAAGATCAATCCACCAAGCAGCCAGGAGCATGGCACTTACACTTGACAATAATCACGTACTACGAATGGTGATGATCCAGTTGACACCGCTCCTTAATGAAGCCCAGCAATTACCCAGCATGCGTTGCAGGAGAGCAAGCCCCTCCCACCAACCAGAGAGCGACTCAGAGAAGAGAAACTGCCCGTTGCAGTGTCACAGAAGAGAAACCGGAAACACTGGCCGGACGCTCAATGCAGCACACAGGCAGACACCGGGTCCTTCAGGAAGGTGAAACAGAAACTCGCAATACGGGCACTGCACCACCTGTCAGGTCTGTTACAAAAACACAATTTAAAGACTTTTTTTTTAACAACAAACCACAATTTTTTTTAGAAATACTTCAATTTAGTACCTGCCCTGCTACAATGTATGTAAACCATAAAAATAACCAAGGAGAATGAATGTGGAAATATAGACTGCACAGCAATGTATGAAGTTGGTTTGGACCATGCACTTTTGTTTTTTCTTTAGTCTGGTTCTAATGGTGAATCTTTTTATATCATGATAACCTCATCACTCATTATGGAGCGTGTCTGTATGTATATATACAGTAAAACTGACTGATACAGGGAAACAGGAGTGGAGGAGGAAAACATCTGGCATGTTTCCCAGAAAAGCAGTTATTTCAGAGAACACTTAGAGGGCTACACATTCCATGTACATCATTAACCATAGACATTTGAGAGTTGACGCGACCTTTTAGTACATAAAATAGTTACGTCGTTACTACTGTTGAAAAAATTGCTGAAATCAGAAAGCGCAATGGGTCCTATGTGGGTATTGCAGGTCAAGGCGATGTTCTATGTGCTCACCGCAGGGTGATATAGACAAGCATGTGAATGAAGGCTGCTGCAGTTCCACGTGCTCCACGAGCCTAGCAAATCGGTGGAAAGGAAAGAATGACAAAATATCATTAAAGATAGGAAAACCCAAAAAATATGTAGTTACTGGAAACACAATTGTGTCAGGGGTCGGGAAAAGAGTTATGGAAGGAAAGAAAAAATGGACACACCAGGCGTTATGATGTTTCTACAGGATTCCGAGCTCACATGGAGTGGTAGTGACAAGGGATTGAAAGTGTAAAGAAGCTGTGAGCCACCAGGGAATATGTGGCCAATACCGTGCATTTTTCAAATGCAACGTTTTTAAAGTTCCTTGCTATCCACTCCCCTTTTCACAGATAGCATTTGAAAACTGCACAGTGTTGGCAACATATTCCCTGGTGGATCACAGCTTCTCTTTACTTTCAATCTATTCTCATTACAATGCCTTATTAGTTCAGACCCATGTAGAAACAAATTAAAAAAACTTTCTATTTCCTCCATTTTATCTCGTTTTCAACATCATAACACCTGGAGTATCCATTTTTTCTCCTGAGCCATGACACAATTGTACTTCCAATAACTATTTGTTTTTTGGAATTTTTCCTCATTTTTAATGATTTTTCTTCTCCCTTTGTTCTTTTATTCTCTTAATCAACTCTATTGAGCCCTAAATATCTGTTCCAGGTGCATATTATTCTTGGAGCTCATTACAGTTCTAGCAGCCTTTTTTTTTTTTTTTTAACTGAACTAATATTTATACCTATCATTGTCAATATGTATTTTATGTTTGGCTTAAGTCCTGATGAAGAAGTCAGAGAAATGCGCAGACTGCATGAACGGCCAATTTTATAACTGCACGACTCAATCCTTTTTTGAAGGCAGCAAAGGATTATACACGTTTTTTCTTTCTACCAATTTATGGTTGAAAAAAGATGGTTGGAAAAATAGTTGGTACCATGTTTCCCAAAAATAAGCCCTACCTCAAAAATAAGCCGTAGCAGGAGTTTTCAATATTTTCGGAGTAAGGCTTAAATATACAGTGCCTACAAGTAGTCTTCAACCCCCTGCAGATTTAGCAGGTTTGATAAGATGCAAATAAGTTAGAGCCTGCAAACTTCAAACAAGAGCAGGATTTATTAACAGATGCATAAATCTTACAAACCAACAAGTTATGTTGCTCAGTTAAATTTTAATACATTTTCAACATAAAAGTGTGGGTCAATTATTATTCAACCCCTAGGTTTAATATTTTGTGGAATAACCCTTGTTTGCAATTACAGCTAATAATCGTCTTTTATAAGACCTGATCAGGCCGGCACAGGTCTCTGGAGTTATCTTGGCCCACTCCTCCATGCAGATCTTCTCCAAGTTATCTAGGTTCTTTGGGTGTCTCATGTGGACTTTAATCTTGAGCTCCTTGCACAAGTATTCAATTGGGTTAAGGTCAGGAGACTGACTAGGCCACTGCAACACCTTGATTTTTCCCTCTTGAACCAGGCCTTGGTTTTCTTGGCTGTGTGCTTTGGGTCATTGTCTTGTTGGAAGATGAAATGACGACCCATCTTAAGATCCTTGATGGAGGAGCGGAGGTCCTTGGCCAAAATCTCCAGGTAGGCCGTGCTATCCATCTTCCCATGGATGCGGACCAGATGGCCAGGCCCCTTGGCTGAGAAACAGCCCCACAGCATGATGCTGCCACCACCATGCTTGACTGTAGGGATGGTATTCTTGGGGTCGTATGCAGTGCCATCCAGTCTCCAAACGTCACGTGTGTGGTTGGCACCAAAGATCTCGATCTTGGTCTCATCAGACCAGAGAACCTTGAACCAGTCTGTCTCAGAGTCCTCCAAGTGATCATGAGCAAACTGTAGACGAGCCTTGACATGATGCTTTGAAAGTAAAGGTACCTTTGTCTTTCCCATGTTGACCAAGTATGAGTGCTGTTCACAAGTTTGGGGAGGGTCTTAATTAGTCAGAAAAGGCTGGAAAAAGAGATAATTAATCCAAACATGTGAAGCTCATTGTTCTTTGTGCCTGAAATACTTCTTAATACTTTAGGGGAACCAAACAGAATTCTGGTGGATTGAGGGGTTGAATAATAAATGACCCTCTGAATAAACTTTTCCCAATTTAAAAAAAAAATAAAAAAAGAAATAACATTCTTTTTTGCTGCAGTGCATTTCACACTTCCAGGCTGATCTACAGTCCAAATGTCACAATGCCAAGTTAATTCCGAATGTGTAAACCTGCTAAATCTGGAGGGGGTTGAATACTACTTGTAGGCACTGTAAGCCCTACCCAGAAAATAAGCCCTAGTCACTTTTCAATAATGAAGTGTCTATGCAGATAAAAAATGAAAGAATATGATGAATACAGATACCGAACGGGAGGACCTGCAATGGAACACCCACCCAAACACATCAGATCGCACACCCACACACATCAGATCGCACACATACAATCACACAACAGATCGCACCCCACACACACTCACCACATCCAGTGATATCGATTGCTTATGGCTGGCATAAGGACCTGGGACGCAGTACAGTGGAGTGTGAGGACCTGAAGGTGGAATGCATGGAGGACCCGGCGGTGGAACGCATCGATCAAGGGGTGACATTGGTCAAGGGGTGGAGGCTGTGCGGCGACCAGGAGCTTGCTGGCTGTTTAACGAAGGGCACTGCCGTTTTTACAGCTTATGAAAGTACAAGCATGAGTGGTCCTTGTGTGGCAGACAGCATGCAGCAGTCAAATGCCCGAAACCAGGTAAGCAGAATTGGGCTGGAGGCCCCCCTGACGGAAATACCCTGGTGAAGGTGACAGAGATGGAGCCCTAGTTAGACTAATACCCTAACAAGTTAGCGGCTGCGACCTTGTGAGTGGGTTTTATCTATGGGTTTTTCATCCCCTTTTTTTTTCTAGTTTTCCTAGTTTTGCACGGAACTTGAAGTCTGCTGCTGAAAACCCCCAGGTGGTTAGAGAAAAGATTGAAAAGGAGGTTTCTTTGGGTAGGATGGTTGGTCTGTTTATGTCCCTCCCTTTTTCAAATTTGCGAATATCACCCATAGGTATTGTGCTGAAGAAGGAACCCAACAAGCCAACAAGTATCGCATAATTCATCATTTGTCATTTCCAAAAGGGTCATTGGTGAATGATGGGATATCCAAGGAACAAGTTTTGGTACCGTATGTGTCACTTGATAGGGCGGTTGTCTTGCTTTGGGAGGCTGGCGTTGGTGCATTTATGGCTAAGTTGGCTATTGAGGCAGCATTTGGTTACTCCCTGTTCACCCTGATTTCTATCACCTGTTAGAGTGCTGCTTAGGAGACTTATTTCATTATGATACGTTCTTGCCAATGGGTTGCTCCATATCCTGATTTTATTTCGAGTTGTTTAGCTCCTTCCTTGAGTGGGTTACTCATTATGAGACTGGATCTAGAGCAGTCATTCACTACCTGGATGACTTCCTTGTTGTGGCTAATGATAGTGAGAGGTGTCGATTCCTGCTGGAGTCCTTTTGCTTATTGATGTGTCATTTCAGTGTCCTTTTGTCTGCAGAAAAAACTGTTGGTCCGGTTCGATGCTTATCCTTTTTAGGTATTGAGCTGGATTCGGTGGAGATGGTTTTTCGCCTCCCGCCTGATAAATTTTACAGCTATTGGACCTCGTCAATGTTTTTTTGGCAGTTTCAAAGGTAACATTGAAACAGATGCAATCGTTCTTTAGCCTTCTGGTTTTTGCCTGTTTCATAATGCCTATGGGCACGGTTTTTTCTCACCCTCTGTCTTTGGCGATTAGAGGAGTGGTTAGATCTGAGCACTTAATTCATATTACCAGCTCCTTGAAGGCAGACTTGGAGGTATGGTGAACTTTCTGCAAAGCTATAACGGGCGAACATGTTGGCAAGCGGACGAGGTGTCTAATGAGGAGATTGCTCTTTTCACGGAAGCGGCGGGTTCCACTGGGTTTCTGGCTATAATGGGTAAGGAGTGGAGTGCGGGTTGTTGGCCTGTGGAGTGATTTCACAGGGAACTGTGCAAGAACCTTACCTTTTTAGAATTTTTATCTGTCATAGTGACTGTGGAGCTTTGGGGACCTAAGCTCAGGGACAAGAGGGTGTGTTTTTGGTCATTTAACATGTCTGTTGTCCAGGCTGTGAACAACTTGTCTTCTAGTTCACTTCCAGTTTTGTGACTACTGAGGCATTTGGTTCTTCGTTGCTTGCAGCACAATGTGTGGTTTCGTTCCCGGCATATTCCGGGGTCCATAATCGATGTGCTGATGCTCTATCTTGTTTTCGGTGGCAGGAGTTTCATCATTTGATGCCAGAAGTGTGCAGAGAGGGGAAGCCTTGCACCTAGCTGGTGTGGTACCTGGTGAAGAAAGGGTAATGACTTTGGTCAGAGCTTCGGTGGCGGAGTCTACATGAAATTCATATAGTAAGGCGTGGAAGGAATGGTGCGACATGGTGGGTGAGTCTCCCGCGGATTCAGCTGCTGGTCAGCTTAGTCAGTTAGCCGTCGTTTTATTGCTGCGTCTCCGATCGAGGGGGGCCCGATATTTGACGGCTGTCAAGAAGATGCTGGGAATTAGCTGTCATCTTTGCTTGTGGAGCATGGTGGACACATCGAAGGCCTTTGTAGTCCAGCAGGAATTGAAGGGTTGGAAGAGGCAGCATATAAGACGGGAGAGCTGTCGTATGGTGTCGTACGACCTTTTGGGACACTTGACCCTGGCTCTTGAGCTTGAATGCCATGATCTTTTTAAAGCGTCACTTTTTAGTGCGGCTTTTTGTCTTTCTTTTTTTGCCTCAATGCGCGTGGGGGAATTGATGTATGTGTCGAAATCTCGGCTCGGTGAACTTTTGCAAGACGACGTGGCAGTGGGCAATGGGACTGTGCGTATCAGGGTTCGGCAGCTAAAAATGGACCAGTGTGGGTGTGGATCTTGGATGGTACTGCACCAGATTCAGTGGCACACATGCCTGTTGAAGATAGTCACAGATTACATTGCCGAGCGTTCGATGGGTCAGGCGTTCTTAGCCCACATCGATAGGGCTCCATTGTCACGTTTTCAGTTCAACTCGGTTTTTAAGAAGTGTTTAGCGGCGGTGGGTGCTCCTCCTGAGGATTTTGGTACCCATTATTTCAGGATGTGGCGGCTACAGAAGCGTCCAGAGTGGGTTTGTTTATGGGGCAGATAAAGCAGATTGGCAGGTGTAAATCGGATTTTGTTACTAGTTATGTACGTCCTGAACTTCTGATCTGACAGTTTTTCTTCGACAGGTCACCGTCGCCCTAACATCTGGCTCATTGGGCACTCGTATATATTTTGGGCCTCGCAGAGAGCAGCGTGCAAGCCTGGTGGGAAAGAGCTGGGTTTTAGGAATTTCGATGTTTCGTGGAGAGGAATTCAGGGCCTCAACTGGACCCAGGTACTGCCGGAGGCCATGGAGATTAGCAAAGTTTCCCATCCACCAACTATCCTGGTAATACATGAGGGAGGTAACAACCTCTGCTTTCTTAATATGGCAGAATTGATGACCCTTATGCGGGCGGACCTGGAAAGAATCATGGGGTTCTTTGGCAAAGTCATCATAGTATGGTACGAGATAATACCTAGGGTCATGTGGCAGGGTGCTAGGGATGCGGACACCATAGAGTGGGCGCATCGTATGGTCAATCAATTGCCAGCTTTCGTGTTTTGTGCGGTCAAAATCTGGGGTGGTAGTGCGTCATGGACAGCTTGAGGGGGATAATTGGCAGTTGATTGGACCTAAGGGCGTCCACCTTGAAGAGGTAGGTCTGGACATATTTTTGTCGGGCTTGCAGGATGGGGCCGAGCAGGCTCTTCTGTTGTGTTGTGGCAGTCAGGGCTTGGTGTAGGGGTACAACAGCCCCTTCGTGGTGGTAATTCAAACAGCTAAGAGACCGAGGACGCACATGCCCTCTAGGACCTGGAGGGGCAAACTGTTTCGGTTGGAAGAATTTTCAGGTTTTAAGTGGAAATTTAAAAAAAGAAAATTTAAGGAAAGTTAAATAAAAGCTGTGGTTGACCTCGTCTACTAAAAGAGAGCAGTTGTCATGTGTTTTATTCGCGTCGGGGGACACGGGAGGCATGGGCAAGGTGGGATGGTGGATGTCATCAGTCTCATGCATGCTATCGTTTGTTGAAACACTTTTGAAATATTCCAGTAAAGATGTTTTTAACTTTTTAAAACAGTTCCCAGTGTCACTGATTTGTCATGTATTTTTAAGGTCTCCATACCATAATACCACTTGTGGCCCGAAGAGAGATAAGCAGCAAATACCCAGATCGCGCAAACATACTTAGGGTGACCGTAAGAGGCTGTTTAGGGACAACAAAGAAAACCTCACCGCTACCTGTCCCTTACACACCGATAGATTGCAAAGAAGGGGATAGCTTTATTGATGGGTCACCATATGATATCTAAGTTATTCCATATATCAAGAAGTTAGCTAGTGTAAATATTTCAGTCTATCCGGACCTTCGTCACCGCTTGGTGCGATGTGACGTTGTATGTAAGACAAATACCGACGGTGCTGTCAACCATCATACTGTGTAGTGCTCCACATTGGACTGAGCTGTGACAAAGGTCTGGATGGACTGAAAAATTTACACTAGAAAGCTTCTTTATACATGGAACAACTTTGATATCAAATGATGACCCATCAATAAAGTCCCTTTTTTGCAATCTGAGTACCACAGCTTTTTGCATTTTTCAAGAACTTATGGATCCACTGAACTGACAACTGTATTTTATTAATTTAAGTATTCATCCAAATGTAGCTTTGGGCACAGAATCCATACAGTATGTAATTGAAGTCAATGGTATTTGTCCTGTTTCTTTCATAGGATCACGGTAAATACATAATTGCTGAGTGGACTGGAGTGTAAGCTCTTGTGCCAATTATTCAGCAAGTGCAAAATTCTCTTGTGTGGCTACATAAAAAGGAAAGATCTCTGCTGCTGCATGGAATTTTCTACAGTCATTGAAAGCAAAGGGTTCCGTTTCCTCCAAGTGTCTAGGGACCCGCTCAGAATTGGCACAGCTCTGGGCATGGAGCAGATAAAAGTTTCCGGACACCTTGTTTCATGTGTGGTAATGCAGGCTATGATAGCGGTGTGGTTTAACGGCAGAATAACTGTGCATTTATTTAGAAAGGGTTTGGAAGTAAACAGGGTTGTGCGTAGGGATAAGATATTTATTTCACAACACACTCAAAACAGTTTAAGCAAGACGAGAGAGAATCTATAGATTATAGTAATACAGTAGTGCCCCCTATTGGCCATGATAACCAAAATGCACCAGCATTGGTTACAAATTAGCAGTTAACATGCAGTGGAGAAGGGTTTGTAATTGAGCGTAAAGTATTAAGATATCATGAAGAAATCTATCAGAATGTCGTACGCATCGTAACTCATAAATTTAATGATGACACAACAATTCAGCACTGCTCCATCTATGGGTACCGCAAGCAGCGAGGCACTGTGTGTTTGCAATGTGATGACCTTGTGTTTGGAGCAAAATGCTGAGTCACCAACGAAAATTCTTTTCAAAAGAAAACTTCCAAAATATTCCTTAGACACCAGAAGACAAACATGTTCATAAAAGCTATGGTCGGATTTATTATAAGGGGAATTTTTAAGTCTGATTTGCTGGAGTCTGCGCTGCTGACCGTATTTATGCAAAATTGATCAATGTGTTGCACGTTGCTTGATAAATTTGGAGGCTGTTTAAATATAAAACTTCCATACACACACACACATTTTTTACAATAGCTATGGCTGTCTAGCTAAAAGACTTGGTAGCCATATACTTTATGGGTAGTCCTCTAATTTTACATTGATGACCCATCCTTAGGATAGATCATCAATGTCTTATTGGCCAAGGTCAGACACCCCCCAGCTCTTCACAGCTCTAGCGGCAGCAACAGGCAGCGGAAATGCTCAGTTACGGAGCTGCTCCGTCTTCTGATAGTGGGTGCGGGCGGCTACTGCACATCCACCTCTCATTTAAATCAATAGGAGGCGGATTCATCCCCAATAAATCCACTTCCATCAATTTGCGACGTTTATTCCTGGGGATACAGCTAAGTTCTGAGGGGAGAAACAAGGAGAGGGCAGTTCTGTCATTAGATGCAGCCAAGGCCTTTGATAGTATTGAATGGAATTTCTTATGGGTAGATTTGGAGAAATTGGGTCTTGGCTCCAGGTTTATTGGCTGGGTCAAATTGTTATATGCCTCTCCGCGGGCCAGGATTCGAGTTAATCGATGTACCTCCTCGTCTTTTAATCTGGCCAGGTGCACGAGACAGGGCTGTCCTCGCTCTCCATTACTATTTGCAACGGCAATTGAACCATTGTCAGCTATGCTTCGTGCGTCCGTTGGCATAAGGGGGTTTGAGATAGGCGGTCTGGAGCATAAGTTTTCCCTCTATGCGGACGATTTGTTGCTGTATCTCAGGGAGGTGGGGACATCGGTGGGCCAAGTGACCCAGTGCCATTGAAAGCCATGCATGCCCATGCCATCACGTTGCCTCCACCATGTTTTACAGAGGATGTGGTGTGCCTTGGATCATGTGCCGTTCCCTTTCTTCTCCAAACTTTTTTCTTCCCATCATTCTGGTACAGGTTGATCTTGGTCTCATCTGTCCATAGAATACTTTTCCAGAACTGAGCTGGCTTCATGAGGTGTTTTTCAGCAAATTTAACTCTGGCCTGTCTATTTTTGGAATTGATGAATGGTTTGCATCTAGATGTGAACCCTTTGTATTTACTTTCATGGAGTCTTCTCTTTACTGTTGACTTAGAGACAGATACACCTACTTCACTGAGAGTGTTCTGGACTTCAGTTGATGTTGTGAACGGGTTCTTCTTCACCAAAGAAAGTATGCGGCGATCATCCACCACTGTTGTCATCCGTGGACGCCCAGGCCTTTTTGAGTTCCCAAGCTCACCAGTCAATTCCTTTTTTCTCAGAATGTACCCGACTGTTGATTTTGCTACTCCAAGCATGTCTGCTATCTCTCTGATGGATTTTTTCTTTTTTTTCAGCCTCAGGATGTTCTGCTTCACCTCAATTGAGAGTTCCTTAGACCGCATGTTGTCTGGTCACAGCAACAGCTTCCAAATGCAAAACCACACACCTGTAATCAACCCCAGACCTTTTAACTACTTCATTGATTACAGGTTAACGAGGGAGATGCCTTCAGAGTTAATTGCAGCCCTTAGAGTCCCTTGTCCAATTACCTTTGGTCCCTTGAAAAAGAGGAGGCTATGCATTACAGAGCTATGATTCCTAAACACTTTCTCCGATTTGGATGTGAAAACTCTCATATTGCAGCTGGGAGTGTGCACTTTCAGCCCATATTATATATATAATTGTATTTCTGAACATGTTTTTGTAAACAGCTAAAATAACAAAACTTGTGTCACTGTCCAAATATTTCTGGACCTAACTGTATATATATATATATATATATATATATATATATATATATAATGTCATAAAGATGCTGGGTAATCTATACTATTGAGAATATATTGGGAAATAATATGCACTTTGTGACCCATATTGAAATGAGACGTGGACTACGGGTGCATTGTTTATTATGTCATTTGTGTAGTTTTTCTTACTGACTAAAGGATTTACCCCTTTCTGTGATGTTTTTATGGAGGAATTTATTTTATGTGTTGTATAATTCTGCTGTTAAATAAAAATGAACCTGATTTAAAAAAAAAAAAAAATCAATAGGAGGCAGACATGTAGTACCCGGCTGAGCTGCTATCAGTATACAGAGCAGCTCCGGAATTGAGCATTTCTGGCTGGCTGCTGCTGCCGCCGGGACCAAGAACAGCTGATCGGTGGGGATGCGGGGTTATCGGACTCCGGACAATCAGACATTGATGACATATCCTAACGATAGGCCATCAATGTAAAAGTAGTGAACAACTCCTTTAAATACACTGGTCCAACATAGAACAGAGCCCATGTGATACAATGCTCTGGTGTCCAGACATGAGACTTGTGATTGGTGCCAACCTGTGTACCCACCACTCACATAGCAAATCCAGGTAAAAACACAATAGTACCAACTTCACACGCATTAACATTTATTGTGCAGTGCCTACAGTGGAGAGCTTCAACAGCAGATATGGTGTAAAAAGAAAGGCAATTTTTATTTATGGAGCCAGAAGTGGTGATATTTTTAATTGCAGTCCCTCATATATTTTTTTATACCATCATCACCTTAAAGAGTCAGTGGTGTGATGTGTCATGTTAGATAAAGGCATGCAAGCAAAGACATGAAAGGTCCCGCTGCTCTGCTCCCCGGACGCTGCTTCCACAATCTTTTTGATAGTAAACAACATTCAGCTACTATAAACCAATTATCAAATGCTCTCAGAATTCAGGATTCTGAAAATGCCTTTGGGTTCGTACTGTATTAATTAACCTAAGCACATCGCTGTAATAATTATTTTCACTTGGCAAACAAGAGATTAAAATATTTGAAAATATTCCAACAATGTCCGGTGCTAGGAATTAGGGATTCATTAATATTCTCGTTGAATAGAAAATTCCGTACATGACCTTCACCAGTAGGTGAAAAAATACTAGACTTTACAACCACAATTAAATCATATTATATCCGTAGTACCTAGATGGGAGCAGGGTCACAGACCCGAATGGAAGCCAGTCTGTAGTACCTAGATCGGAGACCGATCACAGTGCTCGATGGGAGTCGGTCTGTCACACTCAGAGGGGAGCCAGTCCGGAGTGCCTGCATGGGAGCCAGTCGACAGTGCCCTGATGGGAGCCGGACTTCAGTACCCTCTGAAATTGGATGCGAGCAAGTCCGCAATGCCCGGACGAGACCCAGTCCGCAGAGCCCAGATGGGAGCCGGTCTGCAGTGTCTGGATGGGAGCTGGACCCAGATAGGAGCCGGTCTGCAGTACCTGGATGGGAGCTGGTCCGAAGTACTCAGATGGGAGTCAGTCCGCAGTGCCCGAATGGGAGATGGACCCGGATGGGAGCTTGTCTGCAGTTCCTGGATGGGAGCTAGACCCAGATGGAAGTTGGTCAATAGTACCTGGATGGGAGTCGGTCCATAGTACTTGGATGGAAGCCGGTTTATAGTGGAAACCAGTACATAGTAACTGGATGGGAGCCAGTCTGCTGTACCTGGACTGGGAGCCTATCCACAGTAGAATTGTCGCGGGCGGGGAGGACGCCGCTGCGCTGCGCTCGCTAACGTTCGGGTCCGGCGTTGCTGCGACGGCTGCTCGGTGGCTCGAGCGGTGGGCTGGATGCGGGGACTCGAGCGGCGCTCCTCGCCGGTGAGTGAAAGGGGGTAGTTTGGTTTGGGGATCTGGTCCGTGACGCCACCCACGGGTTGTGGTGAGGTTGGGCACCACCGCTGCTGGAGACGGGGATCCCGGGAGCGATGGTAGGGTGCAGCTAGGATGTCGTCCCCTCCGTGGGTAGGGGTTGGTGGTCCCGGGGCCCGGTGAGGTGACGGGGAGGCAGGGTCGGGAAGGTGCAGGGTCGCTTGGACTGTGCAGCGCGGTGCCGGACGGCACGGTAGTACTCACTCAGCCACAAATGTATGCAAAGTCTCTGGTAAACCAAACGGCTGGATGGACGGTCCCGCAGCCGGCTGCTGTGGCTTCTCCCGGACGGTTGGTGGTGGCTGCCTTTCCCTGCCCCTGTGTGTATGTTCGGTCGCGATGGATTCACACTGGTAACCCGCTCCCCAGCATGTATAAATGCCGGAGGAGCCCTTTTGCCCGCAGGCTCTGGCCCTTGGAACTCTAGCTGTGGCGGTAGCTGTATTTCCTTTTGCTGGTTGGACGGTTGCCTTCAATCGGGTCTTGGTTGTTAGGAAACCCCTGGGGTTCCGGTCACTGACGGATTTGACCTCTAATGGCGGCTCCAAGCCTGGTCGGGGTCCGCAGGCCCTGCCTGTGTGTGCTGGCTTCACTTCGCTCCCCGGTTCGGTACCGGCAGGCCACCGCCCGTCCCCAGTCCTACGGTTCCGCGTTGATCTGCCTCTCCTGCAGACGGCCACCACCGTCTGCCAACCTTGCTCTTAGTGCCCGGGCCACACACCCGGACACGGTCAGATTGCTCCTCCACTCCTACTTCACTCCTCTCGCCTTCACTTCCCTAACTGATCTCTCTTCCTTTTCCCGCCTCCAGGACTGTGAACTCCTCAGTGGGGGGGCCAACTGCCTGGCTCCACCTCACCTGGTGTGGACATCAGCCCCTGGAGGGAGGCAACAAGGATTTTGTGTCTGGCTGATGTGCCAAGTCTCGGGGTGGGGGTATGTGTTGCAGTACCTGTGACGACCTGGCTAGTCCAGGGCGCCACATAATGATGGGAGCTGGTCCGCAGTACATGGATGGAAACCGGTCTGCGGTACAGTGATGGGCGCTGGTCTGCAGTACACGGATGGGAGGTGGTCCTCAGTATACAGATGGGAGTCGGTCTCCTATATCCAAAAGGGAGCCGATCCACAGTATCGAACTGGGAGCTGATATCCAGTACCCAACAGGAGTTGATCTGCAGTACCAGGCAGCAGCTGCTATACATTGAACGGTGCTGAGCGATATAACGCCACTCAATGTTTACCTCCCTCCAGCACTAATAGAGGATTAGTGAAGGTTGAGAGTATCGCACTACCACCAATCTGATATTGAAGACCTATTCTAAGGATAGCTTATCAATATCATGTGACCAGAGAATCCTTTTAACAAAAGGCAAGCAATTTGTAATTAATTTTTAATGATACAGTGAAAGCCGCGCAGCCACACCTTATACTAGCTCTTGCCACACATTGACTGCTATGCAACCCTAGGCTGAAAAGAATATTTTTTTATGCTTTTTTGCCTACTGAGAAAACAAACCTATGACTGTAACACGTGGCCTTACGTATGGCAGCATATTAAACTTACAGATCCTCTTGGCACATTGACAAAATAAAAAGCAGAAAAAACAATGTATCATTATTATTTTATTAAAGAAAATTTATATTATTAAGTTATTTTTTCTATTTTAGGGCAATGTATCAAATTTAATTATTAGTTATGCTTAAAAAAAGAGCTCAATTTCAATACATAAACTACCGTATTTTTCGGATTATAAGACACACTTTTCCTTCCAAAAAGTTTAGAGGAAAATGAGGGGTGCATCTTAAAATCTGAATGTAGCTTATGAGGGGTGGTGGAGAGGGGTCACAGGAGGCAGGGCAATGCTGTGCACTCTGCTGCTCTCTGTGGTGCTGCTCTGTGCGGCAGGCGGCCCTGCTCTGTGCATCGAGCAGCCCTGCTCTGTGCTGCTCTCTGTGGCGCTGCTCTGTGTGGCTCTGTGTGGCAGGCGGCCCTGCTCTCTGCAGTGAGAGGCGCTGCGCTGTGCGGCTCTGAGCGGCAGGCAGTGAGGCTCTGTGTGGCGGGCAGTGAGGCACGGGCCATTCTCAAGATATCAGCAGTAAGGGCTTTCAAATAATGGTGCCGAGTCAGCGCGTGCGCAGATGGAACTCTCGGATTAAGCACTCATCTGCACACACACCGACTCCGGCCACTATTTCTTTGAAGCCCGCACCGCTGACATCTTCAGAATAGCCAGTGCCTCACTTCTTGCAGCAAGCACCAGCACAGAGCAGTGCCGGCTGCCCTAGCACAGAGTAGTGGTGGCTGCCCCAGCATGGAGCAGCGGTGGCTCCCCCAGCACAGAGCAGTGTCGGTTGCCTCAGTACAGCTCTGCAGCCCACAGTGAGTATCTGGGCCCGCCTTTGCACCACCCGCAGCATCGTCATACTCTTGTACCACCCCTGCCTCCTGTGACCCCACTCCACTACCGCTGTCGCCCCACCTTTCCGGTAAGACAACACTGGATTATAAAACGGACCCCATATTTTTTACCTGTTTTATCTCTAAATTTGGGGTGCGTCTTATAATCCGGTGCATCTTATAAAACAGAAAATACGGTATATACACAAAATAAAACATACCAGGCCATGCTCCAAAAAACCCTTATGAGAAAAAATCCTTTCATTGTGTGACAAATATTTACCTCTTCCATTTGCTGACATCTTATAATTACAGTTTATATTTTAGATTTGTGGTTGGCATAGTTGGGAAAACCAAACTGTGAGATCATTACACTGGAATACACCAAGGGCATCTTTCCATAAATACCAGTCAACTTGTTAAGACAATATGATCTTTGCAGTAGATGTTCTGCCCGGTGCCACATCCCCGTATAGCCACTCTCTGCATCTTTCTCCAGATTTCTTATATCGATAGGTTTTACCAGCACACCAGAGGTCATTCCTGTGTGATTTGCCACCAAGACGTTCATTGCAATATCATCACAATTCTGTGTCTGGTCTATCATCTCATGGATTGAGCGCGGCAATTCCTGGAAAAGTCTCAGATAATCTTTATGAAAAAAGGCTGCACCGATGAGTATCATTGAATACTTGTCTCCGCGTCCGGTGTCCGGTGCTTGTAATTCAAAACTGCCATAGCTGAATATTCCTGATGAGGAGGTAACGTGCTTCCTGGGCACAAACCCCACAATCTGACTTGGAAACAGCTGCAAAATAAAAATTACACGACAATTATCGACCTACAAATTATTAGAATTGAAATAACAGATTGATAGAAACCTTGGAAATAAACATTCTCAAAATAAACATCTAAGAAAGCTGAATTTACTCTTCAACTCTGCCTTAAATAAATAATGCAAATGTAAACTAGCTGAGATTACAATTAACAGCTTGAATACTACCACCTATAGGGTAAGACCAGAAGGCAGTTCGAAACTTCGCTCACTTGCAGTCGTCTATAGGCCGCAATATTTTGTTCCATAATTGAGCAGCCATTGGCTACCGTGATAGGCACAGTTTGGGTCAAGCGGTCAACTATACCCCTGCTCTAACCCTTGGATCTCTTTTATAATTGTGTACTTAGATCACCATTTTCCATCAGTATTTGGAAAGGATCCCCTCTTTCGATCCCCTATAACTCTCTCTTTCCTTTCATTCCCCCTATTTTCCCTACACTATCCTTTCTCATATACTAAATATAATTATTATAAAAATCAATAAAAAAATATTTAAATCAGTATTTGGAAATGTTCACATATGGAAATTCACTATTATTATGTTCACTATGTGGTTATATACTGTATATAACATGTTAGAGTGGTCGTCTTATCTTCTTAAATTGGTAAAATTGCAAAATTCTTACAAAGGCAAACAATTTTTGTAATTCACCGCTTATTCCGAAGAATTGAGGAATTTTTAATTCTAAAGTTTACTACTTGCCTAGGTTATCGTTCACCGCTGCAGGCTATCAGGGCCCAGTCTCTTAAGGGTGCTTTACACACTGCGACATTGCTAACGATATTTCGTCGGGGTCACGTCGTTAGTGACACACATCTGGCGCCGTTAGCGACATCGCAGCGCATGACAGCTAGGAGCGACGAGCAACGATCAGAAAAACGGCAAAAATCGTTGATCGTTGCCACGTTGCTCCTTTTCCAAATGTCGTTGCTGTTGCATGCCGCTGGTTGTTCCTCGTTCCTGCTGCATCACACATCGCTATGTGTGACACCGCAGGAATGAGGACCATCTCCTTACTTGCATCCAACGGCAATGAGGAAGGAAGGAGGTGGGCGGCATGTTCCGGCCACTCATCTCCGCCCCATCTCTGCTAATAGGCGTACGCTTATTGACGCCGCTGTGACGTCGCTGTGACGCCGAACGCACCTCCCCCTTGAAGGAGGGATTGTTCAGCGGTCACAGCGACGTCGCTGACCAGGCATGTGCATGTGATGCTGCCGTAGCGATAATGTTCGCTACTGCAGCGATCAACACATGTAGCACGTACGACGGGGGCGGGTGCTATCGCGCACGATATCGCTAGCAATCGCTAGCGATGTTGCAGCGTGTAAAGCACCCTTAAGTCCGTGTGACGGGTGTTAGCGGTGTTGTGCGCCAAGGGCAGCGATTTGCCCGTGACGCACAACTGACGGGGGCGGGTACGCTCGTTAGCGATATCGGTACTGATATTGCAGCGTGTAAAGTACCCTTTAGACTTGGAGCACAGCACTTACAGGCTCTTTGCTATACAGCTTGCAAGTGCTGCACTGCTCTAAAGTGGACAAATTGCTGCATTGGTTCTGTCTCTGCCTCTGCTCGCAGCATGGGAGAGCAGACGGTTTGGCAAGCGGCCTAGCTATGCCACTGGACCAAACTGTCAATCATGAGGAATGTACCACCCCTAGAATCATAAAATCTTAAAGCATAGAGGCTGGTGAGTGGCAGTCTCCTGAAACTAGAAGATGCAATAACCCTATTCTGGCCACTACTCAGAAGTGTCTATAGCTGGAAATCTGATAATCTAAAAATGGTCAGGGCCATTCAGCTCACTGGTTACTGTCTAATTATAGGCTGTAAAATATACAAAGTGCAAACTAATTGGGGTAGTCTTAATTACCTGCCAGATGGAGAAAGCAAAGGAGATGTCATGTGCACTAATAAGTGTGTCATCATCCATCATCAGGACCGCTGTGAAACAGAATTTAAGGCACGATTTTAGTACAAAATTGTATTGTTATTATTAGGGTCTAGTGTTTCAGCAATTGGTCATTTCTCAGTACTGGGCACAAGATGACTTCTACCCATAGAGGTAAATGACCTTGATGTTAGAACGTCTTGCCTTATGGTTACACATAACTCACCCTTGGTCTCTACTTCTGGAAAGTTCTGCAGTCTGTTCCTCATGAGATTGACTGCCTGTTTCTTGAAGATGACAGGCACAGGATGGGGTCCAAAGCTCTCCCATAATTCCTGGGGAGGGTCCTGTCCTACATTATTCCATACCACAACCACGCGGTGAAGCTGCGGCATGGCCTGATAATGGTTTAGCATTTTCAGCAACAGATCAGTCCTGTTGTAGGTTTGCATTATGAGCGTGAAAGAGTCTTGAGGAGAAGAACTGTAGCGAGATATTCGACGTTGGATTAGATCTTCATTTGCAGAGGGAAGAAGAGCAGCAAGTGCGCCAAGGAGGAAGAGGAGGATAAGGAGTAAAGCACAGGACACACGGAGAATCTTCATCCTCAATATCTTTCCCAAAAACCTGCTTAAAAGGACACAAAGGATAATATTGTCATAATTGAATTTTATTTGGTTTATTATGGATATTCTGAAATATCATCTCATATTCTACTAATAGTATGGATTGCAGTGATGACTACACACATAAATCCTAAAAGGATCTGTTAACCCTTGTCTGGTACCATGTGGTCAATTTGACCCATGCAGATTGGTATAACTAATGATTTTTTTTCAATGGTACCAGACAAGGGTTAATATAATCCATCATCAGTGAATGTGAAACTGATCATTTTATAACTTATTCCGATGATCCGGAAAAAAATCCTTGAGGAAGAGACATGGGTAAGTGTAAAGTCTCCACCAGAGTCCACTCCTGCAGCTTCTGCTTCGATCACCAGACGCCGCCATATTCCTGTCGTGGGCGGTGCTGGTGATAGGGGAGGAGTCAGTACTAGTGCCTCTGGTGGCCGCAGGCTCCGCCCATCCACTAAGCTGGGTTTCGCTGGGACCTGCAGTATCACTGGCTGACTGGAGTGGTGTGTAACTTGCAGCTGAAGTTACCACCTTCAGGCACGGCCAATGGAAAGGCACCACACTCTTCTTATTCCTCCTCCTGACTGCTGGTCGCCGCCAGATATAACTTTGCAGTATACTGCTGCATCTCTGGTTCCCACCCTGCTCTTACTATTGATCCCTGTGTTTTTGACCTCTGCCTGCTCTCTAACGACTCTCCTGCCTGCCGTGCTTTGTACTTTGCTGCCATCTCCGGTTTAATCTCAGCCTTATTTCCTGACTACGCTCTTGTCTTGATTGCTGATTTTGTCCCTTTTTGTGCCTCCTGGTTTGACCCTTCCTCACTACCATTCTTCTCTGGATTGCAGCCTTCCATAGGCAGCGATCTCCTGGACCCTGTAGTAATTCCAGATCCCTGTACAGGGGTTAAAGGGTTCTGGGGTTCGGCTTAGGCCGAGGCCACACTAGGATTTGTTCGAGTGCTCGCATGACACTCGGCACATGCTCTCAGCACAGCGGGAGCCGAGTATCATGCGAGTGTCCTGCGACTGTGGTCCGATTGTTCGATCAGACCACAGTTGCGGAGGGGGGGTGGTGCTGAGGAGGTGAGGGCCTGCACTGCATAGGAGAGGGAGGGAATTATCTCCCTATCTCCTCCGTTGCTGGCTGATGCGAGAATCACACTGCTCTTACGTTACACCGGTGTAACGCAAGAGCAATGTGATGTTTCTCTTGCCCCATAGACTTGCATGGGTGCGAGTGGAACAGGATCGCATTCCACTTGCAGCATGGTGCGACTGTTTTCTCGGTCCGATTAGGGCTGAGAAAATAATCGCTCATGGGAGCTGCCCCATAGAGTAATATTGTTCAGACTGGAATGCAATTTTTTTACACCATTTTTTCACTGTTTTTCTCGCTGTGCATCCTAGGCCTTACCTCTAGTCTGTCCATGACAGCCATCTTGAGTGGTCTGTGGTCCTGGCCAGATGTCACAATAAGCTTCAATTAATGATGGTAAAGCTAATCTATGTGCGCGTTTGCATAGCACTCTGCAGCAAAGATCAGAGTTTCTGCTACAGATTACAATTTTTTAATTTTTAAATAATTAAACAAAATCTAAAAGCACATTGGTATACAGTTTTTCTTTTTTGTTTTTACCTCTGACATATACTGCATATACCTTATGAAAAGAGCCTAGTAGAGTTAGTGTTACCATGTACGTTATGACACAGACCCCCCTGGGCACCAATGATCAGCAGAGGTAACTGACAAGCGTCTCCTCATATATAAAAATGAGCGTGATTTGATTATTGACTGGTTCTCTGCCAAGCTTTCATTGGCGGTTGTGCATATAAATGGCAGCTTACTGCGGATATGAGGCTGCCCCCGCAAGGAGGTTTATGACCGAAACGTGCATGTTGGGGTTTTTCTGGGTGCCTCACTCCACAATAAGGTAAAATACTGTTTTTGATTAAGTGTGTTATATAGAGGTTGTTCTATATACATTATACTCATTATCCCTCTCTTTCTTGTTTGCATACTCATGTGGTGGCTGCTATAAATTTACCTTCATAAGTATTCCCTTTATGAACTTTTATGACTACCATACATACGGTGTCTTTATACTTTTTGTCTTTGGGAATTTGAGAGATACCCTGAAAGAAACCCAGGTAGTATATGACCCTTATAATAGTATTTGTTATCCATATATTCTTTTGTGTACCTTTTGGAGTGTGGTCGCCACCTGCTGGCCATCCACTTTATATCACTTTGTATTTTTAATCATGTTGTCAATAAAAATTATTTCATTATTCATTGTTTGTCGTGATACAGAATTCTTTTTATGTTCATCTTATGATCTGTATATGACAGTTTCCATGTGTGATTAGTGGCACAAAAACCTTTTGTGCATGTTGGATGCTCTAATTCCTTTCAGTGTGCCTAGGAGCCTTACAAATGTACTGAACAGAGAACAACAGACATAGAAGTGGTAAGAAGGCATGGCGAAATAGCACGCAAAGTGGTCACTCTAAGGCCGGTTTCAGACGTCCGTGTTTAATCAGGTACCAGTCACACGCATGGTTATGGTCACACGTGTGTCACACGTGTGACATCCATGTTTGCATGCGTGTGACAGGTACCGGAGCAAAACACGAGTCTGTGAAATTATTTTTTTTTCCATATTTACCTGCTTTCTCCATCTCTGCTGCCTCCCGCTCCTGACCGCCACTCATTATATTCATCGATTATTCACCGCACTCAGGAAGCCGAAGCAGCGCAGGACAGCGCCGGGCACAGCACCGCCGAGGACAGCACCGCAGGGACAGGTGAGTATTTACAAAGCACAGCGACATCCAGGAGGTCATCGGAGTTCCCAATGAACTCTGATGACATCCTGATGACCCCTGCGACACCCGCGCTACAGCTTCACGGGTTCATCAGAGTTAATTTGTTCCAGCTTCAAGATTTTACACACACACACACACGTATACACTGAGCACATATACACACATATGTATATACACATAGCAGACACACATGGATACACCGTGCGCATACACACATAGCACACATGCATGTATATACTGAACACGCACACACTCTGCTGTAAACTCACCCAGCGATGCGGTCCTCGGCACTGAAGTCCCCAGCATTTTAATAAAAAGACCCATATTTTCTCCGGTATGTTTTACATTGATGTCACACGGATCACATCATGTGCGATCCGAGTGACATCCGTGCTGCCGGAGATGCCTGCGTGTGTGTGTGCGGGGTCATGAAAGGTCACACGGTCCGTGTGCAAACACGGACGTGTGAGGCACATCATAGAATAACATGGGTACGTGTGACATCCGTGTTAAAAACGGATGTCACACGTACCTTAAACATGGACGTCTGAAACCAGCCTTAGGATGAGTGCCCTAATGATGAGCACCCTAACCAGAGGTCGCTCACTATGGGGAAAAAAATATTGCATAGATGGATGGACGGATGGACTGACAAATGGACAGACAGACGGACTGACTGGAGCAAACATTTTAAGCAGGACCCTTCCGAAAGGTCTATTTTAGTAAATACCGGTATGGAAATCCCCTCTGAAATAACAATGCTGGAGCACCTTTTTCTTAGATTTTGCTCTTCCTTATATTCATCCTGGAGACATCTGAATAAATGAACGAGATGACTATCACCATGTCAATGGAAAAACCCCATTGTCAATGTAGTCTCACATTTCCAGGAGGAATAATAGAGGAATAGCAATGCAAAGTTTAAGAAAACTGACAGCATTTCTAAGCTATGCCTTGTATATAAAGTTAATCATCATATAACCTCTGTTCTTTAAAGCACAGAGCAGTGAGTATGGTCAATCGGCTTGAGGTGTTTTCCAAAGTGGACTAAGAAATGTTTGGACTGTAAGGCACCGACTGGCAGCAGCATTGGTGCTGAGGATGGCAGGGGTGATAAGGACACAGCTGTGTGCTGATGCCATAATAATCAACACATTAAGGCTATGTCCGCACGCTGCGTTCTTGATTTGACAAAAAAACTGCACCCTCTGGCAGACCTTAAAACTGTAAACACTGCGTTTGACAAAGAAGAGTGTTAAAACGCATGCGTTTTCGATGCCTTTTTAATGCGTTTTCAATGCGTTTTTATTTATGCGTTTTTTAAAGTAGAAATAAAGTATGATAGGATAATTGATAGCTAGAAAAAATGGATAGAAAGAATAGATAGAAAGAAATAACAGAATAGCTTGATAAAGGGATAGCTAGCTTGGCCAGCTGTTTTTTTAATTTTTGGGAGGAAAACAATTAAGTGGGGTCCCCCACATTTTTCATATCAAGCACAGGAACAGCACAACCCTCAGATGTCTGCTGTACCTTGGCTGGTTATAAAAATAGAGGGGATCCCATGCTTTTTTTTATTTGATTTATTTTTTATTTTTTTTTGTTAAAATGATGTGGGGTCCCCGTATTTTTCTAAAACCAGCCAAGGTGCAGCAGACAACTGGGGGTAATATTATTAGGGTGGGAAGGCCCATCGTTATTTGGACCTTTCCAGCCAAACAATAGCAGCCGACAGCCGCCCCAAAAGTGGCGCATCTTATGGATTCTGGCGCTGGACTCGGCTCTTCCCATTGCCCTGCTGCGGTGGCAATCGGGGTAATAAGGAGTTAATGGCAGCCCACAGCATTCCCTAAGTCCTAGACTAGTGATGGCAGTCATTAATGAGACCCTATCACTTATCTGTAAGTGAAAGTAAATAAACACGAACACCGAAAAATCTTTTATTTAGAATAAAATACAAAAAACACCCTCTTTCACCACTTTATTAACCCCAACACACCCTGCAGGTCCGAAGTAATCCACAGGAGGTCCCACATTGATTCATCTCTGCTACATCCCTCTCCTATCACAGCGAGCACCATCCGCTGACAGCAAACAGAAACAGAGCCACGCGATGAGAATGAACTCAGGCAGTAGTGTGGGGCCCGCAGCTGTGATGTCAGAGGTTCACCCAAGTTCATTCTCCTGGTGTGACTCTGTCTCTGTGTGGTAGCCTGATTTGCGGTCACAGGTGAAGGACTCCAGCTGTGACCGGAAATCACCTGAGTGATGTCACCGCTGATTGCCCTGCTCACTTCAGTCAATCGGGTGATTTGCTGTCACAGGTGGAGGACCCCAGCTGTGGCCGCGGGTAACCTGAGTGACGTCACCGCTGATACCATGACTCACTTCAGTTGCTGTGTGGAGCTCACAGCGAGCAGTCTTGTTCTATGGCGCTCGCTGTGAGTGTCAGATGTAGCAGTGCTAGAAGCAGTGAGGAATCTCGTGTGGATTACATTGGACCTGGAGGGTTGTGTTGGGGTTAATAAAGTGGTGAAAGAGGGTGGCTTTTTTGTCTTTTATTTCAAATAAAGGATTTTTGGGTGTTTGTTTTAGTTTACTTTCACTTACATAATTAGTGATGAGGGGGTGTCTCATAGATGTCTGTCATAACTAAGCTAGGACTTAGTGGCAGCTATGGGCTGCCATTAACTCCTTATTACCCCAATTGCCACCGCACCAGGGCAATCGGGATGAACCAGGTAAAGTCCCGGGACTGTCGCATCTAATGGATGCGGCAATTCCGGGTGGCTGCTGGCAGATATTTTTAAGCTGGGGGGCTCCCAATAATGTGGGTCTCCCCAGTCTGAGAATACCAGCCCCAGCTGTGAGGCTTTATCTTGGCTGGGTATCAAAATTGAGGGGGACAGCACGTTGTTTTCTTATATTATTTATTTATTTTACTGTACGATATAGACCCGCCCACCGGCGACTGTGATTGGATGCAGTCAGACAGCTGTCACTCAGCCTGTGGGCACGTCTGACTGTAACCAATCATACAATCATAGGCGCCAGTGGGCGGGGGATGCAGTGAATATGAAATGAGCTCAATGAGCGGGTGAAGTGAATATGAAATGAGCGGCCGGCACTTTCAGAAGCAGGAGAGGCTGCGGGAGCAGTGTGACATTGTGCAGCGCCGGTGATCGGTGAGTACGAAGTGAAGAGAGATAGAGAGAAAGAATGGAAAAAGGTTAGTGACCTGCGTTTTTGTTGACAAAAATGCATCCAAAACGCAACCAAAATGCAGTGCAAACGCACAGCTAAACATTTTGGTTGTGTTTTGACATACCTCATTCATTTCAATGGGTGACGTGACCAAAACGCAATGAAGAAGTGACATGCTGCTTTCTTTTAGGCTACGATTTTGACAAATATCATTGAGATGTTCATTAATACAGACCTCTATCCTACATGTGGAGCAGCCAATATATATTTTGTCATAAATGAAATATCGAATTGTATATATTACATTTGCAGAATTGCAATTAATAAATTGTTTGATATAAAAGTGAATAAATTGGTAACATCAGTGAATTGTATGCACTGTGATGCATGTTTGCATGTTTTACATTTGTTCGCCTAACATTTTTAAAAGACCCGATAATTTAATCAAGAGGAATTATTGGCATGTACACCAGAAAAAAAAAACTGAGTGAAATGATATATTTCACAATATGACCAACAAAGTGCATAGCATTTTATCTTCAAAGAATACCAATAGGTATTTATCAATAATATTGCTGATTGAATTAAATTGTAAACTATATTGTAGTTGGTTTAGACATCTGTGTAGGTTGATTTTTTATTATTTGATGTTTGGATATTTAATCAATATTGATTTTTTTTAGTTAACGCTATATTTCTGCCTGTCTTCAATAACCAAGTGGAACAACCTCTATCACGCAATCTGGTAGATGATTTGTCAATTTCAAGTCCTAAAGGCCCCGTTACACTCTACGATTTATCTGACGATATGTCGTCGGGGTCACGGTTTCCGTGACGCACTTCCGTCATCGTTAGCGACGTCATTACGTGCGACACCTACGTGCGACTCCAAACGATAGCAAATAGGTTGAAAATCGTTGATCGTTGACACGTCGTTCAGTTTCAAAATATTGTTCATCGTTTGGAATGCAGCAGACATACTGGTACGTTTGACACCCTGAAAACGACGAACAACATCCACATGGCCGCCATGGTCAAACAATATATCGCTGAACTATTTTGTGTCGCTTGTGCGATCGTTACGAGTGACCGCTAATAAACAACCTATGTGCGATCTCGGAAAATCGTAACTACGATCTGGGCGTGTCACATCGCTATGGAGATCGTCAGATAAATCGTAGCGTGTAACGGGGCTTTAAATCTAAGCGATCATGACTCCGTAAAGTCTGACTAAAGGCCTTAACTTACCATACAACCACCACCGCACCCCATTTCCCAAATCCTTACCTAAAATTAAGACACAAAGACTGCGTGACGTTGGATATAAAAGACCACAGCAGCTCCGTTTATTCAACAACAAAGAATAAATACAATTATAAACAACAATATAATAACATAACTATCCGAAAGGAGCAGAGGTAAATGCAGGTTCCCATTACGCTCAACTGCAACACCAGCTGCATCGCCTGCCCTCAACTTCACCACACCGGCTCAAAGGCACCTAGCTGAGTGTTGCCCAACCAATGTTCCACTGAGACCTTAGCCCAGCATGGACCCATATTTAAACCAACCAGGGGTAACTCATTCCTGCACTGGGTTCCTCCCTCACTCTTTTGTGCAATCCACCACCTTCAAATACCTCCCTCCTATCCGCCTACTGCTTCGACAAAGCAAACTCGCACCAGTCTCTACACATCGACCTCCAAAATCTACATCGACCTCCAAAATCCACATCGACCTCCAAAATCCAAATTAGGGCATGTGGACGGGACAATTCTGGATGCCTGCCAGGAACCGAATAACCCCCTACCCCCACCCCAGAGCCCTGCCCTAAAACTGCCCCCCAACCAATCACAGAGCCCAACAACCCAACTGTTCCTTTAACCCCACCCTCCAGTTTTCCCACACAAAGTGCATCCTCAACTTAGCCCCTTGCTAAACCCAATGGCCTAGCATCCCTCCGCAGTCATGTCGCCCTCCGATGAGCCCCTTTGGGGCAAGCAGTCTGGGCTTTTACTTTACAGTTCCTGACAACTCAAGTAAACTTAACCACCAGAATGGCTTTGGTGACATGCCTAAGATGGCAACTTGATGCTTGCAACATAGTATTACCTGAAAGTGTTTTTGGTATATAGAGCTACAAATTGTATTTTTAGGAACACTCGCAATTGTAAATCCAGGAACGTAATATCAGATTGAACATTGCCATTGAAGCACTAACTTTTCATGGGAAAAAAAATTGAGTCATTACACTGAAACTTTATAGCAATTCATTGCCTATAATACCAATTCTTGATGACACATAATTATTTTTTGATAGAACATATTACTTACAGAACAAAGGAATGTCAATGGGATACAAGTTTTCCCCATCTTTTGCAATTTTATTGATGGCATATTGGGAATATAAATGTTTGTATTCTAACCAGAATCCATTCCTCTCATGTCTTGTGTGGTACGGGAGATACATAGACGATATGCTCTTTATATGGAGTGGTAATGTGTCTGCCATACCCCATTTGATTGCCTATTTAAATTCCAATCATTATACCTTGATAAGTGTAGATCAAGGAAAGGGTTAAACGCTGCGTTGCCACTGAAGAAACTCCCAAGACCAAATAGATAGGAATCATGATCTTTATTTGTCTACGCACTTTAGAGATTAGTCTCCTTCTTCAGGACTTAAAATCACATACATTATGATTTGAAGATAAAATTCTATCTACTTTGTTATGAGAGTGCTGTCATATTGTAGCCAAATAAGCTTTTTCCTTAGGAAATATCACTTTTCCAAGTTTTTTTTTCTGGTGTTCATGCCAATAATTTCTTTTGGTTAAAATTGTAGGGGTTTTTATAAATGTGGGGGGAGAACAAATGTAAAATATGCAGACATGCATCACAGAATACACAATTCACTAATGTTACCAATTGTCAATCTTTTAATATCAAACGTTATATTAATTTAAATTTTTCAATTGTAATATACGGTATGCAGTCAGATGTTCAATTTGTTACAAAATATACATTGGCTGCACCACACGTACAGTAGGTGGAAGGGCCGTATTACTGACCATCTAAATGATATATCTAATACCAGCAATTTAAATCGAAATATCTCTGCCGTAGCCAAACACTTCATTTCTCATCACCACCGACAGGTTTCTTCTTTTTAGGTATTTGGCATAGCTCCACAGCTCCTGACGGCCTCAACTTACGTAGAGAGATTATGTATCACTATTAACCTATTTGTATGAATTTGTGCAATATGGTTTTTTTTTTTCTCATTTTATTAATTCTTTTAATTTGTTTTTTATTTATCATTTATGTTTTCAATTTGTTAATTTTCATAGTTTGTTCTATTTATCTCATTATTCTCACAATATGTTCCTAATTCTCCCTTTCCTATTGCTTAGATGGAATATTTAGGGTTGCTGGGAAAATTTTCCATCAAGATTGGACAAAGAACGTTGGATAGCGTTTGAAACGCGATGTTTTGTTTCCGGTCACCCCACGTCTTACTTTATTGTACTGCCATCCAGGAGCTGGGAACATTTTGCACACCTATGCCCTTATTTTTTGACAACCAGGTGCGACATTTTGTTTGAGCTCATAAAGAGGTTCTAGACATAAAGATCAGGCTCAGGCAGAGGCACAATCTTGTCTTCAGCAGCAACAATAGTAATTCTCTTTATCATTATACAAAAACGAATAATATAATAGTAGTTACATCTGTCCAAAAGGAGCTTAAAGAGTTATTACCATTTTTACAAATGGATCTCGTAGGATAGTGCATGTATATGCAACCAATTGTGCTATTTACTTCTTATTTAAATTTTCAGCTATTTTTTAAATATTAACACTTTCCTAATACAGGTTATGACATACAGGAATAGTACATGTGGAGCACACCAGTGGGACCCTCAACTATCTTGGGTGGTCAGAATTCCCATAGAAATTAATAGGAAGTCAATAACAACTCTACTTAAAACACTGAGTATCAGGACCTGGTTTTCAGTATAGATGAAGGGAACCACCACTACCAAACATTTATAGCATAACCTATTTATATGCCATGAATGTAAGAGATGGGAATACTGCTTAAGAAAAATAGACCTTATCTACTAACGCCGCACAACCCGTGATTTCAGGTGAAATATCACAGTTCACGTATAACATCAAACATAAGGCAAAATCATGGAATCGGACAGCAGATTTTTGCTATGTAAGCTGAAGACAGCATGCTGCAAGGGTTAATATAGAGAATTCAGGGATGCCTGTCTTGTCAAGGTCTTAACTGATGTTTATTTGCTATGTTTGTTTAAAGGGAAATTGTAACCAGGTTTTTGCACCCTATCTGAGAACAGCTCTGTCTAGTGATAGAGACCCTGATTCCAGTGATGTGTCACTTACTGAGCTGTTTACCGTCATTTTAATAAAATCAATGTTTTCTCTGCTGCAGATCTAGCAGTTATACAGAGCTCATGAATATCCTCGACTACTTGCAGTACGCCAAGTAGTTTTTCTAATGACAATCTCCTGCTGATAAAACAGTGATTTTAGCAAAACTACACTAAGCAGCCCAGTAAGGCTGCTTTCACACATCCGGCTTGAGCTCTGCGGCTCAATCCGGCTGTGCAAGCTATGCAACGGATGCGGTGAAAACACCGCATCCTTTGCATAAGTTTTTCCTTTGCGGCCCGTCCGGTTTTTGCCGCTTGCGGCATGCTACTGAGCATGCGCAGTGGCAAAAACCGCATGCGGCGGCCGGATGCGGTTGTTGCCGCATCGCGCCGCATCCGGCCGCCATAGGCATGCATTGAAAAATGCGCCGCATCGGCCGAATGCGGCGCGATGCGGTTTTTTTTTGCCGCACGAAAAAATGTGCCAGGCAACGTTCCATCCGGCCGCCGCATCGGCTAAATCTGCCGCATGCGGCAAAAACCGGATGGAACGCAAGGCCATGCGGCACAATGCGGCACTAATTAAAGTCTATGCAGGAAAATCGCAACCGGCAGCAAAAAAAAACGGTTGCGATTTTCCTGCAAAGTGCCGGAGTGTGCCGCATTGCAGAAACCGGAGGTGTGAAAGCAGCCTAAAGCCCGCTACACACGCTTCAATATATCTCACAATCCGTCGTTGGGGTCAAGTTGTAAGTGACGCACATCCGGCATCGTTTGTGAGGTATCTGCGTGTGACATCTACTTGCGATCAGGATTGAACGCAAAACCGTTGATCGTAAACACATCGTATCATTCTCTAGAATTGAGTGTTTTGTTGCACGAACCTAGTGAATTGTAACGTGTGACATCCCTCATACGATTTTGATGTCTGAGGCTATGTGCGCAGGTGTGCGCTCTGCACCGCAGCTTAAAAAAGGTCTGCTTCAGAGCGCAGCTGAAAAGCTGCGTTCTGAAGCGCCTCACAATGTCTGTCATTCACTAATCTCTGTCAGTCGGTCACTATCTCTGTCCCTCACTCTCTGTCCATGTCAGTCTATCCCCCTCTCTCATATACTCACCGATCCCCGGCGCTGCACGGCGTTCACACTGCTCCGGCGGCTTTTACTGTTTTGAAAAAGCCGGCCGCCCATTAAACAATCTCGTATTCCCTGCTTTCCCCGCCCACCGGCGCCTATGATTGGTTACAGTGAGACACGCCCCCACGCTGAGTGACAGGTGTCACACTGCACCCAATCACAGCAGCCGGTGGGCGTGTCTATACTGTGTAGTGAAATAAATAATTAAATAATTAAAAAAAACGGCGTGCGGTTCCCCCCAATTTTAAAACCAGCCAGATAAAGCCATACGGCTGAAGGCTGGTATTCTCAGGATGGGGAGCTCCACGTTATGGGGAGCCCCCCAGCCTAACAATATCAGCCAACAGCCGCCCAGAATTGCCGCATACATTATATGCGACAGTTCTGGGACTGTACCCGGCTCTTCCCGATTTGCCCTGGTGCGTTGGCAAATCGGGGTAATAAGGAGTTATTGGCAGCCCATAGCTGCCAAAAAGTCCTAGATTAATCATGTCAGGCGTCTATGAGACACCTTCCATGATTAATCTGTAAATTACAGTAAATAAACACACACACCCGAAAAAATCCTTTATTAGAAATAAAAAACACAAACATATACCCTGGTTCACCACTTTAATCAGCCCCAAAAAGCCCTCCATGTCCGGCGTAATCCAGGATGCTCCAGCGTCGCTTCCAGCGCTGCTGCATGGAGGTGACCGGAGCTGCAGCAGACACCGCCGCTCCGGTCACCTCCACGCAGGTAATGAAGACAGCCGCGCGATCAGTTGCTGTCACTGAGGTTACCCGCTGTCACTGGATCCAGCGGTGGATGCAGCGGTGGCCGCGGGTAACCTCAGTGACAGCTCAGCTGATCGCGCTACTCACCGCCGCTCCTATCACCTCCACGCAGCAACTGAGGTGAGTTGCGCGATCACCTGAGCTGTCACTGAGGTTACCCGTGGCCACCGCTGGATCCAGTGACAGCGGGTAACCTCAGTGACAGCAGCTGATCGCGCGGCTGTCTTCATTACCTGCGTGGAGGTGACCGGAGCGGCTGTGTCTGCTGCAGCTCCGGTCACCTCCATGCAGCAGCGCTGGATGCGACGCTGGAGCATCCTGGATTACGCCGGACATGGAGGGCTTTTTGGGGCTGATTAAAGTGGTGAACCAGGGTATATGTTTGTGTTTTTTATTTCTAATAAAGGATTTTTTCATGTGTGTGTGTGTTTATTTACTGTAATTTACAGATTAATCATGGAGGGTGTCTCATAGACGCCTGACATGATTAATCTAGGACTTATTGGCAGCTATGGGCTGCCAATAACTCCTTATTACCCCGATTTGCCAACGCACCAGGGCAAATCGGGAAGAGCCGGGTACAGTCCCAGAACTGTCGCATATAATGTATGCGGCAATTCTGGGCGGCTGTTGGCTGATATTGTTAGGCTGGGGGGCTCCCCATAACGTGGAGCTCCCCATCCTGAGAATACCAGCCTTCAGCCGTATGGCTTTATCTGGCTGGTTTTAAAATTGGGGGGAACCGCACGCCGTTTTTTTTAATTATTTAATTATTTATTTCACTGCACAGTATAGACACGCCCACCGGCTGCTGTGATTGGGTGCAGTGTAACACCTGTCACTCAGCGTGGGGGCGTGTCTCACTGTAACCAATCATAGGCGCCGGTGGGCGGGTAAAGCAGGGAATACGAAATTGTTTAATGGGCGGCCGGCTTTTTCAAAACAGTAAAAGCCGCCGGAGCAGTGTGAACGCCGTGCAGTGCCGGGGATTGGTGAGTATGAGAGAGGGCTGCTAACTTCAGTAACTTAGGGGATTAGTGGTCACCGGTGAGTCCTTCACTGGTGACCGCTAATCAAGGCGCGACACAGACAGAGCCGCAGCATGACCATGAAGTCGGGTGAAGTTCACCCGAGTTCATTCTGACAGTGCGGCTCTGTCTGTGTCTGCTGTCATCTGCCATTCAGCTCTGCTACATGGCTGTCTGTGTCTGCTGTTAGCGGCCATGTAGCAGAGCTGAATGGCAGATGACATAGTAAAAACACATCCCTACACATTACACACGCTTGGCAAGTCAATAAATTAAAAAAAAAAAAAAAAAGGTGCCCAATGCATACGTCACAGAACACATGATCTAAAGGATCGCACACAAAATTGACCAATTTAACATAGACTACTAATGCACGTGTGACAGCAAATGAACGACCAACGTGAAATCTCATAAGATCCCGTATGCAACCTGGGCGTGTCACATCGCAAATGCGATTGTACAACTAATTGCAACGTGTAAAGTGGGCTTAAGGGACACATCACTGGAATCAGGATCTCTGCCACTACATTATGCTGCTCTCAGAGTAGGTGGCAAAAACCTGGTGGCAGATTCCCTTTAAGCAGCAGGGCTTAACATTGCCTGGACTACATTGTACGTGCACAGAAGTCCAGCACACCCCCTTCGCAACTCATTGTCTATGTACAATTTTTATTCAGAGCCTGGTGGGGGCAGGGGAAGCTCTCTCAGGTATGCTGCATGGCTAAATCCTACAACTCTGATTGTGTCAGAATGGCTAAATCCAGTAATCTAAGTGATACACTGTTGGATTCAGAATCTCCATGCCTACATAATACTGCTCTCAGATGAGGTAGCAAAAATCAGCTGACAGATTCCCTTTAAAGCACAGAGAGACCGATAACATACCGTATTTTTCGGACCATAAGACGCACTTTTTTCCCCCCAAATGTTGGGGGAAAGTAGGGGGTGCGTCTTATGGTCTGAATATAGGGCTGCGGCCGGGAATGAAGGTGCTGCGGTGGAGCGGGTCATCGGCGGCACGAGCAGGCTGTAGCAGCCTGTGGTGATCTCGTGGGTCCGCTCATTACATATGCACGCCCATCATCCCGCCCATCATCTCTCAGGGCTGAAGCCAGCGCTGACAGGTGGGCGGAATGATGGGCGGGGGCTGCGCATATTAAACAGCCGGCCGTGATCACCCCTGGCAACTACAGCCTGGAGTGATCATGTGCGGCTGTATTCACTGCCCCCCCGCGCATCATCATCAGCGCGGGGGGCAGTGAATAAGTACGGTACACTCACCCGTCACCGTTCCCCTGTAGCACCGCGATCTCCTCCTGTCTGCTGGCCAGCTGATCTGTGTAGCGAGCGGTAAGCACAACGATGACCTCATCGCTGTGCGCGCCAACAGTCACGCAGGTCAGCTGACCGGCAGACAGCAGGACAAGCGATGCTGCAGGGAACAGTGACGGCTACATACAGATCAGCGGCGCTACTGACAGGGGGAGGAGCGATGCTGCATGGAGCGAGGAAAGGTGAGTAGAAACGTTTATTTCTTTGTGTGATACAGGATACATGCCATATAGCAGGATGGGGCCATATAGCAGGATGGGGCCATATAGCAGGATGGATGAGGGTATATAGCAGGATGGATGGGGTATATAGCAGGATAAGGGCATATAGCAGGATGGCAATATATAGCAGGATGGGGGTATATAGCAGGATAAGGGCATATACCAGGATGGCAGTATATATTAGGATGGGGAGCATATAGCAGGATGGCAGTATATAGCAGGATGGGGGTATATAGCAGGATGCCAGTATATAGCAGGATGCCAGTATATAGCAGGATAAGGGCATATACCAGGATGGGGTACATATACAAGGCAGGGGGATCATTACCAGGATGGGGTACCTTAGCAGAGAATTTGGGGACATTACCCCCATAACAGTGTAGGCAGCAGATCCTCGCCCCATAACAGTGTGTCATGACCACATTTTTTGCTTAAAATGTTAATTTCCTATTTTCCTCCTCTAAAACCAGGGTGCGTCTTATAGTCCGGTGCGTCTTAGGCTATGTGCGCACGTTGCGTACTAGCCCTGCAGAAATTTCTGCAGCGATCTGAAGAGCACACGTGCGCTTCAAATTGCTGCAGAAAATGTCCGTAGAGAAAAAAAAAAAAAGCCGATTCCATGCGCTCTGCCTGCAGGTCCTGCCATAGACAGAGCAGGAGCTGCCGGCAAAGCGCACGGAAGAAGTGACATGTCACTTCTTAGAACGCAGCGCTTCGGGCCCTGCACAATCTTCATAGACTGTGCAGGGGACGCAGGACGCATGCAGTTACGCTGCGCTACAAAGCGCAGCGTAACTGCATGTATTTACGCAACGTGCGCACATAGCCTTATAGTCCAAAAAATACGGTACATTATGTACAGTACACAATACAGTACTAGAAATGGAGAAGTGCGTACCTCATGTCCACCAAAGAGTTCCTCTTGCTGGCGAAGATCTCATTGAGTTCTTACTAGAAAAGAGAAACAGAAATTGGTTATAATATAAATAATATACGGATGTTGTCATTTTCATAGATTGATATTGTCAGATATTGATTGTATAAACAAAGGTTTTTGCAATTTACTAGTAATTAAAATTTGCAGCCATTCTTGAGCTATTAAGACTTTTCTTTGTTTTGTTTACATCCAGTTGCATAGGAGACCGACCCCCGCTGCTGTCTAGCTTGCAAGGTAAAAGTGCGGTGCTGCTGCAAATCTGAGCAGCTTCAAGACAGTGCTGACAAGCTCAAGAGAAGAGAGCTTGTAAGCACTGCTGAAGTTCTGATGTCAAGCAGTCATAGTCGGTCTCAAAGTCAACAAGCTGTAAACAAAAGAAAAAGTGATAATATCTCAAGAGCGGCTAAAAATGTTAAGCATTTACCTGCAAAATTTCTTGTATTTACAAGCACTATCTGATAATATCAATTCATAAAAAAATGGGACTAACCTTTTAAAAGAAGACTAATATGCCAATAATAAATGTATTTTATATTTCTTCGGGTTATAATAAAAAATGTAACAGAAATATTTAAAGTTTTCAAATCAACCCTATGTAGAGCTTTAATCTTCAGTTACATAATGCTAATGTGTGTGCAGGTGCGATACATCATTGTACAGTATGGCCAACAAACAGACCGAAGATCATTAGTCAAAATAGTGTGTGCACTGCCCTCATGTGGTCAGATTAGGAATATATATTTCTATTTTTCACAATAACCTATAAAGAAAAGATTGCTAATATGTATGTACTGTATTTCAATTGGTGCACCTACACCATCACAACCCCATCATGCTTTTCCACTGATGTTTGCCATAACTTTTTTATTTTCCACCAACATAAGCCCTACTACAGTTGCTTTTGCAGGACTCATCATACTTGTGAATTGCATCTTTTAACTTAGCCCTTTCATAGGGACCCTGTCACCAGTTTTTTACCCTATAAGCTGCGGCCACCACCAGTGGGCTCTTATATACAGCATTCTAACATGCTGTATATAAGAGCCCAGGCCGCTGTGTAGAAAATAATAAACACTTTATAATACTCCCCTAAACCGGTCGCTGCGGTGGATGTGGCTCAAATGGGCGTCTTCGTCCTCGGGTGCCGGAGCCTCCTCTTTCGACCATCTTCGTCCTCCATCTGAAGCCGCGGTACATGACGCGTCTATGTCATACACACTCGCCAGTCCCGCCAGGGCTGTGGAGTCGGTAAGCCAAGCCTTCGACTCCGACTCCTCAATTTCTCTTGCACCGACTCCGACTCCGACTCCTACATATATTGCTTATAGTTAGGTGAAAAATTTATTATAGTACATGAACATGTGTATGTGAACATCAGACATTTAATAATTTTTATGATACAATAATCAAGATATTTGGATAGAACATAAAATATATTTATTGGAATACAACTTTAGAACACAAAAAACTAATAAATTGTAAATATGTAATACACTATGTAATATACAGTAGATTACATATATATCTTGTGTGTGTGTATATATACATATACATATAAATATATATATATATATATATTACATATTGTATTACATATTTACAATTTATTAGTTTTTTGTGTTCTAAAGTTGTATTCCAATAAATATTTTATGTTCTATCCAAATATCTTGATTATTGTATCATAAAAATAATTAAATGTCTAATGTTCACATTGTACTACAATAAATTTTTCACTTAAATATAAGCATTATACTAAATATTATTTAGTAAAATATTCAGCACATTCTGCATTGCACTACTGTCCCCAATTTATTAGATATTTTAGGAGTCGGAGTCGGTGCATTTTATACCGACTCCGACTCCACCAAAATGAGCTCCGACTCCGACTCCACAGCCCTGAGTCCCGCGGAGGCGCACTACAATACTTTGATCTGCCCTGCTCAGGACCTGAATGCCGGCAATTCTGTATGACGTTGGACGCGTCGTGCACTGCGGCTTCAGAAGAACAACAGAGGCGGCGACAAAGATGGCCGAAAGAGGCGGCGCCGACACCGAAGGACAAAGACGCCCATCACCCACATGCACCGCAGCGACTGGTTTAGATGAGTATTATAAAGTGTTTTTTATGTTATGCCACCGGCCTGGGCTCTTATATACAGCATGTTAGAATACTGTATATAAGAGCCCACTGGTGGTGGCCGCAGGTTATAGGGCAGGTTCCCTTTAATGTGCTGGAAAAAATAGGAAAAGAAAATAAAAAATGCAATTCTGAATTAGCATTTTAAAGCATTCACTGAATGGTAAAAATGTCCTGGTCGCTATATTCAGGTCAATAGGATTACCGCAATTCCTAATTAATATAGCTTTTTCTTGTTTTACCGTTTATGGTGTTTGGGGAGGCAAGGTAAAAGAATAATTGTGGCAATTGTGGCATATTTTTTCCTTAGCATGTGAGCTCTCCCCTGTGGGTATACTAGCTAATGAATATGCAGCGACGTCGCACATACCTCACTGGGCATGATCAGGAGTCCCCAGTCATGTGCACTATTCCTCACTGTATATCAGTTTAGTGCGCATGACCAGAAGTCTTGGTGACTCCAGATCATGCGCACTGTGCATCCATCCTCCACCGGCCGCCATCAAGAGTGAGGTATGCACAGCATGACTGCGCATTCATTAGCATGTTAGTACACCCCCAGGGATGTGCTAACATGCTATGTGGGCCGACTAGCCAAGGGAAGTAACGCCCTTGCGACTAGCCCCCTCGCTCATTAGCATATAATAAATGATCTTTAGAAATACTTTTTATAAAGATCTCTTTATCTATGCTACCATATGCAGGGACGGTTAGGCAGGGATTAGCAATATGTACAGAACTGCTCGTGGTTCTGGCTGCATATTGGATCTGACAGGTTCCCTTTAAGGTGATTGTTTTATATATTTTTTAAACTACTAGTTTTTATATATTTATTTATTAGCACACCCTTCCCTCTCCCTCTAAGGGTCTTGAATTTGTAATCACCACTTTTTAATGACAAATACAGCAACTCATGGCATCCTCAGGGACCCCCCTGACTGCACAGTGTAAGGCCTCTGTCACACGCACGTGAAAAAAAAGAACCATTTTTTCACGTACGTGTTAAAGGGGTGGTTTGCTCCCCGTGTGCCGTGTTTGTGGCACATTCGTGTTCTCCGTGTGTTATACGTAATAACACACGGAGAACGGGAAGTCCTGTCTTACCTGCTTCTTCCGGAGCTGTCTGTGGTGCTGAATGACAGTGTCCGGCACAGGCCACATCCCGCTGACGCTACTTCCAGCCCCCAGTGAAGAAGATGCGCTGTTCAAATTCACTGGGGGGAGAATGCAGGTGACAGCCGCGGCAGAGACTGCAAAACTGGTGGAGGTGAGTATGTGTGTTTTTTATTTTTACAATGACACGTGTGTTTCTCCGGTGCGTGTCACATGGGACCGCATCCACACTACATCCATGTGGTACGGGTGCAGGCTGTGTGACACCCATGCTTCCAGAGAAAAACGGACATGTCGGCGTGAGAAATATACGGACACACGTAAGTACGGAACGGACACACGTTTCATTCCTAAATACTTACGTGTGTCCAAACCATTAGGAATACCTAGTTCGACGTGTGTACGTGTCTCCGGTACGTGAGAAAACTGCCAAACACGTACCGGAGGCACGAACGTGTGACAGAGGCCTAAGGGGTTGAACAGCAGTGACTGTAGATTAATACAGCCGACACCCACAGCACAAGGAGCTAGTCCTGAAAAGAGCGATCCTTTATTTTAGCGATCGGTCGAGGTTACAGCACCAGGACTCCCCACCGATCCAAACTGCCGACATGTTTTTATGTCAATGAGATTACAATAAAGCGACAGTTACAGGTCCGTACTTTGCATTTTTCTCTCTAAGTATGACTTCTGCTTTTGAATGAAAACCCACCTGTTCAGAAATGCCTACAATCTACAATGAACTCACTGCCGCCCGACCACCGTGCGGAGCTGCCGCCCGACCACCGTGCGGAGCTGCCGCCCGACCACCGTGCGGAGCTGCCGCCCGACCACCGTGCGGAGCTGCCGCCCGACCACCGTGCGGAGCTGCCGCCCGACCACCGTGCGGAGCTGCCGCCCAATCTACACCCCACCTACTGTCTCCTCCCCATAATCCTATAGAATGTAAGCCCGCAAGGGTAGGGCCCTCTTCCCGCTGCACTAGTCTGTCTACTGTAACTTGTATATGTATTTTGTATGTAACCCCCTTCTCATGTACAGCACCATGGAATCAATGGTGCTCTATAAATAAATAATAATAATAATAACAAGAGAATAAGTTGGTTTACATATAATAGGAGCTCGTTACCACACTGGCCATTTAATAGAGAAAATACAAGAGAAAAAAAAAGCCCACAAAAAAAGTATATACCCTATAATAAAGTACTGTGACATACAAGCAGCGCAGGTTCCCTGTCCTTCGTATTAGAACATGATCACAACCCAAAACACACCTCCAAGATGACCACTGCCTTGCTAAGAAACTGAGGGTAAAGGTGCTGGAGTGGCCAAGAGTCTCCAGACCTAAACCCTATGGAGCATCTGTGAGGCCTCATCAAATGGGAGGTGGAGGAATACAAGGTCTGTAACATTCACCAGCTCCTGGATGTCATCATGGAGGACGGAAGAGGATCCAGCGGCTCCTGTGAAGCTCTAGTGACCTCCATGCCCAAGAGAGTTAAGGCAGTGCTAGAAAATAATGGTGACCACACAAAATATTGACTCTAGGCACAATTTGACCATTTTCACTTAGGGGTGTACTCACTTTTATTGCCAACAGTTTAGAATTTATTGGCTGTGTTGAGTTATTTAGAGGGCACCAAGTTTACACTGTTATACAAGCTGCACAATTACTACTGTACATTGTATCAAAGTGTCATATCTACAGTGTTGTCCAATGAAATTATATAACATATTTACTAAATTATGCGGGGTATACTCACTTTTGTGATATAGTGTAATATTGGGTTAGAATCACCTCCACTCATATTTGCTATGGGGTATATTAATATATTCATATATGAATAGACAATTCTTAACAATACTTATACCTACAGCTTTTATTACAAGTTTGGGCTATTGTAAGTTACATGTACCTCATGGGTTAAAAATAGTTCTCAAAAATAGAAAAAAGGATATTTTTACCGTTTTGAAAAAAATGTAGAGCGACCTCTGTCTATAAGTCTATTAGATGTATCTATGAACAGAGGTGTTAGGATTTATGGAGTTAGGGGTACTTCACACACAACGAGATCGCTACTGAGATCGCTGCTGAGTCACGTTTTTTGTGACCTCATTAGCGATCTCGCTGTGTGTGACACTGAGCAGCGATCTGGCCCCTGCTGTGAGATCGCTGCTCGTTACACACAGCCCTGGTTCGTTTTTTTATTGTTGCTCTCCCGCTGATAAGCACACATCACTGTGTGTGACAGCGAGAGAGCAACAATCCTGAATGTGCAGGGAGCAGGAGCCGGCGTCTGGCAACCTGCGGTAAGCTGTAACCAAGGTAAACATCGGGTAACCAAGGTGGTTACCCGATATTTACCTTCGTTACCAGCCTCCGCAGCTCTCACGCTGCCAGTGCCGGCTCCTGCTCCCTGCACACGCTAAGTTAAGCGGTGTGAGCTGGTAACTAAGGTAAACATCGGGTAACCATACCTGATGTTTACCTTAGTTACCAGTGTCCGGAGCTTCCAGACGCCGGCTCCGTGCAAGCGCAGCGTCACTTGCACGTCGCTGCTGGCTGGGGGCTGGTCACTGGTCGCTGGTGAGATCTGCCTGTGTGACAGCTCACCAGCGACCATGTAGCGATGCAGCAGCGATCCTGACCAGGTCAGATCGCTGGTCAAATCGCTGCTGCATCGCTAAAGTGTGAAGGTACCTTTACCTCCAAGTGGAGACACAATCATAATGGATGACATTGAAGATTTAAAAGTCAAGAAGAAGAGCACTTTCAAGAATTCAATGAGTTGATAAGGAGCAGCCTCTAGGCACTTGCACATCTGTCAATGTACACACAGTAAAATAGGCAATCTGTATTAATCTGTACTTATATCACTTGTATTATCCATATATTATATATACAGGGCATAGTAATTGTCCATTATTATAATAACATACAGTTGTGCTCAAAAGTTTACATACCCCGGCAGATTTTTGCCTTTTTCACAGAATATGAATAAAAACAGAAAATCTTTTTTTCCCACTCATGGTTAGTGGTTGGGTGAAGCCATTTATTGTCAAACTACTGTGTTTTCTCTTTTTAAATCATAATGACAACCAAAAACATTCAAATGACCCTGATCAAAAGTTCACATACCCCAGTTCTTAATACCGTGTATTGCCCCCTCTAACATCAATGACAGCTTGAAGTATTTTGTGGTAGTTGCGGATGAGACTCTTTATTTTCTCAGATGGTAAAGCTGCCCATTCTTTTTGGCAAAAAGCCTCCAGTTCTTGTAAATTCCTGGACTTTTTTGCATGAAGTGCGCGCTTGACCTCTCCCCAGAGTGGCTCAATGATATTGAGGTCAGGAGACTGAGATGGCCACTCCAGAACCTTCACTTTGTTCTGCTGTAGCCAATGATAGGCCGACTTGGCCTTGTATTTTAGATCGTTGTCATGTTAGAACATCCACGTACATCCCATGCACAGATTCCAGACTGATGACTGCAAATTTGCATCCGATATTTGCTGATAACATGCTGCATTCATCTTTCCTTCAACTTTGACTAAGTTTCCTGTGCCTTTGTAGCTCACACAGCCCCACATCATCAGTGATCCACCTCTATGCTTTACAGTAGGAATGGCCTTCTTGACACCTCTCCAAATGTAACATTTATGGTTGTGTCCAAAAAGTTTCATTTTGGTCTCATCGCTCCAAATTTCTTCAATGTGTCATCAATGTGCCATCAAATTGTCATCTATGTGCCATCCGTGTGTCATCAGTATATCATCAATGTGTCATCAATTTTCCATCAATGTGTCATAAGTGTGCCATCAGTATGTCCTCACTGTGCCATCCGTGTGCCATCCGTGTGTAATCAGTGCTTTCCACCAGTATATCATGAATGTGCCATCCATGTTTTCCATCAGTGTGTCATCAATGTGCCATCCGTGTGTCATCAGTGTTTCTCCGGCACAGATAAAGAAATAAAGCGATGACAAAGCTTCTCCTATACTTTGCACTGTTAAACACGTACAGCACACGGATAGAGCACAGATGCCATAGGTGTTCTGTAGTATTTTTTCACGGACCCATAGACTTGTATTGACCAATGTCATCCATGATACCGGAGAAAAAACACACATATCTGTGTGTGTGTTGCAGACACACGGTTTTTGTAAATACATGAACATGTGAAGATCGACATAGGTTCTAACAGGTACTGTGGTACATATGAAAAAAAGATGCCACACGTACCGGAAACACATACATGTGAAGGAAGACTAAATCAGTGTATATGTTTAATGCGGTTTTGGAGACAGACACGAGCCCTGTACTTGTAGAGTTTGTTATTGATTTCAGAGTATCTGTTATTTATGAAAGTATCAGTAAATTCAGTAACATTCCATGTGTGTGATAAATATTTACACGTTATCTTCCTAGCAGGACTCTCACTTTCCAGCCGTTTGTGCAGGGCCATGTGCACCAGGAAAGCTTTGTCCTATTAACCCTGTAGTAACAATAGATAATAAAAAAATGCACATACTTAATATTCTTACCCAGTGCAAAAGTTCTAAGAGTGTGTAGAGGCGGCATAGCAAATCATTCCTTCTTGTTAGAATCCTGACATCTCAGCCCAGATTTCTAAGGAGCAGCGGAGTGTGTGCACAGACACTGCACTGATTTCCTGTTCCATTCCCAGCATGCTCTGCTGTCTTCTTGTCCTGCTGGGACTGGGCTCAGGTTACATCAGTTCACCAACACCGCTTTCACAGGGAACATAAGAGACTTTGGCACTACAGCTGTTAGGAAACTACAATTCCCATCATGCCCGTTCTGTTGTCTGATAGAATGTGGCCACCAGGGAATGCTGGGAGTTGTGCTTTCTAAACTCTAGGATCTATGGGGAAAACTTTTCTCCTTGCGAAGACCTGACAAATCAGTCTGGCAGCAAGTGAGGGGTCTTATAGCTGCAATGCCCCTCAGGGAAATATTCAAATATCTCTCCAGGGAGGAAGGAGACAAACTCTAGCGTCACCTAGATCCCACGATAGCTTCTAATACAGCCAGATCAGATCCCATACTTTGCACTGACGAGGGTAAATCACCCTGAAACCCCAAGTCTGCAAATTGGGGTTCTGATCTGGCATAAATCCTTAGTCATATGAAAGGCTCGTTAAAGGGCCAATTTTGACTTTTAGGATTGCCACTTCCAATAGGTGGCGCTACAGTACGTCTCCTTCCTCCCTGGAGAGACAATTTAAACAACTAGGGTGAGAATGGTCCTTGGTACCTAAAGACTGCTTGACACGTAGTGACATCGCTAGCAATGTCGCTAGTCAAAGCACCCGCCCCCGTCGTTTATGCATCACGGGCAAATCGCTGGCCGTGGCGCACAATCGCGTTAGGAAGCGTCACATGAACTTACCCTCCTAGTGATGTCGCTGTGGGCGGTGAACAACCTCTTTTTTAAGGGGGAGGTTCGTGCACCGTCACAGCGACATCACACAGCGGCCCGCCAATAGAAGCGGAGGAGCGGAGACCAGTCGCATGAACAACCCGCGCACCTCGTTGCTGGCTGGACGCAGGTACGTTGCTGTTCGTCGTTCCCGGGGTGTCACACGTAGCGATGTGTGCTGCCTCAGGAGCGATGAACAACCTGCATCCTGCACCAGCAACGATATTTGGGAAATGAACGACGTGTCAACGATCAACGATTAGGTGAGTAATTTTGATCGTTAATGGTCGCTCGTAGCTGTCACACGCAACGACGTCGCTAACGAGGCCGGATGTGCGTCACGAATTCCGTGACCCCAACGATATCACTTTAGCGATGTCGTTGCATGTGAAGCGGCCTTAAAGGAGCTGCACTTATTTTGTACTACCACTTCCATCATTGTCTTCTACCTTTGCAATCATTTTCTATTTGCAGCTGTGTATTCAGAACCCTTCGTCTCTTATCTTTCTAAGCTTACTAACATCATTTGTTTATTAATAAAAGTTGATTTTGGAACATTTTTGAGCACTTATACAAGTGTTTAATTTCTATTAATTTAATAAGAATTATGTAAAATTTGGCGTTTCCAATTTTTTAACAATAGCACTTCAATTAGGAAAAATGGGACAATCCTAAAGTGAACTCCATCTCCCAGACTGAACAAACACAATAACTTAGAATCTGTATTTATTGAACACGAATCATTTCCACATACTATATGTCAAGTGATTGTTGTTTAATAAATATAGATTCTGAGTTATCGTATTTGTTCAGTCTGAAAGATGCAATTTACTCTAGGATTGTCCCATTTTTCCTAATTGAAGTGCTTACCTTCTGGTTTTAACTGTACCTCCCCCTGTGACCTCAAATGGGGGGTGGTCATTGGGATGCAGCCCAGGTTCCAAAACTTCGGTGATCATCATCTATCTTCATGATATTTGTCCCCCTGGAGGTGCCAGGTTGAAGATATTACTGCCATATTTCCTATCATGATTTTAGCTTTCCATACATGGGGACATGGCATATACAGTGACGAGCAAAAGGGTAACAATCTTTTGAATGTTTGACTTTCAGGCTCCATATCTCACCATCTACTACAGCTTTAAGCGGGAGAATACCTTCATTTTATAGACAATCAACTTGGCTATCTCTTAAATAAATTTGACTTGCAACTATTTAGCGTATGATTAGTTATGCAGATTCTTGTCATGTCCCTGTATTGTTACTATTTTGATCCTTAAAATCTACATTTTAAATGTATTATTTGTAATTTGTATTATTTTGTTAGTATTTTGTAAATCCACCTTTGGCTTTCAACATTGCTGGAATAGTTTTGGCCATGCTCTCGATTAGAATTAAACGTGTCGACCAAAATCTGATCCCAGGTCTCTTCTACACGGTCCGAATGTTGGTGTATAGTGGCCGACACACATGCGCATGTATATAGCTTTTTCCTGAACTCTACCCCCAAGTGTTCGATTGGGTTGAGGTCTGGGGACTGCGAGTGCCAACCCAGCTCCTCTACTTCATTGTTATTGAACCATTTATTTGCCAATCTCGATGTATGCTTCGGGTCATTGTCCTGCTGGAACACTGTGCCATCCTCTTCATGGCAATAGTACTCGAGTGAACGAAGTAACTCTCCTTGTAGAATTCTAACATATAGCTCAGAATTGAGACTACCATCGAGCCTGGTCAAGTATTCAACACCTTTGGCTGTGAAACAACTCCATGTCATTGGGCTTCCTCCACTGAACATGACAGTTCCTTCAATTTCTCAAACCGTTTGTTCCTTTTCCCCTTGTTTCTTCCAGACCTATTTGCACCTATCAAAAGATAGTCTATTGTCTTTCGTCTCATCACTCCAAATTACCAGTTTCAATCTTCTACTGTCCACATTTCTGCAAACTTGAGAAACTTCTGATGATATTGAAGTCAAGGCTTCTTTACTCGGGCCACCAGTACAGACTTATGTAATGTGTATCACACGGTGCTTGTATGGACGTCTGTTATCTCACTATTACGAAGCATGCGAGCCGCCTCCACTGCCGTGTTTGTCGCTCCAGAACCGATAGACCATGTGATGAGCTGTCTTGTTAACGCTGATATTTTGCCTGGATGTCCACCTCTTGGCGTTTGAATGGATGGACGGACTTCATTTTATATTCTTCCAACTGGCATGGCACTCACATGATGCAATTTGGCAATTTTCTTGGCTGAGAGATCACTACTGATGAGCTGGATGATGTGGTTTCTCTTTTCTTGGGAAATCTTCTTGATTGCTGTCCTTAATTCAAACCAGTGATCTTTCACTTGGGAATCAACCTAATAACACACTGAGGTATTGGGGAATGTGAGAAAAGGTTATAATTTGTAGAATACAGAAAGAAAATTATTTTTCAAAAATCAGGAGCAAAACAGTAACAATGCAGTAACATGACAAGAATCTGCATAACTAATCGTATGCTAAACAGCTGCAAGTCTAATTTAATGTATGAGATAGCCAAGATGATTGTCTATAAAATGAAGGTAGTATCAGGCTCAAAGCTGTTGTGGCTGGTGAGATATGGAGCCTGAAAGTCAAAAGTTCAAAACATTGTTACCCTTTTGCTTGTCACTTTATATCTTCATCCTGGGCCTTATCCTGATATATATGGTCCCAAACCTGGTATAAATGGCCCCCAACCTGATATATATGTCCTCATCCTGGGCCGCATCTTGGTATATAACACCTCATCCTGGGCCCGATCCTGGTATATATGTCCTTATCCTGAGCCCATAATATAAAATAGAAGAATTACCGTCACTCTTAAACTGAAGGTCTGAACTGGTGCAAATTGAACATAGCATACATTATCCAAAATAACAGTTGAACTCCTGTAAAGGGGGGGGGGGGATAACTGAAGGAGGTAAATAGTGAATATTGAAATGAAATCAGCTTCAATACTTTACTATGGTAATATATAGTATAAATGACATAAAAATATGTTTACAGACACAATATAGGTTTAAATAAACACTTTGATCAATTAAAAAATAAAGTCATTTAATAATAAATGTTTGTCCCATACAATAACGCCAGAAAGAGAAGAGACAAGGGACACCTCGTCCAGAAAACGAGCAGTGATCAGTGCAGTGTATCCGCGTCACTGATGTACAAGCAGGAAACATTGCTTTTGTGGAAACAATTTTTTTTTTCTTTTTACAAAAATATGAATTTTTTTAATCCACTAAAACACAAACGATACAAGCTTGATATTGCTGCGATCGTAGCTGTCTGATGCTGGAAGTCTCTTCTGGTGAATCTTTAAAAAATAATAAATGGAGACATCTTCCCCCCCATCAGACCCTGTCGATCCAGCGCACGCTGCTCCGGAAATATCTACAGGATCTGCAAGCGACTGCTGCGCCATCTAAGCGTCACATGACTGCTCAAGTCTCTGATCGGTTGCAAAGGTCAGGTGACTAATGCAGCGACTTTCTTCTGGTCAGCTGATTGCTGCAGCCAATCACAAGCTTCAGCACTCATGTGGCACCCAGGCAGCGCAGCCGCAGTATTCGATTGCGGATCCCGTAGAGATCCGGTCCATGCTGGGAACCCTGACGTATACATGGTATACGTCAGGGTTCCCAGAGACAGTCTAAGAACCAACCATCACAGCACTGTGCACGGAGGAGACTGCTCTCACTGACTGCACCGTAAACGCAGCTCATCCTTCTATATTACGTCGTGACGTCAGCACGCACTGCAACCACTCCGCCATCTTTGTGCCTGGCACCTTGGCTTCCAGTTATGCTCCGTCAGCGCTGCTCTCTGTGATGCGCACACCAGGAAGTCTGTGCGCCGCTCATTCATGTGATTGGTTGCTGAGTGCCTGTGTGTCAGGCCGCCGGCCACTCCCCCGGAAGGAGGAAGCGGCTCCCGGAGCTCGCACGGCACGGAGCGCACAGCGGAGCGGGGAAACGGCGTCGTCAGCGGCAGTCACAGGGGAGAGCGGCCGGTGTGAGGGGGAACCGGGGCGTCGGCGCCGCTCTCAGGATGCTGCCGTTATCTATTAAGGACGATGAGTACAAACCGCCCAAATACAACCTGGCGCGGAAAGTGTCCGGATGGATCAGGTACATCACTCGGCTGTGTGTGTGTGTATATATGTGTATTTGCATTTGCGTATTGCATATGTATAACATGTATATGTGTGTATGTAATAGATGTGTCTCATACATGTAAGTATATATAATAGTAGCACAGACACAGCCAGTGTATATTGAAAATTAGAGATGAATATATCTATGTCCGTTCTGTGTCGCTCATCATCCTTCTAATCCAGGCTTGTCTCTCAGATCAGCCATAACATTACAGCACTGTTCACACTGGTGAATATTGGCCTCTCTCCACATGACCTCACTAGTCACCAGGACCCCGGTGATCCCCCCCCCCCGGGCTCAGCAGCCTCGTCTTCGGTCGAGCAGAGATGCCAGTGTTCTCCCTCCACTCCGTTCATTGCCTATAGGACTGTCGGGGACTCCTCAGCGCTGTGCTCATGCCCTCCTGCAGTCCCATAGCCTTTCCCTGATCTCTGGGGCTCACTGGTTGGATCCCAGCAGTTGGAGTACTCATTTATCCACTAAATATTTAGTTCGTTCATACGTTTTTTTTCCCCCCTTAGGCCGGGGTCAGACGGCTATATAACATGGACGCTAATTGTAGTGCACTGCCGGACCAGCTCCCCTGACCTGAGTGTGACATCTGCATAGAAATACTCGCTGTCACACTCGAGTCAGGAGAGCTGCGGCCGGTTCAGCTTTCTGATGCGACTGTCATCCATGTTGTACAGCCACCTGACCCCGGTCTTAGCCTGAGTCCTCCTGTGCGCCGATGACCAAAGACTAAACTCTTACTGTATGTAGAGAGGGTGCAAGTTCAGATGTAAAATTTAGGAAGAAACATATTCGTCTTATTTATAGAGCCCATCTGGCCGACGCTACTACAGGTCCCTATCCTCCAAGGGGTTGTCTCCTTTCAGAAAGTGTTAGGGCACAGGTTGTGATAAAAACAACTTGTGCTTTACTCACCATCCTCCGGTCCAGTGTGGAGTCTCCTCTGCTCCTAGATGTCTCAGTGACAGCTCAGCGGCTAATCAGGGAGCTCAGCAGCTCTCCTGTATAGATGGAACGCCCCACTGAGAGCCGCTCACTAAATAGCTGCCTCACGTATGATTCTGCATCCAATACAAGATACTAGGAGCAGCGGAAGACACATAATGCTGGACCTGGGGAGGGTGAATAAGGATGATCTTTTTTTTTCCCTTTATCATTTGCACCTAAGATTCGAGATTTCATAAGAGGACAACCCCTTTAAAACACATGATCAGTTACATGAATAATCACATGACCACCGCTCATCACATGGACATGGCTGAGGCACCAGACAGGATGGGGGCAGATAGTGAGACCTGCACCCTCCAAGACAGTTATGTCTTTCAGCCCCATACATTCTGGGGTTTGGAATTTTCGCCACACACAAGACATTCGATCAGACTGAGATCTGTGATGTGGAGCCTCGGCCAACACCATAACGTAAGATGCCAAAGTAATCAGATGATTCTTTTCCCATGAAGGCTGTACTGGTCTGGATAGATGTGTGGAAAAAAGGAACATCCACATAAATGCCAAACCCGAGGCTTCCAAGGAAATAATTACCAAGATGATCGCACTTCTATTCCCTTGGCCGAGTTCACATGTCCAGTAAATATCTGTTTTTGGTTATTTTAGCAGGAAAACAAAAAGTTCTCCGCTTCTGAGTGCCTGGCACTTCCGGTCAGGCGCAGTAGACCTCTCTGAAGCCGGGACGCTTACATCCAGCTTCATACGACGCATGACCGAAAGTGCCCGGCATCCAGAAGCGCGGTAACAGCGAACACAGGTGCGCGCAACACCGCTGGTGACGCTGCATTGAATAGCATGTTAGTACACCCCTGTGGGTGTACTAAAATGCTATGAGGGCGGACTAGTCGGGGGATATAACTCCCTTAAGACTAGTCTCTGGCCTCATTAGCATAGGATAAAAGATCTTTAGAAATAGAGATCTTTAGAAAAAGTATGTATAGTAGTGTATACAGGGATGGTTAGGCAGGGATTAGCAATATGCACTCAGAACTGCTCATGGTTCTGGGTGCATATTGCACCTGACAGGTTCCCTTTAAACAAATTTTTTAAATAAAAAAAAGCGTGCCAGTCATCAGCCCCCCCCCCCCCCCCAATCCCATTTTTGATACCTAGCCATGATAAAGCTGACGGCTGGTGGTTGGTATTCTCAGGCTGGGAAGGCCCATAGTTATTGGCCCCAGCCTAAAAATATCAGCCTGCAGCCTCCCAGAATGGTCACATCCGTTAGATTCGATAGTCCCAGAACTTTACCCAATTCATCCCGTTTACCCTGGTGCGGTGGCAATAGGGTAAGAATGGGTTAATGACAGCTTACATCTGCCACTAAGCCTTAAATTACTAATTTGAGGCATATATGAGACCCCCCCACCCCCCATTACTGATCTGTAAGTGAAAAGAAATAAATACAAACACCGAAAAATCCTCTTTCACCCCTTAGCCCCAAAAACGCACAGGTTTTACGAGGTCCCACAACGATGCTATATACGTACTGAAGGTAAAACGCAACGGCACAGAATGTCTTTGCACATTGTGGGTTTCAGGCAGAGAGTGACAGCCTCAGCGATTAGCGGTGACATCACTCAGTTTATCTGCAGTCATAGTTGGAGGTTCCCACGGTCCTCCTGTGACCGCAGGTCAGCTGACCTTAGGTGACCAAAGTAAACTCAGTGACTTCACCTCAGATGAGGTTACTGAGTTCACAGAGCTGCATCTCCTGGCATATTACTGTGGGAGTTTTTTTGCCAAGAGATGCAGATTTAGTGCTAAAATTTGTACACCATATTTTTGCACTAAATCTGCTTCTGGCAAAGAAAACCGCATCAAAACACAATGCGTTTTTTATGCAATAGTGATACAATTTTCTTTATCGCTCCTAATTGGGAGACCCAGACAAGTGGGTGTATAGCTACTGCCTCCGGAGGCCACACAAAGCAGTACACTTAAAAGTGTAAGGCCCCTCCCCTTCTGCCTATACACCCCCCGTGGGATCACGGGCTCCTCAGTTTTCATGCTTTGTGCGAAGGTCAGACATCCACGCATAGCTCCACTGTTTAGTCAGCAGCAGCTGCTGACTATGTCGGATGGAAGAAAAGAGGGCCCATACTAGGGCCCCCAGCATGCTCCCTTCTCACCCCACTTTTGTCGGCGGTGTTTGTTAAGGTTGAGGTACCCATTGCGGGTACGGAGGCTGGAGCCCACATGCTGCTTCCTTCCCCATCCCCCTTAGGGCTCTGGGTGAAGTGGGATTTTACCGGTCTCCAGGCACTGAGACCGTGCTCCATCCACAGCCCCTGGGGATTCTGCTGGATATGGAGCTGAGTATCGTCAGGGACATGGCCCTGCTACGTCAAGGTACTCTGTGTCCCCGTACAGACCGCGCGCAGACACACTGCAGCATTGCTGGGTGTGTTAGTGCGCCGGGGACAACAGCGCTGCGCGCTTGTGCCACTACTCACTACAGCTCTGCTGAGTGAGTTAATGTATTGGGAACTGCCGCGCCGGCCGCTGCTGTCAGTTTACACTGCGGCGCGGCTGGGACTTGTGGTGCGCCGGGGACTTCCGCGCTGGCCGTGCATATATGACGGCCGCGCTTATTACTCGAGTCCCCGGCTTTTGCGGCCTAGTTTCGCTTCGTTCCCGCCCCCAGGCCTGCCAGTCAGGGGAAGGGCGGGACGCTGTACAGAACATCAGCGCGGGGGGCTGGAGTCTATTTTACATACTCCAGCCCTCACACTGGACACAGTGGGACGCCAGTTTCCCGCACTTTGTCTGAGGCACGCCCACGGTCCGCCCCTCTTCACAGAACGCCGGCAGCCATTCCTGTGTACAGTCTGAGCTGGAGAGGGGAGACAAGTTCTGGGAGACCCAGACACGGGATTCTGGCGACCACACAACCGCGTTTCCGCGGGCGGTAAGCGGCACCGCTGGTGCTGACCCCACTAGTGCCGAAGTGTACTTTTGTATTTTTATGCTTGCATGCTATACATTGCACTGTACGCTCGCTGGTGATTCTTGGCTATATACCCTCCTAGATTACTCAGAGGAGACAACAGCATGTCATCCGCAAAAAGCAAGGGTGCCAAGGCACAGGCTTTCTATGCTGCTTGTACCGCATGTGAGGCTACTCTACCTGCAGGTTCCACTGACCCCCATTGTGTGCAGTGCTCGGCCCCTGTGGCACTTGCTCGGCCGGGGCCTCTGCTAGAGGTGACCCAGGGAGAACCACCTGTGAATACTGTCCAGGTGACGGGGACGGAGTTTGCAGTTTTTGCGGATAGATTGTCTGTGACTATGACTAAAATTCTAGAAACTTTGCAGTCTAGACCAGTAACTCAGACCATGGGCACTGTTGAATCATTGCTCCCTGGTCCCCCTCAGTTGGAACAGCTCCGGGCTCCGGGGGTGTCCCATGCATCCCAGGGTGAAGGCTCTGACACGGACGACAGTCCCAGACAGCCTAAGCGAGCTCGCTATGAGCGGCCCTCGACTTCATCACACTGGTCAGGGTCCCAGCAGGAAGGCTCTCTGTGTGATGAGGCGGAGGTAGCTGATCAGGATTCTGATCCTGAGACCGCTCTCAATCTGGATACTCCTGATGGTGACGCCATAGTGAATGATCTTATAGCGTCCATCAATAGAATGTTGGATATTTCTCCCCCAGCTCCTCCAGTGGAGGAGTCAGCTTCACAGCAGGAGAAATTCCATTTCAGGTATCCCAAGCGTAAATTAAGTACCTTTCTGGACCACTCTGACTTTAGAGAGTCAGTCCAGAAACACCACGCTTATCCAGATAAGCGTTTCTCCAAACGGCTTAAGGATACACGTTATCCCTTTCCCCCTGACGTGGTCAAGGGCTGGACCCAGTGTCCCAAGGTGGATCCTCCAATCTCCAGGCTTGCGGCTAGATCCATAGTTGCAGTGGAAGATGGGGCTGCACTTAAAGATGCCACTGACAGACAGATGGAGCTCTGGTTGAAATCCATCTATGAAGCTATCGGCGCGTCGTTTGCTCCAGCATTCGCAGCCGTATGGGGACTCCAAGCTATTTCAGCTGGTCTTACACAGATTGACACGGTCACACGTACATCTGTTCCGCAGGTGGCATCCTTAACCTCTCAAATGTCTGCATTTGCGTCTTACGCGATTAATGCTGTCCTGGACTCTACGGGCCGTACGGCAGTGGCGTCCGCCAACTCCGTGGTTTTACGCAGAGCCTTGTGGTTAAGGGAATGGAAGGCAGATTCTGCTTCCAAAAAGTGCTTAACCAGTTTGCCTTTTTCTGGTGACCGACTGTTTGGTGAGCGTTTGGATGAAATCATTAAACAGTCCAAGGGTAAGGATTCATCCTTACCTCAGCCCAGACAAAACAAACCCCAACAGAGGAGGGGACAGTCGGGGTTTCGGTCCTTTCGAGGCTCGGGTAGGTCCCGATTCTCCTCGTCCAAAAGGACTCAAAAGGAGATTGTTGGCGGGCTCAGTCACGCCCAAAAAAGACAGCCGGAAGACCCGCTACCAAGGCGGCTTCCTCATGACTTTCGGCCTCCTCTCTCCGCATCCTCGGTCGGTGGCAGGCTCTCCCGCTTTGGCGACATTTGGCTGCCACAGGTCAAAGACCGTTGGGTGAGAGACATTCTGTCTCACGGGTACAGGATAGAGTTCAGTTCTCGTCCTCCAACTCGATTCTTCAGAACTTCTCCACCTCCCGACCGAGCCGATGCTCTTCTGCAAGCGGTGTGCACTCTAAAGGCAGAAGGAGTGGTGACCCCTGTTTCTCTTCAGGAGCAAGGTCACGGTTTTTACTCCAATTTGTTTGTGGTGCCAAAAAAGGACGGGTCTTTCCGTCCCGTTCTGGATCTAAAACTGCTCAACAAGCACGTGAAAACCAGGCGGTTCCGGATGGAATCCCTCCGCTCCGTCATCGCCTCAATGTCTCAAGGAGATTTCCTAGCATCAATAGACATCAAGGATGCTTATCTCCACGTGCCGATTGCTCCAGAGCATCAGCGTTTTCTACGCTTCGTTATAGGAGACGAACACCTTCAGTTCGTAGCTCTGCCTTTCGGGCTGGCGACAGCCCCACGGGTCTTCACCAAGGTCATGGCAGCAGTAGTAGCAGTCCTGCACTCTCAAGGTCACTCTGTGATCCCGTATTTGGACGATCTACTGATCAAGGCACCCTCTCAAGAGGCATGCCAACACAGCCTGAACGTTGCGCTGGAGACTCTCCAGAGTTTCGAGTGGATCATCAACTTTTCAAAGTCAAATCTGACCCCGACACAATCGCTAACATATCTTGGCATGGAGTTTCATACTCTCTCAGCGATAGTGAAGCTTCCGCTGGACAAACAGCGTTCACTACAGACAGGGGTGCAGTCTCTCCTTCAAGGCCAGTCACACCCCTTGAGACGCCTCATGCACTTCCTAGGGAAGATGGTAGCAACAATGGAGGCAGTCCCTTTCGCGCAGTTTCATCTGCGTCCACTACAATGGGACATTCTCCGCCAATGGGACGGGAAGTCGACGTCCCTCGACAGGAACGTCTCTCTTTCTCAGGCGGCCAAGGAATCTCTTCGGTGGTGGCTTCTTCCCACCTCATTGTCGAAAGGAAGGTCCTTTCTACCCCCATCCTGGGCGGTGGTTACGACAGACGCGAGTCTTTCAGGGTGGGGAGCAGTTTTTCTCCACCACAGGGCTCAAGGTACGTGGACTCAGCAAGAGTCCTCACTTCAGATCAATGTTCTGGAAATCAGAGCAGTGTATCTTGCCCTACAAGCCTTCCAGCAGTGGCTGGAAGGCAAGCAAATCCGAATTCAGTCGGACAACTCCACAGCGGTGGCATACATCAACCAAGGAGGAACACGCAGTCGGCAAGCCTTCCAGGAAGTCCGGCGGATTCTGACGTGGGTGGAAGACATGACATCCACCATATCCGCAGTTCACATCCCAGGCGTGGAAAACTGGGAAGCAGACTTCCTCAGTCGCCAGGGTATGGACGCAGGGGAATGGTCTCTTCACCCGGACGTGTTTCAGGAGATCTGTCACCGCTGGGGGATGCCGGACGTCGACCTAATGGCGTCCCGGCACAACAACAAGGTCCCGGTTTTCATGGCACGCTCTCACGATCACCGAGCTCTGGCGGCGGACGCCTTAGTTCAAGATTGGTCGCAGTTCCGGCTACCTTATGTGTTCCCACCTCTGGCACTGTTGCCCAGAGTGCTGCGCAAGATCAGGTCCGACTGCCGCCGCGCCATCCTCGTCGCTCCAGACTGGCCGAGGAGGTCGTGGTACCCGGATCTCTGGCACCTCACGGTAGGCCAACCGTGGGCACTTCCAGACCGACCAGACTTGTTGTCCCAAGGGCCGTTTTTCCATCAGAATTCTGCGGCCCTGAACCTGACTGTGTGGCCATTGAGTCCTGGATCCTAGCGTCTTCAGGATTATCTCAAGAGGTCATTGCCACCATGAGACAGGCTAGAAAACCATCTTCCGCCAAGATCTACCACAGGACGTGGAAGATTTTCTTATCTTGGTGCTCTGCTCAGGGAGTCTCTCCCTGGCCATTTGCATTGCCTACTCTTCTTTCCTTCCTGCAATCCGGTTTGGAAAAAGGTTTGTCGCTAGGCTCTCTTAAAGGACAAGTCTCAGCGCTGTCTGTATTTTTTCAGAAACGCCTAGCACGACTTCCTCAGGTACGCACGTTCCTGCAAGGAGTTGGTCATATCGTCCCTCCTTACAAGCGGCCGTTAGAGCCCTGGGATCTGAACAAGGTTCTAATTGCTCTCCAGAAGCCGCCTTTCGAGCCTATGAGGGATGTTTCCCTTTCTCGCCTGTCACAGAAAGTGGTTTTTCTAGTAGCGGTCACGTCTCTTCGAAGAGTGTCCGAGCTAGCAGCGCTGTCATGCAAATCTCCCTTCCTGGTGTTCCACCAGGATAAGGTGGTTCTGCGCCCAATTCCGGAGTTTCTCCCTAAGGTGGTATCCCCCTTTCATCTCAATCAGGATATCGTCTTACCTTCTTTGTGTCCTCATCCAGTTCATCAATGTGAAAAGGATTTGCATTTGTTGGATCTGGTGAGAGCACTCAGACTCTACATTTCCCGCACGGCGCCCCTGCGCCGCTCGGATGCACTCTTTGTCCTTGTCGCTGGTCAGCGTAAAGGGTCGCAAGCTTCCAAATCCACCCTGGCTCGGTGGATCAAGGAACCAATTCTTGAAGCCTACCGTTCTGCTGGGATTCCGGTTCCCTCAGGGCTGAAGGCCCATTCTGCCAGAGCCGTGGGTGCGTCCTGGGCATTACGGCACCAGCCTACGGCTCAGCAGGTGTGCCAGGCGGCTACCTGGTCGAGTCTGCACACTTTTACCAAGCATTATCAGGTGCATACCTACGCTTCGGCGGACGCCAGCCTAGGTAGACAAGTCCTTCAGGCGGCGGTTGCCCACCTGTAGGAAAGGGCTGTTTTTTACGGCCCTATCACGAGGTGTTATTTTACCCACCCAGGGACTGCTTTTGGACGTCCCACTTGTCTGGGTCTCCCAATTAGGAGCGATAAAGAAGGGAATTTTGTTTACTTACCGTAAATTCCTTTTCTTCTAGCTCCAATTGGGAGACCCAGCACCCGCCCTGTTTTCTTAGGGATTTTTGTTTTTTCGGGTACACATGTTGTTCATGTTGAATGGTTTCAGTTCTCCGATGTTTCTTCGGATCGAATTTGTTTTAAACCAGTTATTGGCTTTCCTCCTTCTTGCTTTTGCACTAAAACTGAGGAGCCCGTGATCCCACGGGGGGTGTATAGGCAGAAGGGGAGGGGCCTTACACTTTTAAGTGTACTGCTTTGTGTGGCCTCCGGAGGCAGTAGCTATACACCCACTTGTCTGGGTCTCCCAATTGGAGCTAGAAGAAAAGGAATTTACGGTAAGTAAACAAAATTCCCTTCTTTTTGCCAGGAGGTGTAGATTGGGTGCAGGATTATGGTGTACAAAATTTCAGCACCAAATCTGCATCTCATGGCAAAAAAAGTTTTTTATGCCGTTTCAGTGCGGTGTCTGCCAGGAGATGCAAATTTGGTGCTGAGATGGCTGCACCAAATATCTACACCAAATTTGCACCTACTATTACCATGAGGTGATCACTATGATTCACTTGTTAGTGGCTTAATATTCTGGCTGATCATTTTGTGTATAGCACTGTATATGTGTTATACGTGTATACCGCCCTGTGTGTCATGTACGTGTGCCTACCGCCCTGTGTGTCATGTACGTGTGCCTACCGCCCTGTGTGTCATGTACGTGTGCCTACCGCCCTGTGTGTCATGTACGTGTGCCTACCGCCCTGTGTGTCATGTACGTGTGCCTACCGCCCTGTGTGTCATGTACGTGTGCCTACTGCCCTGTGTCACCTTTTTATATGGCTTCTGTGTGGATATTTTTCTATATCTGTTGGCATTTTCATGTAACCACCTATACATATGTAATTGTGTCACTCCTGTGGGTTAGTGGTGTAGCGTTCTCCAGATTTTACCAGCAAATTTGATTCTGCTCCAATTGAGTGACCCCTTTTTTATACTCTGTATGGACCCCAGGACGTAATAAAGTAAGATGTAGAGAAAAGAACCACTACCACCTCACGGCTCGCCTCCACTGATCGCATTTCCGTGTATGATCCTTGGTACCTCTTGAATCCCTGGGCATCTTTACGCAATGCTGGGACTTCTAGGCCGGGGTTGCTCCTGCACATGCCTAGGCGGTGCAGAAGCCCTGACATAGAGTGCCCATTGTCAGGTCCTGCCATCGTCACAACTTTGAGGCTATGTGCGCACGTGTGCACTCTGCACGGCACCTAAAAGGTGCGCTTCAGAGCGCAGCTGAAAAGCTCCGTTCTGAAGCGCATGGTGCCGGCGAGAACGTGCGCTCTGCCTGCAGCTCCTGCCATAGACAGAGCAGGGGCTGCCGGCAAAGCGCACGGAAGAAGTGACATGTCACTTATTAGAACGCAGCGATTCGGGCAGCAGCCGAATCGCTGCGTTCTAATATGCCACGTGCGCACGGCCCCTGCACAATCTCCATAGACTGTGCAGGGGACGCAGGACGCATGCAGTTACGCTGCGCTACAAAGCGCAGCGTAACTGCATGAATTACGCACACGTGCGCACATAGCCTGACTCGAGTGAGGAAAGACGTCTTGGGCCTCGTTGCTGTTGGGATTCACAACGTAAGGAGAGGAGGCCCTGAGTGTGAGAGCGCGGTGGTGGCGGTAAGAAGAGGCAATAAGGATCGTGTAGAGTTCACTTCCACTCAAATAACTTTGTTCAACTATAGGAACAGACGCTTTTCCTTGCAAATACCAAGATCTTTGCTCAGGCATGTGGTGAGCCTCTGGTCTTTTTTTCCATAATCACATATAGCAATGTCCAAACCGTTTCTCTCACTTATGTGAGAATATCAGTGTGTTGAGCAATCGGGCAAAAGAAAGGCCTTCCTAGAACTGCGTCTGCTATGTGGAGAGACCAGGACGGCACCAATGAAGAGATCACACTAAAGATTTTACAGCCTAATGATACTTTACTACTCATGATACATGTTGCGTCGTCTACTTGAGACTGTGACTCCGGTGGACCCTGGGCCCGTGTACAGAGATATGTTATGACTTCTTTATATTGGTCCTTATATGATCTTTTCTGCTTTCTCCATTAGGTCAATCTTCTCAGACTCCACATCTAGAAATCTCTTCTGCTTTCTCTGCTTGAACCTTTCTTTTGCATTTGTGGAGCTTTTTTATGGGATATGGAGCAACAGGTAATGCAGCAGATAGTGATTACTAATTATATTTTATTCCTGTTTTGTTTCCGGTATTTATAGGTAATGTGTCACGTCTGTAATTATTTACATTTGTTTGAGTATCTTTTGCATGATTCAGAAAAAATGACCACGGAGAGCAGGATCCTTCCCCCGCCCATTTTTGTGATGGGATTAAGAAAATCACGGGAAAGGTTTTACTATGATCAGCATATTTATAATAACTTCACCAAGTATTTAGAAGGTAAAGAAGGTCGCCCTCACTTTGGGTGCATGATACCAGAAGATTTCTGATGTGTAGCCTATCCCCGACTCAGCACAGTGCTCGGGAAACCACTTTTTCTTGTTTGTTTGAGACGCCATTAAATCTGTAGCATTATTTTTGCATAAATGGTTATAGTATGGCATTCCTAATTGTCTGTTCTACTGACTATACTTTGAAATTTTTGTTAGCAGTAATGGACTTTTTTCTGTATACTGTGGCTCACACTTTTGAGACCCTCCGATCCTGAGAATGGGGGATGCTGCACTGCATTACCTTTAAATCCTTCTGCACAGTGCTGCCACCAGCCTAGTTCATTCCAGTAGGACCACTGTGCTGTTCTCTACAATGGGCAGGGAAAACAGCAAAAGGGGTGTGCTTTGGCCCCTTCATTCTTAAGATCATATCTTAGGGATATGACATCAACGTTTAAAGGGAACCTGTCACCTGTAGAGTGTGAGTGTGCGCGATAAGAGCAGTCATGGTATGGTGAGCGCAGACTGTAGCCGTTCCCTGCACTGCCCTGATGACTGGATGCAAGTGGCTACCAGGAGAATATAATGTTAGTGTCTTTTAGATGTGCTTCCAATAAGGCAGCCAGACATCATTTAAAGGGAAGCTATCAGGTGCCCTGTGCCCTGCAACCAAGCAGCATTCACATCTGTATGCCAAAATTCCTTGCCTAACCCGCCCTGCATAACAATATTCACTAAAATCAATGTTTAAAAAAAAAAATGTATGAAGTGTGTTTTTTCCTATTGTAATTAGGGCCTTGATTAGTTGCAGGGGCATTGTTTCCCCAGACTAGTCGGCCCTCCTTCCACGTAATCACGCCCTTGTGGACATGATTTCTATTACACAGCATCATTGCAGCTCCTGGAAATCTTGCATGCACGGCTTATTTTGGCAGTGTCAGTGCGCCACAGAAGCTGGATGTATGCGTGCCGGCTTCAGAGAGGTGCACTATGCATCATTGAATGTGCAGAAGCTGTTGTTCTGTTATGCACAGTGCACCTCCCTGAAGCCACGTCGCGTACACCCAGTTCTGAGAGGCCACTCGCACTGCCTAAATGAGCCGTGTGCATGTGCAAGATTTCCAGGAGCTGCGGTGATGCTGGCTTGTGGAAATAATGTTATCACCGCCACAGGGTCGTGATTATATTGAAAGAGGACCAACTAGTCTAGGAAAACATTGCCCCTTTGACTAGTCACAGGCTCTAATTACCATAGGTACAACGCACTTTATAAATACTTTTTTAAAGATTGATTTTAGTGAATAACCTTATACAGGGCTGGTTAGGTAGGGAATTTATTCATACAGATGTGAATACTGCTGGTTTGGAGGGCACAGGGGAGCTGATAGGTTCCCTTTTCAATGCTATCATCTTGCCATTGAGTCTACAGGTAAATAGCGTTTCTGGAAGTGACCGGTTCTCTTTAAGAGCATACAACCCATTTGATTATGTTAAGATTATATATAATGTTCCCGAGACTGAGTGCCTGCTTTGTCTGGTTGTCCCCTTCTTTGACGCATATTATTACTGATTGGTGACCTTTCACATAACGTCTGTTGTTCCTCGGCTGAGTTTGACATTAAGCTTTTATTTTACCACAAAGACCCAGTCAAAATCATAATAAGAATAATAAAGAAATGCCAAGAATCTCCCGAACCAGCCTGCGTCCTGGCAGCCATTTACCGGATGTATGGCTTTATATCCGCATTGTTCACGTTCTCGTAATTCCATGAACAGCTCTACATGAGGGGAGCTACCAGCGTCCCCCTACCAGACAGCCCCTGATCCTTTAGGGTACTTTCACACTTGCGTTCAGCGCAGTCCGTTAACGCACTGCGCTATTCTCCATAGACTTGTATGGACGACGCACTGTAACGCAAGTGTCAGCGTTGCATCCGCTGGACGACGCAGCGTCGTTATTTTTACGCTGCGCCGGGCGGATGGAACGCTGCATGTAACGTTTTTTTGAGCAGCGGAAACCTTTATTTTTCACTGCGCATGCTCTTCTTTTTTTTTTTTTTTTTTAATCACAAACTTTATTTTATTTCTTGGTGGCCGAACGTTCAGCTGAGCGCTCGGCCGCCGGCATGTCAGGGCGCTCAGCTGAGCGCTCGGCCGCCGGCATGTCAGGGCGCTCAGCTGAGCGCTCGGCCGCCGGCATGTCAGGGCGCTCAGCTGAGCGCTCGGCCGCCGGCTTGTCAGGGCGCTCGGCCGCCGGCTATTAAGAGCGATCAGCTGATTGTTCACAATATTCAGCTGCCGGTACTGTAAAGAAGAAAAAAAGTAAATAACGCTTTCCGTTATTTTGTACGATCCGTAGCATTGCGTTGTGCCACTATATGCAACACATCAGTCACACAACGCAATGCTACGGAAGCTGTCCAACGCAAGTGTGAAAGTAGCCTTACCAAGACTTCCCCCTCTACTGACCATCCCTTGGTATTTGTCTCAACCGAATAAGAGCCATACACCATCTTCTGAGTGTCCTGCCGACCTCTAGGGCTGATACGTGCACCATAACTATTACATTACAGAATATTTGTTGGCTAGAACGTCACGTATGTGGGAAGGTAGTGTCTGGTTTTGGGCATCCGCTGCAGTAGAAATTGCATTTATCTTTTCCACTCCCTCATTATAATAGGACCCTTGTAAGATTTCTGTGTCTTCCTTTCAGCTTGGGCCTGATCTCCGATTCCTTCCACATGTTTTTTGACTGCACAGCGTTGTTAGCCGGCCTGGCAGCTTCTGTGATTTCCCGGTGGAAAACAAATGAAGCCTTCTCATACGGGTAAGGTGTGTGCATGTGGCTGTGTATTGCTTTCCAGATGCATTCCTACAATATAATACTTCTGTGATACATAGGTAACATTATTATATCGCCAGTATCTGTCGGGGTGATGCCGACAAGTCCATTGTTTTGGCAGGAAAAATACGAAGTGCTACATGTGTCAAAAACAATTGAACCTACCTTATTGACTAAAGATTCATACTACATCATTCATCGTCCTTGTTGGTTCTTTGTGGCCGTGTAGTCTTCCCTGGGCCGGCACTTGGATGCTGGTATCCCGTGTGCCGGTCACAATTGCCAGATCTTGCGTGAGGCCTCTTCATTAGGACTCAAGAGATGTTATGATTTGTGTTATGTCAGGATGCCTGATTGGCCTATGGTAGTAATCAAAGAGGCGTCCAGCAATCACGTGCCAGCTTAAGAACATCACAATGCCCTGATCCGGCTGCCACCGATCACTGGAGTGGACGCAGGACCTGGTTACCTATCTGCTCATCTCTACTAACGGCGCCTCCGATAGACATGTGGACAGAGCTGCTCTCCATATATAAATTATCCAGCTATTTGTTTTGTAAATTCTTTACTTGTAGCTTTTTCATCTTTACATAGTATGGTATTAGAGTCTCATTTGTACAGTATTATACATGTTTGCTCACAATTCTTCATTTACTTTCATTGTGAAATTAGAGTTTAATTGTTGGAGCGGTCTGTTTGCAGAACAAACACAGGCTAGTTCAACTTCCCTGGCAGGATTAGTCATTGTGTGCGCTGTCAGCTCTGTGCAGACCTGGGTTTCCAGCTACATTTTATAGATGCATACTGTGTGCTGTTATTGTATTATATTAGCTATACATGCTGAAATTGTGCCACAAACCTCACGTGAACAGGACCGAAGCCACTGCTAGTTTGCGCTGGTGTCCCATGTGGCCACTTCATGCCCCTGATTACAATCTTCAGGGAAATCCTCAGACCGGACCATAGACATGAACTTTACGTCGAGAGCTGTGGGACCTGACGACAAAAATCTCTCAAAGGCAAACTGTAAGATCAATCCTCTATATGGGCATGTAGGTTATAGGATACTTTGAAAACTGCAATCTAATGTCTTATTCCAGAGAAATCCATGTTTTCCTTCTCTGTAAAATGAACTGTTACAGACTATGTACCGGACACTGATCTTCATGAGAATCCATTTCCAGAGCTTATTTTAACAAAACAGGGAGTTACCAGTGTGATATGTGACGGCCGCTCTCCTGATCTCACTGCAGAGCTGTGTGTTATTATAACTGACACCTCTGCAGGTTCCAGCTCACAGTATTATTATTTATTATTATAGCGCCATTTATGCCATGGCGCTTTACAAGTGAAAAAGGGTATACATAATAGCGACAAGTACAATAATCATAAACCAATACATGGCACAGACTGATACAGGAGGAGAGAGAACTCTGCCCGTGAGGGCTCACTGACTACAAGGGATGGATGGGAATACAGTAGGTGAGGGTAGAGATGGTCGTGCGTTGCTATAGCAGACTGAGTGTTATAGTAGGTTGTAGACTTGTCGAAAGAGATGGGTCTTCAGGTTCTTCTTGAAGCTTGTCAAAGTAGGTGAGAATCTGATATGTTGTGGCAGAGCATTCCAGATTATGGAGGAGGCACGGGAGGAATCTTGGAAACGATTATGGGAAGAGGAGAAAAGAAGGGAGTAGAGAAAGATATCTTGTGAAGAGGAGAGGTTGCGTGCAGATAGGTATCGGGAGACTAGGTAATAGATGTATGGAGGAGACGGGTTGCGGATGGCTTTGTATGTTATGGTTAAGGTTTTGAACTGTAGTCTTTGGGCAATGGGAAGCCAGTGAAGGGTTTGGCAGTGAGGAGAGGTTGGGGAGTAGCGGGGGGACAGGTGGATTAGTAAGGCAGCATAGTTTAGAATAGATTGTAGTGGTGTGCAACTGTTAGAAGGGATGCCACAGAGTGGGAGGTTGCAATAATCCAGGCGGGCAATAAGGGTGTGCACTAGTGTTTTTGCAGCATCTTGAGAAATTAATGTAGGAATCCGGGAAATATTTTTGAGTTGCGGGAGGTGGAGAGGGCTTGGATGTGTGGCTTGAAGGAGAGAGCAGAGTATACAGTTACTGCCAGGCAGCGAGCACATGGGACTGGGGAGATTGAGCAGCCGTTGACTTCAATGGATAGGTCAGTTAAGGGGGTTGAGTGAGGAGGAAAGATAATGAATTCTGTTTTGTCCATGTTCAGTTTTAGAAATTGAACAGAGAAAAAGGATGAAATAGCAGACAGACATTGTGGGATTTTGGTTAGTAAGGAGGTGATGTCAGGTCAAGAGAGGTAGAACTGCGTATCAGCAAGGAGGTGATATTGAAAACCATGGGACTCTGACCTGTCCCAAGACGGTGTAGATGGACAACAGCAGTGGTCCAAGAACTGAAATTTGGGGGACACTGACAGGGGGCAAGATGAGGAAGTGGTGGGAGACGCAGAAAATTCGGTCGGTTAGGTATGAGGAGATCCAAGATAGGGCCAAGTCTGTGAGGCCCAGAGATGACAATGTACTAGAAGGGAATGGTCCACTGTGTCGAAGGAAGAGGACAGGTCCAGGAGGAGAAGGACATAGTGTAGCTTGGCTTTGGCGGTTAGTAGATCATTGGTGACTTTAGTTAGGGTACTTTCAGTGGAATTATGCTGTCGAAAGCCAGATTGTAACTGTTCAGCTAGGGAGCAGGAGGAGAGGTGGAAGGATAGTTCAAGATGTACATGCTGTTCCAGTAGTTTTGAGGCATAAGGGCTAAGGGATATGGGGCTATAAGTTGACACAGAGGAAGGCATGTTTAAAGCTTGAAGGGAATACACCAGTTGTTAGTGATTGGTAGAAAAGAAAGGTTAGGGTTGGGATGAATACTGTGGTGAGATTGGAGATGAGGTGGAATGCAAGCACGTCTAGTGGACAGGTGGTGAGATGTGATCTTTAGAGTAGAGCAGAAAGATGATCTGTCATGGTGGAGAAACTGGATTTGGAGGAAGAGGGCTGAGTAGTTATGAGAAGGGGCTGTGGAGATTGTGGGCCAAAGCTTGCTCTGATGTTTGCCTCTTTCTTCAAGCAGCAGATTGATTAGTCTTCAGCTGAGATAAGGAGAAGGGAGGAGGTGACAGAGGAGAAAGCGTTGAATAGCTGTTTAGAGTTGAGATAGGGAAGATATGAGGGATGAGACGTAGGTTTGCTTTGCAGCAGTGAGTGCAGACTTGAAAGTGGTGAGAGACTGTATGTGATGAAGTGCTCATTGGAATGGGACCTCTTCGATTTCCACTCAGCAATCCTGGAAGCCCGTCTCAGTTTTTTAGTCTGGATTGTGTGCCATGGTTGCCTTTGATTGTGGGGGCTTTGGTATGCATGAGGGTGGTGGCCGATTAGAGAGCTGCAGAGATTGTATTGTTATAAAAAGTGGCAGCAGCATCTGCATCGTATAAAGAAGCAATGTCTGCAATAGAGAGAAGGGACTGAGAAAGTGAGTGTTTGAGATTTCTTCAATGGGTATCAAAGTTTGTGGAGGGGGGTTGTGTACATGTAGAAAAAAGGGAAGAGAATATGAGTAGGTTGTGGTTAGACAGAGGGAGAGGTGAGTTTGATAGGTTAGATAGGGAACAGAGGCGAGTGAAGATTAGGTCCAATGTGTTGCCATCTTTGTCAGTAGCTGCAGAGGACCATTGGGTGAGGCCGAAGGAGGAAGTAAAGCCTGCTTTACACGAGTCGATCTATCGTGCGATAGCACGAGCGATCGTACCCGCCCCCGTCGTTTTTGCCTAACGGGCCAATCGCTGCCCGTGGCGCACAAACTCGTTTAACCACTGTCACACGCACTTACCTTCCGGACAACCTCGCTGTGGGCGACGAACTTCCACTTCCTGAAGTGGGAGGGATGTTCGGCATCACAGCGACGTCACATGGCAGCCGGCCAATAGAAGCGGAGGGGCGGAGATGAGCGGGATGTAAACATCCCGCCCACCTCCTTCCTTCCATTAAGCCGGCGGGTGCCGTGGGACGCAGGTACGCTGTGTTCATCGTTCCCGTGGTGTCACACGGAGCAACGTGTGATGCCACGGAAACGATGAACAACCTGCACCCATGAAAATAAACGATATTATGAAAGTTAACGACGAGTTCATGATTTGTGAGCAATACTGTGTCGCTCGGAGGTGTCACACGAGATGACATCGTGTACGATGCCGGATGTGCGTCACGAAAACCGTGATCGTGATATATCGTGATCGCACGATATATCGTCTCGTGTTAAGCCTGCATAAGTGTTTTGAAGTTTAGAGACAGATGAGTGGGAGGTGTCAATGGAGATGTTAAAGTTGTACATGATGATGGTGGGAATGTCAGTGGAAAGGAAATGAAGTAGCGAGGTCGAGAAAGGTGGTGGCCGGCCTAGTGGGGTGGTAAATGACAGCCAGTTGGAGGTTGGTGGGGGAATAGAATGCAGACTGAGTGCACCTTTAAAAGATGGAAGAGTAACGGAGGGTGTCAGTGGGGTGAAGGAGCAGTCTTACAATATTGTTGCAAACAGCAGAGCTGTGAGAGCTGCAGCAGCTAACGTGTTTATAAGGAGACTAAGTTCAGTGCTCCTGTTCTGTGGTAGTTACATTTCTCACACTGGTAACTCCTCTTTTCCCTGCCGCCCATGACAGCACCACATGAGAGATAGGTTCCGCCCACATCAGGACAGGAAACCCACTGATAAAAAGGCGGTACCTCTCCTCCACATCAGTTTGGTTTCCTGTCCTGGTATGGACAACCCATTGCTGTCCCAGGTCCGACCTGGTGTGGAAGCCTGGTACTTACCTGAAGCCGGTGCTCGGGCCTGGATGCACCCCCCCTCGGTCTCAGACCTCTGCGGCGGTGAGGCGCGGGCCTGGAGCGGGAGCTCGGCCCGGCGTCGCTCCAGGGATGTGCGCACTCACGGCGGCCGCTGGAAGGCTTGTCCCTGCTGTGCAGCACGCTGGAGTGAAGCTGGAAGCTCCGACCGGAAGTGACGCGATTCCAGGGTGACGTGCGCAATGCGACCAGGAAGTGACTGGTGTGCGCATGCGCACTAGGATCCAAGATGGCGGCGCCCATGTAACGAGACAAATGTGACCGGCGCTTGGGACTGGTGAGTTTTTTCTCCTCCATTGTTACCATTATGGCAGGAGATTCACCCCGCAGCAAGGAGCAGCGCAAGGAGTCGCCACAGCGGGGCTCGGAACGCGGCTCTGCGGATCGTTCCCGGAAAGCTGTATCCAGTCCGGGCAGCGTTCGGTCGGTGGGTCCCCAGAGGTCCAAGGGAGATAAGAATCCGCCTCCTGATCCGGTATTGCCTGGAGTCGTGGGGGTGAGTGGACTTCGTGGTCTTCCATGTTTCTAAGTCCCCGTTTCCGTGTCCCCTCTCTTGTTAGGTACCGAAAAAATGTGCCTCCAAGCAGCGTCACAAGGAATGTGCCATATGCCAATCCTCCCTGTCTTCGGATTACACCAAGGCCCTGTGTGCAGGCTGTATCCAACAGACCCTACTCAAAGAGGGGCCGGGGTTCTCATCTGAAGTCGGAGTCTCTATGTGCGGCTCACGTGACCAGGGTCATCACCATCCTGGAAAGCCTGGGGTGGGTGGTGAATCAGCAGAAGTCCAGACTCCAGCCTCTCCAGTGTCAAGTCTTCCTGGGTCTCGTCTTGGACTCTACCAGACAGTTGTGCCACCTGCCAGAGGACAAGGTCGCCAGGATCTTGTCCTTTCTCTCTTCCGTAAGGAGTTGCCCAAGCATGTCCTTACGGCAGGCTATGTCGCTGGTCGGGACTCTTACCTCTTGCATCCCAGGAGTGTGGTGGGCCCAACTGCGTTCCAGAATCCTCCAGATGGAGGTCCTTCAGTTTCAGAGACTGTTTGGAGGCTGTTTGGAGAAACAATTGACCCTGTCTGCGGACACCTTGCACTCCCTGGGTTGGTGGCAGGACCCCTCTCACCTCCGGATGGGGGTTCCTTGGCTTTCCCCGGTCACGGACACAATAGTCACAGATGCCAGCCATTGGGGGTGGGGTGCCCATCTACGCCAACGGGTGCTCCAGGGTCCCTGGGACGCTCAGTTGGTCAGACAGTCCTCCAACTACAGGGAGCTCATGGCAGTTCTCAAGGCACTAGAGGGGTTCCTCCCCTTCTTGAGAGGTCGCCATGTTCGGATCCTTTCGGACAACAGGGTGACGGTGGCGTACGTCAACCATCAGGGCGGCACCAGATCCCCTTCTCTTCTGACTCTGACTATGCACATCTTCCAGCTGGCCGAACAACATCTCTCCTCCTTGACTGCTCTTCAGATCAAGGGGACGGACAACGAGGAGGCAGACTTCCTCAGCCGGCACTGTCTCCGTCAAGGGGAGTGGTCCTTGGACCCGGAGGTCTTTCGCAAGATCACGCTTCTATGGGGTGTCCCTGTTCTAGACCTGTTCGCTACCAAGGCGAATCGGAAAGTGGACAGGTTCTGCTCTCTCAACCCCCGAGACGATCCTGTTGCCCTCGATGCCTTCCAGATGTCTTGGTCTCACGGCCTCCTGTACGCGTTTCCTCCCCTGATCCTGTTGCCTTCGGTTCTCCGGAAAATCCGGACCGACAGAGCAGAGGTTATTCTCATCGCTCCCTTCTGGCCGAAACGGGCGTGGTTTTACTGGCTGTGGACACTGTCTCTGGTGGATCCTTGGGTTCTCCCGGACGCCCCTCATCTCCTGTCCCAGGGCCCAGTCCGTCACCCCCCCGACCCGGCTCTCCATTTGACGGCTTGGCGTTTGAGCGGCGGCTGCTAGCTCGACGGGGGTTTTCCTCTTGCTTAATCGATACTCTTCTTCGCAGTAGGAAAGCGGTCACCACGGCCATTTACGGTAGGGTCTGGAAGCGCTTTCTCCTTCAGTCGGGGGCTCGGGCGGAGGGCCCCCCTCCTATCTCGGCTATTCTAGAATTCCTACAGAGGGGGTTGGAATTGGGGCTCTCCACCAGTACGCTCAAGGTGCAGGTATCGGCCTTAGGGGCACTGTTTCATTGTAGTCTGGCGCAGAATGAATGGATTTGCCGGTTCATTAAATCTAAGTCCAGGTCTGTACCTGTTCAGGCTCCCAGGGTTCCCCCATGGGACCTTAATTTAGTGTTGGATGCCCTCACAGGGCCTCCGTTTGAGCCCTTAGGGGAAGTCCCTCTCAAACTGCTGTCCCTTAAAGTTTTTCTCCTCGTCGCACTCACCTCGGCCAGGCGGGTGGGGGATCTCCAAGCCTTGTCTGTGGTTCACCCTTATACCCAGATTCTGTATGATAGGGTAGTGTTGCGGACTGATCCCTTCTACTTGCCCAAGGTTTCTACACCTTTTCATAGGTCCCAAGAGATCGTGCTCCCTTCCCTCTGTGACCCCCCTCGGAACGAGGAGGAGGCTAGGTTACACACGTTGGATGTCCGGAGGGCCTTAGTCACGTACCTAGATAGGACTAGGGAATGGAGGAAGTCTCAGGTCCTGTTTGTCACTTTTCAGGGGCAGTCCAGGGGGCATGGGGCTTCTAAGGCTACCTTGGCCAGATGGGTCAGGGATGCCATCGGTTTGGCGTACTCGGCAAAAGACGCCACTCCTCCTCCGGGCATAAGGGCGCACTCCACTAGAGCGGTGTCTACGTCTTGGGCGGAGAGGGCGGATGCCTCTCTTGACCAGATCTGTCGGGCGGCTACTTGGTCGTCTCCTGGGACTTTCTTTCGGCACTATAGGCTGGACTTGTCCTCCACAACTGACCTTTCCTTTGGGAGACGGGTCTTGCAGGCGGTGGTCCCTCCCTAAGGTGGATGGTCTATTTAAATCTCTCATGTGGTGCTGTCATGGGCGGCAGGGAAAAATCTTAATTACTCACCGGTAATGGGATTTTCAATAGCCCATGACAGCACCCTTAGTTCCCCCCCTATTCACTGGTTGTGGGCACCCTTCGGGGAGTGTTAGTTATGGGTGTTTTTCCTTGGGTGGTGGTATGATTAATCTGTTTCTTGTGTTTTGTTGGTCCTCTCTGGCTCTGAAAACCTACTGATGTGGAGGAGAGGTACCGCCTTTTTATCAGTGGGTTTCCTGTCCTGATGTGGGCGGAACCTATCTCTCATGTGGTGCTGTCATGGGCTATTGAAAATCCCATTACCGGTGAGTAATTAAGATTTTTTTATTAAAAATAAGCTCTGGAGGCAGAGTCTCATGCAAATCATTGTTCGACCCATAGTCTGGGACTACGCTTTATATATAAGAAAAACTGGATTTCTCTTGAATAAGATTTTTAGATTGTGTTCTATGGCCTACATGCATATAGAGTGCTTAGGAAGGTTGATCCTACTGACAGATTCCTTTTAACTCCTTAATGACCCATGTATGCTATGTATGTCATAAATCATCTCCCTGAATTAATGCTGGCTTGATGTGTTGTCATGACAGCCAGGGGTCAACTGAAGACCTGCCATCTCAGTACGCTTGTGAAAGTCATCCCAAGGCTGGTGTTCATTGGAGACTGTGATTTCTTCTATATACAGCAATGCGTGTTTCCTCCTATAGTATAGTTTGGGATCTGCGTGTGCAGCCCATATGCGCGGTGCAGGCTGTTGATTACAGCTGTGACTGGTTAGTGTTGCTGTCCAGATGACCTGAAGCGAGCGACTGCAGGGAGAAGTTAACTTTTTCTGTAGCCGAGCTTCCAATTAATCGGCTATACAAAATTTAAGTTGTGTACCTGCTGATTAACCCTATATCTGGACAATGAAATTGATAGGCAAAAAAACCCATTAAATCTATTGGTGTCTAAATAATGGGAGTCTGGTGAGATCCCTGTTACCCACACCTGTACACACTTTCATACAGTTGCAGGGTGGATGGTTACATGACAAATGACACCAGGCGCTCTTCAGTTTTTTTTGTTTTTTTTTTTTCGATGGAAACCACTAGATGTGTGCATATATAGTCATGTTAACTGCTCAAGTCTGTATACATGACAAATCTCCACTTGTCATCTTGATGGTACTGTTATGTGGGTTGGTTGTAACAATTGCAATCCTTACTGTATATTGGGTATCACCGTCTCATTCCTCCACGGGGGTCAGGGATGATATGACTATTCATAATGTGTTAGGATAGTGGGGTTCAGAAACTGAGACCGTAATCGGGGTACACCCACAGAGATGAAAAAAGCCAACAAAGCAAGACTGCCTATGAGTATCTGGTGTGCAGTGTGTTCTCATGGTCATGGATTTTTTTCATTGTGTCCCTCTCCAGGTTTGTACGGGCAGAAGTCCTGGCGGGTTTTGTGAATGGTCTATTCCTGATCTTCACGGCATTTTTCATCTTCTCAGAAGGAGTGGAGGTAAGCAGTCTAGAAGATTCACAAGTGGCTTCATCCTCGGTGGCTAGATGAGGGGCTTGATGATGTCCCATTGCACGTGTACGGCCTACAGGTATCATGTGCCTGTACTGTTTGTTAGGGTACCTCCTGGATGGGACATAATCAGCGCCACCCACCTTCACATTGCTAAGTGTAAATGCAGATTTTAAGGAACTCCCTTGTTATCTTTGATGATCATTCCATTTTATATGTAGCAGAGCTGTGCTGGTTATTTAGCTGTTTGGTGCTGTATTATTAGAATAAGGCCTAAGACACACGGCATGAAAATCGGAGCGAGTGGAATGCGATAAAACATTGCATTCCACTCAGACCAATATAAGCCTATGTGCCAGCACCCATGAGCGATTATTTTCTCAACCCTACTCAGACCGAGAAAATAGTCACAGCATGCTGCGGGTGCAATGCGATCCTTGTTTCTCTCGCACCCATTTGTGTATGGGGCGAGAGAAAAATCGCACTGCACTCGCAGTACACCAGTGTACCGTGAGAGCAGTGTGAGAATCGCAATAGCTGCCAATGGAGGAGAGAGGGAGATAAATCTCTCCCTCCCCTGCTCAGTGCCGGCCTGCCCCACCGCAGCTGTGGTCCGATCGCACAATCTTACCTCAGTCACAGTGACACTCGCATGACACTCGGCTCCCGCTGTGCTGCCGGTGTAAGCAGTGTGTTATGTGAGGATCGCAGTAGTCCCCCGTGTGGCCCCAGCTTTACTCTTTCACTTCAGAGATTTAAAGAGAGTCTGTCAGTAGGATCGGCCCTCCTATGCCTGTAAAGTTGTCACTTTTCTCTCGCTGTTTGCTATTGTAGCTGAAGGAAGGGAAGTATCCTGTTCAAATAGGATCTCCAGGAGCCGATACAGGCAGACCGGTTTGTCTGGCACTACTACGCTGCTCACTGTTCTGATATATACCAAGACATACGTTTTCTGAATGTGTGCATTTAGAGGGCTTTTCCATACCATATGCAGCCTTCTGTATAATCTCATTAGAGCAAATTTGACACTGAATGGCTAATCTTTTAACAAGTGTAGCTGATAATTATCTGGGGAAATACACAACTTAAAGATGACCTGTCACTAAATCAGAATTGACCAGTTTTTGCTCTTTTACTTTATTCCTGCTGTTTCCCTGAGTATCCTGTTTTTTTTGTTTGTTTTTTTTGTAAATTTCTCCGTTTCAAAGATATGGTTTCTTTTCAGTGCTAACTTTCATTGCCCAAACAGAAGGGCGTTGCATACAGTGTAATAGTGCAGAACGGCTTAAAGACACGCCCCAGAGGATCCTACCAGACACCCCCCACCCCCGATAAATGGCAGTACATAAAAGGCCCATATCTCTAGTACCATATGGCCAATGTTAAAAAAGAAAACTGAATACTTAGGAAAGAAAATGAGAGCAAACACTGGCCACTTTGATCTGGTGACAGGTCCTTGTAAGGTGCCCATACATATTAGAGGTTGTCTGAACCCACTGATTTTTGGAGGAGCTGCCAGCAATCTAGGAGTGTTCGGACTCCTCTCCTCGCAGCTGATGTCAGGGAATGAGATGGATCAGCATGTTTTTTTATCTCATTATGCCTTAATCCTTTTTTCTTTCTGGAGAAAAGTTGCAGCAAACATTGACAGCTCAAATCAGTGTTCACTGATTGGCTGCAGTGTTAATGTGACGTCAGCACTGCAGACAATAACAGACTGAGAGCAATGGCAGAAATTTGTTCCGGTCTTGAGGAGGGCGAGTGAAGTAGTTTTATTTTATTCTTTATAGGGGTTGTTTGCTTCTTGGACATCCCCCTACTCATTCCCCTTGTTCTCCCCCGTAGAAATAAGCAAGCCTATAATCCCCTCCAGTGCAGCTGTGTTTGCAGTGATATCTGAAGCCGCGTTCCCGGGGCCCACGTGATATAATACTCGAGCCCTGCGAATAATTGGTGTCCGTCGTCTGTCTCCCTGTTTTCGAAGACTTGAGGAGGATCTAAGCTCTGCACTGACTTTTTGCTCAAACGTCCAAAAGCAGGGAAGAGGAAGCTGGCACTGATAGGTTGCTGTGCCCATGTGTCAAAATATTGCATGGGCCCCGGGGACGCAGACATCGCTGGAAACTCAGCCGCATCGGAGGCGAGTGTAGGCTTATTTATTTTTTACGGGAGCATACAAAGGGGAATAAGTAGAGGTTGTCCAAGTAGTGGTCATCCTCTTTAAATCACACTAGCCATGGGACTGGAGTTTCCAAAAGCACAATACCTAATTAATAACTGCTGGGGGTCCATCGTCCAGTGCGCCCAACCTTCGGCTTACAGCCTAACATATGCAGGGTGCTTCAGAGATCGTGCATATCCCATCCTCCTGCCATTGATTGCATTTATTACTGTGGATTGGATTGAAGAGGTCAATCAACAATGGGTTGAGTTGACCGCTCATGAACACGCAATGCGACACATCACCACTAGACTTGTTAGCACTTTCTACAATCCTACACGTTAAGATTTAATTCCGAAAAACTAGTGTAGAATACAGTTTTGTCTTTCTTTGTCGCTCCTAATTGGGAGACCCAGACAATTGGTGTATAGCTACTGCCTCCGGAGGCCACACAAAGCACTACACTAAAAAGTGTAAGGCCCCTCCCCTTCTGGCTATACACCCCCCCCGTGGGATCACGGGCTCCTCAGTTTTATGCTTTGTGCGAAGGAGGTCAGACAGCGTCTGCCAACTCTGTGGTTTTACGTAGAGCCTTGTGGTTGAGAGAATGGAAGGCAGATTCTGCTTCCAAGAAGTGCTTAACCAGTTTGCCTCTTTCTCGTGACCGACTGTTTGGTGAGCGTTTGGATGAAATCATTAAACACTCCAAGGGTAAGGATTCATCCTTACCTCAACCCAGACAAAACAAACCCCAACAGAGGAGGGGACAGTCTGGTTTTCGGTCCTTTCGAGGCTCAGGCAGGTCCCAATTCTCCTCGTCCAAAAGGACTCAAAAGGATCAGAGGGGCTCAGATTCTTGGCGGACTCAATCACGACCAAAAAAGACAGCCGGAAGAACCGTTACCAAGACGGCTTCCTCATGACTCTCAGCCTCCTCTCTCCGCATCCTCGGTCGGTGGCAGACTCTCCCGCTTTGGCGACATTTGGCTGTCACAGGTCAAAGACCGTTGGGTGAGAGACATTCTGTCTCACGGGTACAGGATAGAGTTCAGTTCTCGTCCTCCAACTCGCTTCTTCAGAACTTCTCCACCTCCCGACCGAGCAGATGCTCTTCTGCAAGCGGTGTCCGCCCTAAAGGCGGAAGGAGTGGTGACTCCCGTTCCTCTTCAGGAACGAGGTCGCGGTTTTTACTCCAATTTGTTTGTGGTGCCAAAGAAGGACGGGTCGTTCCGTCCCGTCCTGGATCTAAAGCTGCTCAACAAACACGTGAAAACCAGGCGGTTCCGGATGGAATCCCTCCGCTCCGTCATCGCCTCAATGTCTCAAGGAGATTTCCTTGCATCAATAGACATCAAGGATGCTTATCTCCACGTGCCGATTGCGCCAGAGCATCAGCGTTTTCTACGCTTCGTTGTAGGAAGCGAACACCTGCAGTTCGTAGCTCTACCTTTCGGGCTGGCGACAGCCCCTCGGGTCTTTACCAAGGTTATGGCAGCAGTAGTGGCAGTCCTGCACTCGCAAGGTCACTCTGTGATTCCGTATTTGGACGATCTACTTATCAAGGCACCCTCTCAAGAGGCATGCCAGCACAGCCTGAACGTGGCACTGAAGACTCTCCAGGGTTTCGGGTGGATTATCAACTTTTCAAAGTCAAATCTAACCCCGACCCAATCACTAACATATCTTGGCATGGAGTTTCATACTCTCTCAGCGATAGTGAAACTTCCACTGGACAAACAGTGTTCACTACAGACAGGGGTGCAATCTCTCCTTCAGGGCCAGTCGCACCCCTTGAGGCGCCTCATGCACTTCCTAGGGAAGATGGTAGCAGCAATGGAAGCAGTTCCTTTCGCGCAGTTTCATCTGCGTCCACTTCAATGGGACATTCTCCGCCAATGGGACGGGAAGTCGACATCCCTCGACAGGGATGTCTCCCTCTCTCAGACAGCCAAGGACTCTCTCCGGTGGTGGCTTCTTCCCACCTCATTGTCGAAAGGAAAGTCGTTCCTACCCCCATCCTGGGCGGTGGTCACGACAGACGCGAGCCTGTCAGGGTGGGGAGCAGTGTTTCTCCACCACAGGGCTCACGGTACGTGGACTCGGAAAGAGTCCACCCTTCAGATCAATGTTCTGGAAATCAGAGCAGTCTATCTTGCCCTACAAGCCTTCCAGCAGTGGCTAGCAGGCAAGCAGATCCGAATTCAGTCGGACAACTCCACAGCGGTGGCATACATCAACCACCAAGGGGGAACACGCAGTCGGCAGGCCTTCCAGGAAGTCCGGTGGATTCTGACGTGGGTGGAAGACACGGCATCCACCATATCCGCAGTTCACATACCAGGCGTGGAAAACTGGGAAGCAGACTTTCTCAGTCGCCAGGGCATGGACGCAGGGGAATGGTTCCTTCACCCGGACGTGTTTCAGGAGATCTGTCGCCGCTGGGGGATGCCGGACGTCGACCTGATGGCGTCACGGCACAACAACAAGGTCCCGGTTTTCTTGGCGCGATCCCACGATTACCGAGCTCTGGCGGCAGACGCCCTAGTTCAGGATTGGTCGCAGTTCAGGCTACCTTATGTGTTCCCACCTCTGGCGTTGTTGCCCAGGGTGCTGCGCAAGATCAGGGCCGACTGCCGCCGCGCCATCCTCGTCGCTCCAGACTGGCCAAGGAGGTCGTGGTACCCGGATCTGTGGCACCTCACGGTAGGCCAACCGTGGGCTCTGCCAGACCGTCCAGACTTGCTGTCTCAAGGGCCGTTTTTCCATCTGAATTCTGCGGCCCTGAACCTGACTGTGTGGCCATTGAGTCCTGGATCCTAGCGGCCTCAGGTTTATCTCATGAAGTGGTTGCCACCATGAGACAGGCTAGGAAACCATCCTCCGCCAAGATCTACCACAGGACGTGGAAGATATTCTTATCTTGGTGCTCTGCTCAGGGAGTTTCTCCCTGGCCATTTGCATTGCCTATTTTTCTTTCCTTCCTGCAGTCTGGGTTGGAAAAAGGTTTGTCGCTCGGCTCCCTTAAAGGTCAAGTCTCCGCGCTATCCGTATTTTTTCAGAAGCGCCTAGCGCGACTTCCTCAG